>NC_092719.1:110476756-111131632 GCF_047496885.1 Scyliorhinus torazame | reverse complement strand
CTTGGGAGGTTCGGTTTTGGCCACAAATTAATTTCTTGGATTTGACGATTGTATAAGACTCCCACTGCATGTTTTCGTACATGGGGAGAACGTGGAAACTCCGCACAGACAGTGACCCAAGCAGGAATTGAACCCGGGACCCTGGCGCTGTGAAGCAACAGTGCTAACCACTGTGCTACCGTGCCGCCCGGGGAAGGCAGGTCACTGATGAAGCAGCTGAAGATGGTTGGGCCTAGGACACTACCCTGAGGAACTCCTGCAGTGATGTTCTGGAGCTCAGATGATTGACCTCCAACCACACAACCATCTTCCTTTGTGCCAGGTATGACTCCAACCAGCAGAGAGTTTTCCCCTGATTCCCATTGACTCCAGTTTAGCTAGAGCTCCTTGATGCCATACTCAGTCAAATGCTGCCTTGATGTCAAGGGCAGTCACTCTCACCTCACTTTGCTGCAATATAGACGGGTAGTATTGTAGACGAAAACCGTGGTCCTTTTATGGACATCTCTGTTGTCGAAGACCCAATTGCACAATTTTTAAAGGCTATGTTGGCACAGCTGATTCTGTGCTGGATTTCCTCCTTGATGGTAGCCTTTTGAGAAAGGTAGCTGCTGTGGTAGTGTTCTTAGGTCTCCCCATCAATAACAATAACTGGAGATATCAGTGCTTCTTGTCGCTGGAGATATTGATGCTTGTTCAGGGGAGGGCTGGTGGAGGATTTTGGTCTTACTAAAATGTTGAGTGAGAGATCAACCTTTTGAATGAAGAGGTTGAATGTGGTCCGGATTAAGCTTGCAGTGTGGGCCACAACTGCTCATTCGATGCATATTATAAATTATGGGTAATTTTGAGGGTCACCTTAGTCTTTGTTCTCAGCCTCTTGAGGTTGAGTCAAAACTCAATAATGGCGCCTTGTGGAAGTTGGTCGCAAATTAGTTCATGACCAGGCTGAAGTAGATAATGAAGAGAGTTGGCGCAATCACACAGCCTTGCTTGATGCCCATCCAGATGCAAAAGAGCTCAGTCTCCAATCCATTGCAAAGGGAGATTGCTCTAATACCATTACGCAAGAGTCCCTCACAGGACAGTAACAAATTTGTTGCATGTTCCAAAGGGTTTCATGATGGAGTCAATAAATGTTTTGTCTCTGCTGATTGGTATGAGGCAGTTCAAGAGGATTCATGTGGCAATTTTCTCCTCAATGGAGAGAAGTGATATGCTTCTATATAGTTCCCACAAATGTATTTATCAACCTTCTTGAAAAGTGAAACAATTTTGGCATTGTGGAAGTCGGGAGGTAGTACCTCTTGTCAGATTTTTGTAAAACGGTCTGAGAGTTTGAATGAAAGTTCATGACAACTAGCTTTATAGATCTTTGCAGGACTGTTGTCTGGACCACACACCTTGTTTTTCTTGATCTATTGGATAGCCTTTTGTATCTCAGCAAGTGTTAGCAGCATACCCAAATTTGATCAGTCAAGTTGTTCAGAGATCCTTTTTGATAGTTTTGTCAGGTACTGTTGACTCCTGATTGAGAAGGTTCTGGCAGTGCTCTTTCCAATGTCTCGGATAGCTGAAGAGCACCAATACAGTTTTATATTGAGGTCTGACTTTTTGCACCCGAATCAAGAGCATAGAGGCAGGAAAATGCCCCTGGGAGCAGGAGTTAACAGGAGTCGCTCATGCTATCCCTGAGAAGAGGGTCTGCTGGGTGTGGAGGCGGGCTGTACAAAAAGCTGGCCTTAGTGATCTGGGACTTCTTCCTAGCTATGAAAAAACAATAGAACAAAAGCTTCCCAACCCTTACTCCTCACACCCCTTCACATATTCCCCAAGCCCTATCCATGCCAACCCATGGCACCTCATTCCCCCCATCCAATCCCGTGGCCTCCATACCCTCCATGTTACCCTATGTCCCTCTGCCCATGCCACACAGTTCTTTATAGCCCCTATGCTAACCAATGTCAATCTACTGACCCCATTCGCTTTATAGCCCCAATTCCAACTTAGTGCCAACTTATGTCAACCCATGGCCCTCACCCATCACCCTTTTCCCTTACATTCTTCTAGATACAACTCATCCAGTATCTACCCATGGGCAGACCTCAGGATTCATGATGAGATGAAATAAAATGAAGTTCTAATTGTTTTTTGCAGACTTTCGATTTTAACTAAAAAAACTCTCATTCATAAATCAATCATAAAACTCTAATTCACTATATTTACATTCCTTAAACCACACAAGCCCTTACAAAAACAAATATTTCATTCAAGTGCTCAGCTTAACATCAAAGACTTTATAACTACTTGGAGTTGTCAATCAGATACCACACTGTGATAATGATAGGTTGTGAAATCAGTTGTGCAGCATAAATCCCATAATGATAATCCCCAGGTTTATGACAACAGAGTGAAACAGTAAGCACTGATTTTTTTAAAACTCCAGAATTTTAATGCCTTGAAAGCTTAACAGTTTCAAATAGCTTGACCATTCCAATGAGATTTAAATGTTTGGACAGCTTGACAGTTCACTTAAACTGGACAATTCCAATGCGTTTATCCACTTTTTACACATATTCATACTTATATTTTTACAATTCCAAAGGGTACCCCAGCTCTCCCAAAAAGCATCTGACCTCTCTGAAAAGGTACCCTACCCTGCCCAAAGGTGTCCCTGGACCTCTCCAAAAGTGTACCCTCCCTCTCTAAAGAATGTCAGCAGTTTTAGATCTTCTCCTGAAAGATCTAAAGCCCACATGTCATGGTTTGGACATCCCAGTTACGAAAATTAGATCTGTTTGAAGGTAGCTTCATTTTTACATGGACAGCTGCCAATTATCAAACTGCAACCTTCCCTTGTAAACACCCCCAAGTGGGTGCTTGGGGGCGAGACTTCCGAATTTTGGTCTCCGGCTCCATTTTGGCTAAGCCTATCCCCCTTATGAAAATTCAGGCCTTAGCGATTAGCAGCTCACTGGAACTACCAGCTGGGTTTCAGTAATCACTATGTGTTGGGAACTGGTAGCACTAGTGTGGCATTCAAGTGATATAACTATAGCTTTTAGTTCAGTATATCAAAAGGGTGAGGTCAAAAGTAACAGGAGGTGGCCACTTGAGGGGCACTTCGGCCAATCATACAGATTGTACTTTGCATAGACTGGAGATTTAATCTGAGGTCCACTTGGTTCCACATGACTTAGTACCACACCAATTGGTGTATTTTCCCACTGTGTTATCAGAAGAGGGTCTAACAGGAAGTTCCTTTTAAATATCTTGTTTTCCCCTCGAACTTCATTTGCTTGACGGAAAGTGTGCACTTTACATTTAACCCCATATTTGATTTTTGACACACAAAATCCTTTAGTTGATTTCAAAAGGTAAGCACTTCGATCTGTAGAAAATTGTCAACTAAATCTAGAATGGTGGATGGATAGGAATTCTGGATCCATTCTGGCCAGACCCAAACCATGAACAAATAAGGATCCCCATAAAAGGCTTATGTTCATCCTCAAGATTAGCTGCTTTGTTTAACACATAAAGGTCACTTTATGCTAAAAAATGGTTGCTGTCACCTCAAAGCCCAAATACTCTGCCCTGATTAACTCTCTTTTGCTTTTTCAACCTTTTTATTTCTTACATTATAGGTCTTAAACTTTCCATTAGGTTTCTCAAAAATGAATATCAAAATGCAGCCATGTGTTACATATCTGTAACACATGACGTAGCATTTCCCTCATCTACTTTCCATCTGACATTTTTACTGAGTCAAAATAATAATACCATACCCAGATTCTGCCACATGCTGAAGAGTTCATAGGCCATCATCACTCTCATGTCACCATACCTGCCAGCAACAGAACATGGAAAAATAAAGGTCAAGATGGTACGCAGCAATTTTAAAAAAGTTATTTCATGGGATGTGGGCGTTGCTGGCTGGGCCAGCATTTATTTCCCATCCCTAACTGCCCTTTAACTGAATGGCTTGCTCGGCCACGTCAAAGGTAATTTAAGAGGCAACCACATTGCTGTGGGTCTCGAGTCACATGTAGGCTAGACCAGGTAAGGATGGCGGATTTCTCTAAAGGACATTAGTGAACCAGACAGGTTCACTACAACAAGCAACAGATTTTTATTGAATTCAAATTTCACCATCTGCTATGGCGGAATTTGAACCCGGATCTCCAGAGCAGTACGCTGGGTTTCTGGATTACTAGTCCAGTGGCAATACCGCTGTGTCACTGCCTCCTCTATGTTAAAATACAAATGTTCCCTATTTCATCACTTAGTGATTGTTTCCACCATTTAAGAGAAAAGTACATTATTAATTTTTCACATTCTTATCGAGTCTTACCGTTTTCCATTCTAGCCTTAGGCAGAGCACCACTGGCAATGGTTTCTCTTCGCACTTGTGCACTGTTTCTTTAGTTTCTCCCAAAGATCTATCTTGGTTCCCTCCTATTTCTCACCTACATGCTTTCCCTCGGCACCACCATTCAAAAACACAAAAGTCTGTTTCCATATGATAACCAGCTCTACCTCACCATCATAGCATCTCAACTCATCCATAGTTGTTAAATTATCAGATTTCTTTCTGTCATCCGATACTGGATGAGTAGAAACATTTTTGAATCAAATATTGGGAAGACTAAAGCTTTCCTTCAATCCCCACTTCAAACTTTGTTCCCCAGCTATTGAATGTATCCCTTACCCTGGCAGCTGAGGCTGAACCAGACTGTTCACAACCTTGGTGTCATATCTGACCCTGGGGTGATCTTCCAACCACATATCTGTACCATTGGTAAGGCGGCCTGTTTCCACTTCCGTAACATCTCTTGACTCCACCCCACCACAGCTCATCTAAAGATGAAACCCTCATTCATGCCTTTGTTACCTCTCCTCTAAACTTACCTATTCCTGGCTGACCTCCCACATTTTATCCTCTGTAATCTTGAAGCCAGATAAAAATCTGCTGCCCGTGTCCTTTCTTGTACAAAATTCCAATCACCCATCACCCTTGTGCTTGCTGACCTACATTGTCTCCCAATAAAACATTGCCTCGATTTTAAGATTCTCACCTTATTTTCAAATCCCCTCCCTATCCTTGTAATCTCCTCCACAACCCTTTCAGTTATCTGTATTCATCTAATTCGACCTCTTGAGTACCCCAAATTTTAATTGAACCACTTTTGCCAGTTAGGGTTGCCAACTGTGGTTAAATGTATTCCTGGACTTGCCCCCACACTCCAGCCATTAGTTGGGCTACACAGCCATCCATGTGAAGCACTGTCTTCCTACACTCATTGCTGATAGCCAAATGACCTTTCCCCACATTTCCAATATTTTTACATCTGGTAATGATAAATGTTCAAAGAACATGATTTTAAAAAACCCAATCTTTTTTAATGTTCTGATGATCTTTCTCCAGGGTTGGTCACATCAGTATCCTGGAGATTGATCTTCAATTCCTGGCGATTCGAGGTAAATTCTGGAGAGTTGGTAACCTATTGGCAGCTATGCATTTAGCTGCCTGGGCCTCAAGCTTTGGAATTATCTCCTTAAACCTCTCCACCTCACTTTCCTTCATTAAATGCACCTGAAAACCTACCTATTTGATCAATCTTTTGGACATCTTCTCTAATGTCTCCTTATGTGAATTGGTCTCAAATTATGATGCATAATGCTTCTGTGAGACACCCCGAGACACTTAATAACACTGAAGGTGCTAATTACAAATTGTTGACGGTACTGTATTTGTTACTGTACATTTTGTGTCTAGCTTATACGATACAGGCACTTTTCCAGCCAAAGTTGTGACTCTCAGATCAGGTTGATCACAGAGACTGACAGTGTCAAATGCACATTTTCTCCTGCAAATTGGCAAAGTTGACAATACTCACCTGTCCAGAATCTTCTTCCTTTTAGCAGCAGTAGCATGCTCTAGCTGAAGGCTCGGCTGATTTATAAAAAGGACAGCCAGACTGAAGTATGAGTTCCAAACCTATAGAAATGGGTGACAGTCAGAACATTACTGTACAACAAAAGCTTTAAGTTGAGGGACTCTGAAGTACCACCAGATCAGAGTGCTCTACTAATTCAACAAGGCAGACATCTCCATTACAAATCCCTCTCTCCTGTTCTCGCAAACTCTGACAGAACAAGTTCTCATGGCCCCTCTTATAAACATTTTGCACATTTTGCAGTATATGGTTTTATTGGAATTTAGAACAATTGAAAAGTTGATGTTAAAATGGTAAGTTATGATGGAAGATATTGAAAATGTTACCAGCTAAATGTATTAAATGTGTAAACTCTATGGCAATATTAGGAGTAGAATTTCCTAATCAAACACAGATCCATTTAAACATTTGCAGATGGGTTTACTTTCTTAAATGAAAGGTTCAAGCATGTTAGATTTTTAAATCAAGATCAATTAACCCTCCAATTGAGTGAGGGTTGACTGGCCTGCACTTGCTAGTTACACCACAGACAGAAAAAGGAATGGAATGATTCCAATGAGAAGACAGTCCAATAATATGCCCAATCAGAAGGGTGATGGAAACAATATTGGTGAGAAACCAGTCAGGAGGTAAGGGCTGTTATTTAACCGACTGAAAATGTAAAACATACAATTGAAAAGATTATGAACAAATTTCATGGAAATTTCATAGAATTTACAGTGCAGAAGGAGGCCATTCGGCCCATCGAGTCTGCACCGGCTCTTGGAAAGAGCACCCTATCCAAGCCCACATCCCCACCCTATCCCCATAACCCATTAACCCCACCCAACACTAAAGGCAATTTTGGACTAAGGGCAATTTAGCATGGCCAATCGACCTAACCTGCACAGGGCATTTAAAAGTTTATTGGATAAACATATGGATGATAATGGCATAGTGTAGGTTAGATGGCTTTTGTTTCGGTGCAACATCGTGGGCTGAAGGGCCTGTACTGCGCTGTATCGTTCTATGTTCTATCTTTGCACTGTGGGAGGAAACCGGAGCCCCAGCCCCTGCCCCTAAATATGAAGCATTTTTTAAGTAAGTTATATATATTTGAGAATTTAAGCATGTGAACTTGACTGATGCTTCAGCATAGTATTGAAGAAGCATGTCATGTCAAATATGCCATGTTTAAGATGAGACATAGGCCAGGCTTTTTTGGCCCTCCTGTGGCAGGTTTACTGGCGGCGGAGGCAGGGGAGGTAACTTGTCATTGGCCGCTCGTGGGAACAGTCAACGGCCATTTGTGTTGCTCTCAGCCCCGCTGCTGGAGAACCCACCTTGGCCTGTGGCAGGGCCGGAAATCTCGCTGAGGGAAGGACCAGAAAATCCCAGGTATCAAATCTAAATGGGGAGCTCTTTCTAATGCAAATGAAGTTTTAGATTACATTTCTCCCATCTGTAAGCCTGGTGGTAAATGAATCATTTACTGAGGTGACTCTTCAGAAATATACACAACGTGAAACAAAAGGTTAATCCGGTGCACTGCTTCAAACTATGTCAAGAGAACACTGGCTCAAATATTTCTGAAAAGGGGCAGCACGGTAGCACAAGTGGATTGCACTGTGGTTTCACAGCGCCAGGGTTCCAGGTTCGATTCCCCGCTGGGTCACTGGCTGTGCGGAGTCTGCACGTTCTCCCCGTGTCTGCATGGGTTTCCTCCGGGTGCTCTGGTTTGCTCCCACAGTCCAAAGACATGCAGGTTGGGTGGATTGGCCATGCTAAATTGTCCTTAGTGTCCAAAAAGGTTTGGAGGGGTTATTGGGTTATGGGGATAGTGTGGAAGTGAGGGCTTAATGTGGGTCGGTGCAGACTCGATGGGCCGAATGGCTTCCTTCTGCACTGTATGTTCTATGTTCAAATAGGAGAAATAACAATTTAAAACAGATGCTGTGAGTAAATTCTTAATACAGAGAATGATAAGCACTTAGGAACTTGGGATATTCATCTAGTTGGCATGATGGATCTACACTGTGATCTACTGATACGTGTCTGAATTCTGCCCATGCCAGCATAGCTTGACTTGATGTTCAGCATTATGGGCTGGAATTTCATGTAGAGGTGGGTAGAGATAAAGCTGTCAATCAAACAATGTTTCCCTTGTGTTCACCTGTTTCAACAGACTACTGGATATCAGGACTCTCAACCAAGCCTCATTATGCATTATTAGCTGAAAGCCCAGACATCCATTATTCCATTCAAACAGATGCACACGAGGGAAAACAATGCTTGATTGACAGCTTTATTACTTAGATTTACTTTGTCAATGGTTCAGTGTTTAATTATACAAGGTAAAGATACATCAATTGATTATAGCTCTGTTGCCAATACTTTAAAGGTCTTATTGATTGATACTTTTGCAGTAACAGTGGGTTTTTAAGAAAATTACGAATGGCTGAGTTTCATAAGCTTTCCACACAGGCCATTATTACAGGTATATAGGCATGGAAGTGTTATGATTTATAATGGAGGGCCTGAGGGTCCATTTGGAGTGGGTGAGGGAGCATGAGTTGGCATTGGGTACGATGGGCTATTGAGGATGGGTGGGGGTACGGATGATTTGAGGGGGCATTAGGGGTGGGTGGGGGGCTTGATTGGTATGTGGGCATGGGTAAAGCCTTTGGAAGTTATCTTTCAAAAAGTTTCATCATCCAGACTACACTTTACGATACCTCTGAGGGGCCATGAGTCTTGAAAAGCTGGCCTGAATCCATGAAAAATAGAGAACGTAGAGTGCAAGCACTCTTCTCCCATGTTGAAAAAAATGGGGGAACCAGGAATTGGGGTGGGAATCCCAGAATCAGGTCCCATCTACAACTTAAAAGGTCTGTGTTTTCTCCCCAACTCCGTGAAAATCCACTCCTTTTTCTCCAAATACTGAGAGGGAACCTTAGCTCAATTCCCCCTTCATAGCCCTAAGCTATCCCAGTTAATCCACAGTCCCAGCTCCCAAAACTAGTGTTGCATTAAAATGAGATCTGTATTGGCAAAGTCTGCTGGATAAAGAGACCAAAGTGTAAGTTCAAAGAAAGTTCCAGAGCAAATATGCCCATGGGTGTTGCTATTGTGCAGAACAGACCAATAAGTTCATGTAAAGTATGGTGCCATTTCAGACATATTAAAAATAAGAAACAAACCCACCTTAAAATCAAACTCTGCTTCTGTAAAGTTCTTGTGTAATGCAGGAGACAGGTATTGGACTGTTGTAACAATAATACTGCAAAATAAATAACCATAGGTAAATCTATGGCCAATCAAATCACACAGAATCTGAGTAATCAGACCGCAGGAGATGACCATTTGTCTGCTACGTCTTTGTTGATCTTAATTCCTCAACCAGAGCTATCTAATACCATCCCAGTTCCTTCATTCTCTTTACATTAATTTTCAGATATGGATCTCAGTTCCTTTTCCGTGATGTTATAACCTGTCTCGATCCTCATCAATGGTAAAGTATTTTTACTCTAATAATACTCAGTGTAAAAGTAAGTTGTTTTTTCTTCGCCTTTGGTTCCTGAAATCACATAACAGTGCTGGGAAAAACAAAATGTTGGAATTGCACAGTAGATAGATCAGAATCAGATGGAGGAAGGCAGTCATGATAAAAGGTCCCACTTGTAATAATAACCTGCCTTTTCTCTTTCAGATGGTGTTGAACCTGAACTACATTTGCTCTGCTTTTCGCTTTTGCTTCAGATTTCAAGCATTTGTGGTTTTCTGACTGATCACTATGCATCAGTCCTACAAAAAGGAAGAGAGTAAATCTTGGATTTCCATAGTGCCATTCAGAAATTCAGGATATCCCAAAGGCATTTAAATATTCTTTTGAAATGTAGTTACTGTTGTAATGTTGGAAGTTCAGCAACCAATTTATATTACAGCAAGGCCAAGGTCCCACAAAAAGCAATATGATAATGACCAGGTCATATGTTTTAGTGACATTCGTTTATGGAGAACTTTGCGTAAGGCTGTGGAATTTTTTATCACCACCTGAGAGGACAGCCAGGGTCTTAGTTTAAAATCTCATCTGATTGACGCCACCTCCAACAGTGGAGCACTCTCTCAGCACTGCACTGAAGTGTTAGTCTAGATTTCTTTCAGACAGTTCTTGTAAACGATCAGCAGGAGGGCGTCAACAAATTCTTTATTACAACAGGTAGAATTTTTAACTCGAACAGTATTGTTTTCGGACCTAAATACTCCTTATGATTTACCGAAAACTTATTTTGAGAATAAGAGTTTTCATAATTCTGCAGCCACCTGGATGAAGAGATAGGAAACAGAGAAACTGTCAGTTTGTTGGCAATCTTTTACATCTCAGCAGCCAGAGGGCACCCTGGTTTACGACTATACTGCAGGAGATCACTTCCGATAATGCAGCAGTTCCTCAGAACAGCACCGCTGTGGGCATCCAGATTGTATGCTCACTAAGGATGCAAAATTAATTTCTTTGTTGATGCAATTATAAGTTATACATTAAAGATCTGAAAGAAGGAACTGAGGCCATTGATGCTAAGTTTGCATCTGTAGATGATACAAAGATATGGAGAGGGACAGGTTGTGTTGAAGAAGCGGAGAGGCTGCAGAAGGACAGGCTAGGAGGGTGGGCAAAGAAGTGGAAGATGGAATACAATACGAATAAATGTGAGGTTATGCACTTTGTTAGGAAGAATAGAGGCATAGACTATTTTCTAAATGAGAAAAAGCTTCGAAAATCAGAATCACAAAGGGACTTAGGAGTCCTAGTTCAGGATTCTCTTAAGGTTAACATGCAGGTTCAGTTGGCAGTTAGGAAGGCAAATACAATGTTAGCATTCATGTCGCGAGCGCTAGAATACAAGAGCAGGGATGTATACAGGTTGAGGGTGTATAAGGCTCTGGTCAGACTGCATTTGGAATATTGTGAGCAGTTTTGGGCCCCTGTTTTGGGTACAGAGGATAGATTTATGCCCAGATACATTTGGATCACTCTACACCATGAGTGTTCCTGAAATGGTAAGGGAAACTTACTTGCTAGTTAGCAGTCTCATCACCATCCAGTCACGTGGGTAGACACTCAGCTTCATTAAATTACGGAACACACAGAATATTTTTAACAAGAAATCCTAAGAAGGAAAGGAAGACATAAAGCACCTTGGTGAGTTAATGCTAAAGTATCATTTTGCTTACTCCTTTGCTCAGAAGTTAAGTTTTATTTTGTACGAGTTTTGTATGATCAGTGGACGGCAAACCAGACAGCCCAAAGTTAACTCAAGAATGATGCCTGCAAATCATTAAATAGGGACTTGTCTAGCATCTTGGGAGGTCAGTGATGTCGCAGTTCCTCAGGGTAGTGTCCTGGCACAATCATCTTCAGCTGTTTCATCAATGACCTTCCCTCCATCATAAGATCAGAAATGGGATGTTTGTTGATGATTGCCCAATGTTCAGCACCATTTGCGACTCCTCAGATTCTGAAGCAGAAACTCAACTGGACTAACCATATAAATACTGTGGCTACAACAGTAGGTCAGAGGCTAGGAATCTTGCAGTGAGTAACTCACATCTTGACTCCCTAAAGCCTATCCACCATTTACAAAGTATAAGCTCAACACCATCCAAGCAAAGCAGCCCACTTGATTGGCATCCGATCTACAAATATTCCCTCTCTCCACCACAGTAGCAGCAATGTGTACCATCTACAAGATGCACAACAGGAATTCATCAAGGCTCCTTAGATAGCATCTTCCAAACCTACAACTGCTACCATCTAGAAGGACAAGAGCAGAAAAACCTTGGAATACCCTTACCTGGAAGTTCCCCTCCAAGCCACTCACCATCCTGACTTGGAAATAGATCACTGTTCTTTCACTGTCGCTGGGTCAAAATCCTGGAACCCCCCCCCCCCCCCCAAATATCACTGCGGGTACACCTACACCACATGGACTGCAGCAGTTTAAGAAAGCAGCTAACCAGCACCTTTTCAAGGGAAATTAGGGATCGACAGTAAATGTTGGCCTATAGAGCAACGTTGACATCGCATGGATGAAATGAAATTTAAAAAGTTACCGCATTGGGATTACACAGGCAGAGTCAGGCACAACCATGCAAAAAGCTAACAATACAGTAAAATGCCTGACAGGACGTTGGACATACAAACACAGAGTTGCATAAAAGGGAGCATTCTCATTTTGCCGGGATGCCAACTCATCAGTATAACTAACTGACCCACGTGGATGATTTTCTATATCTTCTTTTGATGAGTGGTTTGGAGTGAAAGTAATGCTCCATGAAGTTTTAAATCAACAGAAAAAATAAAATCACCAACATTAAAAGCACCAGGTTTAGCAAGCCATCAAGGAGGGAAATTTGAGCAGCGCTTCAGGAGGAGAGTCTGACAGCAATTCCATCAGCTAATTGTGGTTTGAGTGTTCAATCACTACAGTCAACAAGTCATTCTCAAGATCCATTGACTCAGTATTATTCATAACTGCTTGTAGTTACAGCTGAGGATTTTACCTTTAACAGTGGGAAAAATTGGCAAACGATCAGTAACAATCCTGACAAGTTGTTTCAGAGCTTGTCTGTTATGAGTGACTAATCATTACATATGGTGATCAGTATAGTCATAATCTATTATACTGTATACTATTCAATAGCATCTAGGCAAGGCAGGCATAATAAAAATGCAGAGGGATACTACTACCCTGATGGTAGACTCTTGTTATTTTAAGCGGCCCTACAACACCTGGGCAAATAGGCATGGTGTCAGACATAGGGGGCATCGCCAACCATGAAATCAGTGGTATTATACGTGTGTCATTAAAACTTGGGAGAACACAGCTACTCTCAGCTGTACATAAAGTAATATTTAAGGGACTTCCGGTTGCGGCGATGCGGAGCTAAGCCGCACATTTCGTCAGCTCCCGCTATAACGGACTTTTGGGCTCTCCAGAGGAGCTCCAACGGACGTTTTTTGATTAAATCCCGTGTGGGAAGGTGAAGTAAGGTCCCCCTTACGTTGTATGGCGGAGATTAGCGGTGGAGCGTCAGAGAAAGAGGCTCTGGAGCAGCGGTAAAAACGAGGGGAAAAAACAAGATGGCGGAGGGCGGAGATCGAGCAGCATGGGGGCCGGACCAGCAGGAGTTCCTCAAGCGCTGTGTGGAGGAGCTTAAAAAGGAGGTGCTGGCGCCAATGCTGTTGGCGATCGAGGGGCTGAAGGAGACCCAGAAGGCCCAGGCGGTGGAGCTTCGCGAGGTGAAGGATAAAACGAATGAGAACGAGGACGAGATCCTGGGCCTGGTGGTAAAGATGGAGGCGCACAGGACGGTGCACAGAAGGTGGGCCGAGAGACTCGAGGTCCTGGAGAAAAGGTCGAGGAGGAAGAATCTCCGGATTCTGGGTCTCCCCGAAGGAGTGGAGGGAGCTGATGCCGGGGAGTATGTGAGTACGATGCTCCATTCGCTGATGGGTGCGGAGGCCTCTCCGAGCCCCCTGGAGCTGGAAGGGGCTCACCGGGTCCTGGCGAGGAGACCCAAGGCTGATGAGCCGCCAAGGGCGATAGTGGCAAGGTTCCATCGCTTCGCGGACATAGAAGGTGTTCTGAGATGGGCCAAGAAGGTGCGGAGCAGTAGATGGGAGAATGCGGTGATCCGAGTCTACCAGGATTGGTAGAGTGACTATACTGATCACCATATGTAATGATTAGTCACTCATAACAGACAAGAGGAGGTGGCAAGGAGGAGAGCTGGCTTCAACCGGGCCAAGGCGGTGCTGCACAAAAAAAGAGTCAGGTTCGGCATGCTGCAGCCTGCGTGACTGTGGGTCACTTATCAGGACCAACACCATTATTTTGAAACGCCAGAAGAGGCTTGGACCTTTATCCAAATGGAAAAATTGGACTCGAACTGAGGGGCTGTGGTTGTGGGGGGGATGTTGGTTGTATACGGGGTTGTAAATATGGGTAAAGAATGCTCCATAGGTGGGATGATGGATGGGGTTGTGGGTAGAGTTCTGGTTAAAATTCTTTTTTTTCTGTTGACGGGGGGGTGGGGGGGGGGGGGGGGTGGGGGGGGGGAGCCCCCCAATCCGGCTGATCACGTGGAATGTGAGAGGCCTAAATAGGCCGGTTAAGAGGGCCCGAGTCATCGCGCACCTAAAGGGACTGAAGGCAGACGTGGTCATGCTTCAGGAGACACATCTGAAGGTGGCAGATCAGGTCAGGTTAAGGAAGGGATGGGTAGGACAGGTATTCCACTCGGGGCTGGATGCGAAGAATAGCGGGGTGGCAATACTGGTGGGGAAGCGGGTGTCGTTTGAGGCCAAGAACATAGTAGTGGACAATGGAGGCCGATATGTGATGGTGAGCGGTAGGTTGCAGGGGACGGAGGTGGTATTGGTGAATGTATACGCCCCGAACTGGGACGATGTTGGATTCGTGAAACGGATGTTGGGGCGTGTTCCAGACTTGGAGGTAGGGAGCTTGATAATGGGTGGGGATTTTAACACGGTGTTGGACCCAGCATTAGATCGTTCCAGATCTAGGACGGGGAAGAGGCCGGCTGCGGCCAAGGTGCTCAGGGGGTTTATTGATCAGATGGGGGGAGTAGATCTGTGGAGATTTGCCAGGCCTTTGGCCAGAGAATTTTCTTTTTTCTCCCAGGTACATAAGGCCTACTCCCGGATAGATTTTTTTGTTCTGGGCGGGGCATTGATCCCGAAAGTGGAGGGAATGAAGTATTCGGCCATAGCCATTTCAGACCATGCCCCGCATTGGGTGGAGCTAGAGCTGGGGGAGGAGAGGGACCAACGCCCGCTGTGGCGGTTGGATGTGGGACTGTTGGCAGACGAGGAAGTGTGTGGGAGGGTGCGGGGGTGCATCGAAAGGTACCTGGAGGCCAACGACAATGGGGAGGTGCAGGTGGGAGTAGTATGGGAGGCGCTGAAGGCGGTGGTCAGGGGAGAGTTAATCTCCATCAGGGCTCATAGGGTGAAGAGAGAGGGTAGGGAAAGGGAGAGGTTAGTGGGGGAGATTTTAAGAGTGGACAGGAGATATGCAGGGGCTCCTGATGAGGGACTACTCGGAGAGATGAAGTCTCCAGACGGAGTTCGACCTATTGACCACAGGGAAGGCAGAGGCACAGTGGAGGAAGGCACAGGGGGCGATATATGAATATGGGGAGAAGGTGAGTTGGATGCTGGCACATCAGCTCCGTAAGGGGATGGCAGCGAGGGAAATAGGTGGAGTCAAGGATGGCAGGGGAACTACGGTGCGGAGTGCGGTGAAAGTGAATGAGGCATTCAAGGCCTTTTACGAGGAGCTGTATAGGTCCCAGCCCCCCAGGGGGAAAAGAGGGGATGCGACGATTCTTGGACCAACTGAGGTTAGCGAGGGTGGAGGAGCAGGAGGTGGCTGGTTTGGGGGCACCAATTGGGGTGGAGGAGCTGGTTAAAGGACTGGGGAGCATGCAGGCAGGGAAGGCCCCGGGGCCAGAAGGGTTCCCGGTGGAGTTTTATAGGAAGTATGTAGACCTGTTAGCCCCGTTGCTGGTAAGGACCTTCAATGAAGCAAGGGAGGGGGGGACCCTGCCCCCGACAATGTCGGAGGCGACAATCTCTTTGATCTTGAAGCGGGATAAGGACCCACCGCAATGCGGGTCGTATAGACCGATCTCGCTCCTCAACGTAGATGCTAAGCTGCTGGCAAAAATGTTGGCTACGAGAGTTGAGGACGGTGTCCCGGGGGTGATTCACGAGGACCAGACGGGATTCGTAAAGGGTAGGCAGCTAAACACCAATGTGCGAAGGCCCCTAAATGTGATAATGATGCCATCGGTGGAGGGAGAGGCGGAGATAGTGGCAGCCATGGACGCGGAGAAGGCCTTTGGCCGAGTAGAGTGGGAGTATCTCTGGGAAGTGTTGAGGAGGTTTGGGTTCGGGGGAGGGTTTATTAGTTGGGTTAAGTTCCAGTATAGAGCCCCGGTGGCGAGTGGGGTCACGAACCGGCGGAGGTCGGAGTATTTCCGGCTGTATCGAGGGATGAGGCAGGGGTGCCCCCTGTCCCCTCTGCTGTTTGCATTAGCAATTGAACCTTTGGCCATGGCGCTAAGGGAGTCGGGGAAATGGAAGGGGGTGGTCCGAGGGGGAGAGGAACATAGAGTGTCGCTGTACGCAGACGACCTGTTGCTGTATGTGGTGGATCCAGTGGAGGGAATGGTTGAGGTCATGCAGATCCTAAGGGAGTTTGGAGACTTCTCGGGCTATAAGCTCAATGTGGGAAAGAGTGAGCTCTTTGTGGTGCATCCGGGGGATCAGGGAAGAGGGATAGACGACCTACCGTTGAGGAGGGTGGAAAGGAGCTTTCGATACTTGGGGATTCAGGTAGCTAGGAATGGGTGGGAACTGCACAAACTTAATTTGACGCGGCTGGTGGAACAGATGGAGGAGGATTTTAAAAGGTGGGACATGTTGCCACTCTCGCTGGCGGGCAGGGTACAGTCTGTTAAAATGGTGGTCCTCCCGAGGTTTCTTTTTGTATTCCACTGCCTCCCAATTGTGATTACCAAGGCCTTCTTTAAGAGGGTGAGCAGGAGATTATGGGATTTGTGTGGGCGAGCAAGACCCCGAGGGTAAGGAGGGGGTTCCTGGAGCGTAGCAGAGATAGAGGAGGGTTGGCGTTGCCGAATTTGGGTGGCTACTACTGGGCAGTCAACGTGGCAATGATCCGTAAGTGGGTGATGGAGGGAGAGGGGGCGGCGTGGAAGAGGTTGGAGATGGCGTCCTGTAAAGGAACGAGCCTGGGGGCGCTGGTGACGGCACCGCTGCCGCTCTCGCCGACAAGGTACACCACGAGCCCGGTGGTGGCGGCAACGCTAAAGATCTGGGGGCAGTGGAGACGACATAGGGGAGTGTTGGGAGCCTCGGTGTGGTCCCCGATCAGGGATAACCATCGGTTTGTCCCAGGAAGGATGGAGGGGGGGTTTCTGAGCTGGCATCGGACCGGGATTAGAAGAATGGGGGACCTGTTCATCGATGGGACGTTTGCGAGCTTAGGGGTGCTGGAGGAGAAATTTGGACTACCCCCGGGAAATGCCTTCAGGTACATGCAAGTGAGGGCGTTTGTGAGGCGGCAGGTGAGGGAATTCCCGCTGCTCCCGGCACAGGGGATTCAAGACAGGGTGATTTCGGGCGTATGGGTCGGGGAGGGCAAGGTGTCGGCGATATACCAGGAGATGAAAGAAGAGGGGAAAGCTTTGGTAGAGGAGCTGAAAGGTAAATGGGAAGAGGAGCTGGGGGAGGAGATTGAGGAGGGGCTGTGGGCTGATGCCCTAAGTAGGGTTAATTCCTCTTCCTCGTGTGCCAGGCTTAGCCTGATACAGTTTAAGGTAGTTCACTGAGCGCATATGACGGGGGCGAGGCTGAGTAGGTTCTTTGGGATGGAGGACAGATGTGGGAGGTGCTCAGAAAGTCCAGGGAAACATGTCCATATGTTTTGGTCATGCCTGGCACTGGAGCCGTTCTGGAGGGGAGTTGCGGGAACAGTATCTAAGGTGGTGAAAGTCCGGGTCAAGCCAAGCTGGGGACTAGCACTATTTGGAGTAGTGGACGAGCCGGGAGTGCAGGAGGCGAAAGAGGCCGGCATTCTGGCCTTTGCGTCCCTAGTAGCCCGGCGAAGGATCTTGTTAATGTGGAAAGAGGCGAAGCCCCCCAGCGTGGAGGCCTGGATAAATGATATGGCAGGGTTTATCAAGTTGGAGAGGATAAAGTTTGCCTTGAGAGGGTCTGCGCAAGGGTTCTACAGGCGGTGGCAACCGTTCCTAGACTATCTCGCGGAGCGTTAGATGAAGGTCGGACAGCAGCAACAGCAACCCAGGGGAGGTGGGGGAGGGGGGGGATATCTTTCGTTGGGGGAGGGGGTGGAGGAGGGAGAAGGTTTTTTTTTCTGGGGGGCATTTGAGCAAGAAAACACATGAATGATCCGGAAAACTGACATGTACGGGAGGAATCCAATGTACAAAGTTCTGTACCATATTGACTTGCCATGTTCATGTCTTGCTATGCAAGCTTTCTTTCTTTTTTGTTACGGGGCGGGGGGGGGGGGGGGGGGGCGGGGCGGTTTGTTTGTATGGTTGAAAATTTTGTTAAAAAATTCTTAATAAACATATTTTTAAAAAAAAGTAATATTTAAGGTACATTACAAGATTCGATAATTAATCTTTGTCTTTTGTCGAAACTTGGGCGTTACTATGACTATTTGTAAGGTTTTAAGTACCACACAAAAGATACATTAGTATCTTTTTTTCTAGAGCATGTGTCCTCTCTATTGCTTTTTTTCAGCCCTACCTCATGACAGTTAATAACAGTTATTATCTCAAAGGTCTAGGAGTGCACATTGGAACGCCTTTATAGTATCTAGCGAGGAATGTCCTTTATGAGACCTTTGACTTTCCTGGGGGCTGGGTTAGAGGTGGAGGGTCATATGTTTTGGGCATGTCTGAAACTGAGGGAATTCTGGCAGGGATTTGCAGATGTTATGTCAGAAGTCCTGGAAGGTAGGGTAACTCCGAGTCCAGAATTAGCAATATTTGGGGTGTCGGAAGATCCGGGGGCAAAGGGGGACGGGGGGGGGTGGAGGCCGATATTCTGGCCTTCTCCTCCCTGGTGGCCCGGAGATGGATCTTGCTGAGATGGAGGGACTCGGAGCCCCCGAAATCAGGAGTGTGGGTCAGTGATATGGTAGAGTTTCTCAGTCTGGAGAAAATCAAGTTTGTTTTAAGAGGATCAATACAGGGATTCGGCCGGAGTTGGTGGCCGTTCATCGATTTCTTTAACAAAAACTGAACGTCAGCAGTAAGGGGGGAAAGGGAAAAAAAAGGGGGTGGGGGGGGAGGTAAATAGGATGCATGGTAATGTTAAACAAGGACAGAGAATTTAGTATACGGGTAATTGGGGATCGGGCAGGAGTAGTGGGGTACGTGGTTTATTGTGTGTTGTTATTTTAGGGGGCATTTTGTGCATCGACCCGCGCGGTTGTTTTAGAAATGTCAATAGTTTAAATTGTGAAAATTACAAATGCTTCAATAAAAATTTTTTTTTAAAAAAGAGGTGGAGTATTTTCAGACCTCTGTCATTGCCATCATATTCTAAATGTAGGGCGTACTCCTGGCCAGATGTAGAATAAAGTTTCCTCTTTTGTTTGCCAACACCTGTCCTTAATCCTAACTTTAGGACAGCCCCCAGCCCCCCTGCTTTAATTGCATTCCACAAAAGCCAATTATGACCTTTCTGAATGCGATTGACAATTTTGTGCAAAATTCTAGGCCTTTTTTTGCTGTGTATATATGCCCACTTTAGGAACTGGGTTCAGGCGATTCAAGTCCTTTTTTATAGCCAGCTACGAGAGAAAATACTGTACATTATAGACAGACAAATTATTTTCCAATGTCGTCTGCACTACTTTGTGGGAATGACCTGATATTGAAGGAACCAACAAGACGATAGATGGAAGACTATGTGACTGTATTAATCTGATTTCTGCTTATGGTTAAAGGAACGTGCTCCCTATGCTTGCACTCAACAGCAGTTATACTCTACAGAGAATGACACACAATGGGAACAATATAAAAGGAGAGACCAGCACCATGTTTGGGTGTGCAAAATAATATAATTACTTTCTGCTGGATCAGAGCTCATTCCAAGGAGTTATAGAGAACGTTGAGAAGGCCCTGCCTTTTCTAATACTTATATTTTCACTTATGTTAATCATAGAAGCACAAAGGTTTACCTTGAGCTCTTCCTTGCTCTGGAAATTATCTAGTAATTGCTGGTAGTGGTTATCTGTCATTTGCCGAAGCAGGGACAGTAGGCAGGTGACATACTCCCCCTAGAGAACCAAAGCAAAGTACAAACATCAGTGACATAGGTCATGACACAACATGGTACATCCAGTCAAAGAGGTTGAAATGGCTGTATCGGGAAGAAGATGCACACAAACAGATAGAGGTTTGTTATGTAATTGTACATACAACTCAGGTTGAGTATCCTTAATCCATAAATCAGAAAACTGGACACATCCATAAAGTGCACCTTTTTTGAATCTCATCAACCTTTAGTAAGGGAAGTCTAAATGTTCATCCATATTGTTTCCTATGTGATTTTTGTGGTGAACATGTCAAAAAGAAACTTATTACAGGTACCCCGTACTTATTATTCAGTGATACATCTCACTTTTGGAGCCATTTTATTTACTTTAAACTATAGTTTGCTTTGTCTGAGGCTACTGGAATGTAAGTTGTATGTGGTATCTGAAAAACGAAATGGTCTAAAATCCAAAATCCAAGGATTTGGGATCAAGGATACTCCAACTGTATAAACTATTTAATAAGTCAAAAGGGCCAACTGACATTTCAGGCTGTGGAGAGTTTGTGTTGCCTACTCCACAACTCTCCAATCCAAGCCTCCATGGTCTGACAGGAGTTAAGAAGCTCCAGCTTGTGAAGAAAGGCAAAAAAACAAGACTTGATACTGGAGGAAAAGTTAACAGCAAATTGTCTGTCAAAGGGGAGCTAACAAACGCTCATTTATTTCATTTAATTTGTTTTACTGTTTCACAATCCCTATTATTCTTAAGCTCCCCACTGGACCATTTTAGCACAAAGCCATATAGAACAGATGGGTCCAAAATTCAATTTAATATATGTGCTGAGTTAGCCGACTGTTGTCAAGGCAGCAGTCGGAGTGCTATAATTGGTCTTAGAAGCCCTGGGCTAAGAAAGGGAAAAATAAGGGGATGGTAGATTTCTATGTAAGGATGAGCTAATTGGGTTGAGTGGTTTTCTGCATCTATATAATTCTTTGTGACCTTTATAAAATCAGTCAACCTGTGACCTTTGGCTATCCCAATCTTTTGGGGTTGTTCAGCTGTCATTTAACACATTAGGTGTGGAAAATAACTGGAAACCAATTATGAAATCAATGGCAAAATCTAATCTAACTACAGCAACAGTGAATTAATCAATAGGTTTTGGGGGAGGATGTGACAGAAATGTGCATTTATTGTTTACAGTTCGCCAGATGAATTATTGTTTAAAGAGGCATTGTCGTCAAATCGCCCAATGAGGGAAATCGGGATATCGAAATATCGAAATCGAGAAGCAAATATGTAAGGAGATAACAGAGAGCTGCCGGAAAAATAAGGTGGTAATAGTTGGGGACTTTAACTTTCCCAACATTAACTGGGACAGCCATAGCACTAGGGGTTTGGAAAGAGAGAAATTTGTCGAGTGTATTCAAGAAGAATTCCTCATTCAATATTTGGATGGCCCGACTAGAGAGGGGGCAAAACTCGACCTCCTCTTGGGGAATAAGGAAGGGCAGGTGACGGAAGTGTTAGTGAGGGATCACTTTGGGACCAGTGACCATAATTCCATTAGTTTTAAGATAGCTATGGAGAACGATAGTTCTGGCCCAAAAGTTGAAATTCTAAATTGGGGCAAGGCCAATTTCGATGGTTTAAGGGGAGAACTTTCAAAAGTTGATTGGGGGAGCCTGTTTACAGACAAGGGGACAGCTGGTAAGTGGGAGTCTTTCAAAAGGTTGTTAACTAGGGTTCAGGGTGAGCACATTCCTCTTAGAGTGAAGGGTAAGGTTGGTAGAAGTAGGGACCCCTGGAGAACTTGGGGTATTGAGGCCATGGTCAAAAGGAAGAAGGAGGCATATGACATGCATAGGCAGCTGGGATCAAGTGGATCCCTTGAAGAGTATAGGGTTTGTTGGAGTAGAGTTAAGAGAGAAATCAGGAGGGCAAAAAGGGGACATGAGATTATCTTGGCAGATAAGGCAAAGGAAAATCCAAAGAGCTTTTACAGATACATAAAGAGCAAAAGAGTGACTAGGGAGAGGGTATGGCCTCTTAAGGATAAACAAGGTCATCTATGTGCGGATCCATAAGGGATGGGAGAGGTCCTAACTGAATATTTCTCGTCAGTATTTACTGTTGAGAAAGGCACGAATGTTAGGGCAATTGGGGGAATAAAAAGTGATGTCTTGAGGAGTGTACATATTACAAAGAAGGAGGTGCTGGAGATATTAAAGCGGATTAAGATAGATAAATCCTCGGGTCCTGATGAAATGTATTGCAGGATGTTGTGGGAAGCTAGGGAGGAAACTGCCGGCCCCTTAGCTGAGATATTTGAATCATCGACAGCCACAGGAGAGGTGCCCGAAGATTGGAAGGTAGAAAATATTGTGCCCTTGTTTAAGAAGAGCTGTAAGGAAAAGCGTGGAAACTACAGACCAGTGAGCCTTACTTCTGTCGTGGGTAGGTCGTTGGAAGGTATTCTGAGAGACAGGATCTACAGGCATTTAGACAGGCAAGGGTTAATTAGGGAAAGTCAGCATGGCTTTGTAAGGGGAAAGTCATGTCTCACGAATTTGATTGAGTTTTTTGAAGGGGTAACCAAGAAGGTAGATGAGGGCAGTGCAGTCGACGTTGTCGACAAGGTACTGCATGGTAGGTTGTTGCAAAAGGTTAAATCTCACGGAATCCAGGGCGAGGTAGCCAACTGGATACACAATTGGCTTGGCAACTGAAGCCAAAGGGTGGTTGTGGAGGGTTGATTTTCAAACTGAAGGCCTGTGACCAGCGATGTGCCTTAGGGATCGGTGCTGGGTCCACTGTTATTTGTTATATATATATATACATATATAAATGATATAGATGATAATGTAGGAGGCATGGTTAGTAAGTTTGCAGATAGCACCAGGATTGGTGGCATAATGGATAGTGAAGAAGGTTATATAAGATTGCAACAGGATCTTGACCAATTGGGCCAGTGGGTCGATGAATGGCAGATGGAGGTGATGCATTTTGGTAGATCAAATCAGGGCATGACCTACTCAGTTAATGGAAGGGAGTTGGGGAAGAGTTACAGAACAAAGAGATCTAGGAGTTCAGGTTCATAGCTACTTGAAGGTGGAGTTGCAAGTGGACAGGGTGGTGAAGAAGGCATTCAGCATGCTAGGTTTTATTGGCCAGAATATTGAATACAGGAGTTGGGACGTCTTGTTGAAATTGTTCAGGACATTGGCAAGACCACGCATGGAATACTGTGTTCAGTTCTAGTCGCCCTATTATAGGAAGGATGTTGTTAAACTAGAAAGAGTGCAAAAGAGATTTAGGAGGATGCCCACAGGACTTGATGTTCTGAGTTATAAGGAGTGGCTGGGACTTTTTTCCCTCGAGTGTAGAGGTTTAGGGGTGATCTTACAGAGATCTACAAAATAACGCGGAGCATAGATAAGGTAGTTAGTCGACACCTTTTCCCAAAGGTAGAGGAGTCTAAAATTAGAGGGCATAGGTTTAAGGTGAGAGGGGAGAGTTACAAAAGAGACCAGAGGGGAAATTCCAAAGGGTGGTGAGCATCTGGAACGGGCTGCCAGAGACAGTGGTAGACACGGGTACGATTTTGTCTTTTAAAAAGCAGTTAGACAGTTACATGGGCAGGGCGGGTATAGAGGGATATGGGCCAACTGCGGGCAAGTGCGACTAGCTTAGTGATAGAAATTTGGTGGCATGGACAAGCTGGGCCGATGGGCCTGTTTCTATGCTGTAAACATCTATGATTCTATCTATGATTCTGTCACTAACAAGTGATCACACCAAAGCATCACTGATTTCACAATGATCGGATCTTTACTGTATTGGGGTATAAAGATTCCAGTAAAAATAATTGAAAGAATATCAGGTTTAAACAGGAAATTATCAACCACTCTATCGCATGATAGAAATTATGCCAATTATGGCAAAGATCAATGTTTTAACTCACTGGAGTTCTGTCAGATAAAAATAGTTCTTTAAGGATTAGAATGCAGTCAATCTAAACATACCTAAGCATGGAAGCTGATGACGTACAAGCATGAGATTTTGAATTCACACATGATGTTGCACCATAAAGCAGGTGGAAAGACTTATGGTGGGGTTAGAGGTGTGGGGTGTGGAATCCATAGATGGGTGAGGACTATTAAAAAGGATTGTTAGTTACTAACAGTTATCTCCGCCGTGCACTGTGGGCAGCGCTGTCCTCTTACCGCCTCCGCCATCTGAGACTTATTCATGATAGCAAGTAGGGTCTGCAGTAAGACATCAAGAAGGCTCTCGACCATCATCTCTACCTCTTCTGACACTGAGCACTCCTGAACCACAGCACAATGACACAGTTAGTGCATCAGAAACATGAGAACAAGGGTTGTAAACTAATGGCTCATAGAAAGTTGTCTAGTATCGTAATATTTAAGCTCTGTTAACAGCAATTTTTACCATAATGAGAAAATCTTTGGTTTTATTAAATTTTGATCAATATCGCTCCTGTGGAATGCCTTGGGACATTTCACGTGTTAAATGTGGTATAGAAATGCAAGTTGTTGTTGCTGTTGAGCAGATTAAATAGCTAAGGTATGCATCTTGCATAAACCCATGAATTTCCAATTGTTGTCTTATACCAATACATTTAGTTGAAACAAAGGAAAGGGAATATAACAGTCCGTCACAATATTTTACACTCTGTTTGGTTGACTTCTTCAAGGTAAGATCTGTCAGACAGATAAACATCTTGCGTCTGGCTATTCATTGTTCAGCCTTGACAGAGGTGTACTGAGCTCTGCAGGAATTTATAGCTCATGCATTATGTGCACTAACTCATCCCAGAGGATACTTTTTGAGACTGCATTCTGTTTGTCAAGGAACATAAGAAAGCTGATTTATCCAAAGAAACGGCAAAAAGCAAGAACTGAAAGCAGCAATCTGAAAAGGATACATCAACACCTTATGGACTATGCCAGTCTGAACTGTTTGCATTTTTTTTGCTTCTATGGCTCTTGTTTAATTGTAAATAAATTTTATCAGTAGATTAGCTAGCATACAAACACTTAATTTAAGGTGCTTAGCATTTTGCTATCCATCAGATGCTTTGATTAGCCTATGTACATATTAACATTTGTTCCTGGGATGTGGGTGACTCTGACAGATCGCATTTATTATCAATCTGGTGGTGGATTGTTTTCTTGAACTGCTGTAGTCCACGTGGCAGGAGGTAGAAAATTCTCAGATTTTAGTTGAACAATGAAGTAACATAAATATATCCAAATCAGGATGGCTTGTGAGTTGCCCTTCTCAGTGTCGAGATCATATGACTGGGAACTGGTCTCAAAGTACACCTGTCATGCTGCTGTAGTGTATTGTGTAGACAACATACATTGTAGCCACACTGGGGCTGTGTTCGTTGGGGTGGATATTGAGTTCAGTGGCCAGGAACCCGGCATAGGACATAGTCAGGTAGATGTCAGAATCATAAATGCACTGGAATAGTTTGCCCAGGGGCAACTCGTGTTGATTGTATATTAATGGATTTAAGTGTTTGCAGGTGGTGGGCATCATCTTGTGCTCTATGAATAGGAACAGGTCAAAACTGTGATTGTTGGGTGAGGAGGTTTGGACTTGGAATGTGCATCCCAGACAGTATAAAGATTGGCTCCAGTTCTATCATTTACCAAATGGCTTTCTAGATTTTAATAGGGCAGCAGAGAGTGTTGCCTAAAGGTGAAGGTTGGAAACAAAGAAAAAGAAACCAGGCAGAAAACTAAAATCCCAGGGTTGCACGGTGGCGTAGTGGTTAGCACCACTGCCTCATAGCACCGAGGACCCGGGTTCAATCCCGGCCCTGGGTCACTGTCTGCGTGGAATTTGCACCTTCTCCCCATGTGTGTGTGTGGGTCTCCCCTCCACAACCCAAAGATGTGTTAGGTAGGCGGATTGGCCACGCTTAATTGCCCCTTAATTGGTGGGGGGGGGGGGGGGGGAAAGAATTGGGTACTCTAAATTAATATTAAAAAATAAAATGAAAGTCCATTGTGGAAAATGGCAGAAAGCAAGCGTAAATTGTTGATGTGATTATGCTTTGATGTTCTCAGTCTGAACCATATGACCAAATGAAGAACAAAGTGGATATGTGAACAAGGATTACATCCTGACCAACAGAAACCAAGGTCTCTCTTTGCCACTTCCGAGGAGTTGTAAAATCAGAAGTACTTTGTGAGATGGTTGTCGGTTAATTGCGGAGTGAAGAAGTTTTTTGATTTGAGTTCTTGGAGAAAATCTACAAAAAAAACCTGATCTATTAAATACCTGTGAGGCATGCGCGGATTTGATAAATTTTGGAAAACAGGGGCGAGATTCTCCGACCTGCCGGGGCCTGGCGTGAATACCGCCCCCGCCGGTTGCCGAATTCTCCACCACTGGATATTCGGCGGGGGCAGGAATCGCGCCAGTTGGCGGGCCACCCCCCGCGATTCTCCGGCCCGGATGGGCCGAAGTCCCGCCTGCGTAGATTAAACCACCTACCTTACTGGTGGGACAAGGCAGCGCGGGCGGGCTCCGGGGTCCTGGGCGGGGTGCGGGGCGATCTGGCCAGGGGGGTGCCCCCACGGTGGCCTGGCCCGCGATCGTGGGCCCACCGTTCCGCGGGCGGCCCTGTGCCGTGGGGGCACTCTTTCCCTTCCGCCTCCGCCACGGTCTCCACCATGGCGGAGGCGGAAGAGACTCTTTCCACTGCGCATGCGCGGGAATGCCATCAGCGGCCGCTAACGCTCCCGCGCCGCCCGGAGATGTCATTTCCGTGCCAGCTGGCGAGGCACCAAAGGCCTTTTCCGCCAGCTGGCGGGGCGGAAATTCATCCGGCGCCGATCTAGCCCCTTAAGGTTGGGGCTCGGCCCCCAAAGATGCGGAGCATTCCGCACCTTTGGGGCGGCGCGATGCCCGACTGATTTGCGCCGTTTTGGGCACCAGTCGGCGGACATCGCGCCGTTTCCGGAGAATTTCGCCCCAGATGTCCATTCCATGGGAGAATATATCATGAAAAGTAACTGATTGTATAAAAGATTGACAAAATTCAAATTTCTCATGGAGATCTCTTCATTGATTTCCTCCCTCAGCCTCTGCACCAAATGGCTTCTCATCCGTGGTAATTTCAACCCCCACCTCAACTCATCGTTTTCTCTTTCTTCTCTGAGTTCACTGCCCTCTTATCCACACTAAATCTCTTCCCAACCCATATTCACAGCCATGCCTTGCCCTTTCTGTCTCATGTGGCCTTTATCATGGATAAAGTCATCTCTGATCACTTGCTGGTATCACTCTCTACTCAACCCACATTCCCCTTCCATGTCCCAACCTTACCTCCTTCTGTACCCATTCCTGAACAAAAAACCTGATTCATTCACAGCTGCACCTTCAAAAACCCAGCGTTCTAGCATTTACCCATTGCCTGTCACAACATTCTGCAGCTACTGATTTGCTTAATTGCATCCTCACCTCTACCTTTGATACTTTAGTCCCACAAAAAACTTGGCCATTCCCCCTGGTTTGGTCCTCATCTCAATTCCCTAAAGTCCAAGGGAATAAAAGAACGGGCAGATAAGTGGTTTATTCATCAACTATACATCTGGCTGGACCACATAAAACACTATTGGGTCCTGCTCTCATCTGCTAAAACTGGTCACTATTTTAGGATCATTCTAGAATGCAAAGATAACTCGAGGCTTCTTTTTCTACTGCAAACCATTTTCTTAAACCCCTCTCCAAATCTCCTGCATCCTTACCTCCAACAGTAAATGAGTGGAGCTCATGCACTTTTTAAAAATTAAGATTGAGATCACCCAATCAGCTGCAATTTGCTGTGTCCCGTTTCACAAGGCCACGAGCCAAACTCCCTCTAAAGGCCCATCACTACACGAGCCATGAAATGCATTGTTCTCTTCCCCACATGTACTCTCCAGCTTACCTTGATTTAGATTTGTCACGTGTACGGAGGTACAGTGAAAAGTATTGTTCTGCATATAATCCAGGCAGATCGTTCCATACATGAAAAATATAGGGCATACGATTGTCCATGAGACCCAACTCCTACTCCCTCAACTTTATTCCCATTAAGTTGCTGACCACCTCACCACTGCTCATGCTATTCCTGTCAGTTGATATTGTTAAACATTCTGTCTTCAGATGTTAACCCTCACTCCTTTAAATCTGCCATCATCACCCTCTCCCCAAAAACCTACACAACCTCATAGTCCTTGCAAGCAACAATCTCATTGCCAAATTCCCTATCATCTCCAAAGTCATCAACAAGTTGTCGCATCTCCAGGGGAGGTGGTGGCGTAGTAGCATTGTCATTGTTATCCAAAGACCCATGCTCTGGGGACCCGGGTTCGAATACCACCACAATAATGACACTTGGATTCAATTTAAAAAAGTGATGACCATGAAATAATTGTTGATTGTCAATAATGCCCTTTAGGGAAGAAAATCTGCTACCATTACCTGGTCTGACCTACATATAATTCCAGAGCACAGCAATGTGGATGACTCTTAAATGTCCTCTGAAATGGCCCAGCAAACCAATCAACTCAAGGAAAGTTAGGGATGGGCAATAAATGCTGTCCCAGCCAGCATGCCCACATCCCCTGAATGAATAAAATAAATCTCAATTCTGTTGCCATCTTTACCAGAATTCCATGTTTGAATTCCTATCTAGTTTCTGTTCCTGCCACAGCGCCAAAACAGCTTTTCTCAAAATCACAAATTACATTCTATGTGACTGTGATGAAGGAACGGTATTCCTCCTCATTCTTCTTGACCTGTTTGCAGCCCTTGACACACTATCCTCCTCCAATGCCTCTGCATTGTCAACCAATTTGGGTGTGGGAGTTGGAGGGGCTCAAACTCCTTGTGTCTGTTTCCAATCTTATCTATAGCCAAAGTATTAAATGCAATGACTGTTCTTCCTGTTCCCACACGTTTAGCTCTGGTGTCTCCCAAGGACCTGTGCTTGGCGCTCAACTCTTTTCCATCTACATGCTGTCCCTCTGTAGCATCACTCAAAAGCACAAATGTTAGTTTTCACATGTATGCTGACGACGTCCAACTCTACATTACTACCAGCCTTCTCAGCTTCTGCATTGTTGCAGAATTATCAGATTACTTCCCCCACATTCAGCACTGGATGAGCAGAAATGTCCTCCAATCAAATATTCTGAAGACTGAAGCCATTGTTTTAGGTCACTGTTCCAAACTCCAGTCTCTAGTTCCTGACTCCATCCCTCTACTTGGCAACTGTCTGAGACTTAATCATTCTACTTTCAGCCTTGCTGTTGAATCTGACCTTGAGATGAACATCTGGCCACAGATTCACGCCATCACTCAAACTGTCATTTGCCACCTCTGTAAGATTGTCCGACTTTGCCCTGCCTCAGCTCATATGCTAATTAAATCTCTATTCCTGCCTTTGCTTTGTCTAGACTAACTATTCCAATGCATCTCTGGCTAGGCTTCCACATTTACCCTACGTAAACTTGAGGCCAGCTAAAACACTGCTGCCCATGTCTTCCCTCACACCAAATCTGGTCCACCCATGGTCCTCCCTGTGTTCACTGACCTACAATGGATTCCAGTCAAGGAATGTAATTGCTTTTAACAATTTTAATTTTAAATGATTTTAAAATTCTGATCCTTGCTTTCAAATCCCTCCACGCTCTGTGGTATTCTTGATTTTAATCGCTCCATCGTTGGTGGCTGTGTCTTTCAGCTGCCTTGGCCCTGAGCCATAGAGTTCCCTCCATAAACATCTCCTCCGAACCTCGATTTCTTCCTTTAAGGTGCTCCTCTTTCACAAAGCATTTGGTCATCTGACCTAATATTTCCTAATGCGGCTCGGTGTCATATTTTGATTTATTTTAAAAATATATATATTTATTCAAATTTTCAGAATCAAACATTAACCATATTATCAACAATCAAACAGCAAAGTAATAAAAGTACAAAGTCAAAAAGTTATATACACTTATTTCCTCAAAATTGAAGCATAAAACTTAACCCCACTATAAATTGAATCACCGAACAGTTGATGGTGTCTAGATCTTTAAAAAAATAAATATCTGGATGCCACCTCAGGTAGAACATTCCCACCGACCCCCGATGATATATTTAATTTTTTCCAAGTGTAGAAATGACATCAAAACATCTGACTAGGCAGATGCATTCGGTGGTGTGGGAGACCTCCAGCTAAGCAATATTAGCCTCCGGGCAAATGCAAGAACTCCCGCCCCTTCCCCAGAGTGAAATGCTGGTGAGTCTGAGACCCCAAATATGGCTACTAATGGACATGGTCATAGGGCCACCTGAAGAATCTCCCATATTGTATTAAAAAAGAAAACCCAGAAGCTAGACCAAGACCAAAACAGGTGAGTGTGGTAAGCTGGAGCAAGTGACCAATGATCACACTTGCCTTCCACATCCTGGAAGAACCCACTCATCCTCACCTTGGTCCAATGTGTTCTGTGCAATATTTAAACTGAATAAGACTCTGTAGGGAGCAGGAAGAAGTGGAGTTCACCCCGTAGGAGGGCTTCCCTCCAAGGCTCAACAGTAAGCACAGGACCGAGTTCCCTCTCCCATTTCTTCCTCACTTTCGTCAAAGGGGCGGGATCTGCTGTCAGGATAAGGTCATACAAATGTGAAATAGACCCCCTGTCAGGCTGTGCCAAGGACAAAAACCTCCTCATCAAGGAGGGGGTGGGGCTAAAGGAAAAGAAAGAAAAAACTTACAAGAAAAATCATGAATTTGAAAATAACAGAAGAGGTTAGAACTGGGCAACTGAAATTTGTCAGCCTAATTCCTCAAAACTGGCGAATCACCCGTCTACGAATATACCTCCAAAATGCACAAGTCCCTTTACCTTCCAGGACTTAAATGAAAGATCCAGCCCGAAGGTAAAAAGAGGTGATTATTGAAAATCGGGGTGAAAGAAGACATGGACAGAAGTTTGAAATGCTGTCGAAACTGTTTCCAAATCCTGAGGGAGGAAATCACCACAGGATTAAAAGAAAATCCCACAGGGGAGAAAGGCAGTGGTGCAGTAATTATAGCGTGAAGAGAGGAGGTGATGCATGAGCGAGACTCCATTTTGCCCCAAATCGAGTCAGGGTCACCCTGGAACTACGGATAGTTTAATTTAAGAAATGAAGCCCAATTATGGGCTGCACGGATCCCCAAGTAACAGAAATTGGAGTCAGAAAGGCAAAATGGCGAATTAAATTGAGTTCCTCGAGCAGGTGGATTCACTGGAAAACAGTCACTCTTACTTACGTGAAGCTTATAGCCGGAAAAGATATCAAATGTACTTAGGGTCCTCATTATTTTATCTATGGAGGGTGTCGGGTCTGTGATGTAAAAAGTAGGTTGTCCGCATAAAGCGATACGTGATGTTCCACTACATTCCGACAAATACATCTCCACTGATCAGAGGCCTTCAATGCCATCGAGAGTGGCTCAATAGCCAAGGCGAAGAGCAGTGGGGAGAGAGAACAACCTGGCTCGTGCCCCTTCCCAAGGGAAAGGCGTCTGAGAATACAGTGTTTTTGCGAATATTGGCCTTATGGGCATTGTACAAATGACTCCAGGAGGCAAATCTAGGGCCAAATCCAAATCTCCTGAGAATCTTTTTTTTAGTATAAATTTAGAGTACCCAATTATTATTTATTTTCCAATTAAGGGGCAGTTTAGCGTGTCCAATCCACCTAACCTGCACATCTTTGAGTTGTGGGGGTGAAACCCATGCAGACACGGGGAGAATGTGCAAACTCCACACGGACAGTGGCCCAGGGTCGGGATTCGAACCCGGCTCCTCAGCGCCGTAGTCCCCGTGCTAACCACTGTGTCACGTGCCGCCCCCTTCTCCCGAGAATCTCAAGTAGATAGTCCGATTCAACTCTATCAAATTCTTTTTCTGCATCCAAAGACACTATAAACTCGGGTTCAGGAGCTGTGAAGGCGGAGAAGGTGAGATTTAGAAGGCATCAAATTTTTTCGACAATTGTCAGACCTTCACAAAGCCTGTTTGGTCCTCTGCTATTCTACCCGGGAGACAAGGCTTCAGCTGGAGTGCCAGGACCTAAGTCAGCAGCTCAACACCCACATTCAAAAGTGAGATGGGTCGGTATGACCCACATTCTACTGAGTCCTTGTTCCCCTTAAGTGATCTATGGCCACACCACGCTCAAACAAGGGTGCGGCATAGGCGGTAGAAGCCTGGAGAAGGCTCCTGCAGGTTTTCTGGCAGCCAGTACACCTTGCGAGATCTATCTAGATCTTGTGAGGCATCGGGATCAGGATCCTGCCTGGAATGAGCGTGACCAAGCTGCACTCGCTGAAGTCAGTTTAAAACCCACTTCAGCGAGCTCACTTGGGATCTACCGGCTTCCCCAGGGAGGCCCCAGCCGGGCGCTGTTCATCATTGGTCCACAAAAAGGTGGACCAGGCGGAATGGCATCCGGGGGCCTCCCAATCCATCGGAGGCCCCAGAGTGATCAGGGACAGGGCAGGGTGGCCCCCTGACCCTCCCCCTGGAACGCATGCACATTGGCACTGCCAGGCTGGGACAATGGCACTGCCACCCTGACACTGCCAGGGTGCCCAGGTGGCACTGCAAAGCTGGTGGGAGCACTGCCAGGGTGCCCAAGTGCCAGAGTGGCAATGCCAAGGGTCAGGGCCTGAGGGGGGCCATGCCCATGAAAGGAGGATGGGGGGGATATGAAGGGTGGGGGGTGCATGGCAGGTACGTAGGGGCCTATGGGACGTTGGGGGAGGATCCTGTAAGGGGCTGAGGGGGGCCTGAAGAGGGGGCCTTCAGGGATCCCATGGTGGGGTGTCCTCACCTGGGGGAGTGTTTGGTAATGCCCATCTGTGTGGGGGTGACATTGCCCATAGGGACCCTCAAACTCACTCAGAGATCTGGGCACCCTTTCAAAATGGTGCCCCAATCTCTGAGGAGCCATTCTGGCCAGCGGGTTCAGCTCCCCAGGATGAAAATAATTCTAAGGATGCAATTTAATGAAAAGGTTCTAAGTGCGGTAGCAAACGGAACTGCCGCAAACTTCCTGACGCACGACCCGGCGAGGCTGTCACTGGTATCAAATGTTAATTGGTCCACTTAACGAGGTCCCATGGGTTTCACGGCGCAAATGATGGTCCTGCCGGCTGATTTACTGGGGCCGTACCCGCCAGCTCCCCATTAACAAGGGGGAGCAGGATTTCAGGTGGCGGCCCTGGAGTGAGTGGTCCCACATTTGGTGGCTCCCGCTCAAGGTGGATTTTTTCAGTCTTTTCCCTGCCCGAAGGGTGAAGCATTTGAGTGCAAGAGGTGCAGGAGTGCCCGGGGAAGTTTTACTCCTCTGGTGTGGCTGGTGGATGGATCCACAGACGCGGAGTGGGACAGGAAGAAAACAGCTGCTGGAGCAGGACAGTCTTCATGGTGCACCACAGGATAAGATGACAAAGGGCAAGGGAGCTGCTCTGCCCGCCCAGTGGTCAACGGAGCAGCTAATAGAGTTCCTTAATGGCAAGTTCTGCCAGCAGAGGATAGAGGCTCTGGAAGACCTGGCGAAGGTGGCGGGACCGATTAAGTTGGGGATCGAGAGAGTGGAGCAGAGGCTGGAGTCCCAGGGCCGGAGAAAAGTGGAGGATGTGGTGGGGGAGCATGAGAAGCAGCTGACCTTGTTGATGGCTGAGGTTGGGGTGATGCGAGAGACCCAAAAGAGGCTGAAGGAGAAGGTGGAGGATCTGGAGAATCGCTCCAGAAGACAAAATCTGAGGCTGCAGGCCGGCAAGCTGCCGAGGGCAATGGAGGTGCGGTTGCACCGCTTTCTGGATAAGGAGAAGATTCTTTGATGGGTGAGGCAGACTAGGAAATACATCCGAGAAGAGAAATAGCTGCGGGTGAACCAGGACCTGTGAGCAGAACTGGCGAAGGGGAGGGCCGGGTTTAACCGGGTCAAGGCTGTCCTCTTTAAAAGGTGGGTGAAGTTCGGAGTACTGTACCTGCCCCACCTCTGGGTGACTTTCCAGAAGCCGGAGTACTATTTCAGCAAGCCAAAAGAGGCAATGGAGTTTATGAGGGACAATGGACTGGGACGAGAGTGCGGACATTGAACTTTGGAGGAGTTTGTGCATGGGTTTTTAAAAAAGTTTTTATCTTTAAAAAGTCTTTGATGGTGAGTTTTCTGGAGGGTTGGTTTTTTATGGGGGAACATTGAGGGTGAGTGTACCTTTTGTTGTTCTTAAGGGGGTATGGTTGGGGGGGGGGGGAGGGGAGCATGGGGGCGGAGGCCACCATGCTAGCTGGGCAGGCTAGTTAATGGGAGCGAAGTGGGGATTGTCAGGAGGCAGGCGCGGGGGGGGGGTTGGGCTGATGTTTTGTTTAAGGGTGGGGGAGGGTTGCTGACAAGGGTGTGGTTGATGTGGCGCAGTTTAAAAAGGATTTATGACGGTGGATATCCGAGGGTGGGCCTGTAGGGTCATGTGACACAGGCCGGCCCAAAAAGGGATATGGCTGATCGACAGTGGAAGGGGTTGGGGAGTTCCCCCAGCCAGGCTGGTCACGGAGAACGTGAGGGGGCTGAATGGGCCAGTCAAACGGTCACGTGTGTTTGCGCACCTGAGGAGTCTGAAGGCGGACATGGCATTTCTGCAGGAGACGCACCTGAAGATGGGGGACCAGGCAAGGTTGAGGAAAGGATGGGTGGGGCAGGTATTCCACTCGGGACTAGACATGAAGACGAGGTGTGGACACATGGAGGTTTGGGAGGCCGAGAGTGAAGGTATTTTCATACTACTCCCACATGCACCGGGTGCACTCCGGAGTTACTTTTTTGTGTTCGATAAGACGTTGCTGGCACAACGTCTTACCGGTGGTCACAGCCGCCACACTGTGGGAGGCACTCAAAGCAGTGGTTTGAGCAAGTTCACCTCAATTTGGGGGCACAGGGACAAAGCAGAACAGGTGGAGATGGCAATGCTGGTGGATGAGATTCGGAGGGTGAACAGGAGGTATTCAGAGGTCCTGAAGGCAGGGCTGTTGAAGGAGAGGGAGAGGCTCCAGATTGGAGTGTGGGCTAGTGTCCAGGGGGAAGGTGGTGGGGCAATTACAGAGGGCCAGTGTACGAGTACGGAGAGAAGGCGAGCAGGATGCTGGCCTACCAGTTGAGGAAGCAAGAGGCGGTGAGGGAGATTGGCAGAGTAAAGGATGATAAGGGTAGGGTGGTGTTGGACCCGGAGGTGTGAATGGCGTGTTTGAGGCGTTTAATAGAAGGCTATGCGAGTCGGAGCCCCCGGCCGGGTAAGAGGGATGCGGCGGTTTTTGGATGGTCTGAAGTTTCCCAAGGTAGAGGAGGAGCTGGTTCAGGGGTTGGGGAATCCAATTGGGTTGAGGGAGGTGATGGACAGTATGGGGGCAATACAGGCAGGTCTGGACGGGTTCCCGGTTGAGTTCCATAAAAAGTTTGGGGCGGTCCTGGGGCCACTGCTGGTGAAGGCATGTAATGAGGCAAGGGAGAAGTGGGAACTCCCCCCTACAATGTCGCAAACTTCCATCTCCCTGATATTGAAAAAGGACAAGGATCCGGAACTGTGTGTGCCGTACCACCCAATATCGTTACTGAATGTTGGCGTCAAGCTGTTGCCGAAGGTATGGCCCTCGTGAATCGAAGACTGCGTCCCGGGGGTGATAGGCGAGGACCAAACAGGGTTTGTGAAGGGGAGGTAATTGATGGCGAATGTGAGGAGGCTGCTCAATGGAATTATGATGCCTTTGGAGGGGCAGGAGGTGGAGGTAGTGGTGCCGATGGACGCAGGGAAGGCATTTGATTGGATGGAGTGGGAGTATTTGTGGGAGGTGTTGGGCAGTCTCACTGTATGGGGACGACCTGTTGCCATATATCTTAGATCCATTGGGCAGTATCGAGGACATTATGGAAATTTTGGAGGCATTTGGCTGGTTCTCTGGGTACAAGTTGAATATGGGAAAAAGCGAGGTGCTCCTGATTGAGACTAGAGGGCAGGAGAAGTAGTTAGGGGAGCTGCCATTCAAGGTGGTGGTGGTGGTGGGGGCTTTAGATACTTGGGCATCCAGGTGACTCAGGGTTGAGCGCAACTGCACAAGCTGAACCTGGCTCGGCTGGTGGAGCAGATGAAAGTGGATTTCAGGAGTTGGGATGTGCTGCCGCTGTCGCAGGCAGATGATGGCAGTAAAAATGACAGTGCTGCCAAGGTTTCTGTTTGTGTTTCAGAAACTCCCAATCTTCGTCGCAAAGTTGTTTTTCAAGAAGGTTAATGTGCTGATCTCGGGTTTGTGTGGGCGGCAAGGACCCTGCAGGTTAGGAGGGTTTTCCTGGAGCGGCGACGAGGGAGATGGTGGGTTGGCGCTGCCAAACATGGTGAAGTCCTGCGGAGGGTGAATGCTTCCTCGCAGTGTGTGAGGCTAAGCCTCATTCACTTCAAAGTAGTCCATAGGGTGCATATGGCGGTAGCAAGGATGAGTAGGTTCTTTGAGGGGTCGAAGAAAGGTGTGGGAGGTGCCCGCGAATTACGTCCCCATGTGTTGGACATGTCCGAAGCTGAAGGGGTTCTGGCAGGGGTTCGCGGACATAATGACCGAGGTGCTGGGGGGTGGAGGTGGCCCTGAGTCCAGAGGTGGAGGTTTAAGAATAATTATAATCTTTATTAGTGTCACAAATAGGTTTACATTGACAGTGCAACAAAGTTACTGTGAAAATCCCCGAGTTGCCTGTTCGGGTACACTGAGGGAGAATTCAGAATGTCCAATTCACCTAACAAACACGTCTTTTGGGACTTGAGGGAGGAAACCAGAACACCCGGAGGAAACCCACGTAGACACGGGGAGAAAGTACAGAATCCGCACAGACAGTGGCCCTGGCCGGGAATCGAAACCAGGTTCCTGGCGCTGTGAAACAGTGCCAACCACTGTGCTATCGTGCTGCCCATGGTCGGGATGTCAAAAGACCTGGGAGTCCAGGGGGTGAGGGAGACCGATGTTTTGGCCTTTGACTCTCTAAGGGGAGACGGATCTTGCTTGGGGTAGGGACTTGGAGCTGCTGAAAGCGGGGGGGGGGGCATGATCGACCTGGCGGAATTCTTGAGGCTGGAGAAGGTCAAGTTCATCTTGAGGGGGTCAGAGGTGGAAGCCGTTTATTGATTTCTTTAAGGAGGTTGGAAGGGTTAGCAAAGGGGGGGGGAGGAAATGGGGGAGCGGGGGGCAGGAGTGGGTGTTGGTCGCTCTTCTGCTTTTGTTTGTTCATCTGAAAATGCCTTGAATAAAATATTTTTAAAAAACAAGGGGGAGCTAACCCATTCAGTTTGCAGCCATGCCACCGAGGACACCAGCCCCACGATTCGGGGATGCCGACATGGACTGATTGTGTCTGATGCGACCATCAATTCACTCAAAGACACGTGGAGAAGTAAACTGTGGTTTTAATCAGCTTAGAATTGTACCTACCTGCGACCGGTACAACACTGAAGGCGGCCCCGCAGGTCAGCTGCTCTTATACTTCCTCTGAAGGGGTGGAGCCACGGGCAGAGCCCGTACCTGCCCAACATATCCCCCTGTGGGTGAAGCCACACAATAGCCCATAGGTGGAGCCCACAGGATTAATAACATAACATAATACAGTGCACTGGTGAATTATCAGTAATTGTACATTCACCACAGTGCCGCCCACTCTGGCCCTGCCATTCTCCATCCCCCCACCATCCCCCCCCCATTCATACCCCATGATGAACAAAGAGTGCAGCTTACGATGCCCCCTCTGTGCCCCACAACAGACGGGAGGGGGCCCAGACGGGCGGTGGGGCGCCGGACATCAGAGTCCTCATCCCTATGAGGAAAGGGCTCTGGAGGTCAGATGGGTGGCTGAGGACAGATCAGTCACCGATGTAGACGCTGGCACAGAGGTGAGGATCCACTAGCGCCCACCCAGTAGACTTGTGACACTTGCGTTGTTAATGCCATACAGTTTGATCCATCCCTCCATCTGACCACATGTCCATCCTCAAGCGGAATCTCCATCCGACGGTGCCGGCCCTTCCGGGGTGGTATCCCTATGCCTCTCATGAGAACACTTTGGAGGGGAGCTCCGAGGCGACGACCGTATTCACGGCATAGCTGTCATTCCCACCCTCAACCAGCAGTGGGACACGCACCTCGGGTGGCAACAGTAGTGGGTGGACCTCTGGGGCACATTCTGGTGCACAGCACACAGTTGCAGATACACATCAGGTGGAAGCAGGAACACTCAGGCGAGATGCAGTCAGAGGTTTGCTGGATCCCAGGACTCAGGTTGGTCCCAGTCAGATGCTGAGCCTCTGATCCAGGTTTACCCGGAGCTGTTGCAGTTGAAAGGGTATTCAGAGGGGGATTTTAGCGACTCTCCAGCAGGTCAATAGCCGATTGGAGGAGTCCCAGAGGCTATGGGCACAGGAGATAACTCCGACAATGCATGGCACCAAAGGCAACATTGTTAGGGTGGCAACCGCAGTGAAGAGCCTGGTGCACGACGTCAGCAGCATGAGTGGAGATGTCCAAGGCATGACTCAGTCAGTTATGGCCATGGCTGAGCACCTTGACAGCATGTCCAAATCACTGGGGGACGTGTCCCAGTCCCACATGAACCTTGACGAGGTGGTTCATGTCCCAGTCTCAGGTGGGCATTGCCGAGGCATCCCAGAGCATGTCCCGTTCGCTGAGGAAGATGTTCCAATCATCAGGTCCCAGTCATCGAGGGCCTCAGCAGATTGTTGCAGACATTGGGGAGCCACCAGGGCTGGCAGAGCCAGATGACGGTGGGGCTGCCAGAGCTCGATCCAGCTGCCCCTCCATCTTGAGGTGAGCCCCAGGGCCCTATGGGCACCGACCGGGAGGTTGGGCCGCCCCGGAGACACCCTGCAGAGTGGCGATGGCAGCCACCAGCTCTCCTGAGTTCCAACCCTCTGACAACGGCACATCTCGGAGTCAGCCCCTGGAACAGGGCCACATGGCAGGGCATGTGCCGCCAGCAAGTGGTCCGGGGCCCTCCAACCCCAGGACTCCCAGATCACGCCCGCTGGGGGTTCGAAGGCCAAGGTACGTGGTAGGCAGCAGGTCCACCTCTGATGTGCATCCTGGGGACACATCTAGATGCAGCAGTCGAGCATGGAAGATTAAGCAAGTCCAGGATCACTGAGGGGGTACTGGGGATTAAGGTGGGTAAAGGGGGGAGGGTGAGAAAGGGGGAGGAGTTGGGATGGGTGGGGCGGCACCATCGGGGCTAAGGGCTGTTGGGGACACATATAAACAGCATGAAAAAATGTTGCATGCAAGAAATATGTCGCCTCTGACACTTTCTTCCGCAATGTGGGCAGACCACCAATCCCCTGCCCCAGACCCCGGGCATGGTGGTTCTGGATTTCCTCCCCCCAGGCACACCATGTGCAGGTGATGGGTGTGAGTGAGCACTCAGCAGACAGGCAAGAGTCAGACTATGGCATACGTTCATGAGCAGCAGCGCTCAGCTCTCAGCGGGATATCATCACCCCCCTGACTTGGAAAGTGACCCGTTGACAGTGCCAACACAGACCTATCACGCTGGAGTGATGTTACACAGACCATGGGAGGGTATAACAGCGTGGTAGTGGGGGGGGGGGGGGGGGGGGATATGATGACGGACAAGGGCTCTCCTATGTGAAGGAGGCAAGGATGATGGTCTCCCTGGCCTTCCAGGATTGCCGGACCCTCGCCGATGCCACTCGTCCTCCATCTCCTGGCCTCGTCCTCCAGCACTTCCTGGTCCGGTGCCTACTCGTCCTCCTCCTTGGATGTGGCCACATGTTCCTCCCCCTCCACCACATCGCCCCGCGACTGTGCCAGGTTGGGGAAAATTAATGTAGGGCACTCACTGACGGCCCGGTGTGCGCAGTGCCTCATGCATGCCATCCATTATCCCCTGGACCGAGGCCAACCTGGCGACAGCAGAATCCTGCTGCCCGCAAGGACATGGCACAAGTGCCGCACTGTCCGTTTGTTGAGGTGGAGCCTCCGGCAGTACACGCTGCCCGTCATCTGTTCAAAAGACCAGCGACTCCTTGGCCGTCGCTGGCCTCCTCCTCTGGGTCCCTCCCTGGCCAGATGGGCGGCCAGGTCCTTAGTGTGTGGGGCGGGGTCCTGCACATGGACTGCCGCCTCGAGCCTCTGCTGACACTGCTGCCACCTTCGCTGGCGTCTGGCCGCCTGGCCTGCCAGCAGTTCTTCAAGGGCATCCTCCATGCGGTCCAAGATACCATCCATCTCGTGTTATATCTGTAAGGAATTGGAAAGGGTGTGAGACTGGTGGCCAGCGGTGTCTTCCACCCCAGGACCCCCCATTCTCCCAATGTGCCCATCCCCTCCCCAATCCTCTGCCATCCAACAAGCCCTGCCCACACCCCTCCTGACCGCAGCGGGGTGCCCTGGTCACCGGACCCCACACCATGTACCCCAGACACCCTGGACTGGAATGTTACCTGGACTGGGCGCTGGTCCATTCATCGGTGTACACACCCACCCTCTGGTCGCAGAGATGACCCCGGTGCTGGGGCCCAGCCCCTGGGTGTTCGGATGTTGGCCACTGCATCCATGGTGTTGCTTCCTACAGTGCTCATGCACAGTGTTCAAGCATCACGGTCTAACTGGGATGCCAGGCAATAACCCCCATATGCTACATGGCATGCATACTCACAGGAATCCACTTGGGAGCTGTGCAGTGCTCAGTTAACTACGATTGCCAATTCCCTATTAGCAATAGCTGTGGTAAATGTATTATATCAATAATCCACCATTGTATCTGTGCTATGCTGTTGCCCTTGTATTTGTATCTGTGCTATGCTGTTGCCCTTGTGGGCTCCACCTATGGGCCATTGTATGGCATTATCCATAAGGGAACATGTTGGGGCCTGTATGGGCTCCGTCCATGACTCCTCCCCTTGAAGGGAGGTATAAAGAGCAGTCGACCTGTAGGCGGTTCTCAGTGTTAGATCAATCGCAGGCAGGCACTGTTCTAGTTGATTAAAGCCACAGTTTATTTCTACTCCTGTCTCGAGTGAATTGATGGTCGCATCAATAGCATTCAGCCGTGAGGTCAGAGACCTGCATGATCAGCGAGAGTTATGGGTGGTCAGTGGGACAGACAAGCAGGGGTTGGGTCTGCCCCGGTTATGGGTACACATATTCCAGGAGGTGGCATGGCAGACCCACAGATGCTGAGACACTCCCGTCCCCGCCAGCCCAGGACCTCAGCCCAGGGGCTCCACCTTCCCCCACAACGAGCAGCAGGGCAGTAACCCATGCCCCCAGGCTCATTGCCTGGCAGCGAAGATGGCTATTCACCTCCTCGGGTCCCCGCAGCAGCCATTCAGCCAGCTTCATGTTTTTAAAAAGGTGTATTAATATACACCCGCGTGAACACTTGCTGAGGAGGCAGTTAGATTACTGGAGTCCATTACTAGGGGGTCTTTCCCACTAATTGCATGGAGATTGGGCTTAAGTAGTGAGTGTTGGTTTCTCGCCATACCATGGTGGGATCTTGATTTCAGCAACAGGAGGGGGCCGGTTAGATCGTGAGCCGATCAGCGCCCGGTGCGGTTTCCGATTTTGGCCTCTCCCACAATCTAACGGCTGGGTCGCACTCTCTGTGAAGTGCAACGTGGGCATCAAATCATGCAGTAAGTGTGGGCTAAATCAGTGAGAAACTCTCAGGGCACAAAAAGTGATTAAGTGTCGTTAGTGGTGGGGAACTCGCTGATAGGGCCGGCGGGAAACTCTCAGCAAAACCCGTCATAAATGACACTTAGAAACTTTTTGTTAGGTCGCACCCATACATTATTAAAGGTAGCTGTTCCGAGAATTTATAAAACTCATCTGGGAAGCTGGTAGGACCCAGGACTTTGCAAGATTGCAGCAGCCCAGTATACGTTAAAATCTCTCCCGGGCACCATGGGGAATCCAACTCTTGTCTCCTGCTCTCTTCGATAGTCGGAATGTACAAACCAGCCGCAAAGCTGGTCATTCCTGATTTGTCCGGAGGGGGTTTGCACTCATACAGCTCACGGGAATTTGAACTGAAAGCTGTATTGACCTGGAGAGGAGCAGAGACAAGATGACCAATTTAGTTACGAATCATAGGGATCTTTCGAGAGTGGGTCTGCCGCTTGAGTTAATGAGGCAGAAGACGACTGGCCTTCTCGACATGCTCATAGAAGGTACCCCTAGAGCGCCGCAACTGACGCACAGACTTACTGGTACACTCCAGCTCGAATTGGAGTTGTAACTTTTTTCTGTGCGGTGTTGGGGCGAGTGAGTATCGATGGTCCACCTCCAAGATGGAGTCCACCACCTTCTGTTGCTCAAACTGTTCAATTTCATGGTGTGAGCCCTATATGAAATAATTTTACCCCATATGATGACCTTGAGAGCTTACCAAAGCGTAGAGGGAGAGATTGAATCCGACTTGTTGACCTTAATAAAGTCCACTGCGGAGGTAGATAAACGCTAACAGAATTTGTCATCTGATAACAGAGTGGTGTCTAGTCTCCGGGGGGCCACTGGAAAGGACCATAATCAAACAGTAAATCAACAGAATGTGGGGCCTGATCTGAGATGATAATCGCCGAGTAGTCAGCTGCAACTTCCGAAGGGAGGGGCTTTATCAAAAATAAAGAAGTCGATTTAAGAATATACATGGTGCACATGCAAAAAAAAGGAAAACTCTTTATTGTTTGGGTGCAGAAAACGCCACGGATCTACCCCAATAATCTGCTCCACAAACAAGGACAGATCCCTGGCCATCCCAGATGGGACCAGAAATTTTGGTTTGGAACGATCCAATGTAGGGTCCAAGACACAATTCAAGTCACCTCCCAGAATCATCTAATGTGAATTCAAGTTGGGGAGAAAGAAAATTCACCAACGAATATATCAAGTTTGGGTCGTCCAGGTGGGGGCACAGATGTTTACCAGGACTATTGGAGTGTTTGCCAGTGAACCACAACAATAATATAGCGATCATTAGGGTCAGCTATAATCTGAAAGGAGGAGAATTGTACTCTCTTATGAATTAAGATTGCCGTGCCTCTGGCCTTACTATTAAAAATGGAGTGGATAACCTTTCCCACCCAATTCTTAAGAAATCTTGTCTGGTCCTTGACATGAAGGTGGGTTTCCTGTAAAAACACAACATCAAAGTTTAGATTCTTAAGGTGGGCAAAAGCTCTAGACCATTTAACTGGGCCATTCAGACCCCGAACATTCCAGGTTACCAAACGAATTGGAGGTCCCCCATTGCTCCCCAACGTGGAGTCAGCCATTTCCAAAGGGGAATACCAAGCAAGGGATCTCGGAAAGATAAAGTGAAGAGACCCACCCAAAATGGCCACCGAGCCAAGTCATATTACCTGGCAAAAAAGCATTTACAGACACCGCCAGCCAAGCAACATTAAACCCCCCCTCCCCTCAAACCCCATCCCAATAATGTCCCTTTGCAACACCAAAAATCAATAACCAGGAGCGTGATGTTGCACCTCGCGCGGATCCAAGCAACATGATTAGGCCGCAGGAGAGGGGTGGCACAGTGATTAGCACTGCTGCCTCATGCCACCAAGGACCCAGGCTCGATCCCGGCCCCATCTCATTGTTCATGTGGTTTTTGCACATTCTCCCCGCGTCTGCGTGGATCTCACCCCCACAAACCAAAGATGTGCAGGGTAGATGGATTGGCCACACTAAATTGCCCCCTAATTGGAAAATTTAAATTTTTTTTAAAAAAAGGTCGTTTGGAAGGCTGAAATTGGAATCAGCACCGGGCACCGATCGGTTTCCAACCTAACCTGCCCGCTCCCGTTGGCGAGATCTGGATCCCGCCTTCATCCAGTCTGATCCAACCTCACCCACTCTCGTCCATCCTCACCCACTCTGACCCACTCTCACACACTCTGGCCAACCCTCAGCTGCTCTAACCCACTCTCACCCACTGACCCACCCTTACCCACTCTGACCCACCCTCATCCATTCTGATCCACCCTCACCCTCTTTGATCCACTCTCACTGGCTTTGACCCACCCTCACCTACTCTGGCCCACTGACAGTCACTCTGACCCACCCTCATCCACTCTGACCCACCTTCACAGGCTCTGAACCACTAAGTCACCCTCACCCAGTCTAGCCCACCCTCACCCACGCTGACCAATTCTCAACTGCCCACATCCAATCTGGCCCACCCCAACCCACTCCGACACACCCTCACCCACTCTAACCCATCCTTATCCTAACCATTCTTATGGGCAGCATGGTAGCACAAGAGGCTATCACTGTGGCTTCACAGCACCAGGGTCCCAGGTTCGATTCCCTGCTGGCTAACTGTCTGTGCGGAGTCTGCACGTTCTCCCCGTGTCTGCGTGGGTTTCATCCGGGTGCTCCGGTTTCCTCCCACAGTCCAAAGACGTGCAGGTTAGGTGGATTGGCCATGATAAATTGCCCTTAGTGACCAAAACGTTTCGGAGGGGTTATTGGGTTACGGGGATAGGGTGGAAGTGAGGGCTTAAGTGGGTTGGTGCAGACTCGATGGGCCGAATGGCCTCCTTCTGCACTGTATGTTCTAAGTTCTTATCCGCTCTCACACGCCCTTACCTAGTCTGACCCACCCTCAAACACTCTGACACACTCGCACTCACCCTCACCGACTCTGACCCACCCTCACCCGCTCTGAGCCACTCTCATCCACCCTGACACACCCTCACCCATTCTCTCCCGCTCTGACCAATCCTCACCTGCTCTGACCCACCCTCATCTGCTCTGACCCACCCTCATCCGCTCTGACCCACCCCACCCTCACCTACTCTGTGCCGACCCACCGACTTCACCCACTTAGCCACCGTCACCCACTCTGACCCACTTTCACTCGCTCTGATCCACCCTCACCTGCTCTGACCCACTCAGCCACTCTCACCCACCCTCACCCGCTCTGAACCACTCTCACCTGCCCTGACCCACCCTCACCCACTCTGACCCACTCAGTAGAATCATAGAATTTACAATGTATTCGGCCCATCAAGTCTGCATCGGCCCTTGGACAGAGCACCCTATTTAAGCCCACGCTTCCACCCTATCCCCATAATCCAGTGACAACACCTAACCTTTTGGACACTAAGGGGCAATATAACGTAGCCAATACACCTAACCTGCACATCTTTGGACAGTGGGTGGAAACCGGAGCATTCGGAGGAAACTCACGCAGTCACAGGGAGAAAGTTCAAACTCCACACAGTCAATCGGGGCCGGAATTGAACCTGGGACCCTGGAGCTGTGAGGCAGCAGTGCTAACCACTGTGTCACCGTACTGCCCCCAAAATAATGGGGAAATAATTATTCTGGTTGGAATTTTATTCATCTGAGCTCCTGCTGATCTTGGCCCTTTGACATACATCTCAATAGAAATGGTGGATAGCGTCTTTAGAATTTAATAGAAGCTATGTAGTCATTTGAATGTTCAAACAACATACAAAATGAAGTACGAGATATGGGAAAGCATGATGGCGTCACTGATGACAATTAGAGATGGAATAGATGTTCTGTGAAGGGAAACTTTGGAAGTAGAGAAGAAAAGATCTGTGTCCAAAGACATTTGGAGGTTGTGGGAAATGCAACAACAAACGGAGACATTTATGGGCAGTGCCCCATATCAGGGATGCATATCGATCTCTATGCCAGAAAGAGAGTTCCTAATCCTGGCCTTGTTTTAGGGCACCAAGCATTCTGAAGCAGAGTACAAAACAGAGGTGCCCATGGTGGCTCCCATTAATCTGCCTGTATCTTGATATGTACTATCACTGGGACAGGTTGCCTCATTGTCTAGAATATAGAATGTGGCATTCGGTGATCTGGAGAGGAAGATGAGAACTGGAGAATATTTAGATAAATAAATTGAAAGCAGATGGTGATAGAAATACACAGCAACTCAGTCAGCATCTGAAAGAAAAGGGCTGATGTTAAAAGTAAGGGTGGCCTTTCATCAATACACCTCGAGAACTAATCTTTATATTTCAGAGGCTGACTGACCTGTGAGGCATTTACAGAATGCTTAGATTTTATCTTCAGGCTTATAGTACTGTCCATTTTTCTTTTTAATCTCTAAAATAGACATACATTAAATAAAAAGTAAACAAATGCACTGTCTGAAACTGGGAGAGTTGTTGAGAGGGAGGAGGGGAGACATTCCACATGAAAACTAACTGAAAGAAAACGGGAATCACTGAGAACTGGCCTGAAGTGAGACAGAAAGTGATTCTCTGTGAAATTAGACCATTGCCAGGACTCCAATATGTAGGACTTAAGCTTACCAGGGAGCTTGACTTCATGATGGAAAAGATGCTGCTGAGGATTCCAGAGCAGATGAGCAACTCCTTCTGCTGCCGCAGGTGCAAATGAATGTGATGGAGAACAACAGGCAGCAGGATCCGACGGGACTCTGTGAAAAGAAGAAATGAATGAAATGAAAATCGCTTATTGTCACAAGTAGGCTTCAATGAAGTTACTGTGAAAAGCCCCTAGTCGCCACATTCCGGCGCCTGTTCGGGGAGGCTGTTACAGGAATTGAACCGTGTTGAATGCTGCATTGAGCCACACTTCTACGGTGCACACCTTCAACATAAACCCTTACAGCTGTCAAAACAGATTCCCTACCAGGATCAGGTTCCATTTTAATTAAAAAAACAAGCAAAGCGAGAATTGAAATGGGCACACACCCATAATGAACTCTGGATATCTGTACATTAGAGACTTTGAGATTGTGGGCCTGAAGCTCAGATACCACCATTGGAATTGAGGTCAAGCTGAACCTCTTTCAGTCCATTGATCATCACAGTGAGTTTCAGGATCTAATAAACTAAATACTGAGATGGATGCAGGCTTTAACGAAGAGGTGGACTTGAGGCAGGAACCGAGTCAGCTACATAAATAAGCTGTTGTTTAAAGTGGAAGCAGGCAGGAAGGAGGGAAGCCAGGTCAAAGAAATAAGTATCAAACTTCAGGGTGTCAGATCTACACATCCTTACAAGACAGATAGGGCAGGATCGGTGATCTTTTTGTGATTGAGGATCAGGAGCCTGCCAAGAACTTGGTGGAGGCAAGTGGTTTTGGCAGTGAGTTTTAACGCCTTGAACTGAGAACTCTTTTGCTGTGCAAGATGTTTAATGATGCATCTCAGTATTTAGTTTATCAGATCCTGAAGCTTACAGTGGGGTCACTGTGATGGTCAATGGACTGGAAGAGATTAGCTTTGTCTCAATCCCAATGGTGGTGTCTGATCTTCAGGCCCACAACCTCTAAGCCTCTAATGTACAGATGTCCAGAGTTTAATTATCTCACGAGAACAGTCAAAGTGCCAGAACAGTCAGAGTTGAAAGTAGAATCAAACTGTAGGAAGTGAAGGCTTCCAAACCTACAGCCTTAGACTTCTGGATTTATCCTCTAAGAAATGGATTATGCATTACATTAACATGAATGCAGTGAGGATCAGTTCAAAGGAATTGAGATAGCAGGGAATAAGTGCAAACAAATTGCCACAACTTCTAAAATGTACTGTCTCAGTACATACATAGGCACAATAAATCTTACATACCCACCTGCAATCACAGTACAAAGACTGTACAGCTCAAAATCAGAGAATTTGGCTCAACTGTAGAATTGCATTGGCTCTGTGGGTGGAATGTTGTGACTTAGTCCTTGCCAAACAATGGGACCATTTTCAGGTTGGGAGCTCGATAAACTAATTTGGACAACTTGCTGTAACTCTTTAACCCCTGGTTAGGATGTCCAGAATTGATGGTTAAAACAGGTCTTAATTTGCTAACTCTTCTGAGGGCGTTTTAACTACTTCAACTACTCAATTCAATTCAGCTGACAGATCCAGAGGTGTCCAGTTCACCGATAATCCCACTCTGCAAAAACCAGCAAGAAGGTGGGATCCCCACCCAAAGTCAATTTCAGGAGGTTTTAACTCTCCATGCACACAAACCCTCTACTCCTTGCCTGGGAAAGCTTCCCTCTACAGGTGTGAAACAAATACAACAGCCCAGAAAAAGAATATCACTGTCTCTAAACTTTCCAAAAGTAATTTTTTTTCTTTTTATATAGTTTATTATTTACTGCCATCTTGAAACATACCTTACCAGGAGAGATGGTTTTGTATGGACTATCCCTGTCTATTTCTGACTCGTACCTGGATATGAAAAGAGATGGCTATCTACTGTCCTTGCAATGGATTGCAGCTTGACTACGTCCATAGACTGGCCAATGTGCACCGTGCTGGGCATGCTGCCCAATGTTCCCCTCACAAACTCTCCCACCTCCTGCACTGTAAACATCTGTAGTAGCTCATCAAAGATCGCTGGGAAGGAATTGAGAAGAGCCGCCTACAGCAGAAACAATAGAATGAAAAAGTTGTTAGCTTCATCAACATATATAATCCATGGGATTACTGGTAATGTCAGAGTAAATGGAATCACTTAGCCATACAGCATGCAAATATCTTGAACAGCACAGCTTGAAGTATCATTGTAATCTACAGAAAAGAACATTCCTAACTTTCAATTATTCATTTTCAGGAACACTGAAAACATAAAATACTTATTACACTGGCATGTGGCCACGAATGAAATTGTTCAAACATTGAAGCAGGAACAAAGTTCATACTCCTAACACTGATTTACAGTGAGAGTTATCCCAGTTCAGGTTGGAAACAGAAAAGATGGAAAATCACCTGTGGCTACAGGGATCAGAATAACATTGGGCGTCATTCTCCGACCCCCCAGGTTCACGCCGACCAGCGTGGAGGTGAGTGACGGCCTGGGGGGTTGGCTCTGGGCAGGCAATGGCGTGGCCGCTGTCTGAATGCGTGAGGAGAGGTGTGTCTCGGGTTGTGTGTGTGCGGCGGGGGGGTGGGGGGGGGGGGGTGGTGGTTAGAGTAGGCTGGGCTCCGGGGGAGTGCCGGGAGGGGGTCCGTGACAGGGAGGGGGATGGGGGGTCCGTGCTGGGGTGGGGGATGGGGGGGTCCGTGCCGGGGTGGAGGTTGGGGGGGGGGTCCGTGCCTGGGAGGGGGATGGGGGGGGGTCCGTGCTGGGGAAGGGGACGGGGTCCGTGCTGAGGAGGGGGATGGGGGGGTCCGTGCCGGGGTGGAGGTTGGGTCCGTGCCGGGGAGGGGGATGGGGGGGTCCGTGCCGGGGTGGAGGTTGGGGGAGGGGGGAGGGTCCATGCCGGGGTGGAGGTTGGGGGGGGGGGTCCGTGCCGGGGTGGAGGTTGGGGGGGGGGGTCCGTGCCGTGGAGGGGGATGGGGTGGGGGGGTCCATGCCGGGGTGGAGGTTGGGGGGGGGGGGTCCGAGCCGGGGAGGGGGATGGTGGGGGGGGGGTCCGTGCTGGGGAGGGGGATGGGGGGGTCCGTGCCGGGGTGGAGGTTGGGGGTCCGTGCCAGGGAGGGGGTTGGGGGGGGTCCGTGCTGGGGAGGCGGATGGGAGGGCAAGTGAGTTGGTCCACCTGGCCAGGTGCCAGCCTCCTACAGTTGGACCCATGCGGTCCATGCCACCTGGCTGGGGGGAGGAGGGGATATGGGCAATGATGACATGTCGTCGTTCCCCTCCCCCCACCAGGCCGTCATGTTTTCAGATCATCCAGCGATGTTGGCCGCCGTGGCGGCAGCCGCTCATGTCTATGTTGCCCTGGATGAGGAGGAGGAGGAGCGTGCCAGAGAGGCGGCGCAGGCTGCTGCAGAGGGGCAGGCGACAGCCGCCCAGGCTGGAGGGACACCTGACCGACAGGACGAGGAGGGGGGGGAGGAGGACGTCGCGGCCCCACGGCACGGAGGCACCCGAGGGCGCCCCGTGTGTACCGGCCCAGGCAGTCATCCCAGGACCTCACAGACCGGGAATGCAGGAGGAGACTCCGGATGAACCGGGAAACCGTGGCACACATCTGCCACCTGCTGGCACACCTGTCACCGCGTGGCACTGGCGGGGGACACCCTCTCCCCGTGTCCGTAAAGGTTACGGTGGCCCTGAACTTTTATGCAACGGGGTCATTCCAGGCACCGAGTGGGGACCTGTCCGGCATATCGCAGACATCGGTGCACCCGGGCAGTGACAGATGCCCTATATGCCATGGCGCACCGCTACATCCGCTTCCCCGTGGACCGGGCCAGCCAAGATGCCCGGGCCGTGGGCTTCTCTGCCGTGGCCGGGTTCCCCATGGTCCAGGGCGCGATCGATGGGATGCACGTCGCCGTGCGGCCACCTGCAGATAACAGGGCCGTGTTCACTAATAGGAAGGGGACCTATTCGATGAACGTACAGGTGGTCTGCCACCACCGCATGATGATCCTGCACGTCTGCGCCCGTCACCCAGGCAGTGTACACGACTCATTCGTGTGGTCGCGGTCATCCATCCCCGGCATGTACGAGGGACGCCATCCCCGGCTGAGGGGCTGGTTGCTGGGCGACAGGGGCTACCCATTGCGATCGTGGCTGATGACGCCTATACGGAGGCCACGCAATGAGGCGGAGAACCGCTACAATGATGCCCATGTAGCAACAAGGGGAGTGATAGAGAGGTGCTTTGGCGTGCTGAAGATGCGTTTCAGGTGCCTGGACCTCTCTGGGGGCGCCCTCCAGTATCGGTCAGATAGGGTCGGCCGCATCATTGTGGTGTGCTGCGTCCTGCACAACATAGCCCAACAGAGGGGCGATGTGCCGCAGGCCGAGGAGGGCGGAGTGGAGGAGCAGCAGGAAGAGGCGCAGTCCTCCCCAGATGAGGGGGATGGGGGTAATGGTCAGGGCAGACGGGGTAGACACAGGCGGGTGGCTGTCCACCGTTACCGGCTGGCCCAGCGGGCACGGGACAGACTGATAGATGCCCGCTTCACTGACTAGATGGGCGTGGGAATCGGGTAATATGGCCACAGACCGCACACCATGGCAACAGCCGACCACCCACACCCCCCACCCACCCAGCACCCTCACCCCCCTCCCCAACCCCACCCGCATGCACCCCCCCCCCCCCATTGCCGATCCACCTGCGGCACAACGGGCCGGGCTCACACAGTTGCGGGTGGACGCGTGTCTATCGCAGGCCATGGAGGATGATGACAACCCGCCCTGCAGTGAGCTCCTGGCTCTACATCGTTGGACTATGTCTGACCCATGGCCACAGTACCACCATCCACCCGGACCATCCCTGCATGCGGCTGTGACACTGCAGCGCACGGTCCCGTCCTCTGCCCGGGGGATGTTGATGGCGGCCCAGGGGGAAGGGGGCAGACTCACCTGGGGCTGAGGTAAGACAACCCCTCACACACACACTTGCGCTCAACGTACATGACACCCCCGCACACTTTGGACAGAGCACAAAGGCAGCTTCTGTAGGTGTAACATTGACTTTAATAACCAAAGGAGTTCATGCGTGTGCCCTAGCCCCTAAAACTCATCTGTGCCCTGCAACCGTGCCAACTTACTCAGTGTCTAATTGTTTGGCCTTACGGGCCCTTTGACTACGTCTACGTGGTTCCCCAGACGGTACAGCAGAACTGGAGGTGGACTCCTGTGATTCCTGCCCTCTGACACTGGATCCCTTTGGCGGCCGTTTCCTGGGGCGTCCTGGCCTAGATGGGCCAGGTTGCGGCCCGGGCGACTGGGATGGTGAGCTGCCAGCCTGTCCTGCCCGTTGCCCACCCGATGCACCTGGGACGGAAGAGGGGGGAGTCTGAGGTTTCGCGGTGTACCGGGACCTCCCCTACAGAGGGAGCCGGGACCGACCACACCACCTCCTCCTCCCTCGGAGTGCCCGATGGCCCCCAGGCCTCTACATGGGTGGGGATGCGAACGGACTGGCCATCCGACGCCCCCCCGACATCTGGCGCTGCCAGTCCTGGAGGCCCGTGCTGGTATCGACAGGGGTCTGCAGGTTTGCAGCCATGGAGCCCAGGGGGTTGGCAAACCCTGTCTGTGACAGTGCGACGCCGGCTCGCACATGGCCACTGGCGCCGATGCCCTCAGCGATGGCCTGCAGAGACTGACTGGGCTATGGCCTGCTGAGACTGCGCCATGGCCTGCAGAGACTGGGCCATGGCCTGCTGAGACTGGGCTATGGCGCTGAGCGCCTCTGCCACCCAGCGCTGGCACTGGCTCATGGCCTCCTGTGAGAGGGCAGCCATTTCCTGGGCCACAGACGCCGCCTGCACGGAAAGCCCCAGGCCTCGCAAACCGTTCCCCATGTCTGACACCGTCGCACCCATTGCCTCCACCGCGGACGCCACCCATGCGGTGTCGGCCTGGGTGGCACGCATGACCGGCACCACTCCCAGCTCCTGGACGCGGGTGGACTCCTCCACCTGCGACCGCAGCCGCCGCAAGCCGCCCGTCACCCTCTTCGCTCGTCTCCGGGTCGGTGGTTGCATCGGATCTATGTGTGGGTGTGGTAACTCCAGGAACCCGGGATCCATCTGGGCGGCAGATGTTCACTTGGGCTGGGTTGCCCTCCGACCGCCCGGCCCCTCTGCTGCTCCTACCTCCACCTGCTGTACCGGGACGGCTGTGTTGTGCGCACCAGTGAGTGTACCAGACGCCTCATCACTAAAGTGCCCAACCGTGGTGAGTGTTTCTGCGATGGTGGAGGGTGTTGGTGACAGCAGTGGCGTTGTGTCGTGCTCTTCGTCCCACTCTGAGTCCATGGCACTTTGGGGTGGGGGTTCGTCTCCACCCATCCACTCTGAGTCACTGTCCGGTATTTCGTCTTCCTGGGTAGTGCTGTCCCGGGTACTGCTGTCCCGGGTAGTGGTGTCCCGGGTAGTGGTGTCCTGGGTACTGGTGTCCTGGGTAGTGGTGTCCTGGGTAGTGGTGTCCTGGCTCGGATGTGACGGGGGCCTGTGGCTGCCCCCCTCGTCGCTGGGTGGTCGCTCTCGCACGTGACGGGGGTGTCGTCTCCCTGTTGCTCCAGGTCTCTCCGTCTCCTGTGGTGTGCGAGGGGCATCCTGCGGGCGTCGCATGCTGGAGGGTGCGGGTCTCTCCGTCTCCCGTGGTCTCCGAGGGGCATCCTGCGGGCGTCGCATGCTGGAGGGTGCGGGTCTCTCCGTCTCCCGTGGTCTCCGAGGGGCATCCTGCGGGCGGTCTGCATCTGCGGGGATGGATGCCTGGACGTTTGGTCCTGCGATACACAATGAAGCATGCATCGTTAGACATCAGGCAGTGATCAGGTGATACGGGGGAGGGGGATATAGGGGAGGGGGGATATGGGGACGGGCTGTCGGTGGCTCACTTGCTAGTACGCCCCGACCTCTGCATCAGCAACCTCCCGGTCCTCAGGTCCGCCAGCCAGTTCCAGGGCCCTTTCCTGGTGTTCGGTCAGTGGCCTCTCATCAGCGGGGCCTCCTCCAGTCCTCACATGCTCCCTATTGTTGTGTGTGCGCTTCTCCTGTGGGGGGGGGGGGGAGGGTGGGGGGGTGGCAGGGGTAAAAGGCAACACTGTTAGGCAGGTATATGAAATCACGCCATCGGTTGCGCGTGCATTGCAGAGGTTAAGGTTAGGGCTGGATTCACTTGGGGATATGGGGGAGGGGGGATATGGGGGAGGGGGAATATGGGGGAGGGGGGATATGGGGGAGGGGGGATATGGGGGAGGGGAGGATATGGGGGAGGGGGGATATGGGGGGGGATATGGGGAGGGGGGATATGGGGGAGGGGGGATATGGGGGAGGGGGATATGGGGGAGGGGGGATATGGGGGGGGATATGGGGGAGGGGGGATATGGGGGAGGGGGGAATATGGGGGAAGGGGGGATATGGGGAGGCTCACCCTGCCTACTCTGACGAGGTCGTTCACCTACTTGTGGCACTGGGTGCCTGTCCGTGGTGTCAGGGCCACAGCGGTGACAGCCTCTGCCACTTCCCTCCACAGACGCCGGCTGTGGCGTGGGGCAACTCTGCAGCCGTGCCCGGGATACAGGGCGTCCCTCCTCTGCTCCACCGCGTACAGGAGCGCCTCCACATCGCGTGACTCGAACCTCGGGGCTGAGCGGTGGCCAGCCATCCAGTCGGGTGTTGCGGTCGGGTGTTGCGGTCGGGTGGGGGGGAGCAGCGCGGCCTTATGAGCCGTCACGCCGTGCGGCGCGTATGACGCTGCACGGCGTGAACCACTGCGCATGCGCGGATCCCGTTACGTCGCTGCTAGCCCATTTCGGGCCGGAGACTATCGACCCATTTTTCCGACGTGACGCAAGTCGGATTTGCGCCGTTTTTTGCGCTGATCGGCTTTCCGCCGATAACGGAGAATTTCGCCCATTGTATATTGGTATATGTTGTATTTTTTGAGGTGAGGAATGCCAGAGCCATGGAATGGAACCTTCATTTTTTGTCACCTGGTTTGACTTCAAGCACTCTGATCATCAGGCCCGGCATAGATTGAAGCATAATAAAGATATTCCTACTCTGCCCCAGTGATCCTCAGTCATAAATTCAGGAAGCTTTCGTCATTCACTGAGTGCTAAATTTTTTTACCTTCTTTATCCCATGGACTGACTGAGGTTGCCCATTCTGGGCTGATTTAGCCATGTGTGATGAATGCAGGAATTTCAGATATATTGAATTATAGGTATTTGGTGCAGTAAGGGTTAAAAGCCTGGGTTAGTAATGTTTTTAAAGAAACCTGGGTTGAAGATTTTGAGAGTCGGGGCGCAATTAAAGCATCATTAAAAGCATAGAATTTACAATGCAGAAGGAGGCCATTCGGCCCTAGGAGTCTGCACCGGCCCTTACAAAGAGCACCCTACTGAAGCCCATGTATCTCCCCTCTCCCTGTAACCCAGTAACCCCCACTTAACATGTTTTGGACACGAAGGGCAATTTAGCATGGCCAATCCACCTAACCCGCACATCTTTGGACTGTGGGAGGAAACCGGAGCACCAGGAGGAAACCCACGTAGACACGGGGAGAACGTGCAGACCCCGCACAGACAGTGACCCAGGTATCGAAACTGGGACCCTGGAGCTGTGAAGCAACTGTGCTAGCCACTGTGCTACCGTGCTGTTTGGATTAAGGGGAGTCCCTGTGGAGGTAATTTGATTTCACCTTGGTAAGATAATTACTGTGAGGAGGCCCAAGGTTTCAGACATTTTGCAGAAAAGCAGGTTTATTTGCGTGGTAGAGATGCGAGCAGAAGTCAAGCAACTGAGTTCAGTTAACAGATATGTCTGTAGATAAATTAGCAGTTTCTTTTCAGGCAGTTCCAAAGAATGTGATTAGAAGGTGAGCAAAGACAAGCTGAAGCAGCTTCTGAAAAAATACAGCCAGAGTTTCTGCATGGTTCTGACATGATACAGGTCTGTTCTTTAAAACAGTGTCAAAAGACTTCTCTTTCCCAAAGTAGAGTTAGCAAATATCTCTGTCAAGCAGGTATGGAATCATAGAATCCCTACAATGCAGAAGGAGACCATTTGGCCCATCGAGTCTGCACTGACCCTCTGAAAGAGCAGCCTACCTAGGCCCACTACCCTGCCCTATCCCCATAGCCCCACTTAAACTGCACATCATTGGACACTAAGGGGCAATTTAGTATGGTCAATCCACCTAACCTTCACATCTTTGGACTGTGGGAAACCAGGGCACCCGGAGGAAACACATGCAGGCACATGGGAGAAAGTGCAAACTCCACACAGTCACCCAAGGCCGGAATTGAACCCGGGTCCCTGACGCTGTGAGGCAGCAGTGTAGCTACTGTGCCATCATGCTGCCCTCTTCCTGAATGCTAACTGTATTTAATATTTAACACTGGATTGAGCACTGACATATTTTTAATGTTGTTTGAGTGGGAATAAAGATAGCAGTTAAGGATTACCATATTCACTGTATCGATTAGCATTGTTTAAGGGGTAATTGAAATCCTTTTCTGGTGTGATGTTAAAGATATTTTAATACTGTGTTAGTAAAAAAGTTTGTTTTAATATACCATCTCCCTGGTTTTTTTTAAAAATCACTCCTGGAGCGAGGTCTCCTTTCCTCACAGTCTTACAAAGTTAAAATAAAATATTGGGGTTTTTGTCCAGTATCCTAGCCACTGTTGGGGTCTGGTCCGGGATTGTAATACATGTGCATGAGGAACTGGGTTGAGACCTCCTGACCTCTTTTCAAATGGCCAATAGACAAAGGAGACTTTCATCCTATCAGTCAAGGTTGGATTGAAACTAAAGACTGAAAGATGCAAAAATCATCATCTTAAGTCTGTTAGCAGCGGGCTTGATCCTGTAAGGTGTGACACAGCATTGGGCTTGGCTCTCTGAGATGTGCTGCAGTTACAGGACTAACCTGTGTGAAGATGAGGGTCTCAGAACTTCTGCTATCCAAACTAAGGACAAAACGGATGGACTGAAAGAGCTCCTGAACACTGGCACGAAACTGCTCCTCTTCTATCCCACCTGTTGCTCTTGAATATAAGATCCGTGATTGCACAATAAACTTGAACAGATACTCCAAGGCCTGGGGATAAAAAGAAACACAAACTCATAGGATCAATTCAAATAAGGAAGGTTAATGATCCTGCTATGACTGGGCTGGAAGGAGTGCACAGTTTCTTTAGCCCCACTGCTTTACAGGTCGCACCGTAAAAGTGTAAATATCCTATTTACTCACCAAATGGCCAATTGTTTACCTTTGCTACATATTAAAAGAGACTTTAGCCAGGCTACTTGCATTAAACTCAAAATAACTGATTTAATATGAAACAAAACCAAATTAGAACAAGTGCAAAACTGGTCAACATACAATTTGCACCCCAGAAGTGTAACAACGTACACCTTTTAAAATCCCAACACCCACACACATGCAACAAAAGTCAATACAAATAAGGGGCAGGATTCTCTGTTGGCCGACGCTGTAATCGGGAAACACGATTGGGCGGAGAATCAGTTCCGCCAAAATTGTGGCGGCGCCGATTTCACGGCAAAGCGCAATTCTCCGTCACCTGCGTTCCAGAACGCACGCAAAGCAAACACCATTGGTATATTATTAGCATGCCGAACACTCGGTATTCTCCAGGCCTCCGCGATTCTCTGCCTCCACTGGGGCAAATTCCCCTTGGCGAGGTTCACTTGTGCTTTTAAAAATCGTGAAACTGACGCAGTGGCTGATGAGGGAGGAAGAGGAGGTAGGACACGGAGAAGTGTGACCGCGGGCTGCCGGGCTGGACACTGGGGGATCAGCCATGTGGCCATGTTGACCTATCACGGGTGTGGAGCGGTGTCCAGGCACGGACCGCCATTTCCACAGCCTGCAAGGCAGCCATCTTGCTGCGTACCCCATTGACCACCAACTGTGGACCCTGGTTTAGGAGAGTGACACTGGCCGTATGGGAGTCCCCACTTCCCAACCCACCATCCCCCGCACCCCAGCCTCCATCCTACCACTCCCCGCACCCCATCCTCTTCCATACCCAACCCCCAACCGCCGCCACCCACCGGCGGGGCATCAGGCAGCCTACCCAGGGCAATGCCTACTGTAGCCCCTATGGGGGCTCCAGATGGGTGCCGTGGAGCGAACCGCTGTCAAGGGCAGAGGTAGCTGATGGCACCTCTCGCAGCAGGGACGGGCGCCAGCGCCAGAGGCCCCCACAGTTTGGCCACTGACGGGCCCGGGGTACAGAGAAGAGGAGGGGGGGATGGGGACAGAGCCCGCAGTGCCAACCCGGGGCACCATTTTGCCCGTTGGACCTGGTTGGGCACGGATGTACACACCATGCTAACATGTCGGCCTTTCACCCCCTGCAGACAATGGATATTGGAATTCAATCAGCAATGGTGGCTTTCCTCCCAGTTGCCGCGGCCTTGGGGGATGCAATGTGGCTGTGTGAGCTGGAGCTGCTCGAGGAGGAGAAAGCTGCAGCAGCGGAGAGTGCAGCAGAACAGGAGGCAGCTGCTCAGGATGGAGAGCCGGTTGCCCAAGGCAGAGGAGGAGAAAGTGGTGGTGCAAAGGAGGCGCCGCATGAGGGCTCGTGTGTATCGGCAGCGCCTGTTATTCGAGGACCTGCCGGACCAAACATGTCGGCAAAGATACCGGCTGAACAGGGGGACAGTGCGCCATATCTGCCAGATCATGGCGCACCTGGCACCATGGGGGAACGGGGAGGACACCCCCTCCCGGTGGCCTTCAAGGTGATGGTCGCCCTGAACCTTTACGCCATGGGGTCCTTCCAGGCACTGAGTTGCGACCTGTCCAGGATCTCACAGAGCTCTTGTGCACAAGTTTATCTGTGCCGTCATGGAGGCCCTAAATGCCCAGTCGGCACAATACATCAACTTCGACTAAGCCCACCAAGAACCCGCCATCGCCGACATGCCTGGGGGTGATCGAAAGGCCGACATGTTAGCATGGTTGCTGATTGATGCATGTCGCCCGACCAGCACCTGCAGATGACAGGCCGATCTTCACAAACTGAAAGGTGTTCCACTCAATGAACCTGCAGCTGATATGCGACCATCAGATGTGCATCATGCATGGGTGTCATGGAGGTGAGGGTGGTGTGCGGGTGAGGGTGGTGTGGGGTGAGGATGGTGTGGGGGTGAGGGTCGTGTGGGGTGGTATTGGCGGGGGGGGTTGACACATGTGTTACGGAGAACCACAACTCAGAGGGGTCTCACTTCCTCGTCCAGAGATTGCTGTCTGCTGCAGTGAGGGGCCGCAGGACCAACGGTCCCCCTCCAGTCTTCTCCTGCTCCCAGCGGTATTGTGCGGCCATCTCCTGGGCAGGGGGGAGGAAACAGAAAACGCACAGTCCGCGCCGCATGAGGCCAGGGGCGGATAGCTGGTGGCTTCAGTGGTCAGGGCACCTGGCCATGGTGGCCGGTATGGGTGCTGGCATGTGGTGTAGGGTGGAGATTCGGATGCCTTCTGGGTGGGGGAGGGGTAGGGTAACAGGTGTGTGGGATCGGGGTTGGTTCCAGGGGCACAGTGCTGCCGACTCACACTGGCCGGCCTGAGGAGGTCATGCAGTTTTTTACAGCACTGCTGGCCAGTCCGGAAGGTGTTGCTCATGGCGATTACATCTTCTGCCACATGTACCCAGGCACGGCGATCGGCAGCGGCTGGCAGCCTCCTTCCCGCATCGAGTACAGGATCATCTGCCTCTCCTCCACGGCGTCCAGCAAGGTCTCGAGCTCGGTGTCTGTAAAACAAATGCCTCTCTCCTGCTGCCAACTTGTCGGCTGGGCTGGTGTGTGGGGAATGAAGCTAATCAGCCTTCTGAGTGTCAATTGAAAGCGGAACAGGACACGGGAACCGGACAAAACCAGTCTTGATCAGAGTTACAGGAGCTGTTAGTGATATGGTTAGAAGCCCGCACTGTTTCTCATTGGAAACGAGTGTGTTCCATGTGGCACCGGTGCTAGGCCCTTAATGGTCATTGAATTGGTCCATGTGCAGCGGCAGTTATCCTGTCATAGAACTCCGTGAATCCTGCCCCAGCATCAACACTCAGTCTCGGAATGGAGAATTCTACTGTCCTCCTCACTGTTACGTTCGTGTACTGTGATAAGAAATGAATCAGTGTACGACAGAACATCTAGTTTAAGACTAGTTATTTAATGTTGAATAAACTATTGGTAGACTAAACTGTTGCTAACCAAATTGTGGAGCTTCTAACCATGCCACTAACAGCTCCTGTAACTCTGATCAAGACTGGTTTTGTCCGGTTCCAGTGTCCTGTTCCGCTTGCATGACCACACTTCGTGGTCGAAGGCCATATACACTGTTATATACACTGTTACTGCATATCATCACATCCCCTTTCTTTGAGATTTTTAAAACATACTACACATCATTTTTGTAAACGATATACATGAAATGAGTAACAATGTATTTTACACAATTCACAAATGTTATTGTCCAATCACAGATTCAGCCGCTCTGGTTTCTTTATCTTCCTTGTCGATCTTCTCAACCTTGGCATGCTCAGTGAACCCGTGTTACTACTTTGAACATCTGTCGCTGTATCTGATAAGGTTGTGTCACTATTTTGAACATTGTTCTGTATATTCAAGTCTGACTCTTCCAATGTTTGTGTTGGTTCAGGTTGGAAGACGTCTTCACGACCACCATTGTCTTGCTGTTCTTGAGCAGGTTTTTTTTTCAATAGTGCCCAATGATTTGTTCTCAAAATCTGTCCTTGTTCTGTCATTCCCGTGTTTGATCTTGGACCTGCCGCTTGTAGTACAGTAGCTTTTCTAGATCATCCATCAGGATCCTCAATCTTTACATCGCTTGGTAACAAAGGTTTAAGACTCCTCGTTGTTCTATCATAGTGTGACTTCTGTTATTGCTTCTGAGATCTCAGCCTACGTTTGCCTTGTCTTTGTGTGGAATGGCAATGTGGTACGTACGTAGCTTGCGATTCATCAGTAACTCTGCAGGTGACAAACCACAGCTTAAAGGGGAAGTTCTATAACTCAGTAGAGCGAGGTACTGATCAGTTTTGCTGTCCATAGCCTTTTTTAATAGCTGCTTTATTATTTAAACTCCCTTCTCCGCTTTACCATTCGATTGTGGGTATAATGGACCTGAAGTAATGTGTTCAAAATCATATTGCATCGCAAACTCTTGCCATTCTTTGAAATTAAAACATGGACCATTATTACTCACCACAGTTTTAGGTATGCCTATTAGGTATGTCAATTTTGTATGCATTATCACACAACGTGCCGAGGAGCTTGACAGAAGGGCTATTTCTGGAAAATTTGAATAATAGTCAATGATTAACAGATATTCCTTGCCATTGAGGTAGAATAAATCCATTCCAACTTTTTGCCACAGAGCTGGTGGTATTTCAGCTATGTTCATTGATTCTTTCGCTTGCCGGTGCTGATACTTTTGACACATTTCACATTTTTCGATCATGTCTTGTATATCCTTGTTCATACCAGGCCAACACCCTGGCCGGGATTCTCCAATCTCGCGTCGGGTCGGAGAATTGCCGGGGGGTACGAGAAGCGCACCACGCCGGGCCGCCGATTCTCCGACGACTGGAGACTCGGCGCCAATCACGCCCGCGGGGTCGCCGCCGCACCGGTCAGGGGCTGTTGAAAGCGCCGCCCCACTCCCCCCCCCCCCCCAGTGATTCTCCACGCCTCGATGGGCCGAATGCCCGCCGGTGTGGGTTACGCATGGTCCTCCCCAGCGGGACCCCGGAGTTCTGGCTGCGGGGGCCGTCCACGTGGGGGGGGGGGAGCGGGGGTATCTGACTCCGGGGGGGGGCCTCCACGGTGGCCAGGCCCGCGGTCGGGGCCTACCAATCGGAAGGCGGGCTAATTCCATGGGGGGCCTATGTTCCTCCGCGCCGGGCCCCTGCCATATTGCCCGGGGGCCAGCGCGGACCCACGCGCATGCGTGGACCCACGCCGGCCGTGGCGCACATGCATGGATCCCGCCGGCCCTGGCGAGCATGCGCGGACCCATGCCGGCCTTGGCTCGCATGCGCGGACCCGCACCAGCTTTCGAGCAGCAGACACCACTCCGCCGCCATACTAACCCCATAGGAATGCCTGGGTCTGGAGGCTCTTTGACGCCGGAGTTGCTCGCGCCGCTTTTGACTCTGGCGTCAGAACCTGGCCGCGGGATCAGCTCTCCGATTGCACTTGCACTTGTATCTCTGGCTCTCCGTTTGCACTTCTCAATTCTGAGGTGACACTCATGAATTTTTTTTAGCATATCGCAGCATGGAGACTGCGGAATTACAATTCTTTCTTGCCTTAATAGTAGCCCATTTACCACACTTAGCTCAGATCTAATTTATGATATTTTGTGCATGAACCTTTTGGCCAACCATTGTTAAGGTTTTGTATTACCATCTGCAACACCTCATCTTTTGCTGTCTCCTCCACAATTTGTTTCGACTTTGCGTTTGATACTGGCAGTGCATCAGTGATCATGTCTGTTTGAGCCTGTACACCTTTTCCAGTAGAGCCGACATCGTGTGTTGTTGGAGCTCAGGATAACGCCCCTGCTACTACTATATGTTTGCCAGGCGTGTATATCAACTCAAAGTCGTATCTCTGAGGCTTCATCATGTGATGCTGTATTCGTGGAGACATTTCGTTGAGATTCTTTTTAATGATTGCAACCATTGGTCCATGGTCCGTATCAACGGTAAATGTGGGTAGGCCATATATATATGGAAGTTTTCCAAGCCAACTACTGTGCATATCTGCACTCAGACACCGTCATTGACCCTGTGAAGCATATTGTAATAGAAAAATGGAAAAGTGTGGCATTTGGGCCGTGGGTGTTGTCCTGGGAGGACTTGGGGTTTTTGTTTGGGGAGCCGATATTGGGCAAGCGGAAGGCGCGTGCTTGGACTAGCGCGGGCCGTTGCTTTTCGGGGAGAAGCGGTGGTTTGGAGTGCGAGCAGGAGGCACGCGCTGGCACTCGCGGTGGTCGTTATTTAAAAAATAACGGTAGTCAAAAGGCAGTAAGAGGGCAGTTGGAGAAAGGCAGCCGGAGAGGAAGGCAGCCGACGACCGGAGCAGAATAAAAAAAAGCCAACGGCGTGCGGAGGCTGGGCAGATTGCTCCGCAAAGCGAACATGGAGCCAGCGGCAACAAAGAACAAGGTCATAAATAAATAAATAAAGAGCTGGAGGAAGGAAGAAGTAAAGGCTGTGAGGCTCGCTTTTGAAAACCAAGCAGCCCAGAAAATACATCAGAAGACCCAAAAATTTAAAGAATAATGATTGACAAGCTGTGCCTGCAAGCCGATAGCTGAGACATACAGTCTGAAGTGATGCTTAAACGTGTGCCAATTTCCATCCACATTACCAGTAAGTTGAAGCTGTTCTGAAGCTTTCATTCTTTCCATTTGAAGAACCATTTGGAACGACGGAGGTTGAGGGGTGACCTGATAGAGGTCTACAAATTATGAGGGGCATAGACAGAGTGAATAGTCAGAGGCTTTTCCCCAGGGTAGAGGGGTCAATTACTAGGGGGCATAGGTTTAAGGTGAGAGGGGCACGGTTTCGAGTAGATGTACGAGGCAAGTTTTTTACACAGAGAGTAGTGGGTGCCTGGAACTCGCTGCCGGAGGAGGTGGTGGAAGCAGGGACGATAGTGACATTTAAGGGGCATCTTGATAAATACATGAATAGGATGTGAATAGAGGGATACGGACCCAGGAAGTGTAGAAGATTGTAGTTTAGTCGGGCAGCATGGTCGGCACGGGCTTGGAGGGCCGAAGGGCCTGTTCCTGTGCTGTACTTTTCTTTGTTCTTTGTTCTAACCATGTTTTTCTTGTTGCAATATTTCTTCTTTGTTTGACGACTGTGCCGTTCAAATCACTCCTGTACCATGTTATGTTTGTGTACTATGATAATAAATGAATCAGTGCATAACAGAACTAGTTCAAGGCTAGTTATTTAATGTTGAATAAACTGTGGGTAGACTAAACTATTGCTAACCAAACTGTGGTTCTTCTAACCATGCTACTAACATGGCAGCATGGTAGCATTGTGGATAGCACAATTGCTTCACAGCTCCAGGGTCCCAGGTTCGATTCCGACTTGGGTCACTGTCTGTGCGGAGTCTGCACATCCTCCCCGTGTGTGCGTGGGTTTCCTCCGGGTGCTCCGGTTTCCTCCCAGTCCAAAGATGTGCAGGTTAGGTGGATTGGCCATGGCAAATTGCCCTTAGTGCCCAAAATTGCCCTTAGTGTTGGGTGGGGTTACTGGGTTATGGGGATAGGGTGGCGGTGTTGCCTTGGGTAGGGTGCTCTTTCCAAGAGCCGCTGCAGACTCGCTGGGCCGAATGGCCTCCTTCTGCACTGTAAATTCTGTAACAGCTTCTGTAACTCTGATCAAGACTGGTTTTGTCCGGTTCCCATGTCCTGTTCCTCTTGCATGGCACCTAGTGGTGGGAGGCTATATACACTGTTATATACACTGTTACTGCAAAATTTAGCTGCCATACATTTTGTCCCTTTATCCAAGTCATTGATACAGATTTAAATATAGATTTAAAACAGCACCATGCAGTGAAAAGCAACAGAAAAATCAGAGAGCTAAAAAGGAAAATATTTTTATCAGTACGTAAAGAATGAGGGGGACCTCCGGTAGCGACATGTAGGTGGAGGTCGCACGTTGGGTGGCTCCCACTCGAGCTGTTTTTTGGCCTTTTCACCCAGTTTGGGGGGAAATGTTATATGACCGGTGTCCAGTAAAGTTGTTATAATCAGAGGATTCCATGTCAATGTCCAAATGCAGCAAGACCTGGACAATATCCAAGCTTGGGCTGACAAGTGGCATGCAACATTCAGGCCACAGAAGTGCCAGGCAATGATCATCTCCTACAAGAGAGGATCAAACCACCGGCCCTTGACATCCAATGGCATTAGCATCGCTGAATTCCCGACAATCAACATCCTGGGGATTACCATTGATCAGAAACTGAACTGGACTAGCCATATTAATATTGTGGCTACCAGGGCAGGTCAAATGCTAGAAATCCTACGGCGTGTAACTCATCTCCTGACCCCCCAAAGCCTGTCCACCATCTACAAGGCACAAGTCAGGAGTGTAATGGAATATTCTCCACTTGCCTGGATGAGTGCAGCTCCAACAACACGCAAGAAGCTCGACACCATCCAGGACAAAGCAGCCCGCTTGATTGCTCCCCCTTCTACAAACATTCAAACCCTCCACCACCAACGAGCAGTGGCAGCCGTGTGTACCATCTACAAGATGCACTGCAGTAACTCACCAAGATTCATCAGACAGCACCTTCCAAACCCACAACTACAATCTAGAAGGATAAGAGCAGCAGATACCTGGGAACACCACCACCTGGAGGTTCCTCTCCATGTCACTCACCACCCTGACTTGGAAATATATCGCTGTTCCTAAACTGTCGCTGGGTCAAAATCCTGGAACTCCCTCCTTAACAGCACTGGGTGTACCTACACCTCAAGGACTGCAGCGGTTCAAGAAGGCAACTCACCACCACCTTCTGAAGGGCAACTAGCGATAAGCAAAAAATGTTGGCCTAACCAGCGACACCAACATCCCGTCAACAAATTTAAAAGAAGAATGTTGAAAACTTAACGGAGGGATACAGGATGAAAAGGAACGAGTGCTAGTCTGCCTGAGAGCTAAAGTTCGGTGAGGAGTGCTGTGGGAGGAAAGATGGCAGAGGCAAACTTGCCGTGTGGGGCTGCACCCATTGCAGTGGACACGCTGACTGAGGTGATGGTGGTGGAGTTTGACTGGGAGTTTGAGTGGCATGGAAACGAGATGATGGGAACGCTCAAACACTTGGTGGATGATACATTTACCCCGATAAAGAAGGCTCTTGGAAAGATGTCAAAAGTGGTGCGGGAGCAGGGAGAGGTGTTGAAGGAGGTGGAGGAGCATTGTTGTGGCACAGTGACAAGCTCAAATCAATGGCAAAGGAGCTGCGGAGGGTGGAGGAGAATAATAAAGGGCTGAGAGCCGAAATGGAGAACAGGTCACGGCGGCAGAATCTTCGGATTCTGGGGCTGCTTGAGGGGTTGGAGGGCCAGAGGCCGATGGAGTACTTTTCGGAGATGTTTACCAAGTTGTTCAGTGAGGAGAACACCTCCATCTTTTAGCTGGAGCCAAAGACGAATGATCCACCAAGAGCGGTGATAGTCTGCTTGGTCTTGAGATGGGCCAAGCAGAATTGGGAGGTGAGGTGGGAAGGCAGTGGTATTCGTATATACCAGGATATCATGGAGGAGCTGGAAAGATGATGGGCGGCCTTTAACAGGGCGAAGGCGTTGCCTTGTAGGAATAATATGAGGTTCGGGGTGCTCTACCCAGCAAAGTTGAGAGTTACACATAACTCCAGGGGCTATTACTTTGAGATGGCAGAAGCGGTCATGAGGGCTCAAGGATTGGGACTGAATTGAGTTTGGACTTTATTATCTTATGTTGTGGTTAAGAGGGGTTGGTTTGTGGACAGTTGGATAATGTGTTGGGGGGTGGGTTCTTTCCCCTTTTGTTTGGGGTTTATCGTGTTTGTCTGGTTGGTAGAGTGGGGTGGGGTTTATTCTTGTTGTTTCGCATTGTTTTATTTGTTTTATGCATAACATTTTTTTAAACGAGTAAAAATATTTTTTTTTAAGTATAACTGTGCTGGAAGGACTGGTAAGGTGTTGAGAGCATAGCTGTTTATATAGCAAAGGGACCAGACTGGAGTAATCTGGTACCCATGAGGTTTTACATGAACACATTTTCACTTCAGTGATTTCCAACTAGATGCTAGGTCTAATGCTGACACAGAGGGTGAGTGAATGAAGAAGGGGGTTACGAACATACAAACAAGGAGCATGAGGGACTTCCGGTTGCGGTGATGCACTGCTAAGCCGCACGTTTCGGCAGCTCCCGTTCTAACGGACTTTTGGGCTCTTGTCGGGAGCCCCAACAGAATTTTTTTTCGACCTAACCCAGTGTGGGGTGACGAAGGAAGGAGTCCCCCCCGGGTGTGTATGGAAAGGAGCGGCAGTAGTGGCCAGATTGCGAAGGATCCTTTGGAGCAGCGGCAGAGAAGTGAAGGGAGAAGCAAGATGGCGGCGGATGGAGCCCAGATGGTATGGGGCCCGGACCAGCAGGAGTTTCTCCGACGATGTGTGGAGGAGCTTAAGAAAGAGGTGCTGGCGCCGATGCTACTGGCAATCGAGGGACTGAAGGAAACACAAAAGGTCCAGGCGATGGAGCTCCGTGGAGTGAAGACAAAGGCAGCCGAGAATGAAGATGAGATACAGGGCCTGGTGGTAAAAACGGAGACACACTAGGCACTACACAAGAGGTGCATAGAAAGGCTGGAAGCCCTGGAGAACAGCTCGAGGAGTAAAAACCTATGGATTCTAGGTCTCCCCGAAGGAGCAGAGGGAGCTGATGTTGGGGCTTATGTGAGCACGATGCTCCACACGCTAATGGGAGCTGAGGCCCCAACGGGTCCCCTGGAAGTGGAGGGAGCGTACCGTGTGGTGGTCCTCGTGAGAAGACCAAAGGCAGGTGAAACACCAAGAGCAATAGTGGTGAAGTTCCATCGCTACATGGACAGAGAGATGGTCCTGAGCTGGGCCAAGAAGGCACGGAGTAGCAAATGGGAGAATGCGGTGATACGTGTGTATCAGGACTAGAGTGCGGAGGTGGCAAGAAGGAGGGCGAGCTTTAACCGGGCCAAGGCGGTGCTCCATAGGAAGAAAATAAAATTTGGGATGCTGCAGCCGGCGCGATTGTGGGTCACGCATCAGGGCAAGCACCACTACTTCGAGACGGCGGATGAGGCATGGACATTCATCCAAGAAGAGAAACTGGACTAGATTTGAGAGTTTGATGTTTGGGAGAAGCAGCAAGGTGGTGGTACAGGAATGTAAAGTGGGGAAAGGGGAGGGCTATTGTACAGCAATGTTAGACGGGGAATTCCCCCCCCCCCCCCCCCCCCCATCGACATGAAGAAATGTGAGCGCCGGTGGAAAAAGGAACAGGGAAGGGGAATGAGGGAACTGCGGCAAAGGGGGCGGGGCCGAGAGGAAAGCGCGGGAAATTATAGCGGGAAAACGGGCGCAGGAAGGATGGGAGCCCCACACGCAGGGAGGTCAAAGAGTGAACGGGGGAAGCCGAGGTCAGCCAGAGTTAGCAATATGGGGGGGAGTAACCAAGCTAGAGGGGGATCTAGCGGGGGGGGGGGGGGGGGGGGGGGGGGGGATTAACTGGGTTGCTGCTGCTGAGTGCAAGGGGGAGCTGGTGTGAGATGAGGTGATCGTGGCGGGAAGGCGCTGCCTGGGGGACAGACGGGTACGCGGGACCTGGATCGGGAGATGGCCTAAAAAAGGGGATGGCTAGTCGATGAGGGGGGGGGGGGGGGGGGGTGAATGGCCCCCCAATCCGGCTGATCACGTGGAATGTGAGAGGCTTAAATGGGCCGATTAAGAGGGCACGGGTGTTTGCGCACTTAAAGAGACTGAAGGTGGACGTAGTCATGCTCCAGGAGACGCACCTGAAGGTGGCGGATCAGGTTAGATTAAGAAAAGGATGGGTGGGACAGGTATTCCACTCAGGGTTGGACGCAAAAAACAGAAGGGTGGCAATATTGGTGGGGAAACGTGTATCATTCGAGGCTAAGAATATAGTGGTGGACAGTGGGGGCAGATATGTGATGGCGAGTGGCAGACTGCAGAGAGAGGCGGTTGTGCTGGTGAATGTATATGCCCCGAACTGGGATGACGCGGGATTCATGAAGCGAATGCTGGGACGTATCCCGGACCTGGAGGTGGGAAGCTTGGTAATGGGGGGGGGGGGGATTTTAACACAGTGCTGGATCCAGGGCTAGACCGGTCCAGATCCAGGACCGGGAGAAGGCCGGCAGCGGCCAAGGTGCTTAAGGGATTTATGGAACAAATGGGGGGGGGGGGGTGAGTGGATCCGTGGCGATTCGCCAGGCCGATGGCTAAAGAGTTCTCTTTCTTCGCCCACGTCCAAAAGGTATACTCCCGGATAGACCTTTTCGTTTTGGGAAGGGCACTGATCCAGAAAGTGGCAGGAACGGAGTACTCGGCCATAGCCGTTTCAGACCACGCCCCGCATTGGGTGAATTTGGAACTAGGAGAGAAAAGGGAGCAGCGCCCACTCTGGCGACTAGATATGGGACTACTGGCGGACGAGGGGGTCTGCGGAAGGGTGAGGGGGTGTATTGAGCGATACCTGGAGGTCAACGACGATGGGGAGGTTCAGGTGGGGGTAGTATGGGAAGCGCTGAAGGCGGTGGTTAGAGGAGAGCTGATCTCCATCAGAGCCCACAAGGGGAAACAAGAGGGCAAGGAAAGAGAGAGATTAGTGGGGGAAATATTCTTCGGAAGAGGATGGCGGCGAGAGAGATCGGGGGAGTTAGGGACGAAACGGGAAATATGGAGCAGAGAGCAGGGAAAGTGAACAAGGTGTTCAAGACCTTTTATGAGAGGCTATATAAATCCCAACCCCCGGGGGGAAAAGAAGGAATGTTACACTTTCTGGACCAGCTAAGGTTCCCGAAGGTGAAGGGGCAGGAGGTGGCAGGTCTGGGGGCGCCAATCGAGGTGGATGAGGTGATTAAAGGACTGGGGAACATGCAGGCAGGGAAGGCCCCGGGACCAGACGGGTTTCCGGTGGAATTCTACAGGAAGTATATGGATCTGTTGGCCCCGCTCTTGGCGAGAACCTTTAATGAGGTTAAGGAAAGGGGGATGCTACCCCAGACAATGTCGGAGGCGACGATATCGCTAATCCTGAAACGAGATAAAGACCCGCTGCAATGCGGGTCATACAGGCCTATCTCACTCCTAAATGTAGATGCCAAACTGCTGGCAAAAGTGATGGCGACAAGGATAGAGGATTGCGTCCCAGGGGTGGTGCATGGCGACCAGACAGGGTTTGTAAAGGGGAGACAACTGAATGTTAATGTGCGAAGGTTGTTAGGGGTGATGATGACGCCCCCACCGGAGGGGGAGGCAGAGATAGTGGCGGCGATGGATGCAGAGAAGGCATTCGATAGGGTGGAGTGGGACTACCTGTGGGAAGTGCTGAAGAGGTTTGGGTTCGGTGAGGGGTTTATTAGATGGGTCAGACTCTTATATGGGGCCCCGGTGGCAAGCGTAGTCACAAACCGTCAACGATCGGGGTATTTTCGGCTACATAGGGGTACAAGACAAGGGTGTCCCCTGTCCCCGTTACTGTTCGCGTTGGCAATTGAACCACTGGCCATAGCGCTGAGGGATTCTAAGAAGTGGAGGGGGGTGCTTAGAGGGGGAGAGGAGTACTGAGTGTCGCTCTACGCAGATGATCTACTGCTATACGTTGCGGACCCGGTAGAGGGGATGCCAGAAGTAATGCAGATACTTAGGGAGTTTGGAGAGTTCTCGGGATACAAACTAAATATGGGGAAGAGCGAGCTTTTTGTAATGCACCCCGGGGAACAGGGAAGGGGGATAGGTGCACTGCCGCTGAGGAGAGTGGAAAGGAACTTCCGATACCTGGGGATCCCTGCATAGACTTAACCTGACGCGACTGGTGGAGCAGATGGAGGAGGACTTTAAGAGGTGGGATATGGTGCCGCTATCGCTGGCGGGCAGAGTGCAGGCAGTTAAAATGGTGGTCCTCCCGAGGTTTCTTTTTGTGTTTCAGTGCCTCCCCATTCTGATCACAAAGGCCTTTTTAAAAAAAATAGACAGGAGCATTACGAGCTTTGTGTGGGTAGGAAAGACCCCGAGAGTAAAGAGGGGGTTCCTGCAGCACAATAGGGACAGAGGGGACTGGCCATAAACCGCTGACACTACCCCCTTCTCCAGTCCTCCTGTCGTCAGCACCTCCTCCAGCAATGTGGAGGCCGGCTCCACTGGGAAGCTCTGTATCTCCTTTCAGGCAAAATCTTGAACCTGCATGTATCTAAATATTTCCCCCTGCTCCAGCCCCTACTTCGCTTCCAGCTCCTTCAATCCTGCAAACCGACCCCTAAGAAACAAATCTTTTAGTGTCTTAATCCCCTTCTCCTCCCATTTCCAAAAATTTCCATCCCACCTCCCTGGCTCAAATCTGTGGTTCCCCCGAATCGGCATTTCCCTTGACCCTGGCCCCAACCCGAAGTGTTGGCGAAACTGCCTCCAAATTCTCAATGAAGCAATTATTACGGACTCCCTGAGTGTTTCCCCAGGGATATCGGGAGCGGCGCTGTTGCTAGTGCTTTCAATCCAGACCCCCTGCACAAACTCTCCTCCATTCTGATCCACTGGGAATCAACCCCTTTGACCCAGCTCCGCACCTTCTCCACATTCACCGCCCAGTAGTAATACATCAGGTTCGGAAGACCCAAACCCCCTGCCTGCCTTCCCCTCTGTAGCAGCACCTTTCTAAATCTGGCCACCATCCCTCCCCATATGAACGAAGTAATCCTTCCCTCAATCTCTCTGAAAAAAGCCGTTGGCAGGAAAACCGGCAGGCATTTAAAAATAAGCAGAAATCGCGGCAACACGTTCATTTTAACCGCCTGTACCCGACCAGCCAGTGACAGTGGGAGACCATCCCACATTGCCAGATCAGCTTTCACTCTCCCCAGCAAACTAGGAACGTTGTACCTGCGGAGCCCCCCCCCCCCCCCCCCCCCCCCCCGGCAACCTGCACCCCCAGGTACCTAAAGTGAGTCCCTGCCCTACGGAATGGCAGCCTCCCGGCCGAGACACCACAAAATACTCGATCTTGTCTAGATTTATTTTTTACCCCGAGAAAGACCCAAACACCTCGAAGCAGCTCCAATATTCCCCCTATCGACACACTCGGTTCCGACACGTATAACAGCAAGTCTCGGCATATAAGGACACCCTATGCTCTATTCCTTTCCATACCCCCGAACCTCTTAAAGCGATGGCCAACGGCTCAATCGCGAGTGCAAACAGCAGGGAGGACATAGGACATCCCTGTCTCATCCCACGGTGGAGAGAAAAGTATCTTGAGCTGATGTTGTTTGTGCGGACACTCGCCCTCGGCTCCTTATATAGTAGCTTTACCCAGTTCACAAATCTTGGTCCAATCCCAAACCGTCCAGAACTGCCATCAAGTACCCTCATTCTACCCAGTCAAACGCCTTCTCAGCGTCCAATGCCACAATCACCTCTGTTTCCTTCCCCTCTGCCGGTGCCATAACGACATTCAATACCCTTCTAACGTTTGAAAAGAGCTGCCTCCCTCTCACGAACCCTGTCTGATCTTCACCTATCACCTTCCGGAGGTACTCCTCCAGCCTACCCGCCAGTACCTTCACCAATACTTTTGCGTCCACATTCAGAAGTGATATGAGCCTATACGACCCACACTCCGTCGGATCCTTATTTTTTTTAGCAACAAAGAAATCGATGCCTGCCCCAAAGTTTGTGACAACACCACCTTCCCTATCGCCTCTTCAAACATCATCACCATCGGGAGTGCCAGCTTATCCTTGAATTTTGTATAATATTCCAACGGAAACTCATCCGGTCCTGCCACCTTCCCCGACTGCATCCTCCCAATCGCATCCTTTATCTCCTGCTCCACTATCGCTCCTTCTAATGTCGCCCTGTCCCCCTCCCCTAACTTCGGGTACTCCAACCCACCTAGAAATTCCTGCATCTCCCGGTCTCCCCAGGCGGCTCTGACCTGTACAACCTCTCATAAAATTCCTCAAAAACCTTGTTAATCAGATCGGAGCCACCACCAACCTCCCTGCCCTATTCCTCACCTGAACAATTTCCCTTACCGCTGCCTCCCTCCGGAGGCCTTATCTCCATGTTCATAAACTGCACCCCTTGCTCGTCTCAGTTGGCGCACTGCCTTTCTGGTAGATAGTTGGTCAAAGCTCGCCTGTAGTTCCTTACTCTTTTCCAACTTCGCTGGGTCCATCTTCTGCATAACTCCTATCTACCTCCAACATCTCATCTATTACTCTCTGCCGCTCCAACCTCTCTCTTTGTCCACCCTGGCCTCAAACAAAATCACCTCACCACTGTCTTTAGAGCCTCCCAGACAACTGCCTTCGACACCTCACCTGTACAGATGAAACCTACATATTCCTCAATTACCTTTTCAATTTTGTCACAGAACCCTTGGTCCCCAAAAAGTCTGACATCTAATTTCCAGCCCGGCCTCTGCGCTACCCCCTTCTCCAGTACCATATCCACCCAATGCGGAGCATGATCTGACACTGCAATTGCCGAGTATTCCGATCCCTTAACCCCAGCCAGCAAAGCCTTCCCCACCACGAAAAAGTCAATCCGCGAGTGTACCTTGTGGACTGCTGAGAAAAACGAGTACTCCCGTTCCCTCGGGTGCAGAAACCTCCAAGGGTCCACCCCTCCCATTTCCACCATTAGCCCAGCCAACGTCTTCGCTCCCCCTGATGGGACCAGCGAGCGGGCCGTGACCTGTCCAACCGTGGCTCCTGCACCAAGTTCCAGTCCCCCCCACTATCAGTTCGTGTGTGTCCAAGTCGGGGATGGCCCCAAACACCTTCTTTGCGAATACCACATCGTCCCAATTGGGACCTGTGGTGAGCCACGTATGGCTACGCAAGGCTGTTGTAAATATGTTCTACTGTTCTATTAGTACTGTTATCTCCACTGTTGTATATACTTATTGTTATTGCTGTTCTGTTATTGGTTGTTGCTGTTATACTGTTGGAATGTCATTATTGGTGCTGCTGTTGGCACCGCCTGTGGCTCCGCCCAGCTGTGGAGGTATAAAGCCTGTTGACCTGGGTCAGTCCTGCAGTGCGGGAGGAGCTACAGGTCGGCACATATTTAGCTTATTAAAGCATCTCAGCGTCTCGTCTGAATTGATGTCTATCAGGACCGTATACACTTAACAGCGCCACTAACCTCCCCTCCAGCGCCCCTGTCACAATCACATATCTACCCCCCTGATCTGCCATCACCTTCTCCATCTGGAAGCATACTCTTTTTCTGACCATTACCGCTACCCCTCGAGCCCTTCCGTCAAATCAGAGTGGAACACCTGACTAACCCAGTGTAGCACCATCGATCACACACGAGGCGAGACGGAGAGAATTTCAATCGAGGCTGTATTGAGCAGAATTGTTCAGACTTGTTCCCCAGCAGCTCAGTCACAGAATGCAGCTGCGGGGAGTAAACCGGGTTCTTATACCCGCCTATCTGGGTGGAGCCCAGTAGGCGGCAGATCCAATCGGGACCCAGCATCTGTCCTCCAATAGCTCCTCGGCATTCATGGTGTACCGTATTACCCCTAATACATACCACCACATTCTCCCCTTGTTAAAAAGGAACCCGGCGGGGTGGTGGGTGGTATGCTGGTAGGGGTTTACAGGGTCGGTGCCTTAACCATTGAACTATATACAATCATGCCGCTTTTACTGGGCCACTGAATTATTCACATTTTACCCGATTAGCAGCGTTAACTATTTACAACAATGCCGCTTTACTGGGCCACTGAATTATATACATCTTAAGTCGATTCGATGAGTCGAGATGGTGCTCTGGTCGCCCTTTCCGATCGTCTCAGCCCGGGTGGTGGTGGTGGTGCTGGCTCGGGTCCGGTCGACTCTGGGAGCATCGCTCGCGCTGTCCCCTTCTGTTTCCTTACTCTTGGACGGGCCTGGGAGGAGAACAGATCCCCCCGGGAAGGGGGTGGCTGTGGGGTGCACCGGCGGGAGTGAGGGGGAGGTGATTGGTGTTGGGGGGGTGTGGGAAGCTCCGGCGGGCGCCAGGTCCCGCAGAGAGACCGTGTCCTGTCGGCCGTCTGGGTACGCCACGTAGGCGTATTGCGGGTTTGCGTGGAGTAGATGTACCTTCTCCACCAGTGGGTCTGATTTGTGCGCCCGCACATGTTTCCGGAGCAGAATGGGTCCCGGGGCTGCCAGCCAGGTCGGAAGTGACGTTCCAGAAGCGGACTTCCTAGGGAAGACAAGGAGGTGCTCGTGAGGCGTTTGGTTAGTGGTGGTACACAGCAGGGGCCGGATAGAATGGAGGGCATCCTGGAGTACTTCCTGCCAGCGGGAAGTTGGGAGACTCCTAGACCGTAGGGCCAGTAGGACGGTCTTCCAGACCGTTCCATTCTCCCTCTCTACCTGCCCGTTCCCCCGGGGGTTGTAGCTGGCCGTCCTGCTCGAGGCTATGCCCTTACTGAGCAGGAATTGACGCAGCTCGTCACTCATGAAGGAGGACCCCCTATCGCTATGGATGTAGGCGGGGAAACCGAACAGTGTAAAGATGGTGCATAGGGCTTTAATGACCGTGGCCACGGTCATGTCGGGGCAGGGGATGGCGATGGGGAAACGGAAGTATTCGTCAACGACGTTAAGAAAGTACGTGTTGCGATCGGTGGAGGGGAGGGGGCCTTTGAAGTCCAAACTGAGGCGTTCAAAGGGACGGGAAGCTTTTATCAGGTGCGCTCTATCTGGCCTGAAAAAATGCGGTTTGCATTCTGCGCAGATTTGGCAGTTCCTGGTGACTATTCGGACCTCCTCGACGGAGTACGGGAGGTTGCGGGCCTTTATGAAGTGGTAGAAATGAGTGACCCCCGGGTGGCAGAGGTCCGCGTGGAGGGCTTGGAGACGGTCCACTTGTGCGAGATAGGGCATCGGACGGCTTGTTCAGCTTTCTGGGACGATACAAGATCTCATAATTGTAGGTGGAGAGTTCGATCCTCCACCGCAGGATCTTGTCGTTTTTTATCTTGCCCCGCTGTTCATTATCGAACATGAAGGCTACCGACCGTTGGTCAGTGAGGAGAGTGAATCTCCTACCGGCCAGGTAATGCCTCCAATGTCGCACAGCTTCCACTATGGCTTGGGCCTCCTTTTCTACTGAGGAGTGGCGAATTTCTGAAGCGTGGCGGGTCCGGGAGAAAAAAGCCACGGGTCTGCCCGCTTGGTTGAGCGTGGCCGCCAGAGCTACGTCGGACGCGTCGCTCTCGACTTGGAAGGGGAGGGACTCGTCGATGGCGCGCATCGTGGCCTTTGCGATATCCTCTTTGATGCGGCTGAAGGCCTGGCGGGCCTCTGTCGACAGGGGAAAAGTAGTGGACTGGATTAGTGGGCGGGCCTTGTCTGCGTATTGAGGAACCCACTGGGCGTAATAAGAAAAGAAGCCCAGGCAGCGTTTCAGGGCTTTGACACAGTGGGGGAGAGGGAACTCCATGAGGGGGCGCATGCGTTCGGGGTCGGGGCCTATCACTCCATTACGCTCTACGTAGCCAAGGATGGCTAGACGGTCGGTGCTAAACACGCATTTTTCCTTGTTGTAGGTGAGGTTGAGGGCTTTAGCGGTCTGGAGGAATTTGCGGAGGTTGGCGTCGTGGTCCTGCTGGTCGTGGCCGCAGATGGTGACATTGTCGAGGTACGGGAACGTGGCCCGTAAACCGTGCTGGTCGACCATTCGGTCCATCTCCCGTTGGAAGACTGAGATTCCGTTCGTGACGCCGAATGGAACCCTTAAGAAGTGGTATAGCCGCCCGTCTGCTTCGAAGGCAGTGTACTTGCGGTCACCGGGGTGAATGGGGAGCTGGTGGTAGGCGGACCTAAGGTCCACGGTGGAGAAGACCTTGTACTGTGCAATCCGATTGACCATGTTGGATATGCGGGGAAGAGGGTACGCATCGAGCTGCGTGTACCTGTTGATGGTCTGACTGTAATCTACGACCATCCTTTGCTTCTCCCCTGTCTTCACTACTACCACCTGGGCTCTCCAGGGACTATTGCTGGCCTGGATTATGCCTTCCTTCAGCAGCCGCTGGACTTCGGACCTGATAAACGTCCGGTCCTGGGTCCTGTCCCGTCTGCTCCTAGTGGCGACGGGTTTGCAATCCGGGGTGAGGTTCGCAAACAAGGAGGGCGGTTCAACCTTGAGTGTCGCGAGGCCGCAGATAGTCAGTGGGGGTATAGGGCTGCCAAATTTGAATGTTAAGCTCTGGAGGTTGCATTGGAAGACCAACCCCAGGAGGGTGGGAGCGCAGAGGTGGGGAAGGACATACAGCCGGTAATTTTTGAACTCTCTCCCCTGCACCGTTAGGTTTGCGATGCAGAACCCTTTGATTGCAACGAAGTGGGAACCCGCCGCCAGGAAAATGTTTTGGGTGCTTGGCCGAATTACAAGGGAACAGCGTCTTACCGTGTCCGGGTGAATAAAACTCTCCGTGCTCCCCGAGTCGATCAAACACAACGTCTCGTGCCCGTTCACCAGCACCTTTGTCATTGTCGTCTAGAGCGTCCGGGGCCGCGACTGGTCGAGGGTCACCGATGCCAAACGTGGTTGGTGCATCAGATCGCTGTCTTCAGGCAGTGTGGAGCCGTCCACGCTGGGATCCTTGCCTGTCAGCCAAGATGGCGGCGTCCATGGATCGCACGCAGTCGGGGGTGGACAAAATGGCCGCTCCCATGGGTCGCACATGGCCGGGGGTGGACAAAATGGCCGCTCCCATGGATCGCACGCGGCCCGTGTGTAGTAAGATGGCGGCGCCCGTCCCTCCCTCGTGGTGTCCGGAGCCCAAAATGGCGGCGCCCGTTGGCCGCCTGTGGGTCGCTGGGGGGGTTGAGTCCGTGGTCCCCTTTCTTCCCCGGAGATAGCGGCGACCCCACGGGACTGGCACACCGCTGCGTAGTGCCCCTTTTTACCGCAGCTTTCGCAGGTGGCCGAGCGGGCCGGGCAGCGCTGGCGGGGGTGTTTCGGCTGCCCGCAAAAATAGCAGCGGGGCCCCCCCGGGTGGTCTGGGGTTCTGGCTGCGCACGCTTGCGGAGGGGTGGGGGGTGGGGGGGTGCCGGAGGGTCGGTCGCGGTTGGGGTCCACGGAGCCCAAGGGGCTGCAGCGCGGTCGGGGGCATAGGCGCGGGCGTTTTGGGAGGCCACGTCGAGGGAGGTTGCAAGGGCCCGTACCTCTGAGAGTCCGAGAGTCTTTCTCTAAAAGTCTCTGGCGAATCTGCGACGATGTCAAACCTGCTACGTAAGCGTCTCTGATCAGGAGGTCCGTATGTTCGTTCGCCGTAACCGCTGGGCAGTTGCAGTTTCGTCCCAGGATCGTTAGAGCATTGAAAAATTCGTCTAGCGATTCCCCGGGGATTTGTCGTCTCGTCGCGAGCTGGTAGCGTGCGTAGACCTGGTTGACGAGCCTAATGTAGATCTCCTTCAGCAAGTTGATCGCCGCTGGGAATTCTCCCGCGTCCTCGATGAATGAGTAGATTTTGGGACTCACCCTGGAATGCAGGACCTGCATCTTCTGGTCTTCTGTTGGTCTGCCAGGGACCGTTCGGAGGTATCCCTCAAAGCACGCCAGCCAGTGCTTAAACGCCGATGTTGCGTTAGCTGCTTGGGGGCCGATTCGTAGACACTCCGGGGCGATCCGGAGCTCCATATTCCTTTTTAAGTCTGCTCAATAACTTGTAGCACCATCGATCACACACGAGGTGAGACGGAGAGAACTTCAATCGAGGCTTTATTTGGCAGACTTGTTCAGACTTGTTCCCCAGCAGCTCAGTCACAGAATGCAGCCGCGGGGAGTAAAACGGGTTCTTATACTCCGCCTATCTGGGTGGAGCCCAGTAGGCGGCAGATCCAATCGGGACCCAGCATCTGTCCTCCATTAGCTCCTCGGCATTCATGGTGTACCGTATTACCCCTAATACATACCACCACACCCAGCCCTTTTTAAGTCTCACCTGGTCCTTCACCCTCAAGTGAGTCTCCTGCAGCATTGCTACATCGGCTTTCAAACTTTTAAGATGCGCAAGCACCCTTGACCTCTTGACCGGACCGAACTCCCTCACGTTCCACGTGACTATCCTAACTGTGGGTCTCTCACCCCCTCCCCCCATCCTTCCTTTTAAAAAAAATATATTTTATTAAAGTTTTTCGATCAACCAAGAATTTTCCATTTTTACAACTTTGTAACAATATATACATTGATCGTTTTTAAAATAATATATTAACTAACGGCAAATGCCAACACAAATTAAAAAAAACCCGAAAAGAAATAGTAACATTGAGAAGATAACTATGAACAACAAATATGTATCAACACACAAAAAAAACCCCAAAGACCCGAATGCACCCCCCCACCCCCCCCGCCCTCTCCCCTGGGTTGCTGCTGTTGTCTTTCCTATTTTCCCTTATCGCTCTGCGAGATAGTCGAGGAACGGTTGCCACCGCCTGGTGAACCCCTGAACCTCTTAGTGCGTACTTTATCCGCTCCAATTTTATAAACCCTGCCATATCGTTTATCCAGGCCTCCACGCCCGGGGGTTTAGCTTCTTTCCACATAAGTAGAATCCTTCGCCGGGCTACTAGGGACGCAAAGGCCAGAACATCGGCCTCTCTCGCCTCCTGCACTCCCGGCTCATCTGCAACCCCGAATATAGCAAACCCCCAGTTTGGTTCGACCTGGACCCCCACCATCTTTGAAATCACTTTTGCCACACCCACCCAGAATCCGTGCAATACCGGACATGACCAAAACATGTGGGTGTGGTTCGCAGGGCTTCCCGCGCACCTCCCGCACCTATCCTCCACCCCAAAAAACCTGCTCAATCTTGCTCCCGTCATATGCGCCCTGTGTAGTACCTTGAATTGGATCAGGCTGAGCCTGGCACGCGAGGAATTTACCCTACTTAGGGCATCTGGCCACAGCCCTTCCTCAATCTCTTCCCCCAGCTCCTCCTCCCATTTTCCTTTCAGTTCCTCTATCATCGTCTCCCCCTCGTCTCTCATTTCCCTGTATATATCGGACACCTTACCATCACTCACCCATGCCCCCGAAATCACTCTGTCCTGGATCCCTTGCGCCGGGAGCTGCGGAAATTCCCTCATCTGTTGCCTCACAAATGCCCTCACTTGCATATAACGAAATGCATTCCCAGGTGGCAACCCGTATTTTTCTGTCAGTGCTCCCAGACTCGCGAACGTCCCGTCCAAGAACAAGTCCTTTAGTTGCGCAATTCCTGCTCGCTGCCAAGATTGAAATCCCCCGTCTATCCTTCCCGGGACGAACCTGTGGTTGTTCCTTATCGGGGACCACACTGAGGCCCCCGTCACTCCCCTATGTCGTCTCCACTGCCCCCAAATCTTCAGAGTCGCCACCACCACTGGGTTTGTGGTGTACCTTTTCGGGAGAACGGCAGCGGCGTCGTTGCCAGTGCTTTTAAGCTAGTTCCCCTACAGGACGCCATCTCCAGCCTTTTCCACGCCGCTCCTTCTTCTTCCCTCATCCACTTACATATCATAGACACGTTAGCGGCCCAATAATAATCACTCAGACTCGGCAGTGCCAATCCCCCTCTATCTCTACTGCGCTGCAGGAACCCCCTCTTTACCCTTGGGGTCTTTCCGGCCCACACAAAGCTCATGATGCTCCTGTCCACCTTCTTAAAAAAGGTCTTTGTAATCAGTATGGGGAGGCACTGAAACACAAAAAGAAACCTCGGGAGGGCCACCATTTTAACCACCTGCACCCTGCCCGCCAATGACAGGGGCACCATATCCCACCTCTTAAAGTCCTCCTCCATCTGCACTACCAGTCGTGTCAAGTTAAGCTTATGCAAGGTTCCCCAGTCCCTGGCCATCTGGATCCCCCCACCCTTCTTATCCACCATCATCATACAACCGGGCCCTGCCCCATGAGCCTGACCCGCCCCAATCCGTTATTAACATCGAACCCCTTCCCGCCCCTCCCAAAACCCCCCCCCTACATTTCCTCTCGAAAAACATCTCCCAGCATCAATCCCTTCCCACCCCCCCTCTCGCCTCATAGGCCCATCGAAACCTGCTAACCAAGCTCCAATGTCCGCAGCCCTCCTCTCACCTCACCTCCATTCACTAGCTGACTTTAGTTCTCTAGCGCGGCTGGCTCCCCCCACCAAGGTATACCGTCCCCTCCCACCCAGTCCCAGAGAAAGAAAAAACAAAAACAACAATTCGCTAAAATAAGATATAACCGTCGCAACACATTGTGCCAATCAACCCAACCAATAACTTGAACTCTGTAACAATGTGAAGAGAAGTAAATTACAATACACGTCAGTAAAAAGAAAGTTATAGCATTTATACATTTTCCAGCTCCCCAATCACAGTCCACAGTCTCTCTTCCAGCTCCGCTCCTCACGTCTGTCCCAAACGTTCCGCCCTCACGAACGCCTCAGCCGCCTCCGCTGTCTCAAAATAAAAGTCTTTGGCATCATACGTCATCCTCAGCTTCGCCGGGTATACCATACCAAATTGCACCCCCTTTTTGTACAGTGCCACCTTCAGTCACCCGAACGCCGCTCGTCTTTTTGCCAACTCCACCGTCAAGTCCTGGTAGATCCGAACTCCAGCACCATCCCACTGCACCTCGCGCTTCTGCTTCGCCCAGCTTAATACCTGCTCCTTCATTCAGTACCTATGGAAGCAGATGATTACTGCTCTTGGCGGTTCATTCACTTTGGACTTCGGCCTTAATGACCGATGAGCTTGGTCCAGCTCGTACCGGGAGGGGTTCTCACCCTCCCCCATCAACTCTGCCAACTTCTTAGCGAAGTACTCTGTTGGCCTTGGGCCCTCTGTCCCTTCGGGCAAGTCCACAATTCTCAGATTGTGCCACCTCGAGCGGTTCCCCAAGTCCTCGAGCTTTGCTTGGAGTCCTCTGTTGACCTCCACCACCCTCCGCATCGCGTCCCCCATCGAGGTGAACTGGTCGCTGTGCTGCGACACGGCCTCCTCCACTTCCTTCACCTTCGCCCTGCTCTCTCACCTCGGCTGATGTCTATGCCACAGCTACTCTCACCGGGGCGATTGCCTCCTCCACCAATGACTTCAATGTGACCGCCATCTCCTTCCTCAAAGCCTCCATGTGCCTCGCAAACTGCTTTTCCATCTCCACCGCCATCACCTCAGTCATGCGGTCCGGCATCCGCCATCTTGTCAGCACTTTTGCTGGTCCTCCCATTCAACGGCGAGCCCGTGTTTCCTTCCTTCTTCGACGCTGCTTTTCACATCCTTAAATTACTTATTATTTTTCCTTTTGTTTTTCACCCTCCTTTCCTTCTTCAATCTTTTTTTAATAGAAAAACAAAAAATTCTTCCTTCAAAAAAAGGAAAAAAAACTTTCACCAAGTTTCTTCAAAACTTCTTTCTCTTCTTTTTTGTATTCCTCCAGAATTTCCCTGGGACCGGACTTCAGTCTTCTTTTTAAATATTTTTTGTTTTTAAATTTAGAGTACCCAATTCATTTTTTCCAATTAAGGGGCAATTTAGCGTGTTCAATCCACCTACCCTGCACATCTTTGGGTTGTGGGGGTGAAACCCACGCAAACACGGGGAGAATATGCAAACTCCACACGGCCAGGGACCCAGAGCTGGGATCAAACCTGGGACCTCGGCGCCGTGAGACTGCAGTGCTACCACTGGGCCACCGTGCTGCCCGACTTCAGTCTTCTTACAACATTCTAGGCAGGAGTCACCCGATGTGGGACATCTCACCTACTTCGCGCCCTGGCTTTGGGCCTGCCACCTCGACCTCCGCTGGGCTCCGCCCCCGCTGCTCCAACCTCCGCGCGTGCTGGGCCCGACACCTCAGCACCAGCCGCCCGACACCTGCGTGGGGTTCCTCGTCGATTTTCAATCCGGCCCCGCTTGATGCCCGGGACGGCCCCAAAGGCCGACAATAATCGGGAGGGGGAGAGCGAAGAATCGGGGAAACCCCCGAAAGCACTGCAAATAGTGGCCACCGGCGGGAGCTCCTTTCGATGCGGCCGACCCGCTTCCTGCTCCGCCATTTAATAAGATCGTGGCTAATCTGATAGTAACCTCAAATCTGCATCCCTCCTACCCCCGATAACTTATCACATTCTTTCTTACCAAGAATCGATCCACCACTGTCTTAAAAATATTCAAAGATTCGCTTCCAGTACAATTTCAGGAAGTGTTCCAAAGACTCACAACCCCCGAATGAAAAAAATTGCCTCATTTCCTTCTTAAATGGGCGACCCCTTATTTTTAAACAGTGACCCCTAGTTCTAGATTCTCCCACAAAGGGAAACATTTTCTCCACAACCACCCTGTCAAGATACCTCAGGATCTTATGCTTAAATCAAGTCACCTCTTTCTCTTCTAAATCTTAGTGGATACAAGCTTAGCCTGTCGAAACTTTCCTCATAAGACAACTATTTCAGGCACTACTCTGGTAAACCCTCTCTGAACTGCTTCCAATACATACCCATCCTTCCTTAAATTAGATGACCAATACTGTACACCGTACTCCAAATATGGTCTCCTTAATGACCACTGGCAACTGAAACATAACCTCCCTACTTTTTTATTCAACTCCCCTCGCAATAAATGATAACATTCTGTTAGCTTTCCTAATTATTTGCTGTACTTGTATATCAGTTTTTTGTGATTCATGCACTAAGATACCCAGATCCCTCTGCACCTCAGAGCTCTGCAATCTCTTGCCATTTAGATAATATGTTTATTTTTTATTCTTCCGGCCAAAATGGACAATTCCACATTATACACCATTTGCTAGATATTTGTCCACTCACTTAACCCATCTATACCTTTTTGTAGCCTCCTTATGTCTTCTTCACAACTTACCTATCTTTGGGTCATCAGAAAATTTGGCAACCATCACTTCAATCCTTTCATCCAAGTCATTTATACAAATTGTAGACAGTTGAGGTCCCAGCTCTGATCCTGTGGCACACCACTTATTTCATTTTGCCAGTCTGAAAAAGACCCATTTATGCCAACTCTCTGTTTCCTGTTAGCCATCCAACTTCTATACATGTCAATATGTTATTCCCTATAACACAAGCTTTTATATTCCGCAATGCCCCCTCATGTTGCATTTTATCAAATGCCTTCTGGAATTCCACTGGTTCCGCTTTATCCACAGCACATGTCATTTCCTCAAAAAGCTCCAATAAGTCGGTTAAACATGATTTCCTTTTCACAAAACCAAGTTGATTCTGCCTGATTACCTTGAGCTTCTCTAAGTGTGCAGCTATAACTTCTTTAATAATAGCTTCTAACATTTTCCCTACAACAGATGTTAAGCTAACTAACTGGCCTGTAGTTTCTTGCTTTCTATCTCCCTCCCTTTTTAAATAATGAAGTAAATCTGCTATCTTCCAATCTAATGGAACCTTCCCTGACTCTAGCGAGTTTTGGAAAATTAAAATCAACACATCAACGATCTCACTAGACATTTCTTTTAAGACCCTATGAAGAAGTCCATCTGGACCCAGGCTCTTGTTTGCTCGTAACTCCAATAATTTACACAGTACCACTTCTCTGGTGACTATTTTCTTGAGTTCCTCCTTTCCATTTCTTGGTTTATAGCTGCTTCTGAGATGTTAATTGTATCTTCTATAGTGAAGATTAATGCAAAATACCTGTTCAATTCATCTGCTTGGTTTCCATTATTAATTCTCCAGACTAACTTTCTATAGGATGAAGCTCACTTTGTTAACTCTTTTAAAAAATATTTTTTTTAAACTCTATCTGTTTTTAAATTTCTAGCTGGCTTTTTCTCGTACTCTAATTTTTCCCTCCTTATTAATCTTTTTGTCATCCTGCTGTTCTTTATATTCTGTCCAATCTTCTGACCTGCCACCTGTCTGTGCATAATTATATGCTTCTCCATGAGTTTGATACTACTTTAAACTTTCTAGCTAACCAGAGATGGTGGGTCCATCCCTTGGACTTTTTAAACTTATTGTAATATATTTAATCTGTGCATTGTGAAATATCCCCCCAAGTGTTTGCCACTGATATGGTTGAGTGGTAATTAACTTTTGTTCCATTTCTATATCTTGTCGAGGTTACTACAGAAGTTGCACTATGTACCCTCATTGCCTCTTGAATGTGGTCTTGTCTCACAACTTCTGCAGAGCGATCCATATACCACTTCAGACATCGGATTAGTTCCCTGTGAAAAAATAAATTGTGGCTTATGTAAAACATACAAACATACACATGAACAAGAGATATTTGGAGCAAACACACAAGAAAAACAAGAATGTACAGCGGGCTAGTACAGAGACAGGAGGGAGACACTCACACATGTTCACTCTCATGTTTATTCAAGGGTATTTTGGAAACCATGACAAAATGACAACAGCTGTTTACTTTTGGAAAACTTGGACTGAATTTTTGTAATATTTTATTCCCAGGTCTCATTATCCTAAGACAGTATTTGTCCACATTTTATAAACTGCCTCAATCTGATGTTCAAGGACTACTTTCCGGAATGCTGCAAAATTCCACATCAAGGAGTATTGGGATTGTCTGTACCTGTTTACAGATTCCTATACAACAAGCTCCTGATTTCAATCAAGTCACTGTGGGCAGTCACCAAGTGAAAACTTGGCACTTCCCTACAGATAGAGAAAGAAACACCACAGGGCCAACAGATTTATTTCAAGAGGACCATTTGACAAGTTGAATGTAAAGTGAGTTAAACACACCTCAAAATTATTCCTTCTTCTTTTTCAAGAGCAGGAAGGCTGCAAGCCGTTTATTGTTAATTGAAGTGCCCTATGCCCTGAACTGGCGCTCCAGTTTGAGCTAAGCCATAAATGTAGCCACTTTTTCATTGGAGTCCTGAGGGAAAGTCATTGGCTAAATGGAACAAGTAAACTCTGCATACTGATTCCCCCAATGCAACTTGCTTCCGACTGACGCTCCAAGTCAGGGCCTACTGGGGGCCAGACTCCCATGACGACTAAAAAGGGAATCCAGCTTCAAAGCTTTTCTTGTAAATAGAGAACAGCCAAAAGGCGGCGATCACCTTAAAAACTGAGTCTGCGCAGTTGTCAAGATAATAGGTTTTCTGCTTTACTATAAAGTGTGGGCCAATAATGTGATTACATTGTAACTATGACTGATGACACTCAATTGTACATGATATTCAATGGTGCACAATACCCCAATCAATGACCACATCCAATGGTGCCTGGTAACCCAATCATTGATCACACCTCTGATCACATATTTGCACCATCACGAAGATTGCCTACTTAAGACTTTGTCCCTTTCTCAGCTCCTCTGCTGCTGAAACCCACATCCATACTTTTGTTACCTCAAGACTTGGGTTTTTCAATGCACTTCTGTTGGCCTCTCACATCCTATCCTCTTTAAACTTGAGGTCATCGAGAACTCTGCTGCCAATGTCTTTACTTGCACCAAGTAGCGTTCACCCATCACCTGTGAGCTCGCCGACTTCCACCAGCTCTCTAAACTCCTCTAATTCTGGCTTCTTACGCTTCCCAGACTCTAATCATTCTACCATTAGCGCCGACACCTTTAGCAGCCAAAGCCCTAAGCTCTGAAATATTCTCCCTGCACCTCTGCCAGTCAACAACTCTTTCCTTCTTTAAGACATCCTTAAAATCCACCTCTTAAACCAAGCTTTTGATCATCTGTCTTATTATCTCTTTATGTGGATTGATGTCAAATTTTGCTTTATATTGTCCCTGTGAAGTGGTATGGGACATTTCAGCACTAAACATATTGGGTGCGATTCAGCGGACATAAAACAAATTCGCTTTTGGGCGGCTGCAGCGCCGAGATTCACCCTGCTATTCATCGCCACTTGGCTGTTTATTTGCGCCTCGGGGTGTTTCTCCCCGCCGAGGCCGCACTTAGTGATTTCCTGCACTGGCGATCGACTCCTCGCAGATCGAGGTGTCATTTTGACTGGCTGCCACGACCTCTACATGCCCCCTCCCCCCGTATTCTGGACACCCCCTTCACCCCCAACCTTCTCGTGACCCCTGGAACCAATGCCCAAACCCTGCTCTAATGGGCAAGGCCTCCCACCCCTGGCACTGCCAATCTGCCGCCCGACACCTTGGCACTGCCAGCCTGACACCCTGCCAGTGCCACTCAGGCACCTTAGCACTGCCAGGCTTCGAAGGTGGCATTGACAGGGTGCCAATGCCAAGGTGCTGATGGAGAGCCAGGGTACTACCCTATCCTGTCCCCGATCACCCGGGGGTCTCTAATCGCCTGCAAGTTCCCCTGAGGTATAATCACGACTGGTCCACGTTTGTAGAAACCAGTGCTAAACAGCACCCAGTCGAGGTCTCTCAGGTGCGGCCATTGACTCCTGGGCGGCGGGTGAAAGGTCTCGTGGGATTCACCCGTTGTGCCCAGCTACACGCTGGACGTAAAGCTGTGGCTGGATCACACCCATTTTGTAAATACAACTTGTTTTTATTTATTGTGTCTGGCACCTCAATCACAAGTCCCGAAAGACGTGCTTTGTTAGATGAATTGGACATTCTGAATTCTCCATCAGTGTACCCGAACAGGCGCTGTAGTGTGGCGACTAGGGGATTTTCACAGTAACTTCATTGCAGTGTTAATGTATGCCTACTTGTGACACTAATACAGATTATTATTATATTATTTTAATCATTGAACACACTCACACATCACAACTATTGACCTGACTCGGTTTGTGGTATCCTTGACAATGGCAAACATTGATAACACTCAATGGTGTATGATTCCTCTAACATTGACCACACTCAATAGATTCCAGTATCTTTACCATTAACCAAACTCCAAGAGCAATGTCCCCAAAGGTGTCCCAAACACTCACCATAGTTGGTGTCCAGTAACCCTACTCCTGCTCAGGCTTGAAGGTGTGTAAGTACCCTTACAACTAATGGTACTCCTCCAATGTAGAAAGAGATCTTATATATGTTTGGGGGAGAAGGTGCATGCTATTTTCAAGAATGAGAATGAACTGAATGCTATGAAATTATAGTTCATCAATGTAGACAAAACTATACATTGTAGACTTGGGATAATGGCACTGTGGCCAGAAGCATGTGACTGCTATCAGCAAGTCCCTGACCTTGTGTTCCTGGATTTCTCACTGATGGAATACATTATACACATATGATTTGAATGTGAAACAATTAAAATTGACATTAGAAAATGTGTGCAACAAGGCCTGAAATAATTAGGGTTTGTTCCCTCAGGTCCACATCCTGAACCTGAATGTGTCTCATTTATATTTGATGGAGAAGGTTCAGTAATCAAACCTTCTGCTGATTCTGCTTCTCTCTATTCTGTGTGCTTGGATCCAGCAACCGGTCAACAGTACACATGCACGACTTGGGAGCATGCAGTTGCTGCAGAGATTTAATGCATTTGTGACTATCCCAGCATGCTCTCTGGTATTGAGGGCAGATCCAACAGCCCAGTGATGCCAGAGGTCAGGGTACCTGCAACTAGACTCAGAATGACAAAGTATTTGTCATCTCTGTCACCATAAGACCATAAGGCGTAGGAGCATAATTAGGCCACTCGGCCCATCGAGTCTGCTCCGCCATTCAATCATGGCTGACACGTTTCTCATCCCCTTTCTCCTGCCTTCTCCCAATAACCCCTGATACCCTTATTAATCAAGAACCTATCTATCTCTGTCTTAAAAGACACTCAATAATTTGGCCTCCAGAGCCTTCTGCGGCAAAGAGTTCCATAGATTCACCACCCTCTGGCTGAAGAAATTCCTCCTCATCTCTGTTTTAAAGGATCAACCCTTTAGTCTGAGATTGTGTCCTCTGCTTCTAGTTTTTCCTACAAGTGGAAACATCCTCTCCATGTCCACTCTATCCAGGTCCCACAGTATCCTGTTTGTTTTAATAAGATCCCCCTTCATCCTTCTAAACACCAACTGGTACAGACCCAGAGTCCTCAACCGTTCCTCATACGACAAGCTCTTCATTTCAGACATCATTCTTCTGAACCTCCTTTGGACCCTTTCCAACGCCAGCACATCCTTCTTTCGTTACGGGGCCCAAAACTGCTCAAAGTACCCCAAATGGAGTCTGACCAGAGCCTTAACAGCCGCAGAAGTACATCACTGCTCTTGCATTACATGAATGCGAATATTGCATTTGCCTTCCAACTGAACCTGCACATTAACCTCAAGAGAATCTTTTTTTGAAAGTAATATTTTTATTCTCCTTCGTTTTCACATTTTCATCCAAATTTAAACCCACCAATTTAAACAATCAACAATAACAAATACAATGTCAAACACCTGGACAACAATCCCTTCCTCCCACCAACCCCCAAACAACCCCCAACGGTTTAAATACAAACATCAAAGAAAATGAACTAGGAATCCACCATCCACCCATACATAGTCATCAACAACATACACAGTCCAAACCTCCACCCCCACCCCAACGACCCCCCCCTCTAATGTTCAAAGTCATCCAATTATTGAAAGTGCATAATGAACAAAGCCCATGAATTGTAGAACCCTTCCATCCTTCCCCTCAACTCAAACTTCACCTTCTTGAGTATTAAAAACTCCAACAGATCCCCCATGGCCACGCCAGGGCACAGGGTGGAGAGACTGACCTCCACCCCAACAGGATCCACCTCCGGGCGATCAGTGAGGTGAAGGCTAAAACATCTGCCACCGCACCCGCTTCCAACCCCGGCCGATCTGATACACCGAATATGGCCTCCAGAGGACCCGGCTCAAGTCTCACATGTACCACCTTCGAAATTAACCTGAAAATCTCCCTCCAATACCCTTCCAGCTTTGGACAGGACCAAAACATATGAACGTGGTTCTCCCCCTCTGCAGCCCCCCCCTCCCCCTCCCGCAACGCTCACAAACATCCTCTACCCTCTCAAAGAGTCGGCTCACCGTCGCCTTTGTGGGGTGCGCCCTATACACCACCTTCAGCTATTTCAGCCCCAACTTCACGCACAAAGTTGAGGCATTCACCCTCCGGAGCACCTCACACCACAACCCTTCCTCCATGCCCTCTCCCAACTCCTCCTCCCGCTTTGTCTTATTCCCCTCCAGCGGTGCCTTCTCTGCTCCCAGAATCGCCCCATAAATCATCGACACCACCCCCTTCTCCATTCCCCCTGCCATAAGCACCTCCTCCAAAAGTGTTGTCGCCGGCGCCACCGGAAAGCTCTGTATCTCCTTCTTAGCGAAATCTCGGACCTGCATATACCTAAACATTTCCCTTTGCTCCAACCCATATTTCGCCTGCAGCTCCTTCAGTCCCGCAAACCGGCCCACCAGAAACAAATCCTTTAGTGTCCCAACTCCCTTCTCCTCCCATCTCCGAAAACTCCCATCCCACTTCACTGGCTCAAATTTGTGATTCCCCAAATCGGCATTTCCCTTGACCCCGCCCCCAGCCTAAAATGCTGGCGCAACTGCCTCCAGATTTTCTTCTTTTAAAAATTTTTAAAAAATTAATTTTAGCAAATTTTCAACAAAACCCCCTCCCCTTACAGAAAAAAGAAAAGCATAAAACACACAGATCTACATCGTACACTTGTATCACGAATTCCTCCAATGTACAAACCCCCCATGAAACAATAACAAACACATACCCGTACCCCGCCCCCCCCCCCCCCCCCCCCCGGGTTGCTGCTGCTGCTGACCACCTCCTAACGTTCGGTTAGAAAGTTTAGGAATGGTTGCCACCGCCTGAAGAACCCTTGCACAGACCCTCGCAAGGCAAACTTTACCCTCTCCAATTTATGAACCCTGCCATGTCGTTGATCCAGACTTCTACGCTTGGGTGATTCGTATCCTTCCACTGTAGCAGAATCCTCCGCCAGGCTACCAGGGACGCAAAGGCCAGAATACAAGCCTCTTTCGCCTCCTGCACTCCCGGCTCGTCCGATACCCCAAATAATGCTAACCCCCAGCTCGGCTTGACCCGGGTGTTCACCACCTTAGACACAGTCCTCGCAAAGCCCCATCAAAACCCATCCAGCGCCGGACACGCCCAGAACATATGGGTGTGGTTTGCTGGACTCCCCGAGCACCTCACACACCTGTCCTCTACCCCAAAAAACCTACTCAAACGCGCCCCTGTCATATGCGCTCAGTGAAGAACCTTAAATTGTATCAGGCTAAGTCTGGCGCAAGAGGAGGAAGAATGAACCCTACCCAGGGCATCAGCCCACAGACCCTCATGTATCTCCTCCCCAAGCTCCTCCTCCCATTTATCCTTTAGCTCCTCCACTGAGGTCTCCTCCTCTTCCTGCATCTCCTGATAGATCGCCGGGATCTTGCCTTCCCCAACCCACACCAGCGAGAGCACCCTATCTTGAATCTTAGGTGCTGGAAGCAGCGGAGATTCCCTCACATGCCGTCTCACGAACACCCTCATCTGCATGTACCTGAAGGCGTTTCCGGGGGGCAGCCCAAATTTCTCCTCTCACGTCCCATCTATAAACAGGTCCCCCATTCTTTTAATTCCTGCCCGATGCCAGCTCAGAAACCCCCCATCCATTCTCCCCGGGACGAACCGATGGTTCTCTCGGATCGGGTACCAAACCGAGGCCTCTACCTCACCCCTGTGGCGCCTCTACTGCCCCCAAATTTTCAGAGTCGCCGCCACCACCAGACTAGTGGTGTACCTTGTCGGCGGGAGCGGCAGCTGTGCCGTCACCAGCGCTCTCAGACTCGTGCCCACACAGGACGCCATCTCCAGCCTCTTCCACGCCGCCCCCTCCCCCTCCATTATCCACTTACGGATCATCGCCACATTGGCAGCCCAGTAGTACCCACATAGATTGGGCAATGCTGGCCCTCCTCTGTCCCTGCTACGCTCCAGATACACCCTTTTTACCCTCGGGGCCTTATTCGCCCACACGCCCATGATGCTCCTGCTGACCCGTTTAAAAAAGGCCTTCGGGATCAGGATGGGAAGGCACTGGAACACAAAGAGGAACCTCGGAAGGACCATCATTTTCACCGACTGCACCCTACCCGCCAACGACAGTGGCAACATATCCCACCTTTTAAACTCCTCCTCCATCTGCTCCACCAGCCGTGCCAAATTGAGCTTGTGCAGAGCCCTCCAAGTCCTAGCCACCTGGATCCACAGGTACCGAAAGCTCTTTTCCGCCCTCTTCAGCAGAAGCTCATCTATCTCCCTTCCCTGGTCCCCTAGGTGTATCACAAAGAGCTCATTCTTCCCTACGTTAAGCTTATATCCGGAAAAGTCCCCGAACTCCCTGAGGATCCGCATAACCTCCGGCATCCCCTCCACTGGGTCCGCCACATACAATAACAGGTCATCGGCATACAGCGACACCCGGTGTTCCTCTCTCCCCCGAACCAGTCCCCTCCAGTTCCTGGACTCCCTCAGTGCCATGGCCAAAGGCTCAATTGCCAATGCGAACAACAAGGGGGATAGGGGACACCCCTGCCTCATCTCCCGGTACAGCCGAAAGTATTCCGACCTCTGCTGGTTCGTGGCCACACTCGCCACCGGGGCTTCATAAAGTAGCCCTGGACATTGTCCGGGGCAGGGCCCCCCCCCTCCCTCACCTCATTGTAAGTCCTCACTAGTAGTGGGCCCAACAGGTCCATGTATTTCCGGTAGAATTCCAACGAGAACCCATCCGGCCCCGGGGCCTTCCCTGCCTGCATGCTCCTCAACCCCTTAACCAGCTCCTCCAGCCCAATCGGTGCCCCAAGCCCAACCACCTGCTCCTCCTCTACCCTCGGGAACCTCAGCCAATTCAAAAATCGGCGCATCCCTCCTCCCCGTCGGGGGCTCAGACCTATACAGCTCCTCATAAAAGTCCCTGAATACCCCATTTATTCCCACCGCACCCCGCACCGTGTTGCCCCCTCTATCCCTAACTCCCTCAATCTCCCTCGCTGCCTCCCGCTTCCGAAGCTGATGTGCCAACATCCGGCTCGCCTTCTCCCCATATTTATACACCGCCCCTTGCGCTTTCCTCCACTGCACCTCTACCTTCCTGGTAGTCAACAGGTCGAATTCGGCCTGGAGGCTTCATCGCTCCTTGAGTAATCCCTCCTCGGGGACCTCAGCGTACCTCCCATCCACCCTTAATATCTCCCCCACCAATCTCTCTCTCTCTCTCCTCTCCTTCCTCTCCTTATGGGCCCTAGTGGAGATTAGCTCTCCCCTGACCACCGCCTTCAGCGCCTCCCAGACCACCCCCACCTGCACCTCCCCATTGTCGTTAGCCTCTAAATATCTTTCAATGCACCCCCGGATCCGCCCGCTCACCTCCTCATCCGCCAACAGTCCCACATCGAGGCGCCACAGCGGACGCTGGTCCCTCTCCTCCCCCACCCAATGCGGGGCATGATTGGAGATAGCTGTGGCCGAATATTCCATGCCCTCCACTCTCGGGATTAGTGCCCTACTCATGATGAAGAAATCTATCCGGGAGTAGGCTTTATGGACGTGGGAAAAAAAGGAAAATTCCCTGGCCCCCGGCCTGGCAAACCTCCATGGGTCCAATTCCCCCATCTGGTCCATAAACCCCCTGAGCACCTTGGCCGCCGCCGGCCTTTTACCCATCCTGGACCTGGAGCGGTCCAATGCTGGGTCCAACGCCGTGTTGAAGTCCCCACCCCCATTATCAAGCTTCCTGTCTCCAGGTTCGGAATCCGACCCAACATGCGCCTCATGAATCCGGCATCGTCCCAATTCGGGGCGTATATATTCACTAGTACCACCCGCACCCCCTGCAGCTTACCACTCACCATCACGTACCGACCTCCATTATCTGCCACGATGTTCAGCGCCTCAAACAACACCCACTTCCCCACCAAGATTGCCACCCCTCGATTCTTTGCGTCCAACCCCGAGTGGAAAACCTGCCCTACCATCCCCTTTCTCAGCCTAACCTGATCTGCCACCTTCAAATCCGTCTCCTGGAGCATAACCACATCTGCCTTCAGTCCCTTCAGGTGCGCGAATACACGGGCCCTCTTGACTGGCCCGTTCAGGCCTCTCACATTCCAAGTTATCAGCCGGATCAGGGGGCTTCCTGCTACCCCCCACCCCCACCCCCCCCCGATTAGCCATCCCCTTTTCTAGGCCAGCCACGTGCCCACGCCTCCAGCACTCTCCATTCCCCCCAGCTGCAGACCCCCGCCCCGACTCTCTCTCCAAACTCCAGCTCCCCTTTGACCAATGCAGCAGCAACCCAGTTCCCCCCCCCCCCCCCCCCCCCCAAAGCTAGATCTCCCCCTAGCTGTATTGCTCCCCCCATGGCACTCCCCTAAGTCAGCTGACTCCTGCTGACCCCAGCGTCTCCCGCCATTCCGCCGAATCCCCAGTGTGAGAATCTCTCCTCCCCCTCCTGGCAGTCAGCGTGCGCTCCTCTCCAACACCGCCCTTCCCCCCCGGCCCCGCCCCTTCCTTCCCTAGCGCGGGAAAAAGCCCGCGCTTTCCACCAAGCCGGCCCCGCCCTCTCTAGCGCAGCTCCCATTTGCGGCCTTATCTCAGCTCCTCCACCTCGGGCCTCCCATTCCCCCTCCCCCCCGGCGGGGCCCCGTCCTTCCAACCACCGACGCCCACGCCCTCACACAACCCCCACTTTGAACCATTTACCCAACCCCACCCAGCACCAAAGAAAACAGAACAGAACATCCCCCAAAACACAATAACCCCCCCTCAACACCCCCTCCCAACAAACCCTCAGTCCGTGTCCAACTTTTCGACCTGGATAAAGGTCCACGCCTCCTCCGGCGTCTCAAAGTAATGGTGTTGGTCCTTCAACGTGACCCACAATCGCGCCGGCTGCAGCATCCCGAATTTCACCCCCTTCTGATGTAGAACTGCACCTCCGCGCTCCAGTCCTGATATATACGGATCTCTGCGTTCTCCCACCTGCTGCTCCGCTCCTTTTTTAGCCCATCTCAGGACACACTCCATGTCCACAAAGCGGTGGAACCGCACCATTACCGCCCGCGGCGGCTCGTTGGCCTTGGGCCTCCTCGCCAGGACTCGGTGAGCCCCATCCAGCTCCAGGGGCCTCGGGAAAGCTCCCGCGCCCATCAGCGTGTTCAGCATCGTGACCACGTATGCTCCAGCATCCGACCCCTCCACTCTCTCCGGGAGACCCAGAATCTGAAGGTTCTTCCTCCTCGACCGATTCTCCATGTCTTCAAACTTTTCTTCCCACTTCTTGTGCAGCGCCTCGTGCGCCTCCACCTTCACTGCCAGGCCCAAGATCTCGTCCTCATTCTCCGAGGCTTTTTGCCGCACCTCCCGGATCGCCGGCCCTTGGGCTTTCTGGGTCTCGACCAGCTTATCGATTGATGCCTTCATCGGCTCCAGCAGCTCTGCCTTCAGGTCTGCAAAACAGCGCTTGAGGAACTCCTGCTGCCCTTGCGACCATTGCGCCCATGCTGCCTGGTCTCCACCTGCCGCCATCTTGGTTCTCCTCCCTCGCACTTTTCGCTGCAACAAAATCACTTTTTTCACCGCTCCACTCCTGGTCCAATCCATACAGTGCCGGGGGAATCGTACTGTCGCCTTCCCACACTGGGAACCGTCGAACGAATGCTGCTGGGGCCCCTAAAAAGAGCCCAAAAATCAATTTCTGACAGGAGCTGCCGAACGTGCGACTTAGCTCAGCATAGCCACAACCGGAAATCCTGCCTCCAGATTTTCAATGTCGCTACTACTACCGGACTCCCTGAGTATTTCCCTGGGGCCATCGGGAGCGGCGCTGTTACCAACGTCCTCAGCCCCCTGCACAGACTCCTCAGTTCAAACCCACTGGGAATCCCCCCTCCAACCCAGCTCCTCACCTTCTCCACGTTCGCCGCCCTGTAACGATATAGTAAATTTGGAAGACCCAATCCCCGACTGCCGTCCTCTCTGCCACAGCACCTTCCTAATCCTAGCCATCTCCCCCCGCCATATAAACGAGGTAATCATCTTTTCAACGTCCTTCAAAAATGCCTTTGGCAGGAAGATCAGCAGGCACTGAAAAATAAACAAAAATCGCGGCAACACGTTCATTTTAATTGCCTGTACCCAAGCTGCCAGCAACAGAGGGAGACCATCCCACCTTGTCAGATCTGCGTTCACCCTCTCCACTAAACTAGTGATCTTATACCTATGGAGCCCTTCCAAATCCCGTGCTACCTGCACCCCCAGATATCTAAAGTGAGTCACCACCCTACCGAATGGTAGCCCTCCCACTCCTGCCCCCACCCCTGAACTCGACACCACAAAATATTCACTTTTCTCGAAATTAAGTTAATATCACGAAAAAGACACAAATACTCGAAGCAACTCCAATATGCCCCCCATCGACCCACTCGGTTCCGATACATACAACAGCAAGTCGTCCGCGTACAACGATACCCTGTGCTTTACCCCCCCTCCACCCCGCACTATCCCTTTCCACACCTCCGAACTCCTCGACGCGATGGCCAACAGCTCAAACGCAAGCACGAACAACAGGGGGGACATTGGACATCCTTGCTTGGTTCCGCGGTGCAGAGTAAAATATCCCGAATTCATGTGCTTCGTGCGTACACTTGCCCTCGGCTCCCTATACAGCAGCCTTACCCAATCTACAAATCGTGGTCCAATCCCAAACCGCTCCAGAACCGCCTTCAAATACACCCACTCTACTCGGTCAAACGCCTTCTCGGCGTCCAATGCCGCAAACACCTGTCTCCCTTCTCTCCGGCGTGCCATAACCACATTTAATATCCTCCAAATGTTCGAAAAGAGCTGCCTCCCCTTCACAACCTTGTCTGATCTTTGCCTGTCACCTTCGGGAAGCACTCCAAATTACCCGCCAATACCTTCACCAACACCTTTGCGTCCACATTCAAAAGTGATATGGGCCTTTACGACCCACATTCTGTCAGATGCTTATCCTTCTTGAGCAACAGGGAAATCGATGCCTGCCCCAAAGTCTGTGGCAACACTACCTTCCTTATTGCCCCCTCAAACATCCCCACCATCAGCGACGCCAACTTATCTTTAAATTTCTTGTAATATTCCACCAGAAACACATCTAGCCCTGCTACCTACCCTGACTGCATTCTCCCAAGCTCATCTTTTATCTCCTGCTCCGCTATTGCCCCATCCAATATGTCCCTATCCCCCTCCCCCAACCTTGGGTATTCCAAACCATCCAGGAATTCCTACATCTCCCGATCCCCCCCAAGTGGCTCCGATCTATACAATCTCTCGTAAAACTCATCAAACACCCTATTAATCTGATCCGGAGCCACCACCAACTTCCCTGCCCTATCCTGCACCTGAACAATTTCCCTCGCCGCTGCCTCCCTCCGAAGCTGGTCTGCCAACATGCCTTCTCTCCATATTTGTAAACCGCTCCCTTTGCCCGCCTCAATTGGCGCACCGCCTTCCTTGTGGACAGCCAGTCAAAACTCGCGTGTGGCTCCTTCCTCTTTTTCAACTTGGCTGGATCCCTGTCTTCTGCATAACTCCTGTCTACCTCCAACATTTCATCTATTACCTTTTGGCACTCCACCCTCTCCTCATTATCCACCTTTGCCTTAAACGAGATCCCCTCCCCCCTCACAACTGCTTTTCGAGCTTCCCAATCCACCGCCTGCGGAACCGCCCCCATACAACAGAACCCCACATATTCCTCGATTATTTTCCCAATCTTATCACAGAACCCTCGGTCCCCTAACAGCCCCACATTTATTCTCCACTGCCCTCTCTCCAACACCATATCCACCCAATGAGGCGCATGATCTGTTATGGCAATTGCCGAGTATTCCGACGCCTTAACCCCTGCCAACAGTGCCTTTCCTACCACAAAAAAGTCAATTCGCGAATAAACCTTGTGGACCGATGAGAAAAAAGAGTACTCCCGCTCCCTCGGGTGCAGAAACCGCCAGGGGTCCACCCCTCCCATTTCCGCCATTAGTCCAGCCAACACCTTCGCCCCCCCCCCCCCCCCCTGACGGGACAAGTGAGCACGGCCATGACCTGTCCAACCTTGGCTCCTGCACCAGGTTCCAGTCCCCACCCACTATCAATTTGTGTGAATCCAAGTCGGGGATGGCCCCACACACCTTCTTCACAAATCCTACATCATCCCAGTTGGGATCATACACGCTTACCAATGCCACCAGCCTTCTTTCCAATGCTCCTGTCACTATCACATACCTGCCTCCCTGGTCTGCAACCACTTTCTCCATCTGGAACCGGACTCTTCTGTTAACCAGGATCGCTACCCCTCAAGCTCTACCATTAAATCCTGAATGAAACAGCTGGCTGACCCAGCCTAAAGCCTCACCTGGTCCTTCACCCTCAAGTGAGTCTCCTGCAGCATCGCCACATCGGACTTCAAACCTTGGAGATGCCAGAACCCTTGATCTCTTGACTGGGCCATCCAACCCCCTCACGTTCCACATAACTATCCTAACCGGGGGTATCTCACCGCCTCTCCCTTCTTATCCACCATCATCGTAACATCGGGCCCTGCCCCATAAGCCTGACCCGCCCCTATCCATTGTTAACATCGAACCCCTTCCCCCCTCCCAGAATCCCCCCCTGCCCTTCCTCTCGAAAAACCCTCACCCAGTATCGATTCTCTCCCTCCACTTAACACCTTAGGCCCATCGAAACCTGCTCGCCAGGCTCCTATATCTGCAGCCCCTCCCCCCACCTCACATCCATTCACTAGCTGACTTAAGTTATCTAGCGCGGGGCTCCCATCCAAGGCTTTCCCTCCCCTCCCGCCCCAGGAAAAAAAACACCAAACCCAAACATCTCACTAAAATAACATAAAACCGTCGCAACAAAGAATGACAATCAAAAAACATAAACTCTATAACTGCATGAAGTAAATAAAGAATAATGTTGATCAAAAAAAACCCCAGTAAAACATTTATACACTGTCCCACCTCCCCATTCGCAGTCCATAACCCCTCTTCAGTTCCAGTCTTCACTTCTGTCCCACGCCTTCTGCCTTCACGAACGTCTCCGTCACCTCCGCCGTCTCGATGTAGAAATCTTTGGCGTTGTAGATCACCCTCAGATTCGCTGGATACCCCACACCAAATTGCACCCCACTGTTATATAATGCCGATTAACTCAGCCAAAAGCCGTTCGCTTCTTTGCCAGCTCCACCGTCAAGTCCTGGTATATGCGAACTCCAGCACCAGCCCACTGCACCTCCCGTTCTGCTTTGCCCAGTTTAACACCTTCTCCTTCATGTGGTACTTGTGGAAGCAGATGGTCACTGCCCTTGACGGCTCATTTAACTTTGGCTTTGTCCTCAGTGACCGATGGGCTCAGTCCAGTTCACATCAGGAGGGCTCCTCCCCCTCCCGCATCAATTCCGCCAACATCTTGGTGAAGTACTCCGTCGGCCTCGAGCCCTCTACCACTGCGGGTAAGCCCAAAATCCTCAAATTTTGCCGCCTAGCGCGGTTCTCCAGGTCCTCCAGCTTTGCTCGAAGCCCCTTATTGGCTTCGACCACACTCCGCAGCTCATCCCCCATTGAACTGTGCTGCGACATCGCCTCCTCCACTCCCTTCATCTTCTCGCTGTGCTCCTTCCCCTCGGCCGATGTCTTCGCCACAGCTACTCTCACCGGGGAAACTGCCTCCTCCACCAACGTCTTCAAAGCCACCGCCATCTCCTTCCTCAACACCTCCATATGCTTCACAAACTGATTCTCCAGCTCCAAAGACATCACCTCAGTCATCCTCTCTGCTGTGAACAGTGCTTCCCCACCCGGCAGCCCAGCCTCCGCCATCTTGCTAGCTCCCTGGCTGGCCCTCTTACTCGACGGTGAACACTCACCCCTGCCCTTCTTCACGGCTGTTTTTCTTAATCTTTTTGACATCCTTTGCCTTCATTGTATATTCCTGCATTCAATCATTCGCAAATTGCCTCCAGGACCAGACTTTAAACCTCCTATAAACACACCTCAGGCAGGAGCCACCAACATGCGACTGCCCCTCTACATGCCGCCACAGGATGTCCCAACCTTAAGAGAATCTTGAACAAGGGCTCAGTAGTTGAAGTGATCCCCTGATCTGGTTAAGTGGAGGAGGGGAACTTGGGGCCTTCTGAAGGTATGGGTGACATCTTGCTTCCTCTTTTGAGTTTTGTCTTGACTGTATTTTTATCATTAGGGATGAGGTGGCTCATTCTGGGGTCGGTGGGACCTCTACAAACGGGATGGTCTACACCTGGACCAGAGGGGTACCAATATCCTGGGGGGGGGGGGGGAAATTTGCTAATGCTCTTCGGGAGAGTTTAAACTAGTTCAGCAGGGGCTTGGGAACCTGAATTGTAGCTCCAGTATACAGGAGGTTGAGAGTAGTGAGGTCACGAGTTGCAGGAGTGTACCGGCAGGCAGGAAGGTGGTTTAAAGTGTGTCTTCTTCAATGCCAGGAGCATCCGGAATAAGGTGGGTGAACTTGCGGCATAGGTTGGTACCTGGGACTTCGATGTTGTGGCCATTTCGGAGACATGGATAGAGCAGGGACAGGAATGGTTGTTGCAGGTGCCGGGGTTTAGATATTTCAGTAAGCTCAGGGAAGGTGGTAAAAGAGGGTGAGGGGTGGCATTGTTAGTCAAGGACAGTATTACGGTGGCAGAAAGGACGTTTGATGAGGACTTGTCTACTGAGGTAGAATGGGCTGAGGTTAGAAACAGGAAGGAGAGGTCACCCTGTTAGGGGTTTTCTATAGGCCTCCGAAAAGTTCCAGAGATGTAGAGGAAAGGATTGCAAAGATGATTCGGGATAGGAGCGAAAGCAACAGGGTAGTTGTTATGGGGGACTTTAACTTTCCAAATATTGACTGGAAACGCTATAGTTCGAGTACTTTAGATGGGTCAGTTTTTGTCCAATGTGTGCAGGAGGGTTTCCTGACACAGTATGTAGATAGGCCAACGAGAGGCGAGGCCATATTGGATTTGGTACTGGGTAATGAACCAGGACAGGTGTTAGATTTGGAGGTAGGTGAGCACTTTGGTGATAGTGACCACACTTTGATTACGTTTACTTTAGTGATGGAAAGGGATAGGTATATAACGAAGCGGCCGACACCCGCACTGCGCATGTGCGGCGACGCATGGAGCGTCAGGATGCCGACGTCATGACGTGCTCGAACTGCTGCAGCGCCCACTTAAAGAAACACTGCCCTGCAAGAGGCAGGCGATGTTTAAACTGCGGGAAGCCTGGACACTATGCAGCCTTGTGCAGGTCTGCACCACCAGTCAGGAGCCAGCGGTCCCAAATCTGACGACGGCGCGTTCAGAGTGTGCAACAACGATTACAGGATTCTGATCCTGGCAGCACAATGGATCCAGAGGAAGAATGCCTGGACTCCGCCTACTGTGTGGGCATCATTACCAAATATGAATATGCCACATCCAACTCACCACAAATTCAATCCATCCTCGCTGTGGATTCTGCGGACGAATGGCGTGTGGTGATGCAGGTCAACCACTGTTCCATCCAGTTTAAGCTGGACACAGGTGTTTCTGCCAACCTCCTCTCACAGGCAGATTGCAAACACATCAAGAAGCCCCCCAAGGTCCTCCCAGCTGCCTGCAGGCCCCTGGACTACAACGGAAATGCCATCACGGCACTGGGATCCTGCCATCTACTCGTCTCCAACCGGAGCACCCATGCACGGTTACGTTTTGAAATTGTCAAGCCAGACAGGGCATCACTACTTGGCGCGCATGCCTGCAAGCAGTTGAACCTCGTGCAGCGGGTTTACACAACGACATCCTCCAATGTGGATCTTCAGGCCAGCATTGACAACATCCTCGCTCAGTATCCGGATGTGTTTGACGGGATGGTAACGCTGCCATATCGATACAAGATTCTGCTACGACCTGATTTCACGCACCACGCCGGGTCCCGGCTCCACTGAGGGAGCGCCTGAAGGCACAGCTCAGGGATCTTCAGCAACAGGGCATAATTTCCAAGGTAACCGAACCGACTGACTGGGTCAGCTCGATGGTATGTGTTAGAAAGCCTTCGGGAGACCTGCGCATTTGCATTGATCCCAAGGATCTCAATAAGAATATAATTTGTGAACACTACCCCATCCCGAAGCGGGAGGAACTCACCAGTGAGATGGCACACACATGTTTTTTCACCAAGTTAGATGCGTCACATGGATTTTGGCAAATCCAGCTGGATGAGTCCAGCAGAAGGCTGGACTCCTTCAACACACCGTTTGGCAGATACTGCTATAATCGCATGCTGTTTGGCATTGTCTCGGCATCGGACATCTTCCATCGCATCATGGAGCAGATGATGGAGGGCATTGAAGGGGTTCGTGTGTACGTGGACGACATCATCATATGGTCCACGACCCCTGAAGAGCATGTTTCCCGTCTCCAGCAGGTATTCCGCCGTGTCCATGCCAATGGCCTGGAAGCTGAACAGGTCCAAATGTTGCTTTGGCATGTCGGCTCTCAAGTTCCTAGGTGACCAGAATTCTCAGCAGGGCGTGCGCCCGGACACAGACAAGGTCAAGGCCATCAAAGCCATGAAGGTCCCTGAAGACAGGAAGGCGGTGTTGCGCTTCCTGGGCATGGTCAATTTTCTGGGCAAGTTCATCCCAAACCTGGCCTCACACACCACAGCCTTACGAAAGCTGGTGAAAAAGTCCACTGCCTTTGAGTGGAAGGCAGCACATCAGGCAGAGTGGTTGGAGCTGAAAGCCAAGCTCACCACTGCACCTGTCTTAGCATTTTTCGACCCAGACAGGGAGACGAAGGTCTCGACAGATGCGAACCAGGATGGCATCCGTGCGGTGCTGCTTCAACGCGATGACACTTCATCCTAGGCACCAGGAGTCTACGCATCGAGGGCCATGACGCCCACCGAAACAAGGTATGCGCAAATAGAGAATGAATGCCTGGGTCTTCTCACTGGCATTCTCAAGTTTCACGACTATGACTACGGCCTGCCGACATTCACTGTCGAGACGGATCATAGGTCTCTGGTCCACATTATCCACAAGGACCTGAACGACATGACGCCTCGGTTGCAGCGCATCTTCCTCAAACTCAGAAGGTACGACTTTGACTTAGTGTACATACCTGGCAAGGAGCTCATCATCGCTGATGCATTGTCCTGCTCCATCACATTCCCCAGTGAACCGCTGGAAATCATCCCGCAGATTGAATCACAGGTGCAGCTGTGTGCTAGCACCCTCCCGGCGTCTGATGAGAAGGTGGTTCGTATCCGCGAGGAGACAGCCAAAGACCCCCTCTTGCAGCGTGTCATTGGCCACCTTGCCAATGGCTGGTAGAAAGGGCAGTGCCCTCAATTTTACAATGTAAAGGACGACCTGACGGTGATTGATGGTATCCTCCTCAAGCTGGACCGGATTGACATTCCACTCAGTCGCCAGAGCTTGGTGCTCCGCCAAATCCATGAGGGACACCTGGGCGTCGGGAAGTGCAGACGCAGAGCCAGGCAGGCTGTCAACTGGCCCGGTATTAGCCAGGACATCTCGAACATGGTCCTCAACTGTGTGACCTAGACTACAAGACTAGAAGGGCTTGAGGTTCATAAGGAGGAGGTGTTAGCAATTCTGGAAAGTGTGAAAATAGATAAGTCCCCTGGGCCGGATGGGATTTATCCTAGGGTTCTTTCGGAAGCTAGGGAGGAGATTGCTGAGCCTTTGGCTTTGATCTTTAAGTCATCTTTGTCTACAGGAATAGTGCCAGAAGACTGGAGGATAGCAAATGTTGTCCCCTTGTTCAAGAAGGGGAGTAGAGACAACCCCGGTAACTGTAGACCAGTGAGCCTTACTTTTGTCATGGGCAAAATCTTGGAAAGGTTTATAAGAGATAGGATGTATAATCATCTGGAAAGGAATAATTTGATTAGAGATAGTCAACACGGTTTTGTGAAGGGTAGGTCGTGCCTCACAAACCTTATTGAGTTCTTTGAGAAGGTGACCAAACAGGTGGATGAGGGTAAAGCAGTTGATGTGGTGTATATGGATTTCAATAAAGCGTTTGATAAGGTTCCCCACGGTAGGCTACTGCAGAAAATACGGAGGCATGGGATTCAGGGTGATTTAGCAGATTGGATCAGAAATTGGCTAGCTGGAAGAAGACAAAGGGTGGTGGTTGATGGGAAATGTTCAGACTGGAGTCCAGTTACTAGTGGTGTACCACAAGGATCTGTTTTGGGGCCACTGCTGTTTGTCATTTTTATAAATGACCTGGAGGAGGGCGTAGAAGGATGGGTGAGTAAATTTGCAGATGACAAGAAAGTCGGTGGAGTTGTGGACAGTGCGGACGGATGTTACAAGTTACAGAGGGACATAGATAAGCTGCAGCGCTGGGCTGAGAGGTGGCAAATGGAGTTTAATGCAGAAAAGTGTGAGGTGATTCATTTTGGAAGGAATAACAGGAAGACAGAGTACTGGGCTAATGGTAAGATTCCTGGCAGTGTGGATGAGCAGAGAGATCTCGGTGTTCATGTACATAGATCCCTGAAAGTTGCCACTCAGGTTGAGAGGGTTGTTAAGAAGGCGTACGGTGTGTTAGCTTTTATTGGTAGAGGGATTGAGTTTTGGAGCCATGAGGTCATGTTGCAGCTGTACAAAACTCTGGTGCGGCCGCATTTGGAGTATTGCGTGCAATTCTGGTCGCCGCATTATAGGAAGGATGTGGAAGCATTGGAAAGGGTGCAGAGGAGATTTACCAGAATGTTGCCTGGTATGGAGGGAAGATCTTATGAGGAAAGGCTGAGGGACTTGAGGCTGTTTTCGTTAGAGAGAAGAAGGTTAAGAAGTGACTTAATTGAGGCATACAAGATGATCAGAGGATTGGATAGGGTGGGCAGTGAGAGCCTTCTTCCTCGGATGGTGATGTCTAGCACGAGGGGACATAGCTTTAAATTGAGGGGAGATAGATATAAGACAGATGTCAGAGGTAGGTTCTTTACTCAGAGAGTAGTAAGGGCGTGGAATGTCCTGCCTGCAACAGTCGTGGACTCGCCAACACTAAGGGCATTCAAATGGTCATTGGATTGACATATGGACGATAAGGGAATAGTGTAGATGGGCTTTAGAGTGGTTTCACAGGTCAGCGCAACATCGAGGGCCGAAGGGCCTGTACTGCGCTGTAATGTTCTATGTTCTGTGAGTATTAAAGACTAGCTACAACTATATGACAAGCCTGAATAAGAGCTTAGAGCAAGGGTAGGGCAATCAAAAACCTTTGTATCTGACAGATAATTGCAATATACTGCACAGGCTCCTTGCGTCACTTTCTTGGTGAGTTAAAAATAACTGTAATGAACTGATCGTAATGAAATGGAATTATACAGAAAGTTTGAAATATGAAAGAAGCTTTAGGGAAATGTTTTTATGATATTAGAGAGTTCTGTGTGGTACTGAAGGTAACTGTTACAGTTACAAGTCCTGAGCCACCAGATAATTGGACTCACTTGTATGCCAATGCACCAGAAAAGTGCTTCTGAATATAGGTATCCATCACCGGGCGGAAGTGAAAATACTTGCTGTCCCGCAGCAAATTTATTACGAACACCTGGGAAACAGAGAGAGAGAAAGTGTTAAGATAAATAGCTGCAGTGTACACTAGGTGGCATGGAAACGTGAGCAACACACGGCAAAGAAATAGCAGAAAAGGCAGCATGGTGGTGTAGTGGTTAGCACTGCTGCCTTGCGGCGCCTAGGACCTGGGTTCAAACCCGGCCCTGGATCACTGTCTGTGTGGAGTTTGCACATTCTCCCCGTGTCTGCATGGGTCTCACCCCCACAACCCAAAGATGTGCAGGGTAGGTGGGTTGGCCACGCTAAATTGCCGCTTAATTGGGAAAAATATTAGGTACTCTAAATTTATTTTAAAAGAATAGCAGAAAAAACAAATTTGATGGCAATCTGAAGAAAAGCAGGAAATTATGGAAATAAACAGAGGTTCTGTTCCAATAGGGGCAGCACGGTAGCACTCATAAAGGTCCCAGCACCAGGGTCCCAGGTTCGATTCCCCGCTGGGACACCGTCTGTGCGAAATCTGCACGTTCTCCCCGTGTCTGCGTTGGTTTTCTACGGGCGCTCCGGTTTCCTCCCACAGTCCAAAGACGTGCAGGTTAGGTGGATTGGCCATGATAAATTGCCCTTAATGACCAAAAAAAGGTTAGGAGGGGTTTTTGGGTTATGGGGATAGGGTGGAAGTGAGGGCTTAAGTGGGTCAGTGCAGACTCGATGGGCCGATTGGCCTCCTTCTGCACTCTATGTTAATACGGAGCACTGATCAGAAACATGAACCCGTTTTCTCTTCGCCAATACCAACACCAGTACCGTAGTACTTTAAAGATGGAATTCTTCTCCGGAAGGAGTTTGAATCTGCTGTTTGGAACTGTCACAGAATCTCAGGGACAGGACCAATCCCATTCAAGTGAGAATACAGTGTGCTGGGCCACGTGCTTGAAAAGGGTTTTGGTTTAATTGTATTTTGTTATTGAATTGGAACAGTTAAGGGGGAATTGATTAAGTGTTATGTACATGGATTCCTGAAGCTGTGTGGTGTCTTTATTTTGTAATTGATAAAAATTAATGCTGTGTTTATATATATATATGTTAACTACATTCTTAGAATAAACCTTAAGTGTCTAGAAGTCTGATGAATCACACCTGCCAGTGAAGGCGTTTGTGCTTATCCTAGCCAAATTCATTATAAAGGTTGTAAGTCAGGTGAATTTCATAATACACTTTCGAGTTTCTAAGCCCTGGCCCATAACACATGTGATTGTTGCAGATGGGGGCCTTAATGGACATATCGGTTAGACCAAAGTAGTTGATTCCATGACCGGAGTGTGGCTATCACCGCTGGGCTTGTTGAGTGTCTACTTGGTGGGGATGGGAGCACTGCCATGGCCAGGGCCTGGAGGATGTCCCGTGCAGGAGCTCTCCCCATTCTTACCCATTCGGTCTCCGGTTCCTTTATACATCTCTTTCCTCTTTCCGCTGCTGCTGCCCAGTGGTAAAATTGTAGGTTTGGGGGGCTAGGCCCCCCCATGCTTCTCGATCTTTGCAGAACTTCTTTGGGGACCCTCGGGTTCTCTCTCCACCCCCCCACACACACACACAAACGGCATGATCAATTTTTCTACTGAGTTTAAAAAGGCCATGGGGTTGTAGATTGGTATGGATCTGAACAGGAAGAGGAACCTGGCAGGACGTTCATCTTGACTGGCTGAACCCTCCCCTCCACGGAGAGTGGAGGTATCCCACCTCTGCAGGTACTTTTTAACTTCCTCCACTAGGCTGGTCAGGTTTCACCAGTGGATCCGTGTCAAGTCATGGGCAATTTGGATCGGCAGGTAGCGGAATTTGTTTTGGGACTGTGTCATGTGAGAGTACCTTTAAGAAATGGGTGTTTTTTTATAGAATAACTGGTGGGTGTACCTTTAAGAATTGGGTGTTTATTACTGTAGGATGTCAGAGTGTGAGTGGAGCTGGGCTGTCTGTCAGCTTTTACTTTCGCTTTGGGCTTGCAGCTACAGGGTGTGTTTAGTTTTGTTTTAGTTTTGGAGACGTTGCAGTCACAGCAAGATGTGTATGAATCTCTGCAAGCTAAAGAATGTCCATTTGGTGATTTCAACGTGGTAACCGTGAAGTTAAACCTGATGTCTTTCTGTACAAAGGGTTCTTTTTCTCTTATGGACGTCAAAAGGAAAGTTTAAGGATTACTTAGAGTGTTGTATTCTTTGGGGGTTGTATTTGAATTGATGGTTGCTAAGATGTTCACTGTATGTTTTTAAAAGGTTAACTGAGTTCATAGAATAAACTTGTTTGACTTTAAAAAATACTTTTAGATTTCTGCTGCACCACACCTGTAGAGTGGGCCATGTGCTCCCCATACCACAATCTATTACAAGTTGTGGGTCAGGTGAACTCCATGATATACTTTGGGGTTGTCTAAACCCTGGTCCACAACAAATTGGGGGCTCGAGGGGGATAAAAGTCTATCTATTGGATTGGCTTAGTGAACTTAAAGACAGGGAGGGGTGAGCATATTGTGGTTGCTTTTCAGGTGTGGTATTTCAGTTTAAGTAGGGAGTGTGTTGTGGACAATGGCTCTTTCAAAGGCTCTGAAGTTTTTGAGGGTGGAGATGGTCACACACAGTACCTTACGGACAGAGAGTAAAAACAGGCTTTTAGAATTGGCAAAAACATTGCAGTTAACATTACCTGACAAAATTTCTTTTTTTTTCTTTTTAAATTTAGTTATTAGCCAGATCTTGGTTGGAAGTTAGAGGGATGGCAGGGAAGGGAATGCAATGTTCCTCCTGCAGGATGTTTGAGGTGAGGGATGCCGTTAGTGTCCCTGCTGATTTTACCTGCAGGAAGTGCAGCCATCTCCAGCTCCTCCAAGACCGAGTTAGGGAACTGGAGCTGGAGTTGGATGAACTTCGAATCATTCGGGAGGCAGAGGGGGTCATAGATAGCAGCTTCAGGGAATTAGTTACACCAAAGATTGGAGATAGATGGGTAACTGTAAGAGGGACTGGGAAGAAGCAGTCAGTGCAGGGATCCCCTGCGGTCGTTCCCCTGAGTAACAAGTATACCACTTTGGATACTTGTGGGGGGGGGGACTTACCAGGGGTAAGCCATGGGGTACGGGCCTCTGGCACGGAGTCTGTCCCTGTTGCTCAGAAGGGAAGGGGGTGAGAGGAGCAGAGCATTAGTAATTGGGGACTCAATAGTCAGGGGCACAGATAGGAGATTTTGTGGGAGCGTGAGAGACTCACGTTTGGTATGTTGCCTCCCAGGTGCAAGGGTACGTGATGTCTCGGATCGTGTTTTCCGGGTCCTTAAGGGGGAGGGGGAGCAGCCCCAAGTCGTGGTCCACATTGGCACTAACGACATAGGTAGGAAAGCGGATAAGGATGTCAGGCAGGCTTTCAGGGAGTTAGGATGGAAGCTCAGAACGAGAACAAACAGAGTTGTTATCTCTGGGTTGTTGCCCGTGCCACGTGATAATGAGATGAGGAATAGGGAGAGAGAGCAATTAAACACGTGGCTACAGGGATGGTGCAGGCGGGAGGGATTCAGATTTCTGGATAACTGGGGCTCTTTCTGGGGAAGGTGGGACCTCTACAGACAGGATGGTCTACATCTGAACCTGAGGGGCACAAATATCCTGGGGGGGGAGATTTGTTTGTGCTCTTTGGGGGGGGTTTAAACTAATGCAGCAGGGGCATGGGAACCTGGATTGTAGTTTTAGGGTACGGGAGAATGAGAGTATAGAGGTCAGGAGCACAGATTTGACTTCGCAGGAGGGGGCCAGTGTTCAGGTAGGTGGTTTGAAGTGTGTCTACTTCAATGCCAGGAGTATACGAAATAAGGTAGGGGAACTGGCAGCATGGGTTGGTACCTGGGACTTCGATGTTGTGGCCATTTCGGAGACATGGATAGAGCAGGGACAGGAATGGATGTTGCAGGTTCCGGGGTTTAGGTGTTTTAGTAAGCTCAGAGAAGGAGGCAAAAGAGGGGGAGGTGTGGCGCTGCTAGTCAAGAACAGTATTACGGTGGCGGAGAGGATGCTAGATGGGGACTCTTCTTCCGAGGTAGTATGGGCTGAGGTTAGAAACAGGAAAGGAGAGGTCACCCTGTTGGGAGTTTTCTATAGGCCTCCAAATAGTTCTAGGGATGTGGAGGAAAGGATGGCGAAGATGATTCTGGATAAGAGCGAAAGTAACAGGGTAGTTATTATGGGAGACTTTAACTTTCCAAATATTGACTGGAAGGGCAATTATGATGCCATTAGGCATGACTTGGGGGGGATAGGTTGGAGAAGTAGGCTGCAAGTGTTGGGCACACTGGATAAGTGGAGCTTGTTCAAGGAACAGCTACTGCGTGTTCTTGATAAGTACGTACCGGTCAGGCAGGGAGGAAGGCGTCGAGCGAGGGAACCGTGTGTGGTAGTATGCATTAGGGGTCATGTGGGACTGTGAAGCCGTGATGTCATTGGCTGACAGATCCCGGGTCCTGGTTGGCCATTGACCTCTAGCTCCGCCCTGAAGGCGGAGTATAAGAACCAGGAGTCCTCCCCCGCAGGCCAGTCTACTACTGAACTGCGGGGGAACAGTCACGCTTAATAAAGCCTCATCGACTTCACTCTATTCGTCTCTCGGAGTCTTTGTGCGCTACAATTTATTAAGCGTGACTAAAGGACTATGGAGCTCAGGATCATCCCGGAATGCCTGAGGATCAGCCCCCACGCAGTGAACACAGCAGCAGCTTTCAAGCACTGGCAGACTTGTTTCGAGGCCTACCTCAGAACGGCCCCCGGCCGGGTCACAGAAGACCAAAAACTACAGGTCCTGCACTCGAGGTTAAGCACGGAGATTTTCTCCCTCATCGAAGACGCAGAGGATTTCCAGACAGTGTTCGCAGCACTAAAAAGTCTCTATGTTCGCCCAGTAAACCAGATCTACGCTCGCTGTCAACTCGCAACGAGACGGCAAAGTCCCGGAGAATCGATAGATGAATTCTACGCTGCGCTACTAATTTTGGGACGGACCTGCAGCTGCCCGCCAGTGAACGCAAATGAACACACGGACATGTTAATGCGCGATGCTTTTGTGGCAGGTATGAACTCCTCCCAAATCCGCCAAAGGCTTTTAGAAAAAGAGTCGCTAGGACTCTCAGAGGCACGGGCCCTAGCAGCCTCCCTAGACATGGCCGCCCGCGCCTACGGCCCCGACCGCGCGGCAGCCCATTGGGCTCCGTACGCACCCGTCGCGACAAACCCCCCCCCCCCGGACACCCCACAGGCTTGCGCGGTTCAAACGCCAAGTCGCACCGGGGGAGCCCGCTGCTATTTCTGCGGCCAGGCGAAACACCCCCGGCAGCGCTGCCCGGCCCGCGCAGCGATCTGTAAGAGCTGCGGGAAAAAGGGCCATTTCGTGGCTGTGTGCCGGTCCCGGGAGGTCGCCGCTGTCCCAGGAGAACAGGGAGCCCTGCACGCCTTTTACGCTCCCCAACCCCCTCAGCGCCCCATGTACGACCCGCAGGCGCAACCACTTTGGGTCCCGACCACCGCTCTCCCCGGAGAACAGGGTGCCCTGCACGCCTTTTACGCTCCCCAACCCCCCTCCCCGCGCCCCATGTATGACCCGCCGGCGCTACCACTTTGGGTCCCGGCCACCGCTGTCCCCAGAGAAGAGGGAGTCCTGCGTGTTCCTAATGCTCCCCAACCCCCCCAGCGCCCCATGTGCGACCCGCAGGCGCCGCCATTTTGGGTCCCGGCCACCACGAGGGGAGGAGGGGTGCCACCATCTTGGACCACCCCAGACCTGTGCGACGCATGGGGGCGGCCATTTTGTCCACCCCGCCGCCATCTTGTGACACCCCAGCCATGTGCGATGCATGGGGGCAGCCATCTTGTTCACCCCCGACGCCATCTTGGACGGCAACAACGGACCCCAGTGTCGACGGCTCCACGGGGTTCGAAGAAGACGCTCAACCATTACAACCACGTCTGGCTTCAATGACGCTGGACCAAGCACGGCCCCGGACGCTCCAGACGACGACGACAACGGTGCTGATAAACGGGCACGAGACACCATGCCTGGTCGACTCCGGGAGCACGGAGAGCTTTATCCACCCCGACACGGTAAGACGCTGTTCTTTGACCATCCGTCCCAGCGCACAAAAGATTTCCCTAGCTGCAGGATCCCACTCCGTACAGATCAAAGGCTTCTGCATAGTTACCCTAACGGTGCAAGGGAGGGAGTTCAAAAACTACAGGCTCTACGTCCTTCCCCAACTCTGCGCCCCCACATTACTGGGATTAGACTTCCAGTGCAATCTACAGAGCCTAACCTTCAAATTCGGCGGCCCAATACCCCCACTCACTATCTGCGACCTCGCAACCCTCAAGGTTCAACCCCCATCCTTGTTTGCAAACCTCACCCCGGATTGCAAACCCGTCGCCACTAGGAGCAGACGGTACAGCGCCCAGGACCGGACCTTCATTCGGTCCGAAGTCCAGCGGCTACTGAAGGAAGGCATAATCCAGGCCAGCAATAGTCCCTGGAGAGCACAGGTGGTAGTGGTAAAGACAGGGGAGAAGCAAAGGATGGTCATAGACTATAGCCAGACCATCAACAGGTACACACAACTAGACGCATACCCTCTCCCCCGCATATCCGACATGGTCAATCGGATTGCCCAATATAAGGTCTTCTCCACCGTGGACCTCAAGTCCGCCTACCATCAGCTCCCCATCCGCCCAAGTGACCGCAAGTACACAGCCTTCGAGGCAGACGGGCGATTATACCATTTCCTAAGGGTCCCATTTGGCGTCACAAACGGGGTCTCGGTCTTCCAACGAGAGATGGACCGAATGGTTGATCAACACGGGTTACGGGCCACGTTCCCGTATCTCGACAATGTAACCATCTGCGGCCACGATCAGCAGGACCACGACGCCAACCTCCAAAAATTCCTCCAGACCGCTAAAGCCTTGAACCTCACGTACAACGAGGACAAGTGCGTTTTTAGCACCAACCGGCTAGCCATCCTGGGGTACGTAGTGCGCAATGGGATAATAGGCCCCGACCCCGAACGTATGCGCCCCCCCATGGAATTTCCCCTTCCGCACTGCTCAAAAGCCCTAAAACGCTGCCTGGGGTTTTTTTCATACTACGCCCAGTGGGTCCCCCAGTATCCAGACAAGGCCTGCCCCCTAATACAGACCACGACCTTCCCTCTGTCGACAGAGGCTTGCCAGGCCTTCAGCCGCATCAAAGCGGATATCGCAAAGGCCACGATGCGCGCCATCGACGAGTCCCTCCCCTTCCAGGTCGAGAGCGACGCCTCCGACGTAGCTCTAGCGGCCACCCTTAACCAAGCGGGCAGACCCTCCCGAACCCTCCACGCTTCAGAAATCCGCCACTCCTCAGTGGAAAAGGAAGCCCAAGCCATAGTGGAAGCAATCCGACACTGGAGGCATTACCTGGCCGGCAGGAGATTCACTCTCCTCACGGACCAAAGGTTGGTAGCCTTCATGTTCGATAATGCACAGCGGGGCAAAATCAAAAACGACAAGATCTTAAGGTGGAGGATCGAGCTCTCCACCTTCAACTACGAGATCTTGTATCGTCCCGGAAAGCTGAACGAGCCGTCCGATGCAATATCCCGCGGCACATGTGCCAACGCACAAATTAACCGCCTCCAAACCCTCCACGAGGACCTCTGCCACCCGGGGGTCACTCGGTTCTACCACTTTATTAAGTCCCGCAACCTCCCATACACTTTGGAGGAGGTCCGTACAGTCACCAGGAACTGCCACATCTGCGCAGAGTGCAAACCGCATTTTTTCAGGCCGGATGGTGCGCACCTGATTAAGGCTTCCCGCCCCTTTGAACGCCTTAGTCTGGATTTCAAAGGACCCCTCCCCTCCACCAACCGCAACACATACTTCCTTAATGTGGTGGACGAGTACTCCCGCTTCCCATTCGCCATCCCCTGCCCTGACATGACCGCGGCCACAGTCATTAAAGCCCTGAACACCATATTCACACTGTTCGGTTGCCCCGTATACGTCCACAGCGACAGGGGGTCCTCCTTCATGAGTGACGAGCTGCGCCAGTCCCTGCTCAGCAACGGTATAGCCTCGAGCAGGACGACCAGCTACAACCCCCGGGGGAACGGGCAAGTAGAGAGGGAGAACGGCACAGTCTGGAAGACCGTCCTACTGGCCCTACGGTCCAGGGGCCTCGCAGTTTCACGGTGGCAGGAGGTCCTCCCGGACGCCCTCCACTCCATCCGGTCACTACTGTGTACTAGCACTAACCAAACGCCTCATGAGCGCCTCCTCGTCTTCCCCAGGAAGTCCTCCTCTGGAACGTCGCTGCCGACCTGGCTGGCGGCCCCAGGACCCATCTTGCTCCGAAAACATGTGCGGGCGCACAAGTCGGACCCGTTGGTCGAAAGGGTTCACCTCCTTCACGCGAACCCGCAGTACGCTTACGTGGAGTACCCCGACGGCCGACAGGACACGGTCTCCCTGCGAGATCTGGCGCCCGCCAGCAACACACACATCCCCCCGACACCAATCACCCCCTCCCTGCCACTGCCGCACCCCGCGACCGCCCCCTTCCCAGGAGGATCGGTCCTCCTCCCAGGCCCGACCAGGAGTGAAGCCCAAGCTGAAACCGTAAGGCTCCCGGAGACGACAACACCGGGACAAGCACCACCACCACCACCGGGGCCGAGGCGATCGACACAGACGACCAGACCGCCCGACCGACTGGCTGACAGATCCCAGGTCCTGGTTGGCCATTGACCTCTAGCTCCGCCCTGAAGGCGGAGTATAAGAACCAGGAGTCCTCCCCCGCAGGCCAGTCTACTACTGAACTGCGGGGGAACAGTCACGCTTAATAAAGCCTCATCGACTTCACTCTATTCATCTCTCGGATTCTTTGTGCGCTACACCGTGGTTTACCAAAGAAGTGGAATCTCTTGTTAAGAGGAAGGAGGCGGCCTATGTGAAGATGAGGTGTGAAGTTTCAGTTGGGGCAATTGATAGTTACAAGGTAGCGAGGAAGGATCTAAAGAGAGAGCTAAGACGAACAAGGAGGGGACATGAGAAGTATTTGGCAGGTAGGATCAAGGAAAACCCAAAAACGTTCTATAGGTACGTCAGGAATAAAAGAATGACTAGGGTAAGAGTAGGGCCAGTCAAGGACAGGGATGGGAAGTTGTGTGTGGAGTCTGAAGAGATAGGCGAAGATACTAAATGAATATTTTTCGTCAGTATTCACTCAGGAAAAAGATAATGTTGTGGAGGAGAATGCTGAGACCCAGGCTATTAGAACAGATGGCATTGAGGTACGTAGGGAAGAGGTGTTGGCAATTCTGGACAGGCTGAAAATAGATAAGTCCCCGGGGCCTGATGGGATTTATCCTAGGATTCTCTGGGAAGCCAGGGAAGAGATTGCTGGGCCTTTGGCTTTGATTTTTATGTCATCATTGGCTACAGGAATAGTGCCAGAGGACTGGAGGATAGCAAATGTGGTCCCTTTGTTCAAGAAGGGGAGTAGAGACAACCCCGGCAACTATAGACCGGTGAGCCTCACGTCTGTTGTGGGTAAAGTCTTGGAGGGGATTATAAGAGACAAGATTTATAATCATCTAGATAGGAATAATATGATCAGGGATAGTCAGCATGGCTTTGTGAAGGGTAGGTCATGCCTCACAAACCTTATAGAGTTCTTTGAGAAGGTGACTGAACAGGTAGACGAGGGTAGAGCAGTTGATGTGGTGTATATGGATTTCAGTAAAGCGTTTGATAAGGTTCCCCACGGTAGGCTATTGCAGAAAATACGGAGGCTGGGGATTGAGGGTGATTTAGAGATGTGGATCAGAAATTGGCTAGCTGAAAGAAGACAGAGGGTGGTGGTTGATGGGAAATGTTCAGAATGGAGTTCAGTTACAAGTGGCGTACCACAAGGATCTGTTCTGGGACCATTGCTGTTTGTCATTTTTATCAATGACCTAGAGGAGGGAGCAGAAGGGTGGGTGAGTAAATTTGCAGACGACACTAAAGTCGGTGGTGTTGTCGACAGTGCGGAAGGATGTAGCAGGTTACAGAGGGACATAGATAAGCTGCAGAGCTGGGCTGAGAGGTGGCAAAAGGAGTTTAATGTTGAGAAGTGTGAGGTGATTCACTTTGGAAGGAATAACAGGAATGTGGAATATTTGGCTAATGTTAAAGTTCTTGGAAGTGTGGATGAGCAGAGGGATCTAGGTGTCCATGTACATAGATCCCTGAAAGTTACCACCCAGGTTGATAGGGTTGTGAAGAAGGCCTATGGAGTGTTGGCCTTTATTGGTAGAGGGATTGAGTTCCGGAGTCATGAGGTCATGTTGCAGCTGTACAAAACTCTGGTATGGCCGCATTTGGAGTATTGCGTACAGTTCTGGTCACCACAATGTAGGAAGGATGTGGAAGCTTTGGAGCGGGTGCAGAGGAGATTTACCAGGATGTTGCCTGGTATGGAGGGAAAATCTTATGAGGAAAGGCTGATGGACTTGAGGTTGTTTTTGTTAGAGAGAAGAAGGTTAAGAGGAGACTTAATAGAGGCATACAAAATGATCAGGAGGTTAGATAGGGTGGACAGTGAGAGCCTTCTCCCGCGGATGGAAATGGCTAGCACGAGGGGACATAACTTTAAACTGAGGGGTAAGAGATATAGGACAGAGGTCAGAGGTAGGTTCTTTCTGCAAAGAGTGGTGAGGCCGTGGAATGCCCTACCTGCAACAGAAGTGAACTCGCCAACATTGAGGGCATTTAAAAGTTTATTGGATAAGCATATGGATGATAATGGCATAGTGTAGGTTAGATGGCTTTTGTTTCGGTGCAACATCGCGGGCCGAAGGGCCTGTACTGCGCTGTATCGTTCTATGTTCTGTGTTCTAAAATGCGAAAGATGAGGTAATTATGGTGGTGGCTAAGCATTTAAAGTTGCCTGAGATACAGTTTGACTCATTGGAAATGGCAAAAATTCAGTTACACATTAAACAAATGGAACATGAGAAAGAATTAAAGCAGCTTGAATACGAAAGAGAGAGAGAGGAAAAAGAAAGAAAGAGAGAAAGAGATAGAGAGGAAAAAGAAAAAGAGAGAGAAGAAAAGAAAACAGAAAGAATAGCCCCAGCAGAACAAAAAGAGAGAGAGAGGAAAAAGAGAGAGAGAGTCTGAACTTTGGAAAATGGCCATGAAACATGACAGTCAGTTAAAATTGGTGGACGTAAAGGGAAACGTACAGCTGGAGGATAGTGATGAGGATAGTGAAGGCTTGGTGAGGATTTATTTAAATATGTTCACACAGTGCAAAGATTTGATGAGAAGGAGGTAGAAGCCTTTTCTTTTTCATTTGAGAAGGTAGCAAAACAAATGAAATGGCCACAGGACTTGTGGGTATTACTGATTCAAACAAAGCTGGTAGGTAGGGCTAGTGAAGTGTTTGCATCACTATTGGAGGACGTATCTGAGACGTATGAGGAGGTGAAAAAATCCATCTTAGGTGCACATGAACTAGTGCCTGAAGCCTACAGACAAAGGTTAAGAAATTTAAGGAAAGAACCTGGTAAAACATACAAGGAGTTTGAAAGGAACAAACAGAGTAATTTTGATAGGTGCATAAGGGCTCTGAAAATAGACCAAACGTATGAAGCTCTCAGTGAAATTATACTTTTGGAGGAGTTTAAAAATTCAATTCCTGATGTAGTGAGAACTCATGTGGAAGAGCAGAGGGTTAAAACTGCGAGATTAGTAGCAGAAATGGCAGATGATTATGAATTAGTTCATAAATCAAAGTTTGGTTTACGACATCAGTTTCAGCCTGTGAGGGATGGAAACTGGGACATGGGAAATATTCAAGTGGTAAAGGTGATCTGATGGGAGATATTAAGGAGAGTGTGTACCTCAGATTAAAAAGGAAATCCAGGAGAGCGGAAGAGACATGAAAAGATTCAAATGTTTTCACTGCAATAAACTAGGCCATATAAAGTCACAGTGTTGGTGGTGGAAGAAAAGCACTGGGAAGGCTGATATGGTAAAACAGGATAAGACAGTGGGGTTTGCCAAAGTGGTAAGGGAAAGACCAAGTGAAGCGAAGGAGGTGCAAAAGATTGTACAGCCTGATCAAGAGGTGATTGATAAGAAGGTGCCAGATCTCTTGAAATAATTTATTTGTGTGGCTAAAGTTTACTCATGTGTATCAGGAGGAGCATGTAAAGAAGTCACAATTTTAAGAGATACGGGAGCTAGTCAATCTTTAATGGTAAGAGATGAGGAGTTATGTAGTTTGGGAAGAATATTGCCAGAAAAGGTGGTAATATGTGGAATTCAGGATGAGAGGAGTAGTGTTCCATTATCTAAGGTAAGGTTGGAAAGTCCAGTGAAGAGTGGTGAAGTGGTAGTAGGAGTAATAGAGAAACTATCTTGTCCAGGAATACAGTTTATCTTGGGTAATGATATAGCTGGATCGCAGGTGGGAGTGATGCCTATTGTTGTTGATAAGCCAGTGGAAAATAAGACAACTGAAGTGTTGAAGGACGAATATCCTGGGATTTCTCCGGATTGTGTAGTAACAAGGTCGCAAAGTCACCGGTTAAGACAAGAGGAGAAATCAGAGAGTGAAGATAAAGGTGAAGTGCCATTATCAGAGACGATTTTTGATCAGATGGTTGGAAAAGAACAGGTGGAGGATGAGGTGGATACATTTAGTCCAGGAAAATTGGCGGAGTTACAACCGAAAGATGTAGAAATAAAACGGGTGTATCAGAAAGCATATACGGAAGAGGAATCTGAGTGTATACCAGATTGTTATTACCGTAAAAGTGATGTCTTCATGAGAAAATGGAGACCTTTACATATGCAGGCGGATGAAAGGTGGGCAGAAGTTCATCAAGTGGTATTGCCGGTAGGGTATAGAAAGGAGGTGTTGCGAGTAGCACATGAGGTACCAGTGGGAGGTCATTTGGGAGAAAGGAAAACTCAAGCTAAAATCCAAAAACAATTTTACTGGCCTGGACTACATACAGATGTAGTTAAATTTTGTCGAACATGTCACACATGTCAAGTGATAGGGAAACCTCAAGCAGTGGTAAAACCAGCGCCCTTAATACCCATTCCAGCATTTGAGGAACCTTTTACAAGGGTCCTAATTGATTGCCTAGGACCGCTTCCGAAAACTAAAAGTGGGAATCAATATCTTTAGACGATAATAGATGTGTCTACTATGGGCCACAGAAATACAATCAGATAAAGGATCAAATTTTGCCTCAAGATTATTCAAAGAAGTTATGGATACCTTAGGAATAACACAATGTAAATCAACTGCGTACCATCCAGAATCGCAGGGAGCGTTAGAAAGGTGGCATCAGACAATAAAGACAATGTTGAGGGCTTATTGTCAAGATTATCTAGAGGGTTGGGTTAAAGGAATTCCGTTCGTACTGTTTGCAATTAGGGATGCACCTAATGAGTCAACCAAATTCAGTCCTTTTGAACTAATTTTTGGTCATGAGGTAAGAGGACCACTTAAATTGATTAAGGAAAAATTGGTGAGTGAGAAATCAGAACTTATATTATTGGATTACGTGTCAAATTTTAGGGAACGATTAAATAGAGCAGGTCAATTGACTAGACAACATTTAAAAGTTGCACAACATGTGATGAAATGGGTAGCGGACATGAAATCCAAAGTTCGTAGTTTCGCCTGTGGAGATAAAGTTTTAGTATTGCTACCAGTGGTAGGTAAACCTTTAAAAGCAAGGTTTTGCGGACTTCATCAGATTGAAAGGAAATTAAATGAGGTGAATTATGTGGTAAGAACGCAGGATAGAAGGAAAACTCACCACGTGTGTCATGTGAATATGCTTAAAAGGTACTTTGAAAGGGAAGGAGAGAAAAAGGAGGTTTTAATGATTCTAACTCAAAGTGACCAACCAAATCCAGATGACTGCGAATTTGACATACCTCAAATTAAATTGGAAAACGAGGATGTTCTTAAAAATTGGGATAAATTGTTGAGTTACCTTCCAAAGGAAAAACTTTGTGACTCCAGATGGTATATACCAATTCAAAGTTATGCCATTTGGCATGAAAAACGCCACAGCCACATTTCAACGGTTAACTAACAAAGTTGTTTCAGGATTACCCAATTGTGCAGTATACATCGACGATCTGGTAATTTTCAGCCAGATATGGAAAGAACATTTAAAACATCTTCTGGAGTTATTCGATCGACTTCAGGAGGCGGATTTGGTGATAAACCTAGCCAAAAGTGAATTTGGAAAAGCCCAAGTCACTTTCCTTGGTCATACAATCGGACAGGGTCTAATGGTCACACGGGATGTGAAAACAAAAGTTATTGAGGAGTTTCCAATACCCTCGAGACGAAGGGAAATAATGCGATTTCTTGACATGAGTGGATTTGATCGAACATTTGTGCAACGTTGCTCCTCTGATGGACTTGCTGAAGAAACGTCAAAAATGTCAGCGGACAGCGGAGTTTCAACAGGCATTTGAAGGCCTGAAAGCTGTGATAACCAATGCTCCTGTGTTGGAGAATTACAAGGGACTCTTGTGATCAGATTGAACTAAAGTATCTGACTTTAAAGAGAAATACCGAGGCATAGAGAAATGGATGGATCGTGCACAGACCGTCTTGTCCAAGGAGAGTGTCAATCGAGAAGGATTCCAGGTGGAGGAAGAAGAACTAAAATGGACTATATTATTATAAATGTTTGCGTGTTTTGTATTGTTAAAAAAAAGAAATGTATATTGACTGTCCATATGTCTTAAACGAAAGTGAAAAGGTGAAAAATGAAACCATCTTGAAGTTGATGGTTTATTTTCTTTTTCTTGGGGGGAGGTGTCATGTGAGAGTATCTTTAAGAAATGGGTGTTTTTTATAGAATAACTGTAGTGGGTGTACCTTTAAGAAATGGGTGTTTATTACTGCATTGATGTCAGAGTGTGGGTGGAGCTGGGCTGTCTGTCAGCTTTTACTTTCGCTTTGTGCTTGCAGCTACAGGGTGTGTTTAGTTTCGTTTTAGTTTTGGAGACGCTGCAGTCACAGCAAGATGTGTATGAATCTCTGCAAGCTTATGAATGTCCATTTGGTGATTTCATCATGGTAAGTTTTCTCAGTAGCGAAGTTAAACCTGATGTCTTTCTGTACAAAGGGTTCTTTTTGTCTTATGGGCGTCAAAAGGAAAGTTTAAAGATGACTTAGAGTGTTGGGTTGTATTTGAATTGATGGTTGCTAAGATGTTCACTGTGTGTTTTAAAAAGGTTAACTGAGTTCATAGAATAAACATTGTTTTGCTTTAAAAAATGCTTTTAGATTTCTGCTGCACCACACCTGTATGGGCCGTGTGCTCCCCATAACCACAATCTATTGAAAGTTGTGGGTCAGGTGAACTCCATGAGACACTTTGGGGTTCTCTAAACCCTGGTCCATAACAAATGTTTAAATGGCAGTCCCTCAACTCTGCCCCTTACCCTTGCGGGTTGACTGGGAAGATCTAACTTTTGCTCAGGTTGAGTTTGTAGCCCGAGAATGTTCCAAACTCTTTAAAGAGCGCCATGATTCCCTCCATGCTGTTTTGTGGATCTGAGATGTAGAGGAGCAGGTCACCGGCATAGAGCAAGACACTGTGCTCTCTGTCTCCTCTCCGATCCCCTTCCAATTCTTTGCGGCACTGAGCGTGATCCCTCGTGTTTTGATCGCTAGGGCGAATAGCAGCGACATTCCCTGCCTGGTGCCTCTGTGCAGCTAGAAGTACTTAGAGCTTGTGGTGTTCGTCCGTACGCTCACCATGGGAGTGCTGTGCAGGAGTTTCATACTTCTATGCTGTACAGGAGTACCTTGCCTCCATTTGACTCTGTCGAAGGCCTTTTCTGCATCCAGGGAGATGATCATCTCTGGTGTTTGGATGGGGTCATCACGTTCAGCAAAATCCCCCCCCACAACTGCTATGTCCAGTCCATCGAGGAATTGTTTAATCCGCAAGTCCCCTCCGAGGAGCTCAGAGATGCACAGCCCCTGGTAGAAGGCCTCAAATGCCTCGTTGACCTTTTCCGGTTCTGCTACTTTGCTTTCTCTAATCTATGCTATTTCCCTCGTGGCTGCCTGCTTGTTCAGCTAGTGAGCCAGCAGGCGCTGGCTTTGTCTCCGTGTTCGTACAGGGTTCCCCGTGCCTGGTGGAGCTGGTGCACTGCTTTCCTCATGGAGAGCAGGTCTAGGTCCATTTGTAGCTTTTCCTTCTCCGCCAGGAGCTCTATGGTCGGGGCCGCAGAGTATTGCCGGTCTATCTTAAGTATGGAGCCGACTAGCTGTTGCCTCGCCACCCTCTCTTCCCTATCTCTTCATCTTTGTAAGCAAGAATTTCACCCCTGATCGCAGCCGTAAGCGACTCCCAGAGCGTGGAGGGTGAGACCTCCCTCTTCCTGTTAGCGGCTGCAGCTTGTCAGTTTCCTGGGTGTCAATCGCCAACCCGGCGAATCCCGCACCGTTTCTCATTGGAATCGATTGTGTTCCACGTGGTGCCGGTACTAGCCCCTTGACAATCATTGAATTGGTCCAGATGCTGCGCCAGTTTTGCTGTCGTGAAAGTCTATGAATCCTGCCCAGCCGTCAACACTTCGTCTCAGGAACGGTGAATCCAGCCGTAAGTCTGTTCCAGCTGAGGTCATTTAGCTTGATTTCAATTAAAATGCTTGGAGTCAGACTAGGCAGACAATTGTGCACCCCAACAACACTTTTGTGTGAATGCCAATGATTGGTGTTCAGCATTTAACCTTTAACGCACTTGTCCTAACAAGTGGATCGGCAGGATTCATGGACTTCCACGACAGCAAAACTGGCGCTTCATCTGGACCGATTCAACGACTGTTAAGGGGCTAACAAATTCAATGACTGCTTCAGTTTGGCTGCACCATTAGAAAGAGGCCATGGTACACAGCCAAAAGATATGCTCCAGATTATTCACTTTATGCTGAAGAGCCTATTGAAAATTGCCCCATGTGCCAAGCTAAGCGGAAGGCCTTGGAGTGAAGGTTAGGACAAGGCCTGTGCCTGAAATAAGAGCTCAAGATGCAGTTGAGTGGTCAAAGCTGTCACCACTCGGTCGTATGGTGTGGGGCGGGTTGGTGTGGAGTCTTTCCCAACCAGCATGCGAAGGAAGGACCCATAGGAGCTGAACCGTCAAGGGGAGGGGTGACAGGGCCTGCTCCAAAAGCACAGGATGAACCCCAGAGAGTTGTTGCTCATAGGCTCATCGCTAGACCCAGGGTCTACAGACAGCACTTGACATACCTGCAAATATCCGAGAATCAGTGTTGCCAAAAACTATGCATGTCCAAGGAACTGGTTGGCCACATCTGCCATCTGCTGCAGGATTTGGCACTACGGCGACTTGGAGGTCATCCACTGCCAGTGTCACTGATTGCGGTGCTCAATTTTTATGCCAGGGCTCCATAGGTGACCTCTGCGGGATTTTGCAAGCCTCCACACACAAGTGCCTCCAGCAGGTCACGGATGCAATCTTCGCAAGGGTACACTACTGTGCGCATTTTGACCGGGATCAGCCAAACCAGGAGGCAAGAGCAATGGGATTTGTGCAGACATTGTGAAGGCACGCCATCAATGTGCCGGGAAGATTGTACACAGCACAGAGAGGAAGCAGTGGGCTGAGAATCTTTCCTTTTTCTTGTACAGCAATCAAGTTTTCATTTCAGACTGACTGGAACACTGCACATCAGCACAAGGAGCCACAGAAAGGGTGAAATTAGTGGGAGTTTATTTACAGCAATGAACGTTATGTACAAGTGATTAACCACCTGTGCCCACACTATGCAACCAACTTCTTGACATTTCTTACCCTGCTGCTAAGTCTTGATGCATCCCCAACATCGGCAGCAGAGGTGAAAGCGGGTTGCTGTTTGTTACTAACAGCCTGTTGTCTGTGAGGACCGAGGCAGGCATCCTCTGGAGTGCCAAGACCTGTGGAGCCCCACCCTGTTTTCCACATCCTATTGTGTGGCACTGTCACTCTCCTTCACCTGCCGAGTCGGAGCTGATGGGATCACAGGAAGAGGGTATTTAGATGGCCAGGCACTCACAGAGTCACCTGAACCGATGGCCTCCGGGTATGCACTAGCTGATCCTCCTCCCTGTGGGTGCCCAGGGGCCCCTGGTTTGCTTCTTGGGATAGAGGGGAAGCTAGAGTGATCTTCAGATGCCCTGCCCCTTGACATTGACAGTCCCTTCCACCTGCTGCCTCAGACAGAAGTTTTGAAGGCAGAAGCTGTTACTTCATAAAAAGTCAAAATACATCACTAGGCTCTTTCAAAGATAAATAGCTTTTAGTAGGGTGTAATTGACAGGGTAATAGCTCCAAGACGACCAGGTGTCTGGATTGTTTATTTTCATATCCCTTCAAATTTGAATGCATCTCAAGTACCCTGCTGTGAACCTAATCACAATGTTTATAAGCATCTAGTAGATAAGTGCTTTCACTTCCTCTTTCTTCTCAGCAGAAAGCACTTAACTTCTTTTGATGTGGTCAGGAGTTATCAATCCTAGCTGCAAATCTTTCCAAGAGGCCAATGGCTGGTAGTAAGAGTGGAAGAGACTCCTGGTTAGCTATAGTTGATGCACAGTGGTGGCGCTCAAACTATAAGCCTCTGGCGAGAGACTAGCGACCTGTTCCAGGAATAACTAGTGATGGAAACAGGATGAAGTCTGCCTTAGTGCACCATTAGGTGTGAGAAGAGAATTGGAATAGTAATAGTGTAGAGGGCAGAGAAGAGCAAAAGATTCTCGAGTGTGTTCAAGAGAATTTTCTACAGCAATATATTTCCAGTCCAAAAAGGCTGGATCTGGTTCAGAAGAATGAGGTGGGCTTAGTGGACCAAGTGTCAGTAGGGGGAACGTTCAGGGGATATTGTGTCAAGATAATTGTGTCAGAAGGCTCATGTTGGTGATGGAAAAAGACAAGGAGCAATCCAGAATAAGTATAATTAACTGGGAAAAGCCAACTTCAACAGGGGTTAGAATGGATCAGGCCAGATAAATCGAAATCAAAGATTATCAAGCAAAACTGTAACTAAACAATGGGTTGTCCTTAAAGAAAAAATAATTTGAGTACCATCGAGGCACTTATCTAAGAAGCGAAAAGGTGGGGCAAACAAATCACATCTACATCATGTATAACCATTTTAGTACTTCCCAACTTATTTCCACAAACTTGCCCATGTGATATTAATAACTCTTTCAGGTCAGTTTGTTTTTCCTTTGGAAGGTAACTCAATAATTTATCCCAATTTTTAAGAACATCCTCATTATCCAATTTAACTTGAGGAATGTCAAATTCAGAGTCATCTGGATTCGGTTCTTCACTTTGAGTTAGAATCACTAAAACCTTCTCTTTTTTCTCTCCTTCCCTTTCAAGATACCTTTTCAGCATATTCACATGACACACTCAGTGAGTTTTGCTTCTATCTGGCGTTCTTACCAAATAATTCACGTCACTCAATTTCGTTTCAATCTGATAAGGTCTACAAAATATCGCTTTTAAAGGTTCACCGACCACTGGTAACAATACTAAAACTTTACCTCCACTGGCAAAACTACGAACCTTTGCTTTCTTGTCCGCTACCTGTTTCATCACATGCTGTGCAACTTTTAAATGTTGTCTAGCCAATTCACCTGCTCTATTTAATCGTTCCCTAAAATTTGACACATATTGCAATCATGTAATTTCAGACTGCTGTTATGGATCAGGGTTTAGAGAACCCCAAAGTGTATCATGGAGTTCACCTGACACACAACTTTTAATAGATTGTGGTATGGGGAGCACACGGCCCACTCTACAGGTGTGGTACAGCAGAAAAGGACAAGTATTTTTTAAAGCAAAACAATGTTTATTCTATGAACGCAAGTTCACCTTTTAAAAACAAACAGTGAACCTCTAAGCAACCATTAATTCAAATACAACCTCACAGACTACAACAATAAATAACCCTGTAAGCTGTCCTTTTAACATCCAAAAGACTTAACAAACCTTCAAACAGGAGCACATTAGGTTTACATTCAATACTGAGACCTTTTACAATTCTGAGTTCACCAAGTGATCCATAGATAGTCTTTGGATGGCAGAGATCAACAGTACAGCTCTACTTCAGATGCAGCTCACTGAAAAACACAGACACGCCCAAGCTTTTCTCAAACTGAAACTAAAAAGCAGAAGCAGAACTCAGCTCCACCCACACTCTGACATCACTCCAGTAACATGAGCAGCTCCATTTCTTAAAGGTACATTTCTTAAACACACATTTCTTAAAGGTACTCTCACATGACACTGCTCACTCACCAATTTCTCCTTAATCAATTTAAGTGGTCCTCTTACCTCATGACCAAACATTAGTTCAAAAGGACTGAATTTGGTTGACTCATTAGGCGCATCCGTAATTGCAAACAGTATGGATGGAATTCTTTTATTCCAATCCTCTGGATAGTCTTGACAATAAGCCCTCAACATTGTCTTTAATGTCTGATGCCACTGTTCTAACTGCGATTCTGGATGGTACGCAGTTAATTTAAATTGTTTTATTCCTAAGTTATCCATAACCTCCTTGAATAATTTTGAGGTAAAATCGAAGTTTTAGGATTCATTAATCGTTTTAGGATTCTATATGCAAGAGCCAGAATGGGAACCGTCCAGAAATCTCACAGCTGGAAGATGTTACAGAGACAGGGAAGTGTGCGACCACAAAAGGATTTGAACACCAAGGCGTTGCTAGACAAAGGGTCTTCCATGTATGATGGATGAATGAAACTTGGTGTGTTAAGATATGAGCAGCAGAACTTTGGATGACATCAAATTTACGGAGGGTAGAAAAATGGAGGCTGACCAGGAATGTGTTGGAATTGGAGTAGTCACGTTTTGAGGTAATCAAGGCATGGATGAAGGTTTCAGCAGCAGATCATAGAATTAATTATAGAATTTACAGTGCAGAAGGAGGCCATTCGGCCCATCGAGTCTGCAACGGCCCTTGGAAAGAGCACTTTACCGAAGCCCACACCTCCACCCCATCACCGCAAGTCAGTCACCCCACCAACCTTTTTGGACACTAAGGGCAATTTGGCATTGCCAATCCACCTAACCTGCACATCTTTGGACTGTGGGAGTAAACCAGAGCACCCGGAGGAAACCCATGCAGACCCGGGGAGAAAGTGCAAACTCCACACAGACAGACAATATTACAGAAGTGGAAGTTGATGGTCTTGGTGACGCAGAAGATGTGGGTTTGGAAGCTGAGCTCAGGGCCAAATTGGACGCCATGTTTGTGAAAAGTATGGTTTAAACTCAAATAGTAGCCAAGAAGTGGAATGGAATCAGTAGCTAGGGAATGGAGTTCATAGAGGGGATCCAAAGACAACAGTCCCCAATATTTAATTGAAGGAAATTGAAGCATGTTCTGATAAGCAGTGCAACAAATTTGAGGATTTGGAGTACAGTACACTAATAATCCAGTGGTACTTGTGGGGGGTTGAGTGGGGAAAGAGAAGGCTGTGTTGTTTATGTTCTGACAGAATTAAATGAGACAATGTTCACTGATTGGTGAATGGAAGCAGTTTGAAGCCAGTTACTCAGAGGATTTGTTCACACTCTTCATGAGGTTGGTTGCCCATTCACCAGAGAAATGTAAGATACATCCCATTTGAGGGATGTGTATTCAAGCTCGAGGCAGGATGGAGAAAATGTCATGTGGCAGAAGCCAGCATATCTGCACAACGTGCAACCTTGAGGCTTACTAAATCTAACCGAGGGAAATAGATCAGTGCAACAAGTAGCCCTGGGATTTGTGCTGTGTTCATCTGATTGAGAAACTACGCTGCAACGATTGTCACAGTTGGCTCATTGGCTATAATACAGCCAGTGTAAAAATAAATGAAAACACTGAGCTTGATGTTTAAACAGAAATTGTTACGTCCCTGTATACTCCATGTGCATGTCATACTGCAGAAGGGAAGGAGAAGGAAGAGGAAAAAGAGAGAGGGAAATGGTAGAAGCTGCAAATGTCTGCATATCATCAGCATTCATCCAAATACACAATGAAAAAAGGAGAACCATCATTCTATAACAAGATACTTACGTTGTCTTTTAAAATCTTGTTTTTAGAGAGATGGAACCCCAAACACATCAAAACTGCAAGCCATCATTTCAATTTGTTTCTCAGTACTGCTGAGGTAGCATTGTATTTTAAATATATAATTTGTTTAAAGAAAAGTAATATATTGGTCCTTCAGCTCACATGATTTATTCTCCTCTTGGTCAAGTATAGTGACTAAGTGAGGAAGTGAGCTATTTGGATCTGTCATTCAGTTGGAAAATGGTCATGTGGGTTCAGCTACAAGCTGGTGGGGCAGCAAGGTGGCACAGTGGTTAGCACTGCTGCCTCACGGCGTTGAGGTCCCAGGTTTGATCCCAGCTCTGGATCACTGTCCGTGTGGAGTTTACACATTCTTGCCGTGTTTACGTGGGTTTCACCCCCACAACCCAAAAGATGTGCAGGCCAGGTGGATTGGCCACGCTAAATTGGCCCTTAATTGGGAAAAAAATGAATTGGGCACTCTTTTAAAAAAACAAAACTACAAGCTGGTGGAAATATACAGCTGTATTACATTTATGACATTCATTTTAAATAGTCGTTTGGGAGGGCAGCACGGTGACGCAATGATTAGCACTGCTGCCTCACGGCGCCGAGGTCCCAGGTTCGATCTGGGTCACTGTCCGTGTGGAGTTTGCACATTCTCCCCGTGTTTGTGTGGGTTTCACCCCCACAACCCAAAGATGTGCAGGGTAGGTGGATTGGCCACACTAAATTGTCCCTTAATTGGAAGAAATGAATTGGGTAGTCTAAATTTTTTTTTTAAATAGTCGTTTGGTAGTACAGGACTTGTGTATTGCTGAAAAATAGACACATGCTATCTATTTTTTTGTTTTGCACTCAACAGGATAGCTCATCAGAAATTGTCGACAGTAATGGAGGAACAACAATTTATACTGTGTGAGAAGGGCTGGTTTAGCACAGGGCTAAAGAGCTGGCTTTGAAAGCAGACCAAGGCAGGCCAGCAGCACGGTTCAATTCCCGTACCAGCCTCTCCGACCAGGCGCCGGAATGTGGCGACTAGGGGCTTTTCACAGTAACTTAATTTGAAGCCTACTTGTGACAATAAGCGATTTTCATTCATTCAAGAGAGTGCTGATTGTTTGGCATGTCGGACTCTGATTGGTGGAAGTATTGACATGGAGAATGGAACGGGAAACAGCTAACTACCCAACATTGTACAAATTCAAACCTGGCAGGTTGTCTCCGATTGGTCAAGGAATTGCCCTGAGCTTAAGTTTAGTTGAAACAGGTGCAACCTGTGGAAAGCTCCTTCTGAAAAGAATAGGGCCCTGTGTGTGAATGTATGTGGCTTCCAGCATGCCTAAGTGGGCTACACTACGGGCCCAACAGACAATCTTAAATTGGCTAGAAACACCCTATTCAGATGCAGTATACGTTGTTGTTCCCCCACTCAGCCATATAGACCAGAAGGTCCCATGTCCAATTCTGCTGAGTCAGTTGTCAGCCTGCACAGAGACAGGTTTTGCAACTCATCTCAGCAAGGTTTTGAAGGAAAATTGGTTAGGATTCCTTCTCATAATTTGTAACAAACAAGCCTTATGGAATGTGGATGTCACGTCAGAAAAGGATTATGCATGATCGTGTACCCTGTATTTATTGTCTACGTTTACACCTGAGTAGTGACCACATGGGCAGTGAGTTACTGGGGGGGTGTTGAAAGCTTCAGAAAGGATCAGAACCTTCAAGATGCAGGGGAAAAAAATCAGGGGGAAGAACAAAATGATCATCTTAATTTTGTTTTGTAATTTGGCAAAAGTGCTGCGAGTTTGAAAAAAATGGAGGTGGAATAACTGACTGTCAATTTTCTTTGAATCACACAACACACTGGGACACAATCCCAAAAGCCTTTATCTGCCAATTGTCAGGATATATTAAGTAAATCTCACCCCACAGTCTTCACCTCAGACAATTCCAGGAAATGTTTAAGTATATAACTTACCAGGTTAATGATACATACCAATGACTGAAATACTAGCAGCCCATATTTCTCAGTGTTGTCATCTAAAATTGTAAACAAGGTGTCTAAAATATCCTGTAAAAACTGAAAAAGAGAAGAAATAATTAATTAAGGGAGCTGCTTCAGTATTAGTACCTATTCGCTCTGCCTTCACATTGGAATCAGTCTACTTCAGAAATGGGTAATTTTTTAAATGTCAGTGCTCTACGATAAGCAGCCGGTGGCTTGGATTTTCTCTGCAATGATTCACTGGGTTGATACACCATGTGGTACAGAGGCAAGGAGACAAAGAAAGACATATTTGACCAATCAACTGCTTTCCGTGGGGATATTACTGTTGTGCTCTGCATCCCTTGCTACATGGAACATCATGATGGCACTGATTGCTATCCAGTGACCCCAATTGTACATGAGGATGCTCGGTGAGGATTGGATTTGGATCCCCATGTCCACTGGAGTTAATAGCCATTTGGGTGAGGAGTTGGAGGGATACTAGTGTCCATGGAAGCATAACCCAGCAAATAGTTACTCTCGCCAAGAAAAGAGTTGTATGAATAAAAATTGAATAAGTATAAAAAGTTATTAATTATCATTCCACCTGAAGCCTGTCAAAATTAATAAATCTTTCCTGAGAGTGCGTATTAGTTCTCTTGAATAATTTGCATCTCCCCCAGCTAGTCTTTATTTGGGGTCTCCTTGGTTCATGTACTGTCTCTCTCTCTCTCTGGAGACAGTAGGCAAGCAATCTACTCTTGCTCTTCTGAGCATTCTTGCTCCAGCCAATGCAACAGATGTGAGAGCAGACAGCGCCGACTTCCCCACCAGTTTCACGGGTGCTCTTTGTGGATGAACTGTGGCTGGGACTTTCTGGCCCTGCCCACTGCCGGGGTCTTTCGGTCCCGCCAAAAGTCAATGGACTTTTAGCTGGCCTGACACATCCCCCACAAATCCTACTTTCCTCTTCCCTGCATTTCTGTGTTGAATTAAGACCTATCAGCTAGTGTTATCAATCTCTCAGGATTGCCCTGGTGTTACCAAGAAGTAAAGGTACTTTTCAGGCCACCCCTGTAAGCAACCTGGGAGAAAAATAACTGAGCATTAAAAATAGCATTATTTTCATTGTCTTTGACTATTTTAATTAGTTATATAAAAAAAACTGTGAATCAAGAATTATCCATAGGTTAAAGAGGAGTCTCTTCATTTTCTGAGTGGTATGGGAAGCTGGGTCACCGAGGATGACCATCTTGGGGGACTAGGAGTGGGGCAGTGGAGGCAGGGGCCATGTGATGATAACTTTTGGAATATATCCAACCAAAGATGACAACTTTTGTCACAGTGCATAGCACTTTTCCTTTTCTAACATCTTTGACTGCTTGCTTCCCCCAATAGGCGCACATGCATTAATTTATGACTTTTAAGGGTATAAGATAGAGTCGCCATAGTCCCAGGTGACCATAGGCTGCATTCCCCTTTGAGGGGGAGAGCTGACTGGTGGTGATTTAACCTGAGGATCACCACACCTCAGGCAAGATGCAAGGTTGAGAAGGCAGGCTTCATGAATAACCTCAGCCAGTATGGGAATTGAACCCGCGCTGCTGGCCTTGCTCTGCATCAGGAACCAGGGGCTGGATTCTCTGTTGGCCGGATCCTCCGCTTCGCCAGCGGATTTCCCGACGGTGTGTGGGTGCCCACAATGGGAAACCGCATTGACCGACTGCCGGGACGGGGGATCCGGGGGCGCGCCACACCAGAAAACGGGAGAATCCCGGTATAGCCAAGTGAGTTAAACCAGCCCCTGGCCCCAAGTTATATGCTTGGTATCCCTAACCACTACTTATTTATAATTTATCTCATCTTCTGCCCTATTCTATTCAATTCCATACTGCAAAGTCAGCCATCTGCCAAAAATCTCAAATCAAAATAACCTCTTTAACAAAGTATCTTGGAGATTCCCATCCTAATTATGCCCTGCACATGTGGTAATGGAAGCCTGGCGAAGCTGCACTGCTTTAAGTTGGCCTGTAATGCAATTTTGACCATTCAACACGAGAAACATTTAATGTACTGTTCCATCTTTGCACTGATTTACTAGGAGGAAGGGAATAGACAGAAGGATTAAGATGTGAAAGGTGAGATGACAGGGAATCAGAAAGGAGAAAGGAAAAGAAGAGCGATGAAGGACAAGGGGAAGGAGATAAGGGGAAGGAGATAATGGGAGCAGAGCAAAGAGGAAAGGGAGAATGAGGGAGGGATAGTGGGGGAGGACTGGAGGTGAGGCCAGGGAATCAAAGGAATGGAGATTGTAGAGAAAGGTGGTAATAGGAGAGAAATGGGGTAAAGAAGAGGAGACATAAGGATAGATGAGGAGACACGTGGATAGAGTGGAGCAGGGAGACGTGGTGAAGAGAGAAATGGAGCAAATACATGTCTGAAGAAATGAGTAGATGTGAGAAGGGTACATTCCTTGAATGTGCTCTTTCTATTCTCTGAGCATATGGGCCATACTCTGAACAACATGCTCTGAACAGTGACTTACTTTAACTATTTCTTCACCGCTGACGTGACGCAGCCTCCCCAGGATGTCCATCACCCTATCTGGCTGTGCTTTCCATTTCAAAAGTGCAAGGAGGTCAACTGCAACCAATCATAAACTAGGTGTTAAATTGAATGAGTATTAGACAATGTGTTAGTTAATACAGTATATAAAGAAGTGTAGTGGTGATCTCTAGCAGACCCTCTGCACATTTCTGTGCACCTCACGGTCTTGAGCTTTTCTCTTCAAAGCATCCATAAAAGCCTCCCATTTTCAATTTCAATCAGCAATATGATGAAGGAAAGGAATATGTGAGATGGTTCACCATTGCCTTCCTCATGTGTAGTTCAAGGGAACACAGGTCCTCTTCCTGCCTGTGAATATCCCTAGCCCTTGTCCCTCAAGGTTCTAGCTCTTCTGCCATCACCACCAAAAATGACCTTGTTTTGCCATTGGCCATGGATTGTAACCCTGAGCTTGGGACCCTTACCTGGACCTGAGGCAACTTGCCAAAGGGAGGAATGGCCACAGCATCAAGTCTCAAAAAACCCAGAATGCAAAGAAAAAGCAACTATCACTCATCACAGAAACACATCCTGGTAATCTTGGAAGATCAGACTGGCTTTGTCTATGGCAGACAGCTGATGGTGAACACCAGACGCCTGCTGAACGTGATCATGACTCCACCCGGGAGGCGACACCAGAAGTGATCATCTCCCTCGACACATAGAATACCTTCGACCGGGTGAAGTGGAAATATCTCATATAAAGGTTTGGGTTTGGGCCAGTGTTCACCTCGGGGGTGAAACTGCTGTACAGCACTCCCATGGTGTGCGTACATATGAACGCCACCAGCTCAGGCTACTTCCAACTGCACAGAGGAACGAAGCAGGGATGCTCCCTGTCCCTGCTGCTGTTAGCCCTGGTAACTGAGCCACTGGCTATCACACTCAGATCAGCGGAGGGGTGGAGAGGCATTCAGAGGGGAGATGGAGAGTCTCTCTCTATGCAGATGACCTGCTCCTCTGTATCTCAAACTCTCTAGCCAGCGTGGGTAAGATAATAGGACTCTTGAGGGAGTTTGGAGCCTTCTTGACCTGAGCAACAGCAAAATCTTCCCGGTGAACCCCAAGGGGGAGAAACAGAGCTGGAAATACTGCCGTTCAAACTGGCCCAAACCAAGCTCAGATACCTGGGGATACAGATAGCCCACAACTGGACCCAGCTCCACAAGTGGAACCTGTCCAGCCTGGCGGAGGTGAAGAGGGACCTGTAGACTCCCTCTCTCTCTCTGGCAGGGGAGCACTGCCAATGTTCCTCTTCATATTTAGATCACTCACTATCTTCATCCCCAAATCCTGCTTCACCAGGATGGACAAACTAATCCCGTCCTTTGTGTGGACGGGAAAGAACCCCAGGATCTGGAAATCCACCCTACAGAGAGGGTGGCGCTCAGAGGGCTTTGCACTACCAAACATCCTGTTCTACCACTGGGCAGCAAATATGGAAAGGGTGGGAGGTTGGCTGTGGGAGCGGAGGGCGGTATGGGTACAGACGGAAGAGTCTTCCTGTATCGGAACGTCCCTGCAGGCACTGGCCATTGCCCCACTCACAACTCTCCCAGCCAAGTACTCGAATAGCCCAGTAGTAGCAGCCACACTAAGAACCTGGAACCCGCTCAGACACCACTTCAAACTCAAAGACATGTCCATCGCAGCCCCCATCTGCAAAAACCATAGGTTCATCCTGGCCAAAATGGACGCCATGTACAAAACCTGGAGAAGGGAGGAAGGGGTGTTGAGGGTCAGAAATCTGTTTGTAGACTGTAGAGTAGCAACCCCGGGGGAACTAATGTAAAAGCTCAAGCTCCTGAAAGGGAATGAGCTCCAATATCTCCAAATATGGGACTTCCTCTGCAAAGAAATCCCATCATTCCACCCATTACCCAGACACCCTACTGGACAGACTGTTAGCACAGGACGAATTAGGGGAGGATAAGTGTGCGGACATATATGGACGACTGCCAGGGGCAATAAGAGCCCCACTGGACGAAACAAGAGAGAAGTGGGAGGAGGAACTGGGCATCGAGATGGGGGGGAGGACTCTGGAGCAAGATACTACACAGAGTAGACTCCACCTCCTCGTCCGTGAGGCTGAGTCTGGCGCAGCTGAAGGTGGCGCACAGGGTACATCTGACCAGGACACATGAGCGGGTTCTTCCCAGAGATGGAAGACAGATACGAGCAGTCGATGGTGGGTCCGGCCAATCACTCGCACATGTTCTGGTTTTGCCTCAGGCTAACCAGGTTCTGGATCACCTTTTTCAAGGCCATGTCCGATGTCGTTAGGGTGGAGCCATGGCCATTAGTGGTGGTCATCGGGGTGTCAGAGCAGCCAGAGCTCTTCGAAGGGAGTGGGGGGGGGGGGGGGGGGGCAATGCCCTGGCCTTCGCCTCCCTAATAGCCCAACGCAACTCCTGCTCGGATGGAGATCAGCAGCGCCACTCAATGCCTCGGACTGGCTGCTTGACCTGGTGGAATTCCTGAGGCTCGAAAAAATAAAGTTGCCATCAGGTGTTCGGATGAAGGGTTCCACCTCAGGTGGAGGCAATTCACCACCATCTTCAAAGAACTGTTTGTGACTACCATCTGGGAGGGATGGGGGTCAAGGGGAAGGGGTGTAGGATAACATCCATTTGCACCACTACGAAGAAAAAAAGTTTGCACTATACCCGTGGCACGGATGCTTACAAGCAGCATTACATTGCCCTGCAACTTGTTGAATTTCCGTCCCTTTTCTTATCTATCGCTCATGTTGTATTTGTAAATGTCCGTTTCTTCATGTTACTGTTGTGTATTTTGATTATAACTTATTTTATTTGTTTGTTGTGAACAATACACTTCAATATAAATACTTTTTAAAAAAAAATCACAAAAACAAATCCGAAGCAATATTACTTCTGTAAATTACCAGAGTACTAATTGTGAGGGTCAAAGTCTTCAGAAGCTCAGTAGTTCGATCGGTTTTTCGGAAGATAGGAACAGGATTAATCCCCTTAATACCTCAAATTTGTTCAATCAATCAATGAGATTATGGCTGATCTGTGACCTCAGTCCATATTCCTGCTTTTACCCTATGTCTCTTAATATTCACAATTATCAAAAATCTATCAATCCATTTTATATTTAACAGTTGTTCTTGCATGAACTAGCCTTTGTGGATCAGAGTTCCAAACTTCTACCATCCACTGTGTGTAGCAATGTTTTCTAATAACACTCCTGAAAGGTCTGGCTCTAATTGTTAGACTCTGCCCACTTGTCCGGGAACCCCAGCCAGCAGAAATAATTTCTCCCTATCTTTCCTATTTGTACCCCTTAATATCTTGAAAACATCCATCAAATTATCTCTTAAATATTCAAAATCCCAAGGTCTACAATGGGAGTACGTGTAATCTGTCTTTCGAAAGATTATTATTAATTTAAATCTTGGGGATCAGATATCATTCTGGTAAATCTATATTGCGCACCAATGTCCTTGCTAAGGTGTGGTGCTTAGAACTGCTCACAATATATCAGGAGGCAGATTTCTTCATTTTTTTCTAAGTGCAGTTCCAGCAGCAATGTTCCCGCTGACCGGAATGGTGTGAACCTGTGCCTAATTCACACTTGGAGCCTCATGCTTATGCATGAGTAAGCATCTCTCCAAATCGCTGATAAGACCGTAAGACATAGAAGCAGTAATAGGCCACTCGGCCCATCGAGTCTGCTCCGCCATTCAATCAAGGCTGATATTTTTCTCATCTCCATTCTCCTGCCTTCTCCCTCGAATCCCTTATTAATTAAAAACCCTATCTAAATCTGTCTTCAAGACACTCAGTGATTTGGCCTCCACAGCCTTCTGCGGCAAAGAGTTCCACAAATTCACCACCCTCTGGCTGAAGACATTCCTCCTCATCTCAGTTTTAAAGGATCGTCCCTTTAGTCTGAGATTGTGTCCGCTAGTTCTAGTTGTTCCGACTGGTGGAAACTACCTATCCATATCCACTCTATCCAGGCCTTGCAGTATCTTGTAAGTTTCAATAAAATGCCCCCCCCGTCATCCTTCTAAACTCCAACAAGTCGAGACCCAGAGTCCTCAACCGCTCCTCATATGACAAGGTCTTCATTCCAGGGATCATTCTTGTGAACCTCCTCTGGACTCTTTCCAAGGCCAGCACATCCTTCCTTTGATACAGCCTCAGAAGTACATCCCTGCTCTTGTATTCTAGCCTATTGACATGAATGCTAACATTACATTTGCTTTCCTAACTGCCAACTGATCCTGCACGTTAACGTTAAGAGAATCTTGAACAAGGACTCCGAAGTCCCTTTGTGCTTCTGATTTCCTAAGCATTTCCCCATTTAGAAAATAGTCTATGCCTCCATTCTTCCTTCCAAAGTGCATAACCTCACACTTTTCCACATTGTATTCCAGCTGCCACTTCCTTGCCCACTCTCCTAACCTGTCAAAGTCCTTCTGCAGCCCTCCTGCTTCCTCAATACTCCCTGTCCCTCTGCATATCCTTGTATCATCTGTAAACTTAGCAACAGTGCCCTCAGGTTCCTTCTTCCAGATCGTTAATGTATATTGTGAAAAATTGTGGTCCTAGCACAGCCCCCTGAGGCACACCACTATCGGCTGCCATCCTGAAAAAAAACGCTTCAATCCCACTCTCTGCCTTCTGCCAGTCAGTCAATCCTCTAAATATGCCATTATCTTACCCTTAACAGCATGGGCTCTTAACTTATTGAACAGCCTTCTGGAAATCTAAATAAATCATGTCCACTGGTTCTCCTTTGTCTAACATCTTTTGTTACCTCCTCAAAGAACTCGAACAGATTTCTCAGACATGACCTTCCCTTGACGAAGCCGTGCTGACTCAGTCCTATTTTATCATGCACTTCCAAGTACTCTGCAATCTCATCTTTAATAATGCACTCTAAAATCATACCAATGACCAAAGTCAGGCTAACCGGCCTATAATTTCCCATCTTCTGCCTCCCTCCCTTCTTGAACAGGAGTGTTACATTAGCCACATTCCAGTCCTCTGGGACCCTCCCTGCCTCCAGTGATCCTTTTGTTGAAAATGTATTTTATTATAAACATGTATCAAAGCAGGTTACAGCAACATACTTCCCAACACTCAACTATACAGCTTTTGCCCCTTTTTCACCTTCCCCCCCTCCCCCACCCCACTGTGACGAACAGCCCCTCAAACACAGTCACAAACATCCCCCACCTTTTCTCAAACATCCCTGCTGAGCCCCTTAACTCATATTTTATCTTCTCTAACCGCAGGAAGGCGTACAAGTCACCTAACCATGCCGCTACCCTCGGTGGCGATGCCGACCGCCACTCCAGCAAAATTTGCCGCCATGCATCCAGAGAGGTGAAGGCCACGATATCGGTCTTCCTCCAATCCATGAGCTCCGGCTTCTCTGGAACCCCTGATATCGCCACCATAGGATGCGGATCCACCTCCTCCTCCACTATCCTGGCTAAGACCGTGAACATTCCCGCCCAGAATCTTCCCAATTTTTCGCAGCCCCAAAACATGTGCGTGTGATTCGCTGGCCCGCGCCTACACATCTCACACTCATCTGCTACCCCCTGAAAGAACCCACTCATTCTTTCCCGAGTCATATGCACCCTTTGCACCACCTTAAACTGTATCATGCTCATCCTTGCACAAGAGGAGGTCCCGTTTACCCTATGCAGTGCCTCACTCCATACTCCCCAATTGATCTCCCCTCCCAACTCCGCTTTCTATTTCTCCTTGGTCTTCACAACCCATTCACCTCCCTGCTTCCCCCAGCCACTTGTATATATCCCCAATTTGTCCCTCCCCTTCCACATCCGGTAGCAGCAGTTGCTCCAGCAGGGTGTATCCCGGCAACCTAGGGAAACCCTCCAGACCTTTCGCGCAAAGTCCCTAACCTGCAGATACCTGAACTCACTACCCCTCAGCAGCTCTACCCTCCGGAGCTCCTCCAGACTGGCAAACCCTTCCTCCAAATACAAATCCCTCACCCTGACCAGCCCCACTTCCCTCCACCTCCTGTATACACTTTCTATCCCCCCCGGCTCAAACTCATGATTCTCGCATAGCGGCGTTAGCACCGGCATCCCTTCCATCTTAAAATGCCTCCTCAGCTGATTCCATATCTTCGCCGAGGACTGCACCACTGGGCTCCCTGATATCTACTGGGAGCCATTGGTAACGTAATAGCCCTCAAACTAGACCCCTTACAAGATTTCTCCTCCATCCTGGGACTGGTTTAGCACAGTGGGCTAAACAGTTGGCTTGTAATGCAGAATATGGCCAGCAGCGCATTTCTCTATGTTGAATTCCATTTGCTAAAGTTTTGCGCATTAGTTAATTTATCAATATCTCTTTGCACTTTAGGCTTCCACCTACACTGCTTGCAAGGCCGCCTATCTTTGTGTCAGGGGCAAATCTGGATATTTGGCTTTCTAAGGGGCGCACAGGTGGATAGCACTGTGGCTTCACAGCACCAGGGTCCCAGGTTCGATTCCCAGCTGGGTCACTGTCTGTGCGGAGTCTGCACGCTCTCCCCGTATCTGCGTGGGTTTCCTCCAGGTGCTCCGGTTTCCTCCCACAGTCCAAAGACATGTAGGTTAGGTGGATTGGCCATGCTAAATTGCCCTTAGTGTCTAAAAAGGTTAGGAGGGGTTATTGGGATAGGGTGGAAGTGAGGGCTTAAGTGGGTCGGTGCAGACTCGGTGGGCCAAATGGCCTCCTTCTGCACTGTATGTTCTATGTTCTATCCCATCATCAAAGTCATTCCAATAAGGTAAATAGTTGAGGTTCTGGATTGTGCTTTGAAGCAAACAAATAGGACACCTCATTGTCATAACTTTAAATACCCACCTTAAAGATTCACCAACTGTAGTTTCAAATAAAATCTTGTGCTTGAAACTATAATGGTTATTTTTACTTATCCCAAAAGTGGACAAAGGATGTTGGTTGGGAGGAGGTCTATAATTTTATGAAGTGTACTTCCTATATGCAAAAATGATCTGTTTGAGGAACATTTTTCACTCTCTATTGTAGCAATGTCATCCTTAATTAACAAAACTTCGCCTTTTCTTAGCTTCCTTTCCTTCCTAAAAGTCACGTATCCTTGAATATTCAGGTCCCAATCTTTGTTATTCTGCAGCCATTTCTCTGTAATGACTATCAGATCATACATATTTATTTCTAATTATGCTGTCAATTCATGTTTTGTTATGAATGTTGTGTGCATTCAGATACAGATCAATTAGTTCTATCCTTCTGGATAGTGGGTGCCTGGAACTCACTACCGGAGGAGGTAGTGGAAGCAGGGACGATAGGGACATTTAAGGGGCATCTTGACAAATATATGAATAGGATGGGAATAGAAGGATACGGACCCAGGAAGTGTAGAAGATTGTAGTTTAGTCGGGCAGTATGGTCGGCACGGGCTTGGAGGGCCGAAGGGCCTGTTCCTGTGCTGTACATTTCTTTGTTCTTTTTTGTTTGTTGTTCTACTTTTATTCTAACTTCTAGCATTATCTACTGGTACGCTGTTAAGTTTGTACTCTTTGACCCTTCCTGCCACTCTCTGATTATCATTTCTCTTATTACTACCTTGCTCTTTTGCCTTGTCTTCTCTATTTAATTTATCATATCTTCCCAAACTTGATCCTTTGCCACACTATTTAGTTCCAGGCCCTCTCTACTTTACTAGTTAAATGACTTGCCAGAACACTACTCCCAACACAGTTCAGGTGAAGATTGTCCTAAAGGTCCAACTCTCACTTTTTCCAGAACTGGTTCCAGTATCCCGTGAATCGAAACCCATTTCTACAGCACCAATCTTTGAGCCATGCATTTAACTTCCGAATCTGATTTACCCTATGCCAATTTGCTCACAGCTTAGGTAGTAATCTAGATATTATTACCTTTGAGGTTCTACTTTTTTAACCCTGAGCAGCTCATAATCCTTTAGCTTCTTTTCTAGTTCTACCTATATCATTGGTATCTACTTGAACCACTACCACTGGATCTGCCACCTCCCATGACAAGTTCCTCTCCAATTCAGAGCAAATGTCCCAAACCCAGGCAGGCAACATAGCTGTTTGAACTCCTGCTCTCGGCAGCAGTGAACTGTGCCCATCCTCCTGAATATGCTGTCCCAACTACCACTACATTCCTATTAACTCTCCATGCTTGAATATCTTCCTGTACCATGGTGCCATATTCAGTTTGCTCATCCACCCTACAGCTACTACTTTCATCCGTGCAGACTGAAAGAACTTCAAACCTTTTGGACAATTGCAAAGGCTGAGGTTCCTCCACTTTTATATTATGGGTCCCCATACCTCCTCACTTGTAGTCACATCCTCCTGTCCCTGATCACTGACCAAATTAGAATACCCTATTTTATCTGGCGTGACTGCTTCCTGGTACAAAATATCCAGGTAACTTTCCCCCTCGCTGATGCACTGCAGTGTCTGCTGCTTGGTCTCCAGCTCAATGCCTCTAAACCAAAGCTCCTCAAGCCACAGACACTGCAGACAAGTTTGCCCTGGATTACCCTGGTGTCCAGGAACTCCCACATTCTGCAGTCACAACACATCACTTGCCTCGCCATCTTTATTATTAATTTATTTATCTGAATCAATTTATAATTGATAAGCACAGCTAATCGCAGTATTGTTAGTACACCTTACTACAACTAATAAAACCTGAACAGTACTAATAAATTAGACGGGTTTTAAAGATAAATGAACAAAATAGTCACCACCAATCACAAATCTGGGGCGAGATTCTCCGACCCCCCACTGCGTCGGAGAATCGCCGTGGGCCGTCGTGTATCCCGCCGCCCGCCGAATTCTCCGAAGGGAGAAAAGTCGGCAGGGCGTAAATCGCGCCGCACACGTTATGGGGGGGTGAGTGCCAGGGACGGGGTCTGTGCCGGGGAGGGGGGTGTGGAGGTGCGTGCCGGGGAGGGGGACGGGGGTGTCCGTGCCGTGGAGGGGGGCGTGGAGGTGCGTGCCGGGGAGGGGGATGGGGGGTCCGTGCCGGGGGGACGGACGGGGGGACCATGCCGGGGAGGCGGACGGTCCGTGCCGGGGAGGGGGGGGGGGTCCGTGCCGGGGAGGGGGACGGGTCCATGCCAGGGAGGGACGTGGGGGAGGGGGGTCCGTGCCAGGGAGGGGGGCAGGGAGGTGCGTGCCGGGGAGGGGGACGGGTCCGTGCCGGGGAGGGAGACGGGGGTGGTCCGTGCCGGGGAGGAGGACGGGGGGGGGTGGGGGTCCGTGCCGGGGAGGGGGGGGGGGGTGCGAGGGCAAGTGAGTTGGTCCACCTGTCCAGGTGCCAGCCTCCAACAGTCGGACCCATGCGGTCCATGCCACCTGGCTGGGGGGAGGAGGGGGTATGGGCAATGATGACATGTCGTTCCCCCCCCCCCTCCCGCACAGGCCGTCATGTTTTCCGGTCAGCCAGCGATGTTGGCCGTTTTGGCAACAGCCGCTAATGCCCATGTTGCCCTGGATGAGGAGGAGGAGGAGCGTGCCAGAGAGGCGGCGCAGGCTGCCGCAGAGGGGCAGGCGGCAGCCGACCAGGCTGGAGGGACACCTGACCGACAGGACGAGGAAGGGGAGGAGGACGCCGCGGCCCCACGGCAACAGAGGCACCTGAGGACGCCCCGTGTGTACCGGCCCCGGCTGTCGTACCAGGACCTCACGGACCGGGAATGCAGGAGGAGACTCCGGATGAGCCGGGAAACCGTGGCACACATCTGCCACCTGCTGGCGCACCTGTCACTGCGTGGCACTGGCAGGGGACACCCTCTCCCCGTGTCCGTCAAGGTTACAGTGGCCCTGAACTTTTATGCAACGGGGTCATTCCAGGCACTGAGTGGGGATCTGTCCGGCATATCGCAGACATCGGTGCACCGGTGCATCCGGGCAGTGACAGACGCCCTATATGCCAATAGCGCACCGCTACATCCGCTTCCCTGTGGGCCGGGCCAGCCAAGATGCCCGGGCCGTGGGCTTCTCTGCCGTGGCCGGGTTCCCCATGGTCCAGGGCACGATTGATGGGATGCACATCGCCGTGCGGCCACCTGCAGATAACAGGGCCGTGTTCACCAATAGGAAGGGGACCTATTCGATGAACATACAGGTGGTCGGCAACCACCGCATGATGATCCTGCACGTTTGCGCCCGTTACCCGGGCAGTGTACACGACTCATACGTGTTGTCGCGGTCATACATCCCCGGCATGTACGAGGGACGCCATCCCCGGCTGAGGGGCTGGTTGCTGGGCGACAGGGGCTACCCATTGCGATCGTGGCTGATGACGCCTATACGGAGGCCACGCAATGAGGCGGAGAACCGCTACAATGATGCCCATGTAGCGACATGGGGAGTGATAGAGAGGTGCTTTGACATGCTGAAGATGCGTTTCAGGTGCCTGGACCTCTCTGGGGGCGCCCTCCAGTATCGGTCAGATAGGGTCGGCCGCATCATTGTAGTGTGCTGCGTCCTGCACAATATAGCCCAGCAGAGGGGCGATGTGCCGCAGGCAGAGGACGGCGGAGTGGAGGAGCAGCAGGAAGAGGCGCAGTCCTCCCAGGTGAGGGGGATGGAGGCAATGGTCAGGGCAGACGGGCTAGATGTGGCTGTCCACCGTTACCGGCTGGGTCAGCGGGCACGGGACAGGCTGATAGACGCCCGCTTCACTGACTAGATGGGCGTGGGAATCGGGTAGTATGGCCACAGACCGCACACCATGGCAACACCCGACCACCCACACCCCCCACCCAGCATCCTCACCCCCCTCCCCAACCACACCCACCCCACCCGCATGCACACCACCCCCCCATTGCCGATCCACCTGTGGCACAACTGCCGGGCTCACAGTTGCCGGTGGACGCGTGTCTATTGCAGGCCATGGAGGATGATGACAACCCGCCCTGCGATGAGCTCCTGGCTCCACATCGTTGGACTATGTCTGACCCATGGCCACAGTACCACCATCCACCCGGACCATCCCTGCATGCGGCTGTGACACTGCAGCGCACGGTCCCGTCCTCTGCCCAGGGGGATGTTGATGGCGGCCCAGGGGGAAGGGGGCAGACTCACCTGGGGCTGAGGTAAGACCACCCCTCACACACACACTTGCGCTCAACGTACATGACACCCCCGCACGCTTTGGACAGAGCACAAAGGCAGCTTCTGTAGGTGTAACATTGACTTTAATAACAAAAGGAGTTCATGCACGTGCCCTAGCCCCTAAAACTCATCTGTGCCCTACACCCGTGCCAACTTACTCAGTGTCTAATTGTTTGGCCTTACGGGCCCTTTGACTACGCCTAGGTGGTTCCCCAGACGGTACAGCAGAACTGGAGGTGGACTCCTGTGATTCCTGCCCTCTGACACGGGATCCCTTTGGCGGCCGTTTCTTGGGGCGTCCTGGCCTAGGTGGGCCAGGCTGCGGCCCGGGCGACTGGGATGGCGAGCTGCCAGCCTGTCCTGCCCGTTGCCCACCCAATGCACCTGGGACGGAAGGGGGGGAGCCCGAGGTGTTGAGGTGTTCCGGGACCTCCCCTACAATGGGACCCGGAACGGGCCACAGCACCTCCTCCTCCCTTGGGGTGCCCGATGGCCCCCACGCCTCTACATGGGTGGGGGATACGAACGGACTGGCCATCCGACTCCCCCCCCCCCCGACATCTGCCGCTGCCAGTCCTGGAGGCCTGTGCTGGTATTGACAGGGGTCTGCAGGTTTGCAGCCATGGAGCTCAGGGGGTTGGCGATCCCTGTCTGTGACTGTGCGACGCCGGCTCGCACATGGGCAATGGCGCTGATGCCCTCAGCGATGGCCTGCTGAGACTGGGCCATGGCCTGCAGAGATTGGGCTATGGACTGCTGAGACTGGGCCGTGGCCTGCAGAGACTGGGCCATGGCCTTCAGAGACTGTGCCACGGAGTTGAGCCCCTCTGCCATCTGCCGCTGGCGCTGGCTCATGGCCTCCTGTGAGAGGGCAGCCATGTCCTGGACCACAGACGCCGCCTGCACGGAAAGCCCCAGGCCTCGCAAACCGCTCCCCATGTCTGACACCGTTGCACCCATTGCCTCCACCGCGGACGCCACCCGTGCGGTGTCGGCCTGGGTAGCACGCATGACCGGCACCACTGCCAGATCCTGGATGCGGGTGGACTCCTCCACCTGCGACTGCAGCCGCCGCAAGCTGGCCGTCACCCTCTTCGCTCGTCTCAGGTTCGGTGGTTGCATCGGACCTATGGGTGGGTGTGGTAACTCAAGGGCGGCTGATGTTCGCATGCGCCGGGCTGCCCTCCGACCGCCCGGCCCCTCTGCTGCTCCTACCTCCACCTGCTGTGCCAGGACGGCTGTGTTGTGCGCACCAGTGAGTGTACCAGACGCCTCATCACTAAAGTGCCCAACCGAGGTGAGCGTCTCTGCAATGGTGGAGGGTGTTGGTGACAGCAGTGGCGTTGTGTTGTGCACATCGTCCGACTCTGAGTCCATGGCACTTTGGGGTGGCGGTTCGTCTCCGCCCATCCAATCTGTGTCACTGTCCTGTATTTCAGTTTCCTGGGTAGGGGTGTCCTGGGTAGGGGTGTCCTGGGTTGTGGTTTCGTGGCTCGGCTGTGACGGGGACCTGTGGTTGCCTCTCTCGTCGCTGGGTGGCACACGCCTGCGTCGCCGCACCCGCATGAGATGGGGGCGCCGTCTCCCTGTTGCTCCAGGTCTCTCCGTCTCCCGTGGTTTCCGAGGGGCATTGTGCGGGCGGCGCATGCCAGAGGGTCCGGGTCTCTTCGTCTCCTGTGGTCTCCGAGGGGCATTGTGCGGGCGTCGCATGCCAGAGGGTCCGGGTCTCTCCGTCTCCCGTGGTCTCCGAGGGGCATCATGCGGGCGCTCTGCATCTGCGGGGATGGGTGCCTCGACGTTTGCTCCGGCGATACACAATGAAGCATGCATGGTTAGACACGCAGGCAGTGATCATGTGATATGGGGGATATGGGGGAGGGGAGATATGGGGGAGGGGAGATATGGGGGAGGGGAGATATGGGGGAGGGGGGATATGGGGGAGGGGGGATATGGGGAGGGGGATATGGGGTAAGGAGGATATGGGGTAAGGGGGATATGGGGAGGGGGATATGGGGGAGGGCGGGCTATGGGGAGGGGGATATGGGGAGGGGGATATGGGGAGGGGGGATATGGGGAGGGGCGATATGGGGGAGGGGGGATATGGGGGAGGGGGGATATGGGGGAGGGGGCATATGGGGGAGGGGCTCACCCTGGCTGCCCTGACGAGGTTGTTCACCTTCTTGTGGCACTGGGTGCCTGTCCGTGGTGTCAGGGCCACAGCGCTGACGGCCTCTGCCACCTCCCTCCACAGACGCCGGCTGTGGCGTGGGGCGACTCTGCGGCCGTGTCCGGGATACAGGGCCTCCCTCCTCTGCTCCACTGTGTCCAGGAGCGCCTCAATGTCGCGGGACTGGAACCTCGGGGCTGAGCGGCGGGCGGCCATCCGGTCGGGTCTTCTGGTCGGGTGGGGGGAGCAGCGCGTCTTATGCGCCGTTACGCCGTGTAGCGCGGATAGTGTCTCGTCGCCGCTAGCCCATTCCGGGCCAGAGACTTAGCGACGTTTGGGGCGGCGTGATGCAGGTGGGATTTGCGTCGTTTTTGGCGCCGGTCGGCGGACATCGCGCTGATATCGGAGAATTTTGCCCCTGGTTTCCTGTGATGGCACAATTTGATTTTTCTCAAAGCACAGCCACTCCAATCTGGAGTCACAGATTAGACTAGATTGGATTGCTCTTCTAGATGGTGGTTACTGTCTCAGGGTCCTCTTTTCGCCCACTCTTCCAGTTGGTAGTTACTGCCTTTGAGTCTTTCTATTAGCTTGCTCTTGTAGGCAATGGTTCCTGCCTCCAAGTCCTCTTTTTGTCCACTCTTCCCAACAGACTTTGGACTTCTCACACATGCAGGCCGGGACTGGGCTGTACATACACAGTTCTACATCTTTTAAGTTCTTTGAGCCAAAGACAAGCCGAGTGCACTTGTGCAGAAGAAGAAGGGTGCAAGAACCCAGCTCAGGTCACTGGATGCGGAGCACCATAGTAAGTAAATGTCCAAGAGAGATAAATAAGGGAGGGGAACAGGGAGAGGCATCAAAACGAACTCCAGGTAAGGAACAAAGACAGAGAACAGAAAGAGGTCCCAGTTATGTCACAAAAAAAGAGAGCAGCAGAGAAACAGGCCTCAAATGGAGAAAAGGACTTCGGGGATCAGAAGTCCTGGTAATTGAAAGGGGCTAAGAAGAAGCCCTGAAAATCAAAGAAGGCAGTTGAAATTTGGTGATCCTGTGCTGCGGCCACTGGGACAAAGGTGCCCCTTTGGAGTAGTAGTGTTCTGCTTGGCATGGCCGAAGAGTTGAAATAGTGCTTGTATGTTGATGCTTGAGTGCCTCGGACTCCAGGAGAATGGAATTTTGGAAGGTGACATTGAAACCTTGCGAGGTGGACAATCTGAGTTGCACTGACCTTTGGAGAGAATTCCAAGGCGCGATCTTTGACGGTGAAGATTGGAAACCCTTGTGAGGGAGACATTGTTTCAGTGAGACTGGTTGACTCACTGTCTGACTAACATCTAGGTGAATTGCTGGGAAAAAAACATGGAATTTGTGTTGGTTGCAGCTATCATTTATTGTGCAGTGTTAATTCACCCTGAATGTTAAAGTAAAAGATAGATATTTTTAAATTGTTTTACCTTTGTGACTTAATATGGTAAAGTTTATTTTTGCTGTTCAAAATCCATGGAATATCGTGGCATTATTCTATTAGCAAATGTCTTGAATATCAAGATTTGTCTGCTTTAAACAAAACGTTATTGGTCCCTAACCAGATACAACAACAACAGGGGGTTTAGCCAAGGATCATAACACTCCCCCTGATTGTCACCCTCACCAAATGCACTGCATTCATCAATTGAATACATGTGTGCATTAAAAGACTGTCCCTGGCAGCAATTAAAGTAGCTGGTGCTGCCTTGCCTGCATCATCTTTCTCCTCTTTGTCTTCCTCTTTGGAATGAAGTACAAAAAATCTGTACATCTTGCTGCTGTGCAGTGTTACTCAGAACCCAGCACTCCATGGCCATTCTGCACACTGTGGCTGGTGCGTCCTGAAGGGCACCTCAAGATCTTTGAGGTATTTGAAGAGTATATTCAGCATGCCTGTATTCATTGCAATCTTTTTGGCTTTATTGGTCAGCTTTCTGACGGGTATCATCAGCCACATTTGAAGTGGTAGTATCCCTTGTCTCCTGGCAGCCACCCAGTATGTATGCTTCCAGTTGTCAGAGAGCCTGGACAGTTGCAGTATGAAACCATCATGGCAGCTCACCAGGAATCTGCATACACCTGCAGGAGTATCTTTTTCTGGTTGCCCCTCAGGTGGACAATGATTAAGTGGAAGTCCTTGCAGTTCATAAATACTCTTGATTAATCTGGGGTTGTACAGATTGCCATGTTTATATAATCAATGACATCCTGCACCTGGGGGAAGTCAGCTACAGCTGCAATCCTAAATGCTGACTCATTCTTCACAGGCAGAGTTCACATAATTGCTGGCACTGGCAAACAACCCATTTTTCACCATTTTCTGGGCTGCCAACTGTGAGATCCTGAATATATCTCCGATAGATCCCGAGAAGAGTTTGCAGACAGGGGGAACTGCGCGGGAACGCTGGGTGGGCAGCCTGTTGGGGGGGGGGGGTGTTCCTGCACCGGGGGGGGGGGGCCCTCCGATAGGGTCTGGCCCGCGATCGGTGCCCACCGATCGGCGGGCCGGTCTCTCTAAAGGAGGACCTCCTTTCCTCCGCCGCCCCGCAAGATCCATCCGCCATCTTCTTGCGGGACGGCCTCAGGGAGGACGGCAACAGCGCATGCGCGGGTTGGCGCCGGCGAACCCGCGCATGCGCGGGTGACGTCATTTACGCGACGCCGGCCACGTCATTGACGCGGCGACGCTTTGTACGCGGCGCCAAGGCCCAGCGCGCGTAAAATACGCGCCGCCGCTCCTAGCCCCCCGGGGGATGGAGAATAGGGGGCTGGGAGCGGGCTCTGACGCCAGAGTGAAACACTCCGGTTTTCACTCCGGCGTCGGGACTTTGACTCCATTTAGGAGAATCGCGCCCAAGGTTCACTTTACTAAATCAGAACCAGCCCTCTCCACTGATCTTAAACAAATGGGCAGCATTTAAAAAAAATGTTTTTTATTTAGTTAAACCTATTGTCCATAAAACATCCCAATAATTGTGGTCAAACTTTGGCTATACTATATTTAAGTTCTCTTATTTATAACATTTCAGACCTTGTAACTTCCCACTCCACACAGAAGAATGACGATCAAAACCAATGGGCATTCCTGGAAGAAATAAGGCAGCATCTGTTCTCTCTGCCCAGCACTGAAGTACTTCCCTCCCTATTTGAAATTCCAATATAACCTCAAAATGTACAGGCAGAATCATTAGCCTTGAAATTATACCATGTGATACTTTTGTGCGAATATTTGATAAGTTAGCTTAAAATTGCACTCTCTGGTATTCCACTGGAGGGGTAAGCACATTAGGATCGCAACTAAGATAGCCGAGAGAAATCTGAGATGATCATTTCAAGCCTTTGCATGCTAATGTCGAATGGGCTCTAGGATTAGAAAGTGTACCTGTAAGTGTGGTGTAAGAAATAAATCATAGCTAAATCAGCGTTGAAAACTCTGGAAGAAAGTACAAAATAGTTCAATATTACCATTCTGGGTCAGTTTAGTAGATGAGAGTAGGGTTGAGATCCAAAAGAACTCCTTGGTACTTCGTTGAAATATGAGACTGGATGGGATGTTGGGGCAGCCATTGAAGTCCTCTTTACAGCAGGGGAGACCCAGGTACAGCCCATGGTTACTGAAAGTGCTGTTTTCATCACACTGTAAAATAAAACTCTCAGGTTAATTTGATTAAGTCCCCCATTTACCGCCATCACACATTTTGCTATCCTCCCTCACAGCCTTCAATTTTGCAGCTTCCTCCTATTGCCAAAAGGGCACAAGTGACTTTCAGTATCCCCCTCAGTTGATGGCATGAACAATAAGCAACAAAGGGCGAGACCTGCAATTAACAGTTTTAAAAAATAACTTAATTGATCAACTTTGAAATGCGCTGAAGTGAAATGAAACTGGCTATCCTTTTGAAGTCACAGCTCAACAAAAAGGCTAATGAAATGTCGGCTTTTGATCACACGGTGGCTGGAATACAAAGGGGAGAAAGTGTTGTACAGATTGTCCTGAGACACCATCTGGAGCATTGTACTCAGTTCTGAGCGGCACTTCAGGAAGAATACATTGGTCTTCGAGAGACCCACAGCACAGATTCACCAGATCGATGTTGGGGTTTAAGGGATTTAAATTCCGTATACAGGTTCCTTTACATTCCCTTTAGTTGAAAAGAATGAGGGGTGGTCTGATTAAGGTGTTTAAAATGTTAAAAGTGACGACTTCAGTAGGCAACCATGGAGTGAGTGGTCGCACATTTGGTGGCTCCCGCTCGTGGCGTTTTTTTTGGAACTTTTCCCTGGCTAACAAGTGGATGTGAGGCGGAATATAGGTGAAGGAAAGTGCGAGGAAAAGATTTATCCTCTGGTGTATGAAGCTGAGGGCCAGAAACAGTCGAAAAAGAGGGAATCAGTCGTTTGGAGCTGGAGCGGTGCCTGCAATGCACGTGGAGATGGCGGAGGGGCAGGGAGCGACCCTGCCGGCTCAGTGATTGACCGAGCATTTGGTGAGCTTCTTGGACCCGTGGAGATTTGGGAGGCCGAGGGCAAAATAATTTTCCTTTTACTCCTATGTGCACAATGTGTACGCCCGAATACATTTTTTCATGGTTGATAAGACATTGTTGGCAAGGATGGTGGATGTCGAGTATTCGGCAATAGTGGTGTCGGACCACGCCCCCCACACTGGGTGGATTTACGAGTGAGCAAGTGGGGGGGGGGGGGGGGGGGGGGCAGCGCCCGTAATGGAGCTTGGATGTGGGACTGTTAGTGGAGGAAGAGGTGTGTGAGCGGGTGAGGAAGGCCATCCGGGGATATGTTGAAATTAATGACACGGGGGAGGTCTTGGCAGGTACGATCTGGGAGGCACTGAAAGCAGTGGTCAGGGGGGAGTTTGTTTCGATTCTGCCGCAGAGGGAAAAGGCGGAGCGGGTGGAGATAGAAACGCTAGTGGAGGAAATCCTGCAGGTGGACCGGAGATATGCAGAGACTCCGGAGGAAGGGCTGCTAAAGGAACGCCAGAGGCTGCAAATGGAATTTGCGTTGGTAATCACAGATAAGGCAGTTGCGAAGTGTGAGAGGAGCGGTGTACGAGTATGGGGAGAAGGCGAGCAGGATATTAGCGCACCAGTTGAGGAAGCAAGAGGCGGCGAGATAAATTGGGAAAGTGAAGGACATGGGAGGGAACAGTCTTGGACCCGGCGGGAATGAATGGGGTGTTCAGGGAGTTCTACAGTAAATTGTATAAGTCGGAACCCCTGGCTGGGAGGAGGGCATGAGGAGGGTTCTGGGAGTGTTGGAGTTTCCAAAGGTGGATGAGGAGTTGGTGGAGGGCTTGAGGCCCCAATTGGGCTTGCAGAAGTAGAAGAGGGGCAGGAGGCGATGCAATCGGGTCAGGCCCCGGGACATGATGGGTACCTGGTGGAATTTTATAAGATATTCTCGGGGGTGTTGGGAGCGCCGTTGGTAAGGGCTTTCAATGAAGCAAAGGAGCTGGGAGTTCTCCCCCCGACGTTGTCACAGGCGTCGATCTGCCTAATTTTTAAACAGGATAATCACCTGGAAAACTGTGGGTCGTGTAGGCCGATTTCCCTGTTGAATGTGGATACCAAATTGTTGGCGAAGATCCTAGCCACAAGGATCGAGGACTGCGTCTCAGGAATAATTGGGGAGGACCAGACGAGGTTCGTTAAGGGGCGGCACCTGGCGACCAACATTAGGAGGTTGCTTCCAGAGGGGCACGAAGTTGAGGTGGTGGTGGACATGGACTCAGAGAAGGCCTTTGATCGGGTGGAGTGGGAATACTTATGGGAGGTCCTGGGGCGGTTTGGGTTTGGGCAGGGATTTGTGGATTGGGTCCAGTTGCCATACCAGGCACCGGTGGCGAGTGTGCGGACGAATCAGGTGAGATTGGACTACTTTACATTACTCCGGGGGACGAGACAGGGGTGTTCACTTTTCCTACTGTTGTTTGCCTTGGCTATAAAGCCATTGGCATTGGCATTGAGAGCGTCACGGGTCTGGCAGGGGATAGTACGGGGGGGGGGGGGACACAGTGTCTCGCTCGATGCGGATGATCTGCTGCTGTACATATCGGGCCCACTGGGCGGAATTTGGAGGGATTATGAGGATATTAGAGGAATTTGGCTGATTTTTGGGATGCAAATTAAATATGGGTAAGAGCTCCACAAGTTTGCGATACAGGCAAGGGAGCAGGAGAAAAGACTGGGTGAGATGCCGTTCAAGGTGGTGGGAGGGAGATTTCGATATTTGGGTATCCAGGTGGCGCGGGAGTGGGAGCAGCTATATAAATTGAATTTAGGACAGCTGGTAGAACAGTTTGGGGGGATTTTCAGAGGTGGGACACGTTCCCATTGTCATTGGCGGGCAGGTACAGACAGTTAAAATGACGGTCCTCCCGTGGTTTTTGTTTCTTTTCCAGAGTCTCCCAATTTTTATTCCCAAGGCCTTCTTCAAAAAGGTGAATGCAGAGACCTCAGAATTTGTTTGGGCGGGTAAAACCCCGCGTGTGAAAAAGGTGCTGCTCGTGCATGGCGCAGGGGGTGGGCGGTGGGGAGGGGTGTTGACCCTCCTGAATTTCATCAAATATTACTGGGCAGCGAATGTTGCACTGGTCAGGAAGTGGGTAGTGGGGAAGGGGTCGGTAAGGGTGGAGGACATGTAAGGACATAAATTTGGGGGCATTGTCGACGGCACCTCTGCCGTTTCGCTGGCTTGGCACTGCACAAGCCCGGTAGCAGTGACAGCCGTAAGGGTATGGGGACAGTGAAGACAGCATATGAGATTCGAGGGGGCATCGGTGTGGGCACCGATATGTGATAATCACCGTTTCGCTCCAGGAGGGCTGGCCGGGGGGTTTCAGGGGTGGTTGCGGACAGGGATCGAGAAGTTTGGGGATCTCTTTATTGATGAGGGTTTCCTGAGCTTGGAGGAGCTGGAGGAGGAGTTTTAGTTGCCGGGGGGAATGGGTTCCGGTATCGACAAGTGAAGGATTTTGTGAGGAGGCACATTTCGACCTTCCCGTACCTGCCGCCCCAGGGCCTACAGGATAAGGTGGTGTTGAGAACAGGAGTAAGAGAGGTGAAGGTCTCAGAGATCTATAAGGGGCTGATGGAGTGGGAGGGAGCCCCGATAGGGGAGGTGAAGACAAAGTGGGAAGAAGATATGGGTGGGGAGTTGGAGGCCGGGTCATGGAAGGAGGCCCTGAGGAGAGTCAATGTGTCCTTGTCATGCACTAGGCTCAGCCTGATATAGTTTAAGGTGGTCCATAGGGCACACATGACTGTGGCCCGGATGAGCAGGTTCTTTGAGGAGATGGAGGATAGGTGCAGGCGCTGTGCGGGGTGTCCTATGAAACATGCTCATATGTTTTAGGCATGTCCGAGGCTGATGTGTTTCTGGCAGGGGTTTTCTGACGTCATGTCAGAAGTCTTACAAGTGAGGGTGGTTCTGAGTCCAGAGGTGGCGATCTTCGATGTGTCGGAAGACACGGGGAGCCCAAGGCCGCACATGGGCGGCACGGTAGCACAGTGGTTAGCACTGTTGCTTCACAGCGCCAGGGTTTCAGGTTCGATTCCCGGCTTGGGTCACTACCTGTGCGGAGTCTGCACGTTCTCCCTGTGTCTGCGTAGGTTTCCCCCGGGTGCTCTGGTTTCCTCCCACAAGTGCCGAAAGATATGCTGTTAGGTGATTGGACATTCTGAATTCTCCCTCAGCGTACCCGAACAGGCGCCGGAATGTGGCGACGAGAGAATCTTCATTGTAACTTCATTGCAGTGTTAATATAAGTCTACTTGTGACAATAATAAAGAGTATTATCATTATCGTTGGTAGGGGTTAGTTCGTGAAGTTATAGAACGCTGGGAGGAGTTAGTTAATGGGGCTATCGAGGGGGGCAGCACGGTGGCATTGTGGATAGCACAATTGCTTTACAGCTCCAGGGTCCCAAGTTCGATTCTGGCTTGGGTCACTGTCTGTGCGGAGTCTGCACATCCTCCCCGTGTGTGCGCGGGTTTCCTCCGGGTGCTCCGGTTTCCTCCCACAGTCCAAAGATGTGCAGGTTAGGTGGATTAGCCATGATAAATTGCCCTTAGTGTCCAAAATTGCCCTTAGTGTTGGGTGGGGTTACTGGGTTATGGGGATAGGGTGGAGGTGTTGACCTTGGGTCGGGTGCTCTTTCCAAGAGCCGGTGCAGTCTCGATGGGCCGAATGGCCTCCTTCTGCACTGTAAATTCTATGTTAAGGGGTGAGAGAGGTCGACGACCTGGCCTTTGCCTCCCTGGTGGCCCGGAGACGGATCTTACTAGGATGGAGGGATTCGGAGCCCCCGAAGTTTGGGGTGTGGGTTAGCGACATGTGGGGTTTCTCAGACTCGAAAAAATTAAATTCACCTTGGGGGGTTCGTTGCAGAGGTTTGCTCGGAGGTGATAGCCATTCAACAACTTCTTTGAGAAAACTTAAGCTGTCTGAGCGGGGTGGGGGGGGGGGAAGTGGAGGCAGGGGAGGTGGTTGGGGAAGATGGCACTGTTTGTGTAAGCCACATTGGCTGTGGTTTGTGCCCGGGGGGGGGGGGTTGTTGGGAACATTATTGTGTTTTTGTTGAAATTTGATGTTTAAAATTGTTAAAATTATAAATCCCTTAATAAAATATTTTCTAAAAAAAAATAAAATGTTAAAAGTGTTCAACAGATTGCATAAAAAGAAAATATTTCTCCTGATGGGAAATCATGAATAAAAAATAGAGCGAGGCCATTTAGGGAAAACGTCAGGAAGGTCATGCTTGTGACTTCCGGTGGCGACATGTAGGCGGAGGTCACACGTTGGATGGCTCCCGCTAGAGCTTTTCTTTTTTGGCCCTCTTCACCCAACTTCGGGAGGAAATTTTATATGAACGGTCTCTAGTAAAGTTGTGGTATTCAGAGGATGTCGAAAACCCAATGGAAGGATACGGGACTGTTATAACCTGCCTGGATCCTATTGGCTGGGGACAATTGATTACCCCATGTTCCTTGGGGAATATGAGCTCCCCCAATGAGGTGGGACACGAGGCACTTTGCAGCTGTATAAATAGAGCTGGCTAGTGTGGTACCCGCTAGAGAAGGAACCAGTAGTGAACTACTGGTGCTGTGTATATATTGTTGTAAATAAAGTTACTTTCTGTTTGACTCTGCAAACTCGTGCTGGATTCTTTGTAGCCCTCACAAAGGGACGAAAAGGAACAAGCACTATTCCGCCTGAAAGCTCGAGTTCGGTGAGGAATGCTGTGGGAGGAAAGATAGTGAGGGCAGGTTCGCTGGGTGGAGCTGCACCCATTACATCAGACATGCTGGCCGAGATGACGGCGGTGGATTTTGAGCGGCAATTTGTCAAGCATTTTGAGCGATATGGAAAGGAGATGATGAGGACACTCAAACAGTTGGTGGACGATCGGCTGTGCCCGATAATGGAAGTTCTTGGAAAGACGTCGACGAGGGAGCGGGGAGGGGTGTTGAAGGGGGTGGAGGAGGCATTGTCATGGCACAAAGACCAGCTCACCTCAATGGAAGAGGAGCTGCGGAGGGTGGAGGAGAATAATAAAGGGTTGAGAGCCAAAATGGAGTACTTGGAGAACAGGTCATGGCGGCAGAATCTTCGGATATGGGACTCCCTGAGAGGTTGGAGGGCCAGAGGCCGACGGAGTACTTTTCAGAGATGTTTGCCATATGTTGGGGGAGGAGGAGAACTCCTCCCTCTTTGAGCTGGTTAGGGCTTATCGATCGCTCTGGCTGAAGCCTAAGGCGAATGATCCACCAAGAGCGGTGATAGTCTGTTTTCACAGCTATTGGATGAAGGCGATGGTCTTGAGATGGGCCAATTAGAATTGGGAGGTGAGATGGGAAGGCAGTGGTATTCGTATATACCAGGGCATCATAGTGGAAATGACAAGTCAACAGGCGGCCTTTAACAGGGCAAAGGCAGCGCTCTGTAAGAGTGATGTGTGGCTGTAACTTCATCTGTATCAACCAGTGTGTGTGCGATAATGTGTGTGAGAGATTGAGATGTTGCATTTCAAACATTCAGGCCAATGTGTGTGATAATAAATAATCTAATCACCAAAAAGCTTGCCAATGAAATTTATTTTAAACTAGGAAAAGTCACTCTGAGGGCAAGGAACACATCCTGATAACGACGGGAAGAGACCATATAAATTCTGTCTGTAACAGGAATTATTTTTTCACACAAAGGTTAGTGCAAATCTGTATTTCTCGCCCTGCAAATACTGGAAATTGCAGCTGTGACATTATGTGAAATGTTCAGAATACAAATGGTTGTCATATCATATTTAACCACTAGATGGAGCTGGATACAGAACTATATAAAGCACTGACTCACAAGCTTCTGGGAGAGGTTTGGCGAGGAGCAGTGAGAGAGTGTAGAGTACAGTTATAGATAGAGTGTAGAGCCGAGTGTTAGTAGAGTGTAGATTACTAGATTATTGTTTACTATAGGAATTAAGTGGGTCGAGCTTTAATAAGTAGTGTTCATAAAAGTTAGCTTCGTTAATGACCTTAGCTCCTGTGGTCTTTGTGAGCGCTAGAACATCCATCCTGATAACAGAATCATAAAGGACACCCCAGCATCCTTCAAGACCGAGATCAACATTTTGTCAGGAGGTATCAAGGGATATGAAGCAAAGGCAAGTAAATGCAGTTGAGATACACATGAACCATATCGAATGGCTTAGTAGGCTCAGTCTTCTCTCTTGCAGAAGAAGGTGATGCACATTAAAGGGAGCAGAACAGAATTGGCAAAGACAAGGACACCTGCATCTCCTGATCTCTATGGTGGTGATGGCTCTCAACATCATGCTCCCAGCTGTGACAGAACGTGCTGCATTCAGCACTGCTGAGAATACTGAGGACATAGTTCTGGTAACGGCCAAGGAGTGGTTGCACATTTGGTAGCTCCCACTCAAGGTAGAATTGCTTGGTTCTTTTTCACCTGATTTAAGAGGTACTTGCTGGGGTGAGGTGCACGAGCACTGAGAAATTGTTGTGCTCCATTGGTGGGGCCAGTTTATGGCTTACCAGACGAGGAGTATAATGAGTAAGAGGCACCAGTCAGGCCGAGAGATTATTCCGGGTGCAACAAAGGAAAAGATGGCGGAGGGTTCTGGGGTGGCTTTGCCGTCCAGTGGTCTACTAAGCAACTGATGGACTTTTTGAATGCTAGGTTCCAGCAGCAAAAGCCTCCGAGGACCTGGTGAAGGTGGTGGAGCCACTTAGGGCAGCTATTGAGAAATTTCAGCTGGATCTGACGCTCATGCGGTGGGTGAGCATGAGGACCGGCCCGCCTTGTTGGTGGCAGAGATGGTGCCTCATTGGTGGCAGGGGTTGAGTGGCGGGAAAAGGTGGAGGACCTGAAGAGTCGTTCCACGAGGCAGAATCTCTGGATTGTGGGACTTTCAGTGGCAGCCATGGAGTGAGTGATCGCACACAGGGAGCTCCAGCAAAAAGGCGTTGGTTTCGGCATTTTATACCTGTTAGCAGAGTAACTCTGGCAGGAAGGTGGTGCAGAAGGTGTAGAGGGAGAGGTTCTCCCCAAGATTGGTATGTCTACTGACTACCAGACCTGGAAAAGAACAGTTAAAGACCTAGCTAAGGAATTGGAGGGGACCTGTGGCGCAGCAACAATTACAAGAATGGTGGAGGGGGAAGAGTCGTCGCCAGTGGGAAAGTCCCAGATGGAGCAGTTGATGGCCTTCATCAAAGATAAATTTCTTCAGCAAAAGAAGGAGATGCATGGCGACTGGTCAAAGGCCTTTGAGGGAGCAGTAGCACTCTGAGGGGATCGATGGACCGGGTAGAGAAGTGCCTTGAGGCGAAAGGGGTGACGATACCCGAGGTGGAAAAGATGGTGTCCAACCAGAACAATCAGATCGGGTCCTTGAAGGCGGAGGTGGGGTTCATAGAATTTACAGTGCAGAAGGAGGCCATTCGGCCCATCGAATCTCCCCCGGCTCTTGGAAAGAACACCCTACTTAAGCCCACGCCTCCACTCTCTCCCCGTAACCAGTTACCCCACCTCACCTTTTTGGACACTAAGGGCAATTTAGCACAGCCAATCCACCTAACCTGCACATCTTTGGACTGTGGGAGGAATCCAGAGCACCAGGAAGAAACCCATGCAGACACGGAGAGAACGTGCAGACTCCGCACAGACAGTGACCCAAGCCGCAAATCGAATTTGGGACTCTGGAGCTGTGAAGCAACTGTGCTAACCACTGTGCTACCGTGCTGCCCCTAGTGGCTCAATGCATGTCGCTGTGAGTGAAGGTGGAGGAGCAGGAGAACAGACCCAAGCTGCAGAATTTGCGAATTGCGGGTTTGCCAGAGAGTGTGGACGGAACGAGTGCCACAAAGTATGTGTCGAGGATACTGGCCAGGTTGGTGGAGGAGAAGGTGCTGGACAAGGACCCAGAGGTGGACGGAGCCCACAGGTCCTTAAGGCAGGGTGGTGATTGTGCGATTGCACAAGTTCGTGGAGAAGGAAAAGATGGGCCAGGGAGAAGCGAGACTGGAATGGGGGGGGGAATCAAAGGAGAATATACCAGAGATTGGCGCGGAGCTGGCAAAGAGGCATGCTGGACTCAACAGGGCTAAGATGGTGCTGTACCGAAGGAAGATTCATTTTGGAGTTTTTCACCCGGCGAAACATTTGAAGGTCGGGAGTACTGAGACGCCAGAACATAGAACATAGAACATAGAACGATACAGCGCAGTACAGGCCCTTCGGCCCACGATGTTGCACCGAAACAAAAGCCATCTAACCTACACTATGCCCTTATCATCCATATGTTTATCCAATAAACTTTTAAATGCCCTCAATGTCAGTACTGGGGCAGGAGGGACCTGTACCGTTGGGACGGTCTTCACCTGAACCATTCTGGGACCAGTGTTCTAGCGAATAGGATAAATAGGTTGGTCACAAGGACTTTAAACTAGCAAGTTGGGGGGAAGGGAAGGGTAAAGCTATGGACAGTATAATGGTTAATGGAGAACATAGAAAATACAGCACAGAACAGGCCCTTCGGCCCACGATGTTGTGCCGAACCTTTGTCCTAGATTAATCATAGATTATCATTGAATTTACAGTGCAGAAGGAGGCCATTCGGCCCTTTGAGTCTGCACCGGCTCTTGGAAAGAGCACCCCACCCAAACTCTTGGGAAGAGGCCAATGACATAATAAGGGACCATAAACTGGGGGAGAACTGAGAGTTGGTGTAAGATGGAGGAGCTAAATCTGCAAGGGTTGAATATTATGGCTGTTTTGTGTTACCGGAGGGTGGGGAATTTTATCCCCCCCACCCCGGCCATTTGTTGTGTTTTTCCTTTTGGAAGGAGGTGATTTATGATTTTGAATGCTTTTCTTTATGGGTAAGGGCTGTGCATGGGTGCATGGCCCGCTGGGTGGGGTTGCCAGCTGAGGGGTATTCAGGTGGGTAAGGGGTCGTTTGCACAGGCTAAGAAAGGACCGGCGGGGGGAGGGCCGGAGAGGTGTGCAAGGGGAGCCTTTGAAAGGGAGTTGCCACGCTAGCAGGTAAATGCTGGTGAACGGAGGTGAGGTGAGGGAGAAGGTCGCGAGAGGTGGCCAGGTGGGTGGGGTGGGGGGTGGGGGATTGCGACATGGCAGAGTTTGAGACTGTGTGTGGTCATGGGCGGAGAGGGGGCCATCTTGGATGGGCCCGGTTCAGGATGGTAGTATATGAGGTAGGTGGGGGATGATGCCGGACGGTAGAGGGGAATGGAGGTGTAAGCCTCCGGTAAGAGTTGTGACATGGGTCCGAGAGTTAAACGGTCCAATTAAGAGGTCCCGGGTTTTTTGCGCACCTGAAGAGTTTGAAGGCGGAGGTGATTTTATTTACAGGGGATGCATCTTCGGGGGCGATCCCGGACTTAAGACACGCACCAGCTGATTATGGGTGGAGATTTTAATTGTGTGATGGAACCAAAGGTGGACAGGTTGAGCCTCAAGTCAATGGGAAGGGCGAGGATAGCGAACGAGTTGGGAGGGTTTATGGAACGTATGGAAATGGTTGACCCGTGGAGATTCAGGAACCTGGAGGGGAAACATGTATGAAGGTGTATTCTAGAATTGGTTTCTTTGTGGTGAGTCGGGCGGTGTTAATGGGGGTGACGGGGGTGGAGTATGCAGGAATTGTGATTTCAGATCATGTGCCGCATTGGCTGGAGGTGAGGCTTAGTTTGGGGCATGTGCAGAGGTCAGGATGGAGGCTACATTCGGGTCTTTTGGCGGGTAGGTTTTGCGAAAGGTGAGGTCGGCGGTTGTGGATTACGTGGAGATTAATCAGGACCGTTGGCGGCCACGTTGAAGGCGGTGGTCCGAGGGGAGATTATCTCATTCAAGGCGCAGAGATGGGGGAGGGAGGAGCATGGGCAGCTGCTCGACCAGATGGTCAAGGTGGCTAGGAGATACTCAGGGAGCCCGTACTAAAGAGCTGTTGTCGGAGAGGAAGAGGTTGCAGGGGCAGTTTGATAGGTTGACGACAGGACGGGCAGTGAGATAGTTACGGAGGGCAAGGGGGTGCAATATGAGTAAGGATGAAGGCAGGCCGAATGCTGGCCCACCAGCCATGGAGACAGGTGGCAGCTAGGGAAATTATCAGGGTGCAAACAAAGAAGGGGGAGGTGGTATCAGAACCGGGGAGGATAAACGAGGTGTTCAGGGGGTATTATGAGAAGTTGGGTGGAGAGGAAAGGGATATGGGATGGTTTTGGATGGGTTGGAGTTTCCAAAGTTGGAGGATGAGTGGAGGCAGGCGTTGGAGGAGCCGCTGGGGCTGAGGGAGGTGATTGACAATATCAGGACGGCTTCCTGGTGGAGTTTTATAAGGCATTTGTGGTACAGTTGGCACCAAATTTGTTGGGGATGTTTAGTGAGGCATTGGAGAGACGGAGTTGCCAGAGACGTTGACACAGGCGTTGATCATACTAATCCCGAAGAAGTGGAAGGATCCACTGGAGCATTGGTCGTATAGGCCTATTTAGTTGTTGAATACGGACGTGAAAGTACTGGCTAAGTTGTTGACGGGGAGGATGGAAGGATGTGTGCCAGGGGTGGTTTCTGAGGATTAACGGGTTTTGTAAAGAGTCGACAGCTCTCTGGCAACATCAGGAGGAGACTTAAATGTGGTTATGACTCCGTCGGGGGGCGGGGGGGGGGGGGGGGCGGGTGCCGGAGGTTATTGTTTCTATGGATGCGGAGAAGGCCTTGGATCAGATGGAGTGGAGGTAATTATTTGAAATTTTGGGTAGGTTTGGGTTTGGCCCGAAGTTTGAAGGTGTGGGTGTGTCCGTTATATGTATCCCGGTGGCAAGTGTACATACAAATGAGATGAGTTCTGAGCTTTGGACTGTATAGGGGAATGAGACAGGGGTGTCCGTGTCCCGTTGTTCGCGCTGATGATTGAGCTGTTGCCGATGTCCCTCAGGGGGTCAGTGGAGTGGCAGGGGATTGTGAGGGGGAACAGGGAACATCGGGTGTCGCTGTACTGGACGATCTCTTTGTGTCAGACCTGCTGGAGAGTATGGGTAGGATCATGGAAATATTGGAGAAGGTTAGGACCTTCTCTAGGTATAGGTTACATGTGGGGAAGAGCGAGATGTTTCCGGTGAATGTGGTGGGGCACCAGCTTCGAGGTTGCCATTCGGAGAATCATAGAATTTACAGTGCAGAAGGAGGCCATTTGGCCCATCGAGTCTGCACCGGCCCTTAGAAAGAGCGCCCTGCCTAAGCCCATACCTCCACTCTATCCCCACACCTCCACCTTATCCCCGTAACCCCACCTAACCTTTTTTGGACACTAAGGGCAATTTAGCATAGCCAATCCACCTAACCTGCACATCTTTGGACTGTGGGAGAAACCGGAGCACCCGGAGGAAACCCACGCAGACACGGGAAAACATGCAGACTACACACAGACAGTGATCCAAGCTGGGAATCAAACCTGGGGCCCTGGAGCTATGAAGCAACTGTGCTAACCACTGTGCTACCATGCTACCATACTCCAACCTTGGAAACTCCAATCCATGCTGCCCATTCAAGGTAGCCAGGGAAAAGTTTAGGTTTTTGGGATTCAGGTAACGAGGGAATGGGCTGCAATGCACAGGTGGAATTTGACAATGTTGGTGGAGGAGATTAGGGGGGATTTTAAGAGATGGGATACATTACAGCTGACATTGGCAGGGAGGCTGCAGGTATAAAGATGAATGTGCTGCCAAAATTCTTGATTGTTTTCCAGACCCTCCCTAAGGCCTTCTTCTGGAAGTTGGAGTCAGTGATTTTGGTGAGGACGAGGAGTCCTGTAGGGATTCCAGTCTGAGGGCTATGGTGACGGCTTCACTGCCATTAGCTCCGGGGAAGTAAACGGGGAGCCTGGTGGTACAGTCGACGGTCAGGGTGTGGAATCAGCTGACGAGACATTTTAAGTTGGAAGGATTGTCGGTTTTGATGCCACTGTATGGGAATCATAGGTTTTAAGCCAGGGGGAAATGGCTGGGATGTATGGGAAGTGGAGGGAGGCGGGGCTGGAGAATGTGAGGGACTTGTACTTGGAAGGGAAGTTTGCAGGTCTGGATGAGTTGCAGCAGAGGTTTAATTACCGAGGGGAAGTAAATTTAGATATATGCAGGCGAGGGACTTTGCACGAAAAGAGTGGAGGGCGTTTCCCAGGTTGCCAGAATACACTTTATTGGAGCAACTACAGCTCCTGTATGAATTGGGAGAGGGTAGGACTGGGGATATATAGGGGTGGCTGGGGGAGTGGTGGGGGAGGGAGCACAGGTGGTGAAGATCAAGAACACATGGGAGGGGTTGGGGGGAAGTAGGCTGGGGACTGTGGTGCGAGGCATTGCGGAGGCTGAACTCAATCTCCTTACGCGAGGATGAGCTTGATCCAGTTTAAGGTGACATGTAGGGTACTCATGACTGGTGCAAGGATGAATGGGTTCTTCGAGGGGATGGCCGATGAGGGCGAGGGTCGAGGAATCATGAGCACATGTTCTAGGGTTGCGAGAAGCTGGAGAGATACTAGAAAGCGGTGTTTGGAACGCTATCTAAGATTGTGGTGGTGGAGGTCAGGCCGGATCCAATTGTGGCGATTTTTTGGATATCGTAAGTGCCGGAGCTGCTGGAGGCAAAGGGGGCCGATGTTGTAGCCTTCACCTCTCTAATTGCCCGGTGAAGGATCCTGCTAAATTGGAGGTCGGATACGCTGCCGGGGGTGGCGACCTGGCTGGAGGACTGATTCGACTTTCTCCGGTTGGAGAAGATTAAGTTTGAGTTAAGAGGGTCAGCAGAGGGCTTTGAGGTGCAATGGAGGTTGTTCGTGACGACGTTTGAGGAAATGTTTGCCACGGGAGGGGTGGAGGGGCGTAGGGGGAAAATAGGGGAAAGATTGTATAAATGTTGCTGTTGTTTACACATGTTTGGAATGAAGTACATTTTTTTTAAATGAAAAAAAAAGATCTCTGGATCGTGGGGCTGCCTGAAGGGACTGTGGGAATGCTGGTCACAGAGTATGTGGCAAATATTTTGATAAGTTGGTGCGTGAGGGGTCTTTGACCATCCCTTCGAGGCGGATCGAATGCATCGGGCATTGAGGAGAAGGCCGAAGGCAGGGGAGCCACCAAGGGCAATGGTGGTGTGGCTGCATCGGTTTCTCGACAAGGAAAAGATGTTGAGGTGGGCAAAGAAATTGAGAAAGTGCATCTGGAAAGGGAACGTGCAGAGGATCTATCAGGACTTGGGTGCGGAGTTGGCCAAGCGGCAGGATGGTTTCAATCGGATCAAGGCTGCCCTCTACAAGGAAGAAGTGAAGTTTGGGGGGTTGTATCCTGCCTGTGGGCCATGCATCAGAACCAAATTTTATTTTGGCAATATGTCTGGATGCGGAGTGGGTAAGTGTGTTTTACTTTTTGTGGGGAATTGCGGGTGAAGGGTGGCTGGGGGGGGGGGGGGGGGGGGGGGGCGTTGGCGGCGGCCTCGAGTGGGGGCCACCATGCTAGCTGGTTGGCTAGTTAATGGGAGTGAAGTGGGGACGGTCGACCTGTGGAGAGTGAGGGACATGGTTGGGTTTTCTTTTCCTTTGTTCGTGGCGGGAGGGGGGCAACGCTGACATGGGTGGAGTGGGTGTGGTGCAGTTGGTTAAGGGGACATGGCGGCGGCCAACTTAGGCAGGGCACGAGGGTGAGCAAGGCGTGGTCCTGGGGAGCTGGTTAAAGGGGAGGGGGGCTATGGCTGATTGCCGAGGTGGGACGGGGAAGCCCCCCAATCCGGTTGGTTATGTGAAATGTACAGGATTTGAATGGCCCGGTTAAAAGGTCTCGCGTTTTCGTGGTGTACGTGGTATTTCAGGTGCGTGGAGACGCACCTGAAGCTGGGAGACAAGGCTGAGGAAGGGTTGGATGGGATAGGTGTTCCATTCGGGATTGTAAATGAAGAGGAGGGGGGAGGCGGTGCTGAACAATACGAGGGTGGCTTTTGAAGTGTAAAATATTGTAAATGGCCCTAGGGGTAGGTTTGTGATGGTGAGTGGGAAGCTGGAGGGGATGTCAGTGGTGCTAGTGAATACATATGCCCCAAATTGGGACGATGTGGATTTTATGAAGTGGATTTTGGCAATGAATCCGAACTTGGACATGCACCGGCTGAATATGGGGTGTATTTTAATACTGTGCTGGATCCTAGGTTGGACTGGTCGTGCCCTCGGTCCCTGGAGGTTTTAGCCATGGCAACGGAGCTGCTGGGGTTTATGGAACAAGTGGCGCAGGTGGACCCATGGTGGTTTGAGAGGCCAAGAGCAAAGGAATTCTCATATTTCTTGCATGTGCACCGAGTGTATTCCTGGATTGATTTTAGAAGGTTGCATGGGGGATTGTTGCCTGATAAGGGGGTTTGCGAAAGAGTGAAGTTGGCCATCTGGAATTATGTGGAGCAGAGTAAGACGCGGGAGGTTTTGGCTTCCATTTTGAGGGAGGTGCTGAAGACAATGATAAGGGGGGGAATGTATATTGATTCAGGTACACAGGGATAAGGTGGCGTTTGAGGTTGGTGGAGGACAATCTGAGGGTGGATCAGAGATATTCGGTGTAGCCTGAGGAGGCATTACTAAAGGAGAGGCTGGGGCTATCCCTCCCAAACCTACAATACTACCACTGGGCGGCGACAGCAGAACGAGAAAGGGGATGGATTAAGGAGCCAGAGGCCGAATGGGGGTGCACGGAGGAGACCTCCTGCAGGGGGACCTCGCTCCGGGCCCTCGCCATGGTGGCACTCCCATCCCCACCCAAAAAACACTCTAGCAGCCCAGTGATAGTAGCCACCCTCCAGACCTGGAACCAGCTACGGCAGCAATTCAGCCTGACCGAAATGTCCGACAAAGCCCCCATCTGCAACAACCATAGGTTTGTACCAGCACTCACCGACGCCACCTTTAAAAAGTGGAGACAGGATGGGGGGACACTGACAGTTAGGGACCTATATACCGACGGCAGGGTCACAACACTGGACAAACTGACGGAGAGATTTCAACGAGCTGGGGGCAACAAACTAAGGTACCTGCTGCTTAAAAACTTCCTGCGGAAGGAGACAAGGATGTACCCACGACCACCACGACAGACACTACTAGAGGCGTTACTTGACACAAACATTCTAGCAGAGCGGAGCCGCTGATTGGCTGTTGCGGGGAAAGTTTGCATCAGTGCACTGTGGTCACTGTATCCAGAAGGTGTACGCGAGCAAGACACCCTCCATGTTCAAGTGAAGGCAAGCAACCAGCAGAGGGCAGCAGAGCAAAGCCGCTGATTGGCTGTTGCGGGGAAAATTTGCATCAGTGCATTGCGGTCACTGTATCCAGAAGGTGGTTTGTAGAGGAGCTGTTGTCAAATGACAGTTAAATCCCAAACACTTCTTCAGTATTTCCCTCCCTACCTCCTCCTCTAACCAAAAAAAAAGCAATCACTGTAAGGTCCCAGCCAAGTAAAGATTAAGAGGGAGACTCGAGGGCAGGTAGAAGTAGAAAGAAGTTGAACCGTGATGTCACAGCCAGCAGGTAAGTGATTGGCTGGTGACTGGTAAGTAGTTTTTCTTTTCCCTGTGGTGTGTTGATAAGGTAAGATCTTTCTATTTCTATTTTTTTCTTTGTATCGTGTGATTGGTAACAATTTTTTCCCTCCTTTTTCCTTTATCTATTATTTGATATTATAGTTGGACTAAGTTAAGCTTAAGATTAAAAATGGCAGGAGATCTCAGACCCGTGTTATGCTCCTCTTGCTCAATGTGGGAGCTCAGGGCCGTGGGAGATACCCCTGGCTCTTTCACGTGCGGGAACTGTGTCCAGCTGCAGCTCTTGTTAGACCGCATGACAGCTCTGGAGCTGCGGATTGACTCACTTTGGCGTATCCGCGATGCTGAGGTCGTGGATAGCACATTTAGCGACTTGTTCACACCACAGAATAGGATTGCTGAGGGAGAAAGGGAATGGGTGACCAAAAGGCAGAGAAAAAGCAGGAAGGCAGTGCAGGTGTCCCCTGCGGTCATCTCCCTCCAAAACAGGTATACCATTTTGGATACTGTTGGGGGAGATGGCTCACCAGGTTCATGCCACTGTGGCTGTCTCTGCTGTACAGAAGGGCGGGAAAAAGAGTGGAAGGGCTATAGTCATAGGGGATTCAATTGTAAGGGGAGTAGATAGGCGGTTCTGTGGTCGAAAACGAGACTCCCGAATGGTATGTTGCCTCTCAGGTGCACGGGTCAGGGATGTCTCAGATCGGCTGCAGAACATTCTGAAGGGGGAGGGTGAACAGCCAGTTGTCGTGGTGCATATAGGCACCAATGATAGAGGTAAAAAACGGGATGAGGTCCTACAAGCAGAATTTAGGGAGTTAGGAGCCAAGTTTAAAAGTCGGACATCAGGGGTAGTAATCTCAGGACTGCTACCAGTGCCACGTGGTAGTCAGAGTAGAAATGAAAGAATAGGCAGGATGAATGCGTGGCTTGAAAGATGGTGCAGGAGGGAGCGGTTCAAATTTTTGGGACATTGGGACCGGTTCTGGGGGAGGTGGGACTACTACAAATTGGACGGTCTACACCTGGGCCGGACTGGAACCAATGTCCTTGGGGGTGCTTTTGCAAACGCTGTTGGAGGGGGTTTAAACTAATGTGGCAGGGGAATGGGAACCAAATGAGGTTGTTAGTGGACAGTAAGGAGGTAGTAACTAAAGCCTGTAAGGAACTACATCATGAAGTCAGCGTGACTAAGGGGAAGTGTAGGCAGGGAGCAGATGATGAACGCAAAGGGACTAGTGGTCTGAGGTGCATTTGTTTTAATGCAAGAAGTGTAGTAGGTAAGGCAGATGAACTTAGGGTTTGGATTAGTACCTGGGAGTATGATGTTATTGCTATTACTGAGACTTGGTTGAGGGAAGGGCATAATTGGCAACTAAATATCCCAGGATATCGTGCTTCAGGTGGGATAGAGAGGGAGGTAAAAGGGGTGGAGGAGTTGCATTACTGGTCAGAGAGGATATCACAGCTGTGCTGAAGGAGGGCACTATGGAGGACTCGAGCAGTGAGGCGATATGGGCAGAGCTCAGAAATAGGAAGGGTGCGGTAACAATGTTGGGGCTGTACTACAGACCTCCCAACAGCGAGTGTGAGATAGAGGTACAAATATATAAACAGATTATGGAAAGATGTAGGAGTAACAGGATGGAGGTGATAGGAGATTTTAATTTTCCCAACATTGACTGGGATACACTTAGTGTTAGAGGTCTAGATGGAACAGAATTTGTAAGGAGCATCCAGGAGGGTTTTCTAGAGCAGTATGTAAATAGTCCAACTCGGGAAGGGGCCATACTGGATCTGGTTTTGGGGAATGAGCCCAGCCAGGTGGTTGAAGTTTCAGTAGGGGATTACTTTGGGAATAGTGATCACAATTCCGTAAGTTTTAGAATACTCATGGACAAAGACGAGAGTGGTCCTAAAGGAAGAGTGCTAAATTGGTGGAAGGCCAGCTATACCAAAATTCGGCAGGAACTGGGGAATGTGGATTGGGAGCAGCTGTTTGAAGGTAAATCCACATTTGATATGTGGGTGGCTTTTAAAGAGAGGTTGATTAGAGTGCAGGGCAGACATGTCCCTGTGAGAATGAGGGATAGAAATGGCAAGATTAGGGAACCATGGATGGCAGGTGAAATTGTGAGACTAGCTAAGAGGAAAAAGGAAGCATACATAAGGTCTAGGCGACTGAAGACAGACGAAGCTTCAGAAGAATATCGGGAATGTAGGACCAATCTGAAACGAGGAATCAAGAGGGCTAAAAGGGGTCATGAAACAGGGTTAAGGAAAATCCCAAAGCCTTTTATTCATATATAAGGAACAAAAGGGTAACTAGAGAAAGGGTTGGCCCACTCAAGGACAAAGGACGAATGTTATGTGTGGAGTCAGAGAAAATGGGTGAGATTCTTAACGAGTACTTTGCATCGGTATTCACCGAGGAGAGGGACATGACGGACGTTGAGGTTAGGGATAGATGTTTGATTACTCTAGGTCAAGTCGGCATAAGGAGGGTTGTGTTGGGTATTCTAAAAGGCATTAAGGTGGACAAGTCCCCAGGTCCGGTTGGGACCTATCCCAGGTTACTGAGGGAAGTGAGAGAGGAAGTAGCTGGGGCCTTAACAGATATCTTTGCAGCGTCCTTGAACACGGGTAAGGTACCGGAAGACTGGAGAATTGCTAATGTTGTCCCCTTGTTTAAGAAGGGTAGCAGGGATAATCCAGTTAATTATAGACCGGTGAACCTGACGTCAGTGGTAGGGAAGCTGCTGGAGAAGATACTGAGGGATAGGATCTATTCCCATTTGGAAGAAAATGGGCTTATCAGTGATAGGTAACATGGTTTTTGTGGTAATACCAGGTATTGCGGTACCTGAGAGGTGGATGACCATTGGTTAGACCCAGGAGTCTACCATTGGCTGACGTACATAGCTCCGCCCTGAGAGGCGGAGTATAAGAACCGGTGCCATCCCAGTAGCCTTCACTTTCTGTATCGAAGCTGCTGGGGAAGAGTTCTAGCAGATTAAAGCCTATTAGTTATGACTCACCTTGTCTTGAGAGTAATTGATTGCGCATCAATTTAATCTGCTACAACTTCAGTTGAAAGGATGGATCTCCGTATCAAACCGTAGTGCCTTCAGCTCAGCCGCCAAGCGGACAACTCTGCTGCTATTTTCAAACATTGTCTGGCGTGCTTTAAGGGCTACCTCGACACGGCCGCCGACACCCCCACGGAAGGACTAAAGATGCATCTCCTATGCTCACGGGTCAGCCCTGGGATCTACCGTCTTATCGAGGAGGCGGCGAATTATGCTGCCGCGATCGAGCTGCTAGAAGGACATTATATCCGCCCTGTGAACCAGGTCTACGCTCGTCACCTGCTTACGACTAGGAGGCAAAGCCCCGAGGAAACGTTGGAAGACTTCTACTGGGCGCTGCTGGTGCTTGGCCGAAACTGTGGCTGCCTGCCAGTTTCAGGGAAAGAGCACACGGAGCTTTTGATCAGGGATGCTTTCGTGGCAGGTATGACCTCCCCCGATATCCGCCGAAGGCTCCTAGAAATGGACACTTTGGGACTTGCAGAGCCACGGGCCCTGGCGGGGTCCATGAACGTTGCATATAAAAACGCGCAGTCCTTTGCTCCCGATCGCGCGGCGGCCCCCTGGGCTGCGTGGCACCCCGTAGCGGCAGCCCCCCAGACCTATCCTCTGACCTCGCAAGCCTGCGCGGCGAGGCAGCCCGCTAACGCCGCCGGACACCGCTGTTTCTTCTGCGGGCTGGCGAATCATCCCCGCCCGCGCTGCCCGGCCCGCACCGCCACCTGCAAAGGGTGCGGCAAGAAGAGCCACTATGTGGGGGTCTCCCAGGCCCGCGCCGTGGCCGCGGTCTCCAGCGACTATTGGCAACCCCCCTTTCAGGCCCCGACCGCCCAGCGCTCGCCGCCACCCCCCTATCCTAAGGCCACGTGCGACCCGCGGGCGCGGCCATTTTGCCCCCCGGACACCACGCTGGACGGGTGGGCACCGCCATTTTGTCCCTCGCCGCCGCCTCTTCTTCATCCCCGGACACCATGTGCGACCCATGGGTGACGCCATCTTGGATGGGGCCCCAGGCCCCCAGCACAGCCGACTACATGCTGCCCGACCAGAACTCTCCATTACTGCAGCTGGCCTCGGTGACTCTGGACCAGAGTCGGCCCCGGATACTGGCGAAAGCTACAACGGCGATCTCCATTTACAGCCACGAGACGTCGTGCCTGATCGACTCTGGGAGCACAGAAAGCTTTGTTCACCCTGACACGGTAAGGCGCTGTTCTCTTGTCACCCATCCCGTAAATAAAAGGATCTCCCTGACCTCCGGGTAAAGGGGTTCTGCTGAGCGAACCTCACTGTCCAAGGCAGGGAATTCCACAATTTCCGCCTGTACGTCCTGCCGCACCTCTGCGCAGCCACCCTCCTTGGGCTGGATTTCCAGTGCCATCTGCAAAGCCTGACTTTTAAATTCGGCGGCCCTAAACCCCCCCCTTCCTGTCTGCGGCCTTGCGACCCTTAAGGTCGACCCGCCTTCCCTGTTTGCGAACCTCACCCCGGATTGCAAACCCGTCGCCACCAGGAGCAGACGGTACAGTGCCCAGGACCGGACCTTTATCAGGTTGGAGGTCCAGAGGCTGCTGAGGGAAGGGGTCATCGAAGCGAGCAACAGTCCCTGGAGAGCTCAAGTAGTGGTGGTAAAGACCGGGCAGAAACATAGGATGGTCATTGACTGCAGCCAGACCATCAACAGGTTTACGCAGCTGGATGCGTACCCTCTCCCCCGTATAGCCGACCTGGTGAACAGGATCGCGCAATACAAGGTTTTCTCCACGGTGGATCTCAAGTCTGCCTACCACCAGCTACCCCTCCGTAATGGTGACCGCCAGTACACTGCCTTCGAAGCAGACGGGCGGCTCTATCACTTTTTAAGGGTTCGCTTCGGTGTCACGAACGGGGTCTCGGTCTTCCAACGAGAGATGGACCGAATGGTTGACCGGTACGGCTTACGCGCAACGTTCCCGTATCTGGATAACATCACCATCTGCGGCCATGACCAGCAGGACCACGACACCAACCTCCGCAAATTTCTCCAGACAGCGAAAATCCTTAATCTGACATACAATAAGGATACATGCGTGTTTAGCACCGACCGTCTAGCCATTCTAGGCTATGTAGTGCGAAGTGGAGTCATAGGCCCCGACCCTGAGCGCATGCGCCCCCTCATGGAGTTCCCCTTCCCTCACTGCCCCAAGGCCCTAAAGCGCTGCCTTGAGTTCTTCAGCTATTACGCACAGTGGGTCCCCAATTACGCAGACAAAGCCCGACCCCTGATCCAGTCCACAACCTTCCCCCTGTCGACGGAGGCCCGCCAGGCCTTCAGCCGCATCAAAGCAGACATTGCAAAAGCCACGATGCGCGCCATCGACGAGTCCCTCCCCTTCCAGGTCGAGAGCGATGCGTCCGACGTAGCTCTGGCGGCCACCCTCAACCAAGCGGGCAGGCCTGTGGCTTTCTTCTCCCGTACTCTCCATGCTTCCGAAATTTGCCACTCCTCGGACGAAAAGGAGGCCCAGGCCATAGTAGAAGCTGTTACCTGGCAGGCAGTAGATTCACTCTCTTCACGGACCAACGGTCGGTTGCCTTCATGTTCGATAATGCGCAGCGGGGCAAGATTAAGAACGACAAGATCTTGCGGTGGAGGATAGAACTCTCCACCTACAATTACGAGATCTTGTACCGCCCGGGGAAGCTGAACGAGCCTCCTGATGCCCTGTCCCGCGGCACTTGTGCCACCGCACAAGTGGACCGCCTCCGATCCCTCCACGAGGACCTCTGCCACCCGGGGGTCACTAGTTTCTTTCATTTTATCAAGACCCGCAACCTGCCCTACTCCATCGAGGAGGTCAGGACCGTCACCAGGGACTGCCAAATCTGCGCGGAGTGCAAGCCGCACTTCTACCGGCCAGAGAGGGCGCACCTGGTAAAGGCTTCCCGTCCCTTTGAGCACCTCAGCATGGATTTCAAAGGCCCCCTCCCCTCCACCGACCGCAACACGTACTTCCTTAACGTGATTGACGAGTACTCCCGGTTCCCATTCGCCATCCCCTGCCCAGACATGACCACAACCACAGTCATCAAGGCCCTCCAGGGTATCTTTACACTGTTCGGTTTCCCCGCATACATTCACAGTGATAGGGGGTTCTGCTTTATGAGTGACGAACTGCGTCAATTCCTGCTCAGCAAGGGCATCGCCTCAAGCAGGACGACAAGTTACAACCCCCGGGGAAACGGGCAGGCAGAGAGGGAGAACGGAACGGTCTGGAAGACCGTCCTGCTGGCCCTACGGTCCAGGAATCTCCCAGTCTCCCGCTGGCAGGAAGTCCTCCCGGTGGCCCTCCACTCCATCCGGTCACTGCTCTGTACAACCACGAACCAGACACCTCACGAACGTCTTCTTGTTTTCCCCAGGATGTCCTCCTCCGGGACCTTGCTCCCAACCTGGCTAGCGACACCCGGACCCATCCTACTTCGGAAACATGTGAGGGCGCACAAGTCGGACCCGTTGGTCGAGAGGGTCCACCTGCTGCACGCCAACCCCCAGTACGCCTACGTAGCGTTCCCTGACGGCTGCCAAGACACGGTCTCCCTTCGGGACCTGCCGCCCGCCAGAGCACCATGCGCACCCGCACCATTGCCCCCACCCCCACCACAGCACCTAACTGGAGGGTCAGTACTCCCGCCGCCCCTGCCTAGGCCAGAACACACACCGACGCCCTCTACAGGCGCCTTGCCCCCCCCTGTCCACCTTTCGCCCCAACAGCGCCGCCTAGGGGTGACGAAGCTGCCTGGGAGGACGACATCACGTTCCCGGAGTCGCAACCGCCGGGACCCCCATCAGAATCACCGCCGAAGCCCAGACGCTCCAGAAGGACGACCAGGCCACCCGATCAACTGATTGCTGCACCATGAACACTTTGTTATTACCCTCGACATCACGGTACCTCCATACCTGGTCATACCATGCGAAAGGCGACTATTAACGCTGGCCATCACCCCGCCGGGCTCTTTTTTAACAGGGGGTGAATGTGGGAATACCAGGTATTGCGGTACCTGAGAGGTGGATGACCATTGGTTAGACCCAGGAGTCTACCATTGGCTGATGTACATAGCGCCGCCCTGAGAAGCGGAGAATAAGAACCGATGCCATCCCAGCAGCCTTCACTATCTGTATCGAAGCTGCTGGGGAAGAGTTCTAGCAGATTAAAGCCTATTAGTTATGACTCACCTTGTCTTGAGAGTAATTGATTGCGCATCAGTTTTATGCAGGGAATGTCATGTCTTACCAACTTAATAGAATTCTTTGAGGAAGTGACAAAGTTGAGTGTTGAGGGAAGGGCTGTAGATGTCATATACATGGACTTCAGTAAGTCGTTTGATAAGGTTCCCCATGGCAGGCTGATGGAGAAAGTGAAGTCTCATGGGGTCCAGGGTGTACTAGCTAGATGGATAAAGAACTGGCTGGGCAACAGGAGACAGAGAGTAGTAGTGGAAGGGAGTTTCTCAAAATGGAGAACTGTGACCAGTGGTGTTCCAAGGGATCCGTGCTGGGACCACTGTTGTTTGTGATATACATAAATGATCTGGAGGAAGGTATAGGTGGTCTGATTAGCAAGTTTGCAGATACAATAAGATTGGTGGAGTAGCAGATAGTGAAGGGGACTGTCAGAGAATACAGCAGAATATAGATAGATTGGAGAGTTGGGCGGAGAAATGGCAGATGGAGTTCAATCCGGGCAAATGCAAGGTGATGCATTTTGGAAGATCCAATTCAAGAGCGAACTATACGGTAAATGAAAAAGCCCTGGGGAAAATCGATACACAGAGAGATCTGGGTGTTCAGGTCCATTGTACCCTGAAGGTGGCTGCGCAGGTCGATAAAGTGGTCAGGAAGGCATACGGCATGCTTTCCTTCATCGGGCGGGGTATTGAGTACAAAAGTTGGCAGGTCATGTTACAGTTGTATAAGACTTTGGTTCGGCCACATTTGGAATGCTGCGTACAGTTCTGGTCGCCACTTTACCAAAAGGATGTGGATGCTTTGGAGATGGGACAGAGGAGGTTCACCAGGATGTTGCCTGGTATGGAGGGCGCTAGCTATGAAGAGAGGTTGAGTAGATGAGGATTATTTTCATTAGAATGACAGAGGTTGAGGGGGGACCTCATTGAGGTCTACAAAATCATGAGAGGTATAGACAGGGTGGACAGCAAGAAGCTTTTTCCCAGAGTGGGGGACTCAATTACTAGGGGTCACGAGTTCAAGGTGAGAGGGGAAACGTTTCAGGGAGATATACGTGGAAAGTTCTTTACACAGAGGGTGGTGGGTGCCTGGAACGCATTGCCAGCGAAGATGGTCGAGGCGGGCACGATAGCGTCATTTAAGATGTCTCTGGACAGATACATGAATGGGCAGGGAGCAGAGGGATACAGATCCTTAGAAAATAGGCGACAGTTTTAGATAGAGGATCTGGATCGGCGCAGGTTTGGAGGGCCGAAAGGTCTGTTCCCGTGCTGTAATTTTACTTTGTTCTTTGTAAAGGAAACTATAGCGACATGTACGAACAGCTGGTAGAGAGGGCCGACACTGTACTGAATGCAACAAGGAAGAAATGGGAGGAAGACCTGGGGCTCGAAATAGGGTGGGGATTCTGGAGTGAAGCACTGCATAGGGTCAACTCCACCTCCACATGCGCAAGACTCAACCTAACGCAACTAAAGGTGGTACAGAGAGCCTACTGAACAAGAACCCAAATGAGTAGGTTCTTTCTGGAGGTGGAGGACAGATGCGAACGGTGCCAAGGGGGCCCGGCCAACCACGCCCACATGTTCTGGTCTTGCCCCAGATTTGCTGGGGACTGGTAGGGGTGAGGGTGGAGCCGTGCCCGAAAGTGGTGGTCTTCGGGGTATCAGACCAGCCAGATCTCTTCATGGGGAGGAGGGCGTACACCCTTGTCTTTGCCTCCCTGATCGTCCGCCGTAGAATCCTGCAGACTGGCTGTCCGACCTATCAGAATCCCTCCAAATGGAGAAAATCAAATTCACCATCCGATGGTCGGGTGATGGCCTCTTCAGAACATGGGAGCCATTCACCCAACTGTTCCGGGACCTATTTGTGGCCAATGAACAAGCTGATAAATAAGCAAGTAGCTAAGAGCCAGGGGAAAGTAGCCAAAACATGAGAAAAGAGAAGGAAGGAGGGAAATACCCGGGGGAGTGGGGGGGGGGGGGGGGGGGGAAACCAGAGCGGTGGTGGGGGGTAAAACGAGGGAACACAGAATGGAAGGAGTGCACAGGAAATGACAATGACCATGCCGAACACAGCAACAGAGAGTAAGAGAGCACAGGAGGAAGAAGAAATAACAAACGGCCGTAGCAGAGGCAAACGCACAACAACAACGAAAACCGACCGGGGGGCGCCGATCTGTTTTGTATTACTGATGTTGTATGTACTCTCTTTGTTAAAAACAAAATCGGAAGAATACACAAGACATGTACACAGGTATACTGCAATTGTCTCTCCAGTACCTCGATGTATATACACTCCCCCAGTTTTTACCTCCCACACCTTGTCTGTTTTACTTTCTATTTACGTGATTTTACTAATTATATAGCGTTGTTGTTTTTATCTTATTTGTATTATCTTCTCTTTTTTTTCCTCTTCTTTGTGTACACCTGTAAATATACTATGTTCGAAAATCCCAATTTAAAAAAAATTATAAAAAAACTAAAGGAAAAACAGCGACTCCAAATGGAGTTTGGGTTGGTGTCCACGGGAAAGATTTTAAGGGTATGAGGAGAAAGCCAGCAGGGTGCTTGAACACCAGTTGAGGAGGCAGGTGGTGGTGAGGGAAATTGGGAGGGTGAGAGATGATAGGGGCACGGTGGTTTTGGAGCCAAAGGGGATGAACGGGATTGTGAGGCTTTTTCCCGGCGACTGTATAATTCGGAGCCTCCAGTGGGGGGTGAAAGTATAAAGCGCGGGTTTTGGATGGGTTCGAGTTTTCAATTGTTGAGGAGGCGAAGGTGCAGGGGCTGGAGACCCTGATCCGGCTGAGGGAGGTGATGAATTGCGTGGGATCGATGCAGGAGGGAAGGTCCAGGCCCGGATGTGTTCCCAGTCGAGCTCCATATGAAGTTTGAGTTGGAACTGGGGCCCCAGCTAGTGGAGATGTATAACATTTGATGGTGAGGGGGGACCTTCCCCACAAGCTGTCTCAGGCTTCAATATCGCTTATTCTAAAGAAGGACAAGGATCCAGAGCAGTGTTGATCATACCGCCCGATCCCGCTGTTGAATGTAGCTGCAAAGTTGTTGGCGCAGGTGCTGGCAATAGAGAATTGTGTGCCGGGGTCGTAGGTGAGGACCAGGCGGGATTTGTAAAGGGGTGGCAGTTTCCAGCGAAGGTTCGGAGATTGCTTAATGTTCTAATGTTGCCCTCGGAGGGCCGAGAAGTGAAAGTGGTTGTAGTAATGGACGCGGAGAAGGCCATTGACCAGGTTGAATGGGAGTATTTGTTTGAGGTGTTGAGGCGGTTCGGGTTTGGGCAGAGGTTTGTGGATTGGGTTCGGTTGCTGTATAAGGCGCCTAAGGTGAGTGTTCGGGCAAACAAGATCAGTTTGGATTATTTTACGTTGTACTAGGGGACCGTTCTCTCTGCTGCTCTTTGCCCTGGTGATTGAGCCGCTGGCAATGGCGCTTGGAGGTTAGAGGGAGTGGAAGGCTATTGAGCGGGGAGGGGGACGAAGGACCAAGTTTCTTATCACTGAAAAGGAGCATGAAGGAGTCTGGCTGCAAGTTAGCAGAGATCTGTGTGCAGAGCTTGCCCTCTCTGCATCTTCCAACAACTGGATTCTTGTATGGACAGGTCAGTAAATTTTCTGCCCTCCTTGTGAGAATGCAGTACTACTCCTTGCTAAATCGACCAACTCATCACAACAGCAACTCATCACAACAGCAACTCATTACAACACCTCCAAAAACACCCCAGAGTAACTCCAGAGTAATTCCAGAGACTTTGCACCAGCAGAAGTTATTTTAAAGTATCTTAGCTACAAGTTGGGTATCTGGCTTCTATGTGACATTAGTGCTGGTCCCTTCTTACAGCTGAACTCTTGTTCTTTGATGAGTGACAAGTGAATATGTAAAATGAATCAGCATTCCAAATTTGGAAGTTGAGCATCACATCAGCCAGTCAGGCTGTGAGATGTCATGGTAGCTTCAGGGCAGATGCCTTCTGTGTTCACTGGGGTGCCTGCATGAGCACCTCAGCAAGAGTGGTTGCTTGGAAGTGGCTGGAGGGGCTGTATGTCCTACCTGGCTTGCTCAGAACCATTTCCAGTAAATCTGAATTTCGCGCTTACACTTTGCATACAGGACAATGTGTGCTATTTTGAACTCATAGAGCATAGAATCCTTACAGTGCAGGACGCCATTCGGCCCATCGAGTCTGCCCCATCCCTCTGAAAGAGCACTTCACCCAAGCCCACTCCCCCACCCTAACCCAATAACCCCTTAACCTAACCCACACATCTTTGGACACCAAGGGATAATTCAGAATGGCCAATCCACCTAACCTGTGCATCTTTGGACTGTGAGAGGAAACTGGAGTACCTGGAGGAAACCCATGCTGACACAGTGAGAAGGTGCAAACAGACAGTCACCCAAGGCTGGATTTGAACCCGGGTCCCTGGCGCTGTGAGGCAACAGTGCTAACCACTGTACCACCCAAATGATGTGATGATTGTACAATTTCTAATGTATCATGTTGCTGTCTCCAAAGTTAGTGTTCTGTCACTAGACGGCTGAAATAATAGGATTTATTATATCGTGAGTTAGAACGCCAGCAGAAGAGTTCTCCAGCAGAACCCGTCACCTGCAAATGCTGCATTTCCATTTTGTCTTTCAGCCAATGTGCTTCAGTTCTTTATTCAGTCAGTATAAGTTTCTGATATGTCCTTCAGAGGTGTGAATTTCACATTCTCCATAGTGTACATTACCATTATGTTTTTATGCAGTGTGTTGTGATCACTTCTTGAAAGGGTTGTGGAAGTTAAATCAGTGGGAACTTTCAAAAGAATACTGAAGAAATACTTTGCAAGAACTTACAGGGCCATCGGGAAAGAGCAGGGAAGTTGGCAGAATTGGCAGCTCTTCCAGAGAGCCAGTACAGGCCAGATGGTTGAATGTTCTCATTCTGTGCTGTGTGATACTATGTTACTTCTATACATTCACCTGAGGAAGGAGCAATGCTCCGAAAGCTAGTGTTTGAAACAAACATGTTGGACTTTAACTTGGTGTTGTAAGACTTCTTACTGTGCTCACCCCAGTCCAACGCCAGCATCTCCACATCATGACTTCTATTGTTGGTAAGAGTACTGAACAACAGGGCAGCACAGTGGCGCAGTGGGAGCACTGCAGTCTCACGGCGCCGAGGTCCCAGGTTCGATCTTGGCTCTGGGGCACTGTCCATGTTGAGTTTGCACATTCACCCCTTGTTTGCCTGGGTTTAGCCCCCACAACCCAAAGATGTGCAAGGTAGGTGGATTGAACACGCTAAATTGCCCCTTAATTGGAAAAAATGAATTGGGTACTCTAAATTTATATTTAAAAAAAGAGTACTGAACAACTACCACCTCAAATCCACCATCACTGTTGAAACCAGAGTTTTGGAAATTTCACTGATTAATTGTGTTTTCTTTAAGAACCTGCCATGCAACACCCACCTTCTCTCTTCATTCATTTTGTGGCAATTACACTAGATTCACAAGATGATTCAAAACTGTTTTCAAATTGATTGTTTAAAATTGTTTCTCGCTCACTGGGTCTGCTTAAAAGCTGATCACAGTAAATTAATGCTGATGATGGCTGTAATAATCCACAGGTAATATTGCAGCATCCACTAGTGTTCTCAATCCCGGCACTGGACATAGAGTCATACATCACAGAAATGGCCCTTCGGCCCATCGATTCTTCACCAGTCAAAGAAAATGACCTAACTAATCCAATCGCGATTCCCAGCTCTTGGCCCATAGCCTTGCATTCTTTGGGATCAAAAGTGCACATCTAAATACTTCTTAAATGATATGAGAGTCTCTGCCTCCACCACTGTTTCAGGCAGTGAGTTCCACATGCCCACTACCCTTTCAGACAGCACGTTTTACACTCGCACCATCCCCTGGGTGAAAAAGCTTTTCCTCGCATCCCCTCTAACCCTCCTGCCCCTTACCCTAAATCTACAGCCCCAGTACTTGATCCCTCCACCAAGGGGAAAAACTTCTTCCTATATACTCTATCTATGCCGTTCATAATTTTATACATCTCAACCATGCCCTCCGCCCCTCCTCCCAGTCTCCTATGCTCCAAGGAATGCCCCAGTACTTGATCCCTCCACCAAGGGGAAAAACTTCTTCCTATATACTCTATCTATGCCGTTCATAATTTTATACATCTCAACCATGCCCTCCGCCCCTCCTCCCAGTCTCCTATGCTCCAAGGAAAACAATCCAAGTCTGTCCAATCTCTCGTCATAGCTAAAACTCTCCAGCCTAGGCAACATCCTGGTAAATCTCCTCTAGACCTTTTCAAGTGCTATCACATCCCTCCCATAATGTGGATTCCAGAACTGCTCAAATTACTCTAGCTGTGGCCTAACCAACATTTTATACTGTTCCAGCAAAACCTCCCTGCTCTTAAACTCTATGCCTCTACTAATAAAGGCAAGTATACCATATGCCTTCTTAACCACTGTACCTTTAGGGAAGGAAATCTGCTGTCCCCACCCAGCCCGGCCCACATGCGACCCCAGATCAACAGCAATGTGATCAAACAAAATTGTACCAAATTTCCGACAGATAAATTAGGGCTGGGACTTCTGCATGCTATATTAACACAATAGCATCACTGCAATACAGATCTCGATAAATTTCAACATATGCAACCTCGTAGGTCAAAGTCAGGCCTGCCATTTGGAGAAGGGGTGCTTGACCTTAGAACATCATTGTGGGTGAGGAGGAATGTGTCTATGATTCCACAAGATAAATGGACTAGCTGGGCTTTGATTCTAGAATATCACTGGTGAGGGGCCTTTAATCTAAAAGACCACTGAGGGGACTAACTGTGACTCAAGAAGATTACAGGGTGTGTCTATTAAAGCAGTTTATTGCTGCAGGGTGTCTAGCCCCAGCAGATTTCTAAAGGTGGAGAGTCATAATTGGCACTAATCGCAGATTGTTTGAAATTGCTGCAAAATCCAGACGACAACCAGGGTCTAAATCTAAATTGTGATGAAGGTGTTTGTTGACAGGATATCACACTTAAACTGACATGCAAACACATAAGGAGTTGTTATATCTGATAAGTGAACAAAGAGGACTTTAATTACCTTGTAGACGTACAGTTCATGGACATCGTCTGAAAGTGTTGTACCATCATCTCGCATTAGTGGCGTAAATGCAAAACCAAACAGCTTCTTTTCACCTTTGTCTTTTGCTAAATGAAAATTGGACATTGTGTAAGAATTGGGGAAAAGTAATATTAAAAAAAAAAGTAAAACAAGGTAAAAGCAAATTACTGTGGATGCTGGAATCTGAAACCAAAAGAGAAAATGTTGGGAAATCTCAGCAGGTTTGGCAGCATCTGTAAAGAGAGAAAAGAGCTAATGTTTTGAGTCCAGATGACCCTTTGTCAAAGTAAAACAAGGAGTTGATTAAAGGCAGATGTCTGGAGAAATGATGAGATGTAAATTTGTCTATCTATGGAAAACAAGTATTTTACACATGTGATTAAAGAGAACAATGGGGCTATAGAGATGGTAACTTCAAAGTGGAGAGATAAGGAAATGGCATGTTGCCTTGGGCAGCACGGTAGCAAAGGTGGCTAGCACTGTGGCTTCACAGCGCCAGGATCCCAGGTTCGATTCCCTGCTGGGTCACTGTCTGTGCGGAGTCTGCACGTTCTCCCTGTATCTGTGTGGGTTTCCTCTGGGTGCTCCGGTTTCCTCTCACAGTCCAAAGACGTGCAGGTTAGGTGGATTGGCCATGCTAAATTGCCCTTAGTGTCCAAAAAGGTTAGGAGGGGTTATTGGGTTAGGGTGGAAGTGAGGGCTTAAGTGGGTCAGTGCAGACTCGATGGGCCGAATGGCCTCCTTCTGCACTGTATGTTCTATGTATCTATGTAGTGCTGTGCCTGGAGTGTCACTATGTACCTGCCAAAAGCCAATGCCACAAGGTGAATAACGTCAAAGGGAAAAAAACTGAAGAAAGACAGAGAGACAGCCAACATCAAAACTACAGCCAGTTGCAGATATAGTCTCCTGAAAGAAGAGGCCATTTTCAGCGTACACTGAACTTGAAGACTATTTCCCAGACACAGCAACGTTAACCTGATTGTGGAACCGATCATCGACCTCAGGAAGCGGAGCACAACACCCCCCCTCTTCTGCATCAATGACTCCGAAGTGGAGATGATCGATAGCTTTAAGTTCTTGGGGGGGTCACCATCAACAAGTCTGTTCTGGTCCACTCACGCTGATGTAACAGTCAAGAGAGCCCAACAATGTCTCTACTTCCAATGGAAGCTCAAGAAATTTGGCATGTCTGCATCGACTCTCACAAACTTCTACAGATGTGCCATAGAGAGCATCCTATCCGGCTGCATCATAGCTTGATATGGCAACTGCTCGGTCCAAGATCGCAAGAAACTGCACAGTGTGGTGAACTCAGCCCAATGCATCACAAAAGCTTGCCACCCGTTCATTGTTTCTGTCTACACCTCCCACTGCCTCAGGCAGACAGACAGCATTATCAGAGACCCCTCCCACCCAGGCTTTGCCTACTTCCAGGTCCTTCCATCAAGCAGAAGATACAGAAGTCTGAAGACCCGCACATCCAGAGATAGGAACAGCTTCTTCCCCACAGAGCCCTCAACGACTCTCCCTCGGACTGATCTGTTCCCTGTAAGAACACTATTCAAGACGCCCTATGCTGCTCTTGCTCATGTATTTGCTTTGTTTGGCCCCTTGTTCCGCACTGTAACCAATCACTGTTTGTCGATGTACCATTTGTCAATGTTCTGTCGATTATTCTTTTTTGTCTACTATGTATTACTGTGTACGTTCCCTTGGCCGCAGAAAAATACTTTTCACTGTACTTCAGTACATGTGACAATAAATCAAATCAAATTTGTTACATTTAGCTCATAAAGTTATTTACTGTTGGATATTGTTTTTTTTAGAAAATATTTTATTGAGGCACTTATAATTTTAATACAATTTTCAACATCAAATGTTAACAAAAACAATACCACAACAATGTACCCAACAGACCCCCCGGACACAAACCCTAGCCAACATGGTTTACACAGTCACAACCTTACCCAGCCACCCCTCTGTTGGACCTCCTGCCCTTATTCGTCTCTCCCATGCCTCCCCTTTCCCCCCCTCCCCCCTGTTGACAGCTGAATTTTTCTCAAAGAAGTCGATGAACGGCTGCCACCTCTGAGCAAACCCCTGCAACAAACCCCTCAAGGCGAATTTAATTTTCTCAAGACTGAAAAACCCCACCATGTTGCTAACCCATAACCCCGACATTGGGGGTTCCAAGTCCCTCTATCCTAGTAAGATCCGTCTCCGGGACACAAGGGAGGCAAAGGCCAGGATGTCGTCCTCTCTCACTTCCTGGGCTCCCGGGTCTTCCGACACACCAAAGACCGCCACCTCTGGACTCGGCACCACCCGCACTCTGACATGACATCAGCAAATCCCTGCCAAAAACACCTCAGCCTTGGACACGGCAAAAACATATAGACATGATTCGCAGGACGCCCCGCACAGCGCCCACACCCATCCACCACCCTCTCAAAGAACCTGCTCATCCGTGCCACAGTCATGTGTGCCCTGTGGACCATCTTGAACTGTATCAGGCTGAGCCTGGCGCGCGACGAGGATGCGTTAACTCTCCTCAAGGCCTCCTCCCATAACCCGGCCTCCAACTTCCCCCCCCACAGCTCTTCTTCCCACTTTCTCTTCACCTCCCACTTCATCAGCTCCTTCTAGACCTCTGAGACCTACTCCTGTTCTCGACACCACCTTCTCCTGCAGTCCCTAGTGCGGCAGGTGTGGGAAGGTCGAAACCTGCCTCCGCACAAAATCCCTCACCTGCTGATGTCGGAACCCATTCCCACCTCGCAACTCAAACTCCTCCTCCAGCTCCTCCAGCCTGGGAAACCCTCATCAATAAAGAGATCTCCAAATCTCTCGATCCTTACCCGCTGCCACCTCTGAAACCCCCCGTCCAGCCCCCCTGGAACGAACCGGTGGTTATCACAAATCAGTGCCCACACCGACGCCCCCTCTAACCCCATGTGCTGTGACCACTGATCCCACATCCTCAGGGTTGCCACTACTATTGGACTTGTGGAGTACCAAGCTGGCGAGAACGACAGTACCCCTAGACACGTGCCTTTACATGAGGCCGCCTCCACCCGCTCCCATACTGGCCCCTTCCTGACTACCCATTTCCTGACTATTGCAATATTCCCCACCCAGCAGTAATTAATGAAATACGGACGAGCCAGCCCCCCCCCCCCCCCACCCCACACCCCAGCAGCACCTTCATCACCCGTGGGGTTTTACCCGCCCAAACAAATCCTGAGATCCCTGCATTCACTTTTTTAAAGAGCGTCTTGGGGATAAAAATTGGGAGACTCTGGAAAACAAACAAAAACCTCGGGAGGACCGTCATTTGAAATGAAATGAAAATTGCTTGTCACAAGTGGGCTTCAAATGAAGTTACTGTGAAAAGCCCCTAGTCACCACATTCCGGCGCCTGTTCGGGAAGGCTGATACGGGAATTGAACCGTGTTGCTGGCTGCCTTGGTCTGCTTTCAAAGCCAGCGATTTAGCCCTGTGCTAAACAGCCCATTGTCTGTACCCGCCCCGCCAATGACAATGGGAGCGTGTCCCACCTCCGAAGGTCCTCCCTCATCTGATCTACCAACTGACCCAAGTTCTATGCAGCTGCTCCCACTCACGTGCCACCTGGATACCCAAATATCAAAAGCTCCCTCCCAATGCCTTAAACGGCACATCCCCCAATCTATTCCACTCCCCCTTGTCTGGATCGCAAAGACCTCACTCTCACCCATATTCAATTTGTATCCCGAAAACCAGCCGAATTCCTCTAATATCTCCATAATCCCTCCAATCCCTCCCAGCAGGACCGATATGTACAGAAGTAGATCGTCCGCATAATGTGAGACCATGTGCTCCACCCCACCCCCGTATATCCCCTGCCAGACCCCCGCCGTTCGTAATGCCAATGCTAACGGTTCGATAGCCAAGGCAAACAAGTGGGGAAAGTGGACATGCCCGCCTCGTCCCCCGGTGTAATCTGAAGAAATCTGATCTCATCCGATTTGTCCGCACACTCGCCACCGGTGCCTGGTATAGCAACCGACCCAGTCCACAGATCCCTGCCCATTCCCAAACTACCCCAGGACCTCCCATAAGTATTCCCACTCCACCCGATCAAAGATCTTAGGTTCCATGCCTCCTGTTCCACTGTTTGGCTGGAAGCCACACTGGCATTCTGCAATTTAAAGAGTGTTTTTATTGGGTTTTATGCATGGGATATTTACAGATGTACACACAAAAAGAAACCGAAAAAATACCAACATGGGAAGTGTATATACAGGGAAGCAAAGAGGAGAGAATTTCATTACACATGCCATGGGGGGGTGGGTTTCTCCCTCCGCCCCCCCCCCCCCCCCCCCCTTTTCTGTTTTTCTTGTTAAATACAGAGCAAGCAAAACCAAAACCGGGTGGGAGGTCACATGCATCTCTTGGTCAGCTGCCTTTTTTGTTTTTGTGCATTTGCCTCCGCTTCGGCTGCCCTTTGTCCTTCTACTTCTACTTTCTTTTTAAAAAATAATATATATTTTTTAAAGTTTTGCAAAGTTTTTCATAATAAATAGTAATAATCCTAACACAGCAAAATAGAGTGAACATTAACATAGTGCAAAAAGAGAATATACAATAGCAATTGACTAGACGTGACCCCACGCGCCTCAGTCTTCCCACACCCTCCCAACGGAGCACTCACCCCCACTCCCCTATGGGTCGCTGCTGCTGCTGACGTTTTAATTTTCCCTGAGAAGCCATCGGACGGTATTATGCCCCCGCTCAACAGCAGCAGCTCGGTACACTTGGCAAAATTATTTACACACATGAGTAGGCATCTGTTCGTGGTGTTGTCGTCCCTTGCTTCTCCCAGATGGAGTTCGCTGCCGTTGTCATCTCGTTCCGCTTCTGCGCACTTCCGCTTCTGCGGCCCTCCCGTCTTCCCTGTTTTCTCTGTTCCTTTGGACGTTAAGTTTGTTAACGTTTCCCTGCCTCCCCCCCACTCCCCCTCCACCTCCCTGGCTCTCCTCTATTGTTCCGTCTCTTCCCTCTACCCCCCTCTCCCCGCTCCTGCCCCCCCCCCCCCCCCGCCTTTCCTTCCTCTTAGATTTAAGCTATCCTCCCCCCCCCCCACCCCACCCCCGGTCTATCTCTCCCTCTCATGCTTTGGCTACTCTCCCCTGTTTCTTGGCTACCTGGCTATTCTCCTGCTTGTTTGTTGGCCACAAACAGGTCTCGGAACAATTGGGTGAATGGCTCCCATGTTCTGTGGAAGCCGTCGTCTGACCCTCGGATGGCGAATTTGATTTTCTCCATTTGGAGAGATTCTGAGGCGATGGGGGAAAAGAGACAAGGCCGCGACAGGAGCTGCGCCAGAGGGGGCGGGGTAGGCTTAGGAAAGCGCGGTTTGTTTCCCGCGCTAGGGAAGAAAGGCGGGAGGGGGAATGGAGGAATGCACACTGATTGGGAGATTCCCACACGGAGGGGTCAACGGGACGGCGGGGGAAGCCGGGGTCAGCAGACTTATGGGAGTGTTATGAAGGAGCAAAAAAGCTAGACACGGGTCTAGCGGGGGGAGGGGTAAAAAGGGTTGCTGCTGCACTGGCCGAACGGGAATGGGACACAGAAGAGGTGGACGGGGCGGGGGTCTCCAGTCTGGGGGACTGGAGGGTGAGGGCGGCGCGGACATGGGACTGGCCTAGAAAAGGAGATGGGACTGGCCTAGAAAAGGAGATGGCTAGTCGGGGTAGGGGGGGGGAGCCCCCCCAATCCGGCTGATAACGTGGAATGTGAGGGGCCTGAATGGGCCGGTAAAGAGGGCCCGAGTGTTCGCGCACTTAAAGGGACTGAAGGCAGACGTGGTCATGCTCCAGGAGACACATTTGTGGCGGATCAGGTCAGGTTAAGAAATGGGTGGGTAGGACAGGTATTCCATTCGGGGCTGGACGCGAAGAACAGAGGGGTGGGGAAGCGGGTGTTGTTTGAGGCCAAGAATATCGTAGTGGACAACTGAGGGCGATATGTGGTGGTGAGCGGTAAGTTGCAGGGGACGTGGGTGGTATTGGTAAATGTATACGCCCCGAACTGGGATGATGCCGGATTCATGAAGCGCATGTTGGGGCGCATTCCGGACCTGGAGGTAGGAAGCTTGATAATGGGTGGGGATTTTTTTAATACGGTGTTGGACCCAGCACTGGATCGCTCCAGATCTAGGCCCAGAAAGAGGCCGGCGGCGGCCAAGGTGCTTAGGGGGTTTATGGATCAGATGGGGGGAGTGGACCTGTGGAGGTTTGCCAGGCCGCAGGCCAGGGAATTTTCTTTTTGCTCCCACGTGCACAAAGCCTACTCCTGGATAGATTTTTTTGTTCTGGGCAGGGCGCTGATCCCGAAAATGGAGGGAACGGAGTATTCGGCCAAAGCCATGTCAGATCACGCCCTGCACTGGGTGGAACTGGAGTTGGGAGAGGAGAGGGACCAACGCCCGCTGTGGCGGTTGGATGTGGGACTGCTGGCAGATGAGGTGGTGTGTGGGAGGGTGAGGGGGGGTGTAACGAAAGGTACCTGGAGGTCAATGACAACGGGGAGGTGAGGGTGGGGGTGGTATGGGAGGCGCTGAAGGCGGTGATCAGGGGAGAGCTAATCTCCATCAGGGCTCATAGGGAGAAGATAGAGGGCATGGAAAGGGAGAGGTTAGTGGGGGAGATTTTAAGAGTGGACAGGAGATACGCAGAGGCCCCTGAGGAGGGATTACTTGGGGAAAGGCGACGTCTCCAGACGGAGTTTGATCTGTTGACCACAGGGAAGGCAGAGGCACAGTGGAGGAAAGCGCTGGGGGCGACCAACGAGTATGGGGAGAAGGCGAGTCGCATGCTGGCACACCAGCTCCGTAAGAGGATGGCAGCGAGGGAAATAGGTGGAGTCAAGGATGGAAGGGGAGCTACGGTGCGGAGTGCGACGAAAATAAATGAGGCATTCAAGGTCTTCTATGAGGAGCTGTACAGATCCCAGCCCCCAGCGGGGGAAGAGGGGATGAGACGATTCCTAGACCAACTGAAATTCCCGAGGGTGGAGGAGCAAGAGGTGGCTGGTTTGGGGGCACCAATTGGGTTGGAGGAGCTGAGCAAGGGTTTGGGGAGTATGCAGGCAGGGAAGGCCCCGGGACCGGACGGGTTCCCGGTGGAGTTCTACAGGAAGTACGTAGACCTGTTGGCCCCGCTGCTAGTGAGGACCTTTAATGAGGCAAGGGAGGGATGGACCCTGCCCCCGACAATGTCGGAGGCGCCGATTTCTTTGATCCTAAAGCGGGACAAGGACCCACTGCAATGTGGATCGTACAGGCCGATCTCGCTCCTCAACGTGGATGCTAAGTTGCTGGCAAAGTGCTGGCTACGAGGATCGAGGACTGTGTCCCGGGGGTGATTCACGAGGACCAGACGGGATTTGTAAAGGGCAGGCAACTAAACACCAATGTGCGGCGGCTCCTAAACGTGATAATGATGCCATCGGTGCAGGGAGAGGAGGAGATAGTGGCAGCTATGGACGCGGAGAAGGCCTTTGACCGAGTAGAGTGGGAGTACCTCTGGGAAGTGCTGCGTAGGTTTGGGTTCGGGGGAGGATTTATTAGCTGGGTTAAGCTCCTTTACAGAGCCCCGGTGGCGAGTGTGGTTACGAATCGGCGGAGGTCGGAGTATTTTCGACTGTATCGTGGGACGAGGCAGGGGTGCCCCCTGTCCCGCCTGTTGTTTGCATTGGTGATTGAACCCTTGGCCATTTCATTGAGGGAGTCTAGGAAATGGAGGGGGGTGGTCCGAGGGGCAGAGGAGCATCGAGTGTCGCTTTATGCGGACGACCTGTTGCTGTATGTGGCGGATCCAGTGGAGGGGATGGTGGAGGTCATGCAGACTCTAAGGGAGTTTGGGGATTTTTCGGGCTATAAGCTTAATGTAGGGAAGAGTGAGCTTTTTGTAGTACAGGCAGGGGACCAAGAAAGGGGGATAGGCGATCTACCGCTGAGGAGGGCAGAGGATAGCCAGGAGTTGGGGGGCCCTACCTCAACTGAATCTGACGAGACTGGTGGAGCAGATGGAGGAGGACTCCAAAAGATGGGACATGTTACCGCTCTCGCTAGCGGGTAGAGTGCAGTCGGTCAAAATGGTGCTCCTTCCGAGGTTTCTCTTTGTGTTTCAGTGCCTTCCCATCGTGATCACCAAGGCCTTTTTTAAGAGGGTAGGCAGGAGCATTATGGGGTTTGTGTGGCTGAATAAGACCCCAAGGGTAAGGAGAGGGTTTTTGGAGCGCAGTAGGGACCGAGGAGGGTTGGCGCTGCCGATTCTGGGGAGCTACTACTGGGCAGCAAATGTGGCGATGATCCGTAAGTGGGTGATGGAGGGAGAGGGGGGCGGCATGGAAGAGGTTGGAGATGGCGTCCTGCAAAGGAACGAGCCTGGGGGCGCTGGTGACGGCACCGCTGCCGCTCTCGCCGTCAAGGTACACCACAGATCCGGTGGAGGCGGCAACGCTAAAGATCTGGGGCCAGTGGAGACGGCACAGGGGTGCAATGGGAGCCTCGGTGTGGTCCCCGATCAGGGGTAACCACCGGTTTGTCCCGGGGAGGATGGACGGGGGGTTTCAGAGCTGGCATTGGGCGGGGATTAGAAGAATGGGGGACCTGTTCATTGATGGGACGTTTGCGAGCCTAGGGGCACTAGAGGAGAAGTTTGGGCTACCCCCGGGAAATGCTTTCAGATACATGCAGGTGAGGGCGTTTGTGAGGCGGCAGGTGAGGGAATTCCCGTTGCTCCCGGCACAGGAAATTCAAGACAGGGTGATCTCGGGTGCATGGGTTGGAGAGGGCAAGGTATCGGCAATATACCAGGAGATGAAAGAAGAGGGGGAGGTGTTGGTAGAGGAGCTGTAGGGTAAATGGGAGGAGGAGCTGGGGGAGGAGATTGAGGAGGGGCTATGGGCTGATGCCCTAGGTAGGGTTAATTCCTCTTCCTCGTGTGCCAGGCTTAGCCTGATACAGTTTAAGGTAGTTCACAGAGCACATATGACGGGGGCGAGGCTGAGTAGGTTCTTTGGGGTAGAGGACAGATGTGGGAGGTGCTCAGGAAGTCCGGCGAACCATGTCCATATGTTTTGGTCATGCCCGGCACTGGAAGGGTTCTGGAGGGGAGTGGCGGGAACAATATCTAAGGTGGTGAAAGCCCAGGTCAAGCCAAGCTGGGGGCTAGCAATATTTGGAGCAGTGGACGAGCCGGGAGGGCAGGAGGCGAAAGAGGCCGGCATTCTGGCCTTTGCATCCCTAGTAGCCCGGCGAAGGATCTTGCTAATGTGGAAGGAGGTGAAGTCCCCCAGCGTGGAGGCCTGGATAAATGACATGGCTGGGTTCATTAAGCTGGAAAGGATAAAGTTTGCCTTGAGAGGGTCTGCGCAGGGGTTCTACAGGCAGTGGCAACCGTTCCTAGACTATCTCGCGGAGCGTTAGATGAAGGTCGGTCAGCAGCAGCAGCAACCCGGGGGGGGGGATGTCTTGTGAAGGGGGGGTGGGGGAGGGAGGGGGGAAGGGGGGTCTGCCTCGGGGGGATTTGAGCAAGAGAACACATGAAAGACCTGGAAAACTGGCATGTACGGGAGGAAGCCACTGTACAAAGCTCTGTAACATATTGCTTTATCATGTTTATATCTAGCTATGTGCGTTTTCTTTCTATTCTGTTACGAGGGGGGGGGGGGGGGGTTGTTTGTAAGGGTGAAAAATTGTGTTAAAAAACTTTAATAAATATATATATTTTTTAAAAAGTGACTGAGTTCCCTTGCCATGCTTGAGGTTTTCCCCTTCTTGGGGTTTGATCTGTCTGTCTTTGGGTCCTGTACACAGTTGAAGTCCCCCTCCAAGATTAGTCGATGCGTCGCTATGTTAGGGATTTCTGCCATGGTCTTCTTGATGAAGCTTGTGTCGTCCCAGTTGGGTGCGTACACGTTAACTGGTGCCCCATCAAGGGCCCTGCTGACCATGACATACCGTCCCCCTGGGGTCCGTAACCGTCTTTGTAGCTCTAAACATCGTCCTCTTGCCGATCAATATCGCCACCCCCCTGGCCCTTGTGTCACAGCAGGAATGGTAGGTTTGTCCCACCCAGCCCTTTCTTACCCACAGTCGGTCTTGCTCTCTCAGGTGTGCCTCTTGGAGGAAGACTATGTCGGCCCTCATATTTCTTAGGTGGGTGAGGACTCTGGATCTCTTCACTGGGCCTTTGAGTCTCCTTACGTTCCAGGTGACTATCCTGGTGGGGGGCTTCTGCCCCCTCGCTCCTGTGGGATTAACCATACTTACCTGGTGGACACACCCCTGCCCTCCGGGGTTTCCCTTTGTTAGGGGGCCGTCCAGGATGGCCGCTGTCACTGCTCTCTCCATGCGGTCGGGTCCCTGGGTTTCCCTTTGTCCCGGGGGCACCCGACATGGCCGCCAACTGTGCGTCCGCCATGCGGGTAGTCCCCTGCACTCTGGGGTCTCCCTCCGCCCAGAGACTGTACTGGGTGGGTGCTTGCAGCGATTCCTTGTTTCAAGCCCTTGGTTGTGGCACTTTGTAGCCCTATTCCTTTTCTAGCCTTATTTGTCCCTCCTTCCCTGTGTTGTCCCCCCCCCCGGTCTCTCCCTCCCTGTGCGCCCCCCCCCCCCGGTCTCTTCCTTTTCCCCCCCTCTCCCTTGTACCCCTCCTTTGTCCCTCTTTCCCCTGTTCCTGTCCCAGTTTGCTCTCCCGTGTCTGTTGAGTGGTCCCCCCACCTCCAGCCTGGCGCCTTCCCCCCTTTGGGGGCGCGCTGCGGCCCTGCTTTGTTGCATGCCCCCGGCGCTAGCTTTCCTGCTAGTACGGTGGCCCCCCTCTCGGGAGTTACTGTCTCGCTTCTCCCCTGCCCGGCCTCTACGGTTTTCTGCCCGCTCTTCCCCTATCCTACCTTGCACTCCTCTTGCTTGCTCTCCCTTCTCCGCTACTCTCGTTCCCTCGTGCTGGGGCCTGGCCTCCCACCTGAAGCGGTCCCTCGGGCAGTGGTTTGTTCTTTGTTCAGGGTGCGCTCGCCGTGGCGGGGGCGGTTGGGCCTGGCGTTGCCTCACCCCTCCCCTCCCCCCATCGGCACGTTGTTGCCCCCTGCCAGGGGCCCCTCATTTCTATCTTCGCTGGTGGTTTTCCAGCCCATGTTCCTCGACGAACTTGTTTGCTTCGGCAGGGGCTGTAAAGAAGTATTCTCTTTCTTGGTATGTGACCCAGAGTTTTGCTGGGTACAGCATACAAAAACGCACGTCACTCTTGTGAAGAGCTGCTTTCGCTCTATTAAACTCGGCCCGTCTCCTGACCAGGTCTGCCCCAATGTCCTCGTAAATTCTAATGGCATGTCCTTCCCATTTGCAGGTTCTGTTTTTCCTGGCCCAGCATAGGATTGTTTCCCTATCTTGTTACCGGTGCAGTTTAGCTATAACTGCTCTCGGGTGTTCCCCTGCTTTGGCCTTCGGGCGCAGCGACCGGTGTGCTCTGTCCATTTCTGGTGGGCTGGGAAAGGTTTTCTTCCCCACTAAGTTGTCCAGCATCTCGGCCACATATGCCGTGGGGTTTCTACCCTCGATCCCCTCTGGTAAGCCCACTATCCTGACATTTTGCCTCCTCGAGCGGTTTTCCTGGTCGTCCACTCTGCCCTTCGGGCTCCCCTTGTTGTGCCCAGTCTCGCCACCTCCCTCTCCAGGGCTGTGATCCGGTCGCTCACGTCAGTCGCTGCTTTCTCCAGCTCCTTGATGGTCGCCTCAAGGGCTTCCTGTTTCTTCCCTTGGGCGTCCAATTTCTCCTCTGCTCTGCCCAGGGCCTGCTGCACCTCCGCCAGGGCCTTGGCCATTGCTGCCTGCACTGCGGCCTCTATGTCTGCCCTAGCCTCTGCCTTGTTTACCTGCTGATGTTCCCTCAGCGCATCGGCAAAGACTGCCTTCCAGTTCCAGCTCCCCCCTGGCCCCAGGGAGACTGCACCTGTCTGCCCAGCTCTTTTTGATGCGGCAATACTTCCGTTCTGCCGCTTTGCTCGCTAATTGGCTTGTCTGAACTGGCTCGCCCATTGCCCCGTCTGCCTTTGGTGACCCTTCCCCTTATGCTTTGGCTCCCTTCTGGCATTTCCCCCCCCGCCCTTTCTCCCCCTCTCCCCCCCTCTTATTTATTTATTTATTTTCTCCCACCCATCCTTTTTTCTTCTCCCCTCCCTTCTTTCCTTTACCACTTTATTTTTCCTCTTTTATAAAATTCTTCTCAGGTGAACTTGTTTTGGGTGAGAACAAGAAAAGTGCAAAAATAATTTTAAAAAAAAGAGTTTTAAAAGTTTAAAAGTTTTCTTTTCAGAGTTTTGTTTTTGCAAAAGTTCTTTTTTCCTTCCTTTTCCCTCACTCACCCAGGTCGAGTGCAAGGGAGAGTGGCTTCTAGTCCAGAGTCCCTCTTTGTTCCTGCCTCGTGGTGGTCGCCGCCGGGGGGGGGGTGCGGGTCGGTCCCCGCTTCGTTCACCCCTGCTCGGTCCGGACCGCCGCTCGTCGCACCCTGCGCTCTCTTGCTTGGGGGAGGGGGGGGACGGTCTCTCCTCCGTTCCTTCCTCCTTGCAGGTTCGGCCCCTGCTTTGGTCCTGGCCGCCGCTTCAGTCCTGGCCACCGCTTGTCCTGCCCTGTGCTCTGCTGCCATGCGTGGGGTGGGGGGTGCCGCGGGATCGCTCCTCTCCCGAGGGCCCAGTTCCCCTGCTCCCGATTTCGCGGGAAACTTTTAAAAACTTTTTAAAAAAATTTAAGAATTAAAAAATATAAAAAATCTGGAGGCCCCCTGAAAAAACCCCGACTTCGTGGAACTGCGGGAGCCTTTTTGCTGCGACCGCTCCGCTCACGAACGCCACCGGAAGTCGTGATCACACTGGCATTCTGGAAGGATTTCTTCAGGGACTAGGAAGAGCCGTCAAGCGAGGATTTGGGCAATGATCTTCCCGCAGATGGAGAATAGGGGGTAGTTATCACAGTCCACTTTGTCTCCTTTCTTGAAGATGGTGGTGATGACAGTATCCCTGAGATCAGCAGGAATTTCTTCTCTGTTGCAGATTTTCAGGAACAACTGAGGGAGATGATAGGTGATCTCTTTTCCTCCAAGTTTGAAACTCTCAACCGGAATCCTATCTACTCCTGTGGTTTTTCCATTCTTCATGTGTTTGATGGCAGCTTCGACTTGTTCACACTTGGTGGGAGTCTAAGATCATCTTTGATGGGAGTTGGGGGATTTCCTCAAACACGTCCTCATCTATGATTGTTATCACGATTTAGGAGTTCTTTGACGTGTTCTCTCCATTGAAGGCGGTATTTTCTCTGTCTTTGTGTCTCAAGAAGGTTCGTCCTTACTCTGCACCAGTTTGTGGCCTAGGGTGTTGGGTCCATAAATTGCCTTGATGACACTGAAGAAACCCCGGGTGTCATGTTTGTTGGCGAGGAGTTGCAGCTCTTTAGTTTTCACAGTCCACCATTGGTTCTTGATTTCCCTAGTTCTTTTTTGTACCTCCAACTTGGCTGGTTTATAAGTTCTCCTCTTTGCCTTGCTGATTATATAATTTTGTCAGATGGGTCTTGGATGATCCGGTAATTCTCGACGAACAGTCTTGGTGTTTCCTGGTCTTGTAGCCGATGGTTTCCTCACAGCTTGAGATGATGGCCGTCTTCAACTCTTTTCCAATTTTCCCCCACTCCATTAGAATTTACACGTTGGAGTTTTTGGAGAAGACATTGTTGGACTTTCACTAGCATGCTTGGCTCTTGAAGCCGTTCAACATTGATCTTTTTTCTGAGCTGTTTCTTCATCTTTTGGTGCTTCTGGTGGAGTTTGATGGACATCGAGCAGTGGATGTGTCAGTGATGTGCCCAGCAATCATCTGCACTCGTGATCACTTTGGCGATGTGCGCATCATTTTAATCTTGGGATCAGACAATGACAAAGTCAATCAAATGCCAAAGTCAATCTCCAGTAAGTCTTGAACTTGATTTTTTTGGTGGAAAAAGTATGTTAGTGATGACAAGCTGGTGCTCCATGCATTTGGTGAGCAGGAGAACCCATTTCAAGCTGCAATTCCCAACTCCTTCTTTTCCAATGGTTCCTTTCCAGAGTTGGGAGTCCTTTCCAACCCTTGCGTTGAAGTCCCCAAGGAGGATGATCTTATCTTCCTTTGTACTATGATCCTGGACCAGACCTCAACAGTTGCTAGGAAACCGGACAGAAACCCCAATATTTTATTTTAATTTTGTAAGACTGAGGAAAGCACACTTCATTCCAGGAGTGATTCCGTGCACAAATAGGGAGAGGGCATATTACAACAAACGTTATTACTAACACAGTATTATCAACTTTAGCCTCATAAAAAAATAGCTTACAATTACCAGTTAAACACTGCCTAACAATAATATGAAACACTGATTCCAAACTGCTATTTTTTAGGTCCACTCAAGCAAAACCCATCTCAGGTCGCCATTCACTTTTAAATAAGACTCGGAATACTTGCTGTAAAGAGATGTCCTGAGAAAGAGAGATCATTCAGGAACCAGCTGCGGATTCTTGCCTGAGACAAACTATCGGCTAATCTGCCAGCCTTTCCAGAAACTGCTGTTCTATTCACACACAGATCTTTAACTGAACTGTATTGAGAGCACAGCTTCTTGTCTGCTAATATCCCAATCCAAAAACCTAACTGAAAAAAACCAACGCCTGACTGCTTCAGCCCCTGGTTCCTCCTGTTAACTGCATCAGCTTACTAAAACTAACACAACAGGTGGGATTCTCGGTCTCACCGCACTCGTTTTCTGGTGCAGCCACTCCCGCTGGCAGCGGGATTCTCCGTCTTGGCAGCTGGCCAATGGGTTTCCCAGTGTGGGCACCCCCCCCCCCCCCGCCCCTGGGAAATCCGCGGGTGTGAGTGCGCTACCGCCGAAATGGAGGATCCCCCCAATGGAGAATCCAGCCCAATATCTCTAATTATCTACTCCCCAGGGAACCCGCTTAATATAAACAAATGGTCCATTGGCCCAACCTCAGCAAACAATATCCCTGGCTGGAATGAATTATGATCTTACTTTTAAGATGCTTTAATTGCACCTCTGTCTCCAAAAAGCCTAGCTGCCTTTCAAACCAGGACTTTTAAAAATATGACTGCAGCAGTCACATACTAACCAAGGCTTTTATCCCTTACTGCATCAAATACAGATGTATAACATATCTGAAATTCCTACATTCATCACACCAGGAATGTTGAAGAGTATGGTGTCCATGGTGGTGTAGGAGCCTTCTTTGGATGCATCATTGGCATCAAGGATTGTGGAGTAGGCACTCACAACCATTGCCTGCTGGTTATTGGAAAGTTGTAGAAGGAGGCAGCACGGTAGCCCAGTGGTTAGCACTGTTGCTTCACAGCTCCAGGGTCGCAGGTTCAATTCCCGGCTTGGGTCACTGTCTGTGCAGAGTCTGCACATTCTCCCCGTGTCTGCGTGGGTTTCCTCCGGGTGCTCCAGTTGCCTCCCGCAGTCCAAAGATGTGCAGGTTAGGTGGATCGGCCATGATCAATTGCCCTTAGTGTCCAAAAGCCTTTTCCATTGTCCGACAGGTTTAAGTTTCTCTCAGCTTATTTGGATATGCAAACAGACCATGGCACCGTGGTACAGGAAGCTATTCATGTAGGGGGAACAAAATGAATGCAGTGCTAGTAGTGGACAGTATTGCGAGGGGTGTGAATGACCAAACTAACCGTGGCACCATGGTATAGGAAGCCACTTAAGTAGGGGAAACGAAAAGGAATGTAGTGCTAGCCGTGGACAGTATTGTGAGGGGGATTGACACTGTTCTCAACAGCAAAGAATGATGGTCCAGAAGGTTATTCTGCCTTCCTGGTGCTAGGGTTTGGGACATCTGTTCAAGGCTGGAGGGGAACATGCAGTTCCAGGTGCGGTCCAGGTACGACCTCCGCAAAGCCATCCGAGATGCCAAGAGAGAATATCCAAGTAAGCTAGAGTCACAGACAGACTCTCGGCGGCTGTGGCAAGGCCTAAACAACATAACTGGCTACAAAGCGAAGCCGAGCAGCATCTCCGGCAGCAGCGCACCCCTCCCCGATTAACTCAATGCATTCCATGCTCGGTTCGAGCAGGAAACCAATAATCCGCTGCCGAGTGCCCCAGCAGCCCATAACTCACCCATACCCACCATCACAGCTTCCAAAGTCAGATCGGCCTTCCTGAAAGTGAACTCTCGGAAGGCGACGGGACCGGATGGGATCCCTGGTTGTGCACTCAGAGCCTGCACGGATCAGCTGGCAGATATGTTCGCGGACATCTTTAACCTGTCCCTACTCCACTCTGGGGCCTCCATCTGCTTTAAGAAGACCACCATCATATCGGTGCCAAAGAAGAACCAGGCAACGTGCCTCAATGACTGCCGTCCGGTGGCCCTGACGTCAGTCGGAATGAAGTGCTTCGAGAGGTTGGTCATGAAGCTCATCACCTCCATACTCCCAGAATGCCTTGATCCACTGCAATTCGCATACCGCCACAACCGGTCCACAGCAGACGCCATTTCCCTGGCCCTACACTCATCCCTAGAGCATCTCGACAACAAGGACTCCTACATCAGACTCCTATTTATTGACTACAGCTCTGCCTTCAACACCATAATCCCAGCCAAGCTCATATCAAAGTTCCAAAACCTAGGACTTGGCTCCTCACTCTGCGACTGGATCCTCGGCTTTCTGACCCACAGACCACAATCAGTAAGAATAAACAACAACACCTCCTCCACAATAGTCTTCAATACCCTCAATGCATACTTAGCCCCTACTCTACTCCCTGTACACACACGACTGCGTGGCAAAATTTGGTTCCAACTCCATCTACAAGTTTGCTGACGATGTGACCATAGTGGGCCGGATCTCGAATAACGCCGAGTCAGAATACAGGAGGGAGATAGAACCTAGTGGAGTGGTGCAGCGATACCAATCTCTCCCTCAATGCCAGTAAAACTAAAGAGCTGGTCATTGACTTCAGGAAGCAAAGTACTGTACACACTGTGGTAGTATGCATTAGGGGTCATGTGGGACTGTGAAGCCGTGATGTCATTGGCTGACAGATCCCGGGTCCTGGTTGGCTGTTGACCTCTAGCTCCGCCCTGAAGGCGGAGTATAAGAACCAGGAGTTCTCCCCCGCAGGCCAGTCTGTTAATGAACTGCGGGGAACAAGCCACGCTTAATAAAGCCTCATCGACTTCACCTCTATTCGTCTCTCGGGAGTCTTTGTGCGCTACAATTTATTAAGCGTGCTTAAAGGACTATGGAGCTCAGGATCATCCCGGAATGCCTGAGGATCAGCCCCCACGCAGTGAACTCAGCAGCAGTTTTTAAACACTGGCAGACTTGTTTCGAAGCATACCTCCGAACGGCCCCCGGCCGGGTCACAGAAGACCAGAAACTACAGGTCCTGCACTCGAGGGTAAGCCCGGAAATTTTCCCTCTCATCGAAGACGCAGAGGATTTCCAGACGGCGTTTTCAGCATTAAAGAGCATCTATGTTCGCCCAGTGAACCAGATCTACGCACGCTACCAACTCGCAATGAGACGGCAAAGTCCCGGAGAATCGCTGGACGAATTCTACGCCGTGCTGCTAATTTTGGGACGGGCCTGCAGCTGCCCGCCGGTAAACGCGATTGAACACACGGACATGTTGATTCGCGATGCTTTTGTGGCAGGTATGAACTCTCCCCAAATCCGCCAAAGACTTTTGGAAAAAGAGTCGCTGGGACTCTCAGAGGCACGGGCCCTTGCAACCTCCCTGGATGTAGCCGCGCGAAACGCCCGCGCGGACGGCCCCGACCGCGCGGCAGCCCCTTGGGCTCCGTGGACCCCCGTCGCGACAAACCCCCCCCCCCCACCGCTTGCGCGGTTCAGACTCCAAGTCGTCCCGGGGGGGCCCGCTGCTATTTCTGCGGCCAGGCGAAACACCCCCGGCAGCGCTGCCCGGCCCGCGCAGCGATTTGCAAGAGCTGCGGGAAAAAGGGCCATTTCGCGTCTGTGTGCCGGTCCCAGGAGGTCGCCGCTGTCCCAGGAGAAGAAGGAGTCCTGCGCGTTTCTAACGCTCCCCAACCCCCCCAGCGCCCTATGTACGACCCGCAGGCGCAGCCATTTTGGGTCCCGGCCACTGCTGTCCCCGGAGAACAAGGAGTCTTGCGCGTTTCAAACGCTCCCCAACCCCCCCAGCGCCCCATGTGCGACCCGCAGGCGCCGCCATTTTGGGTCCCAGCCACCACGAGGGGAGGAGGGGCGCCGCCATCTTGGGACCCCCCAGCCCTGTGCGACGCATGGGGGCGGCCATTTTGTCCACCCCCGCCGCCATCTTGTGACCCCCCAGCCATGTGCGATGCATGGGGGCGGCCATTTTGTTCACCCCCGCCGCCATCTTGGACGGCAACAATGGACCCCAGCATCGCCGCCTCAACGGGGTTCGAGGAAGACGCTGAAGCACTACGACCACGTCTGGCCTCAATGACGCTGGACCAAGCACGGCCCTGGACGCTCCAGACGACGACAACAACGGTGCTGATCAACGGGCACGAGACACCATGCCTGGTCGACTCCGGGAGCACAGAAGGCTTCATCCACCCCGACACGGTAAGACGCTGTTTTTTGACCATCCGTCCCAGTGCGCAAAAGATTTCCCTAGCTGCAGGATCCCACTCCGTACAGATCAAAGGCTACTGCATAGTGACCCTAACGGTGCAAGGGAGGGAGTTTAAAAACTACAGGCTCTACGTCCTTCCCCAACTCTGCGCGCCCACATTACTGGGATTAGACTACACACACCCGTCAGCATCAACGGGGCAGAGGTGGAGATGGTTAGTGTCATGATATGCAGACACACACATAATGATATACAGACAAGCAGCTAATGGACACAGAGAACAGGACATGACCAATAAGCAGGCAGGACACTCAGGGGTGGGATCCGACTATAAAAGACACGAGGCACTCACACTCCGCCTCTTTCCACTGATGAACATCTAGAGAGTCAGTCAAGGGTGTTGTTACAATCTCACACCTCCACCACGTGGCTAAGAGCTAGTCTGGTTCAGTCAGACAGAGTAACCACATTTAAGTTCTATTGTGTCTTTTAAAAAGCATTTAGATAGTTACATGGGTAAGATGGGTATAGAGGGTTATGGGCCAAGTGCGGGCAACTGGGACTTGCTTAATGGTAAAAACTGGGCGGCATGGGCTGGTTGGGCCGAAGGGCCTGTTTCCATGCTGTAAACTTCTATGATTCTATGATTCTAAGTTACCAGAGAGTCGAACTCACAGAGAACGGTGCTAACTGTGCTATTAGTTCAATAAACCTGATTGAACTAACTTCAAGGTCTGGAGTATCTTTCTGATCTAAGCTGCATCCAGTTGCAGCCAGTGTTAGACCAGTGTACCTAACACGACAGTTAGCAGTTTCAAATTCATAGGAGTGCACATCACCAAAAATCTGTCCTGGTCCACCCACGCCGACGCTACCACCATGAAAGCACAACAGCGCCTATACTTCCTCAGGAAACTAAGCAAATTCGGCATGTCCACATTAACTCTTACCAACTTTTACAGATGCACCATAGAAAGCATCCTATCTGGCTGCATCACAATCTGGTATGGCAACTGCTCGGCCCAGGACCGCAAGAAACTTCAGAGAGTCGTGAACACAGCCCAGTCCATCACGTGAACCTGCTTCCCATCCATTGATTCCATCTACATCTCCCGCTGCCTGGGGAAAGCGGGCAGCATAATCAAAGACCCCTCCCACCCACTCACTCTTCCAACTTCTTCCATTGGGCAGGAGAAAAGTCTGAGAACACGCACAAACAGACTCAAAAACAGCTTCTTCCTGGCTGTTACCAGACTCCTAAATGACCCTCTTATGGACTGACCTCATTAACACTACACCCTTGTATGCTTCATCCGATGCCGGTGCTTACGTAGTTACATTTTGTACCTTGTGTTGCCCTATTATGTATTTTCTGTTATGTATTTTCTTTTATTTCCTTTTCTTTTCATGTACTTAATGATCTGTTGAACTGCTCGCAGAAAAATACTTTTCACTGTACCTCGGTACACATGACAATAAACAAATCCAATCCAGTGAGAGGGGGAGGATCTAGTTGTCGTGGTCCATGTAGCTACCAATGACTTATGTAAAACTAGGAAAGAGGTTCTGCATAGAGAGTATGAGGAGCTAGGCACTAAATTAAAAAGCTGAACCTCAAAGGTAATCATCTCCAGATTATTACCTGAGCCACGTGCAAATTGGCATTGGGGACATCAAATTAGAGAGATTAGGAAGAATAGGAAGATATCAAAATGTGGAGGAGTGGCTCTGTTAATTAATGATCGTATTAGCATATTAGAGAGGTTTGACCTAAGTTCAGGAAACCAGGATGCAGAAATGGTTTGGGTAAAGATGAGAAATGATAAAGGCAAGAAGTCACTTGTTAGAATGGTATACAGCCCCCTAAAAGTGATCATGGAGCAAGATACAGTCCAACAACTATAGGTACATTCCAATGAGAAAGAAAAATTCCAAGGGGAGGACCCACCATCCGTGGTTAACTAAAAAAGTTAAAGATAATATTGAACTTAAAGAAAAAGCATTTAATTACGTAAAGTTGGGTGGCATGTTAGAAGATTGAACAGAATATTAAAAAAATTAAAGAACGACCAAAAGAGTGCTAAAAAGGAAAAATTAAAGTACAAGATAAAGCTAGCTCGAAATATAAAGACAAATAGAAAGAGTTTCTATAGATATTCAACAAAGAAAAATGTTAACAAAGTGAGCGCTGGTCTTTTAGAAAGTGACTCTGGGGAATTAATATTGGAAAATAAGGAGATGGCAAAGGAACTGAACCAGTATTTTGAATCAGTATTCACGAGAGGATAAAAGTAACAACCCAGAAATAGCTGTAAATCATAAAATGGAAGGAGGGGTGTGAAGAACCTGGGAAAATTCCAATCACCAGGGAATTTGTACTGAGAAAATTGTTCGAACTGTGGGCTGGCAAGTCCCTGGGTCCTGATTGACTTCATCCAATGGTCTGAAAAGAAGTGGGGAGTGAGATAGTTGATGTGTTGTTTTTAATTTTCCAAAATTCCCTAGATTCGGGGAAGGTTCCATTAGATTGGAAAATAGAAAATGTAACTCCTTTACTCAAAAAGGGAGGGAGATGGAAAGCAGGACACTACAGGCCACTTAGCCTAACATCTGTCTTATGGAAAATGTTAGAAGCTATTATTAAACACGCTATAACACGGCATTTGGAAGAAGTCAGGTTAATCAAACAGAGATTTGTGAAAGGGAAATCATGGCAAGAATTTTCTAGCCGGTTCCGCTGGTAGAATCTTCCAGCCCTGCTGATGATGAACCCCCGCTGTAAATTTCCTGGTGGTGGGCTGGTGCCTACAACATGAAGCCCTGTTGACAGCAGCAGGACCAGAAGATCCCCCCACCGGCCAAAGATGGGCTGCCTCCACTGAACACAACACATTTTGTCCAGGTCAGGGATCGGGCCCGGGCGTTCCCTGCCTTTCAGAAGAGGTGTGGAGGGCTTGAGAACCCCCTCATTGGTACGTTGGGGCATTGGGGGGTCTGGAGGCTGGGAGGGTGCAGCTCAGAGATCATTAGTGCAGGAAATAGGACTGACTGAGTGGGGCCTTGACGGGGCGTTCTTCACCAAGGCCCAGACGTGAAGCAGAATCCCATTTAATAGCGGGGTCATTCTGGGCTCTGCCAGCATCCGGAAACACCCGGCTCAATGTGGCCGCCACGGGACTCTGTTTCATTTCCGTTAAATCACGCCCAAGGTCGCTAAATATGTTGATGACACAAAGACAGGTAGGATCGTAAGATATGAAGAGGACACAAGGAGGCCACAAAGGGACAGAGATAGGTTAAGTGAGTGAGAAAAGACCTGGGGCTGGATTCTCCGCCGGCACGATGCTCTGTTTTGCCGGCAGCCTGGGGGTTCCCCGACGGCGTGGGGCTGCGCCACAATGAGAAACTCCATTGACCAGCCGGCGTAACAGGGCATCCCGCCGGCGGGGTGAAACAGAAATGTGGCGCGGCAGGACGGAGAATCCAGCCCCTGATAAATGAGGTATAAAGTGCAAAAGTGCGAACTTCTGTATTTTGGCGGGCAAGATTTTAAAAACATACTGAGCTGGATTTTTTGGTCCCCCGACTGCATGTTTCTCAGCGGCGCACCATTCGCTGGCAGCGGTATTCTCTACTCCTGCTGCTTGGAATGGTATTTCCCATTGAAGCCACCCTACGCTGCTGGGAAATGCATGGGTGGGGGTGCGCTGCTGGCGGAAAGGTGAATCGCAACAGCCAGAGAATTTTGGTCATTATCAAAATGGTGAGATTGCAGAGGGATCTAGGTGGTCTCATGAATAAATCACAAAAGACTAATCTGCAGGTACAGCAAATAATTAGGAAAGCTGACTGAAAGTTATCAATTATTGAATACAAAAGGAGGGAGATAATAAGAACATAAGAACTAGGAGCAGGAGTAGGCCATCTGGCCCCTCGAGCCTGCTCTGCCATTCAATGAGATCATGGCTGATCTTTTGTGGACTCAGCTCCACTTTCCGGCCCGAACACCATAACCCTTAATCCCTTTATTCTTCAAAAAACTATCTATCTTTATCTTAAAAACATTTAATGAAGGAGCAAGGAATTCCATAGATTCACAACCCTTTGGGTGAAGAAGTTCCTCCTAAACTCAGTCCTAAATCTACTTCCCCTTATTTTGAGGCTATGCCCCCTAGTTCTGCTTTCACCCGCCAGTGGAAACAACCTGCCCGCATCTATCCTATTTATTCCCTTCATAATCTTATATATTTCTATAAGATCCCCCCTCATCCTTCTAAATTCCAACGAGTACAGTCCCAGTCTACTCAACCTCTCCTCGTAATCCAACCCCTTCAGCTCTGGGATTAACCTAGTGAATCTCCTCTGCACACCCTCCAGTGCCAGTACGTCCTTTCTCAAGTAAGGAGACCAAAACTGAACACAATACTCCAGGTGTGGCCTCACTAACACCTTATACAATTTTTATTTAATACTTCAGTTATACAGGGCATTGGTGAGACCACATCTGGAGACTGTGGACAGTATTGGTCTCATTATTTAAGGAAGGACGTAAATGCTTTGTAAGAAGTTCAGAGAAGGTTTACTAAACTAACACCTCGAATGGGTGGGTTGTCTCATGAGGAAAGGTTAAAGGGGCTAGGCTTGTATCCACTGGAGTTTCAGAGGGTAAGAGGCGACTTGAGTGAAATATAGAATATGCTGATGGGTCTTGACAGGATGATGTAGAAAGAATGCTTCGTCTCGTGAGACATACAAATTAGGAACAGAAGGAGGCCATTCTGCCCCTCAAGCTTGCTCCACTATTCAATAAGATCATCGCTGTTCTGATTGTAACTTCAACCCCACATTCCTGCCTACCCCCAATAACCTTTCACCCCCTTGCTAATCAAGAATCTGTCTAGCTCTACCCTAAATATATTCAAAGGTTCTGTTTCCACTGCCTTTTGAGGAAGAGAGTTCCAGAGACTGAGAGGAAAAAATTCTTATCTCTGCCTTAAATGTGCGACCTCTTATTTTTAAACAGTGACCCCCTAGTTCTAGATACTCCAACAAGAGGAAACATCCTCTCCACATCCAGTACTATGGACAGAGGTAGATAGATTCTTAATAAGTAGGGGGGGTGAAAAGCAATAAGAGATAGGCAGGAATATGGAGTTGAGGTTGCAATCAGACCAGCCGTGATCCTATTGAATGACGGGCAGGCTCGAAGGGCCGAGTGCACAACTCCTGCTCCATTTGTTCTTATGTCCTCGCTGATAGAATCAGTATTGACAGACATGCAATGATGTGAATTTGGAGTACTTATCCAGAAATTCAAGATGACATAAAAAGTTTTGGCTGGTGCATTCAGAAGTGAGTGAATTTTAATGCGCGATTGGTCATAATTACTGCTAAAGAACCCCTCTCGCCCTGTAGAGGGTATGCTGGATTCAATGCAGATTCGAGTAAGTATCCTCCCTGATGCTTGCAATAAACCTTGTAAGGAGCTGTCAGTAATATGAATGGCAAGATCTCTTTGTTGGTTCTGACTACAAGTTCTGGGCAATTTTCAATTTTCTCATGAGGTGCAACAAACGTCCCTCAAATTATGGCAGCTTTTATTATAGTGTCTGCCATCAGAACGTCTATGCTAGGCAAGCTAGGCCAGTCCATATCATACAGAATCAAAATGTTAACTTTGTTTCTCGCTCCACAGATGTTGCCAGATCTGAGTTTTCCGGCATTTTCTGTTTTTATTTCAGATTTTCTGCATTTTGCTTCTATAAAATAATATTCTAACTCCTCAGCCCATGGCAATGTGGCATACTTTGGGGTGTCCTCAAACAGAAATGTAAATTAACTATTTACCTACAACACAATTCTTTGGTTCTATAATCTACATGAATAATTTAAATTGATAATGTCTAGAACCCTTTCTCTATTGTAGCTGTCCATATTAAGGAACTCTCTTGTTGACTAACAGTCCCAAACCTCTTTTCATCTGGGAACATAACTTAAATGGTATGTTTAAGTAAGTGGAGACCCTCTAGCTTTATCACCAGCCAATGAATAAGGCATCCATTGTTCAAGCATTCCCACTGTCAAATATAACCTTTTTGAGAATTAAAATTGCATTTAAATCAGAGCTATGTTTCCCAGTTTCTTAACCGGATGTCCCCTTTTACCGGTAAAACTTAATTTCCTAAAACTACAAGTGGTATTCTAAAAAATGAATTATAAACCAGATATTCACATCTGTCAGATCTTAAAGAGTACTGGTAGGAACAGACTCAAGATATGGGAAAAGGGGTAACCATGCTTTATCTCTTCTCTGGTCACTCTTTACATGTCAACCGAGATGCTGAACTGAGTCTTTTATCTGGTTCAGGATGGAAATGGACATACTAAGGAAACTTTTGGGATTCAAAGAATGAACCTCCAATCAATATTCCCAAGTTTCTTGATACTCGAGGGACCTAGGGCCCGATTGGATGGCCTCGTCGCACCCGACTCGTGACACAATGAGGTTGTTAAATTTTGCGAGGGGCCTATTACAATATTTACGATGCTCGGGACACCTCAGGAGCTCTAATGAGATCTTGTGAGACGTTGTGATTTGGATCTCGTCCCTGCTGGGTGGGATCCAGATTTAGATATTTAAGTGGGCAGTTAGGCTCACTCAAATATGTCGGCATCAGATTCTCCCAAGATCCAGGACCATGTCATACCTCAAGGACCAGGTATAACGGCACCTGGTGGGGTCTCCCAAGCCATCGGAGGCCCCCAGGGTGGTACCCTGGCACTGCTGCTACCACCTGAGCACCTTGGTACTGCCAAGTTGGCAGGTGAATCTCCAGGCTCTCAGGACCTCTGCCAGGGTGCCAGGTTGACACTGCCAGGGATCGAGCCCTGACGTGCCCTGCCCTTATGAGGTGGGGTTTGGGGGTACTCGAGGACCCCCTAACAGGTAAGTTGGGCCGGTTCCGAGGCGGCGGTGGAGAGTCGACAGATAGGGGCGGAATTTAAATATGGCGCCCGATCTCTTCCTGTATCGATGAGCTGAGCTCGTCAGTGCAGGAAATGAGGTCAAGTGTGGCCTCGGTGGGGTGCTCCTCGCAGACGCCAAAAAAATAACAGAGTCCCATATGATAGCGGGGTCGTTCCCGACGCTGCATTCGCCAAGAAACACCCCACTTAACCGGGCAAAACAGGACTCATCGTGCCCCTAAGCACATCATTCAAACTGACACTCCATCATAATACTGCACTGTTTAAAGATCATCTTTTTAAACCGAAACCCAGCAGCTCTCTCTGATCCCGTCACACCAATTTATCGCCAACCCACACCTACAATCAGACAATCTGTTTATTGTTACATTGGCATTTGTGGGAGCTTGTTGTGTGAAAATTGACAGTTGTGTTTCTTACATTGCAACAGTGCCTATACAGTTCAAACTACTTAATTGGCTGTAAAGTGTTTTCGGACATTTTGAGGTCTTGAAACGTGCTATAAAAATGCAAGTCTTTCTTTTTATACAAACTGAACTATCAAGGAGCTCTTGGTAATATACTAGGGTTAGTACAGAAAGGAAATTACTACAGCAGCAACAGCACATCCAAGACTATTTTTCACAAAGACATTTTGAATAAACACAGAATATCAGAGAGGCAGTGTTACTAATAGATGACTTTGGTCCTGTGTAAATTTTGGGGCAGTGTATTCAGGGAAAGAAATCCATTAAGCATACAAAACGTTTGTTTATTTGATATATGCAATTTGGTAACAATGAAGGACAGATCTGACACTTGTGACAGAGGGCCCTCCGTGGCGTGTTCTGCAGCGGTGGAGCTTGGTTCATCAGTGGCTGGCAGTGGGATCTTCTGGTCCTGCCGTTGTCAACAGGGTTGCCTGTTGAAGGCACTTCTCACTTCCGCAAAACCTGAAGTGGGGTGTGCTGTCAGTGGGACCGTAAGGTCCTGTCAGCATGAACAGGCAGAAAATCTCGCCCATAATCTTTCACTTTTACCCTGCTCTTTGGATCTCTCTCAATCTCCTGGACATAAATGGATAGAACAAAGTCAGCTCAACATTTACTTCATAAGAGAAAAGTATGGAGTCAAGATTGTGAAAAGTTTTTTGCGATGGCAAAATAAATGTCCTGAAATAGAAAGGACACAGAATATTCTGTTTCAAAATTATTTTCTCTTTTACTCCCAACTGTCTTTCAAACAGCTCGCACATCATCTGAGGCCACTTGAGTAAGCGTGGAGTTCAGTCTAAAACCACTTTGAAATTTGTCAATAGGAAACATGAAAATACTTACCTTTTAATTTTGTTTAATTTATCCCTTTTTTGGAGGACAGGTGCTTGATGTCTGGCTGTACCTTCCCTCCAGCAGTAAAGCTGAGGTTAGGAACTTGGATAGATGAGCCAGTATATATCTGCAAGCCATCATTGCACGGCATAGCCATTTAGGGCTTTTAGACATTTTACAAGAAAACAAAACTCAGTTAATTGTTTCACACAAAAGTCTAGTAGTATAGTAGTTCTGGCAGGAACACTGAATATGACCCATTCAACCATTTTCTCTCTCTTTAAAGCTGAGACTTGGGAATACTTACTGGAGCAGTGTCTGAACTCAAACCGAAGGTGTGAACCCCTAAACTTGTCAACAGGTATGGGCAGTTTGACGATCTCACCCCAGCGTGGACTGTTGTTGTGGTACATCACGAAGGAGCAATGTTCATTTATAGAGGGCTCTCCGGAGCCAAGACTGATACAGTCCTGTTAATCACAAAAGGGACATGCTGAACACTCGATTGTAATTTGACCAACACTTGCCAATTTATCTTCAATAACAAAATCGCAATGAAGGAAGAGCAAACCTAAAGTGAGCCTGCAGGCATATCCAATCCACACAGGTGCAGCAATATTGACAGTCCCTCTAATCTTCTAATGTCTGGTTTAGAATGAAAATATTCCTTTGTCATTGATTAATTTTCTCTTTTGTCAGAGTACCAGCCAGACATTCCCATATTGCAATCTACTGAAACTGCCTGGTATGTAACCCCAAACTGCAACTGTCCGACATTTCCATTCTGGTGGTTTGAGTCCAGTTACCTGTTATTGGCAGCTTGTGGTGTCAGCAATGCCTCCTGGGAAGTGGATCAAGACTGCCCAAACTCATTTCATGTAGCCAAAAAGAGAAATTTTCATACCATTAATCTAGGGTGCATTTAAAGTCAGTGCCAGAATCTAAGGGGCGCAAGCATATGGCCTTCCTGGCCCTCGACTCGGGATGCTCGTCAGAGCAGGAAATGAAGGTAAGTGCAGGAAATTAAGATAAGTGCTGCCTTGGCGGGGTGTTCCTAGCCGAGGCCAGAAAAAGAGTCCCATTTGATAGTGGTGTCGTTCTTCATCCTGCTAAACATGCCCAAAACAGGACTCTTTTTTCCCCCCGTTAACTTGCACCCAAGGTGTAGAATACTGAACCACTGTACACCCAGTCACCATCTTTGGTGAATGCCTGTGTTTACAGCTGGTACAGATTCGGTTTATAAAATCCAAAACACAGGCATCAACGTATTTATGCAAACCAATTTTTTAAAAAGAAATATTTCCATTGAAGGCATTTTTCATAAGCAACCAATTTTTAAATCAGTAAGGCGGAATGTGAAAGCCAGTATGTACGCCGCTCACAGTACATCAGAAAATTTAGTCTTCAGTCAGGAACTTTACATGAAGAACAAGAGACGAAATCCAGTGCATGGACAGGAACTGAAATTTTAAGTCTATTCAAATTGTCGTGTCAGTTATTTTCTGTCCTTACACCTCTCCTGAAGGTGCTGGGTGAGGTTTAATGGGCACCAATCGCTCTCAGGCCTTTCAGCCACGACACTTTCTTCATATGTTGGTGTTTAAATTGAACATTTTTAACTCCATGTTGGCCTTCTCTTTTAATTTGATGTTGAATTACATTGAATTTACATAAGTGAGGAAGCCAACAAAGCAATGCTCCAAACAAGCCTCCTTCCACCTTACTTCATCAAATCTTATCAGCATATCTTTCTATTCCTTTCTTTCTCAAGTACTTATCTGGCATTCCCCCAAATGCATCTTTGCTATTCATCTCGGAGTAAGAACGTATCTTCTCGATTCCTTCTTGAATTTGCTGAAGTGTTAATTACTCTGTTTGTTCTTGTTGGGACTCAGATATGAAAATTCCATTATCCTCCTTACAATGGAATATTCATGTTAAAACCTATTAAGAAGTTGAGATGCTTTTAAGAGTCAAGCACACCACTTCTGGTGTGGACCATGGAGTAAGTGGTCACATACAAGGTATCTCCTGCCCAAGGTTAAAAAAAAAGAGCTCTTTTTAATCAATACGGGGTGGAATTTTGATGAAAAGATGTAGGTGAATGTGGGAGGAGTACTTTCCCCCAGGAATGGTATGTCTCTTGGTTACCAGACCCGGCAGAAACAGTGAGGGATTTGGCTGGTACTGCAGCAAAGACAAAAGCTTCTTCAAGAATGCAGGTAGGGGAAGGGCAAGCTCAAAAGCTTCAAACTGACTTGATGGCCTTTATTAAAGCTGAATTCCAGAAGCAGAGGGAACAACTGCGAAAAGATCTCGCAAAGGCCATTGAAGAAGCGGTGGCGAGACTTCCGGTGGCGGCCATGGAGGAGTAGGTCGCGCATTCGGCAGCTCCCATCTGGAACGGACTCTCGGACCTTTTTTAAGGTGTTTTCACGGACTTTTTGGGGCAGATTGGTGAAGCGAACACTGCCAAAAGGATTCCCTCTCTGTTGTATGGATAGCTGGACCAGGAGTGGCCGGGTGAAGCATTTAAGTCCCAACCGACAGAAGCGTGTGGAGTGGGCGCTGAGGCACGGCATGGCGGTCGGTCTAGACTAGGGTGCATGGGCGCAGTGGTCACAGGAGCAACAGGAGTTCCTTAGGGGCTGCTTTGCTGTTCTTTTTTTTTTAAAAGGTATATTTATTAAAGTTTTTTAACAAAACAAAACAATTTTTTCCCCTTGCAAACAATAAACCCCCCCCCCCCCCGTAACAAAATAACACAAAATAACACCTGAGCAAGATATATACATGGTAAGATGATATATTTACAGAGCTTTATACACTGGCTCTCGCCCGTTCGTGCCAGTTTCCCCCACCCTCCATGTTATCCCCCGCTCGTCCGTCCCCTCAAACAATCTCTCGTTCCGAACAAACAATCTCTTGACCCGGACTTTCACCACCTGAGATATTGCTCCTGCCACTCCTCTCCAGAACCCCTCCAGTGCCGGGCATGACCAAAACATATGGACATGGTTGGCCGGACTCCCAGAACACCTTCCACATCTGTCCTCTACCCCAAAGAACCTACTCAACCTCGCCCCCGTCATGTGCGCTCTGTGAACCACCTTAAATTGTATCAGGCTGAGCCTGGCACATGAGGAGGAGGAATTGACCCTACCCAGGGCATCAGCCCACAAACTTTCCTCGATCTCCTCCCCCAACTCCTCCTCCCATTTACCCTTCAACTCTTCTGCTAGTGACGAATGTGATATAAAATAGTTACTTTAGAGATATTAGTTACTGTAATGTAGAGATAGGCCAGTCTCATTCTGGTGAGTTCACAGACAAAGGATTTCAGACCGCATGGCAAAGCAAGGAGGAGGTGTGTCAACCAAAGTAGGAGAAAAGGATGCTGGGTAATAAGGGGGCCAGAGGAAGGGATGGGAAGTGAGCCAATCAGAATGTATGACCAGGTCAGGAGGGGTATAGGATGACCGATGGGAATCGTGTATATGAAACGTGATACCATTTGAATTGATTTGCAGAAATCCCTTTGTCTCTTTGTTCATTCGCTTTCCGGGGTGTAGGAGACTGGATGTGTCCTATGCCTCTGTGAAATGAATCAGGCTTGCAAGCCAAATAAAATAACTAATGCTGTACCTGCAAATCCATCTTGACTTTTATTGAGGACAGACTGACGGGTAAAAAAATTTGTATTTTGTCATTTGGTGCCGGAAACCCGGGATTTCTCAAGACGGTTCTGACCAACCGCGAAATCAGAATTGGACTGATTATGAACAGGGAGAGTGGGAAGAAGGGGCCCACAATGTATAGCTGGAAAATGACCGCGCATTGCTTTTTCCCCTCTTCTTATCGTCTGATTAGTCTGGTCACTCGCGGTTGGTACGGAAAGATCGTCTCGACGAAATCAAAGGTCAGTCTGGGGATTAGAAAATTAAACTGATGGGATATCATAATTGATAGTTCAGTTTTGGGTTAATTGTGTTGTTGATGAACTGATGTGACTTTAGCAGATGAAGGTTCAGTTAAATAAGTGTTTTTAAATCTGAAGATGGTTCAACTCCATGTGTGAGTTCTGATTCGGCTTGGGTTAGGTTATGGGTTGATGCGACATCTAAAACAGATGGTTCAACTCCATGTGTGAGTTCTGATTCGGCTTGGGTTAGGTTATGGGTTGATGCGACATCTAAAACAGATGGTTCAACTCCATGTGTGAGTTCTGATTCGGCTTGGGTTAGGTTATGGGTTGATGCGACATCTAAAACAGATGATTCAATTCCATGTGTGAGTGTTTTAAATCTATAGTTGATTAAGCTAAAATTGTACCCTTGGACTGTGGTGGCGAAGGGCGCAGTTCTGAGGACTAGTTGAGATTGTGGGGAATTGCTTGGATAAATTTCAAGACAAAGAACATCCATAGAGCTGGATGCTGCATGTTGGTTGAAGCAGAAGTCTCTCAAAGGGTTAACAGCAGCAGCCAAAGTTAAAGACGACAGACAGTGCGTCTCACTCAGGCCTTGAGATAACAGCAGCAGCCTGGAGTGTAATCGGATACCTTTCCTTTGAGTCAGTGAACTCCAGCAAAGTTACGTTTTGAATTAATTAAAGGAAACCAGTGGGTTTCTCCACCTCTTTGATAAAAGTTATTATTTTCGAAAGCAATTGATTGAAATTGCCAGAATCTTAAGTTTTACTTACTTGAAATAATGTTTATCTCATTTTATTTGTGAATTAATAGAAACTTAAAGAAACTCACTGACACCATTTTAAAAAGTGTAAATCTGGAGATGACAGTTGACTTTGCTCCGGTATACATCACCGCAGCTAACTGCTCCCTCATTGATAGCAGCCAACATTTTTGAGAATGTAAGAAAAACTTGTGAAAAGAAAAATTGTTAAGATAAAGAATTAATTAAGTTGTAAATGTTATACAAGTTTGTGTTAAGCAAATCGTAAATTTAGTTCGAGTTGAGATCAGAGCTAAGCTTCCAAGTTGCAGTAATTCAATTAGAATTTTCAAACATTTTAAGTTTTAAAAGAACACTGTTAGAACCTTTTCAATCATTTTGCCAAGGAGCAAAAATTGCCATTGGTTATAAATAAGCAAATAAAAAAAATATATAATTAAAAAAAAAAGAGCCAAAGTATGAAAGCTAAAGAGTTAATTAGATTATAGAGCCAATATTGTCAAGAGGAAAGAGATAGGATCATGTTATCCAGTTGGCAGGACAATGCCCTTAAAATGGGAATTCCAATTAGTGAACAGGGTAACAAAAAAAAACATTACAGGTCTTGAAAAAGGAATGTGCATTCAAAAAAAAAAAAAACGCGCAAGTAAAGACAGGAAAGGCTCGGGTCAAACAAAAGATGGGCTACGTAGTTCAATGGCTGGCCTTGAATTGACAGAAAATGACCAATTCGATAATTTGAAAATGTCAGCAAAGGATTTCGACTGCACCTGTAGCATTGTCTGCACTAATTCCAGAACCACCAGAGTATAATAATTTATATCCAGTCACTGCTCCCAGATCCCAATCATGCCAGTCACTCCAGCCCTTTTGGTTGATAGCGTGGGTCCCGATTTGCCACCTTCACGATCAGTGGGGGAGGAGGAGCTCTGTTCCACAAGCCCAGTTAGCTCTAGGACCCGATCTCGGACAGCGAGAGAAGGGCTTGATGCTAACCAGAAACAATTAAGCATACCACCTAAATCCCTTCAGACCAAGGGGAAACCGCAAATTTCGAGAACAAAGGGAGATGCCAGAATTGAAAGAGAAAGAACTCCCTCTAGTGACAGGGAGGGACGTCGAAGTCTTGGAAGAACCAGAGGAAATAGCTAGAGTGCCCCCTGGTGAGACTCGGAGACAGTTGCCGATTAGGAAGATACCAAACCTTGACGCAGTGACTGCCGGGGCCCAGCCCACGATAGACGTTTATTTCCCATGGACACCCAGTGAGATGATGGCTATTATGGCTACAATCCCAGATAGAAAAGAATCTCATGCTGCTTTCGTGGATTCCCTGAGAACTACCATCTCAATTTATCAAGCTGATTCTAGGGACCTCTGGGCCCTAGTCCAGCAGGTTTTAACCCCAGCAGAGTACCGCAATCATCTTAATCACTTGAATTATGCTAGCCACGCCGCACTTCAGCAAGCCCATGCGTTAGACTACGATATAGGGACACAAATCCTGAATGCGTTGAATAGCACATTTCAAAAGCCCATAAATATTTCTGCTATCTTAGACCTAAAACCTAAGAAGATTGAAGAGCCAGAGGAATTTCTGGAACGTTTAAATGAAATCTACCGTGGGCAGTCAGGCGACTTGCCATATCAAAATGGTCAGAATTCCCCTCAATATTGTGCTATGTTAATGCATTGCCTACCACCTTCCGTGGCTACTGCTGTGAAATGTAATAACATGAATTGGACAGAGAACGACCCTTCCCAGATGGCAAGGGCAGTCAGATTTTATCGGAAGGAGGGTGTAGGCCAGGAAGGAGGCTCAGTTACAAAGATTAAGACTGAGTATGTAATGAAAAAGGATGATCTGCGACCCCAACAAGCGGCAGAAATGGTAGCTTACCAGCTGGAGCCCCAATATTGTGACTTTGGGTGGGTGGATCAGTGAGGGGGAGGATATCAAACCCACCCAAAGGGACCCTCATCTCCTTTTTATGGCCCACCGTATGCACCAACAGCTTTACAACCGCCGCCCCCTCTCAGGGGCCATTGGTCTACTGGGAGAAGAGGACGGGGCAGATATAGAGGGAGCAATGCATGTTTTAATTGCGGCCGTGCAGATCACTGGCAACAGGAATGCCCCTTTAAAAGACAGGCAGCAGAAGGAGGGGGTACCCACCAAGGGGAGGACAGACGAGATACACTGACTTCTCCCAGGCAAACCCTTTCCCAACACAGGATTGACTAGCTAATTTAGTCATAAGGACTCTCCAATCGGACAGGGGAACTATTATCTCTCTGCAGATAGGAGATGAACATCACCCATTTGTAATCAACACTGGAGCAGCCATGTCTTCTCTGCAATCAGAACTTCGCCCACCACTATCTGACCACACCCAGCATTTGTCGGGGTTCCAAGGACAGGTGTGTAAGTATCCTATTTCTGAACCTGTGACAGTCACTTACGAGAATAAGTCTGCAGATCATCAGTTTGTAGTGACTACTGGATTGGACTGTAACTTGTTGGCCCGAGATTTACTGTGTATCTTCCAGCTACAGCTAGAGTGCGGAGATGAGGGGGTAACGGTTAAATCATGGAGGATGAGACAACAGTGCTATATTTTTATCACCCCCCAGTGGTGGACGTTAGACATTGAACATTCACTGCATCACGTTACCCTGGCCTATGACAGAACCGGACAAAACAGGGAGTTGGAGGACAAATACCGGCCATTAATTGGGACCGAATGGCCAGTCAAAGTTACAGCCACAGTCACGGGAAAAGAAGGTATAGCCGATTTTGTTACAATACCACCACATTTATGGCCACAGTCAGCTTCGGTAAGCCCTCATATTATACGTCAGGTCCACGACCAGTACCATGCCAGGGATTTGGAGCCTATGGTAAGGAGGGCAGTGGATCATTCAGATCCAACAGAGTACGCACTTCAAGTCACGCCAGACGGCACTGCCATAAAATATTTTGAGGTCCCTAAAACGATTAACACTTGACTGCAGCCCCGTCTATGGACAAATTAATCTGAGAGCTGTTGCAACAGGGTATTTTGGTCCCTTACCAATCAGAATGTAACACCCCCATACTTGCTGTGCCTAAACCAGCCAAGTCAGACCAGTACTGATTAGTACAGGATTTACGTTCAATCAATGCCATCGCACAGCCGTTACATGCTCTCACTCTCCAACCGGATATTACGGTGTATAGCTCCCACTCGGTCATCGCACTACTGAGGCAACTGCAGACTCAGCATCTTACCGCAGCTCGTCAGAATAGGTATGAGATATACCTTTTGAACAATCCATGTCTGACATTTAAACACTGTACCACTATCAATCCAGCCTGTTTTCTTAGTGGTCCCCCTGTCCATGAAGACGCAACTGGCCACGACTGTTTAGCCTTGATTCAGGAAACTACCACAATAAGGGACGATTCGAGTGATAGTTCATCAGAACAACCTGACATGATTATGTGTGGTCAAATATCCCACTGGGGTTTAGTTAATGACTTACTGCAGGCCCTCCTTATGCCCGCGCAGAGTTTCGTCATTAAATGCGCTGCCCACACAAATGGCAAGACCCCAGTTGACGTTGGTAATGAACAAGCAGATTGTGCAGCGCGGACAGCCGCGCAAATTCAGCAAGAGATGGTGCCTAAAATGTTAAGTCAGACTAAACGATCTACTATAAATATGTCTGCTTCTGACAAGTCAATGCCAACTATCCAAGACGTCATAAGGTTACAGGAGGACGCTCCTGAGAGTGATAAACAAATGTGGAAACGGTTAGGTTGTACATATGATTCTGTTTCCTCTTTATGGACCACGGCAGCACATCAGACTTGTATGTCTGATGTACTGGCTTTATGGGTCACTGAATGTGTACACTTTGCAACTCATTGTGGGGCTCGAGGGACTAGTGATTTGTTGCTGGACACTTGGTGGCACCCTGAAATGCAGGGGTTGGCCCAGAGTATCAGTAATCGGTGTGTGATTTGTCAGCAATATAACACCGGCAAAGGTATCCCTTGTGGGATGGGGCAAACCCCGTTGCCCAGTGGTCCCTTTGAGACGCTACAAATGGATTACATTGAGTTGGAAAGGTGTCAATGTTATAAATATGTTTTGGTCATTGTGGATGTGTTCAGCAGATGGGTTCAGGCGTATCCGACTACCGATAATAAAGCTGCTACTGTGGTTAAAGTTCTGATGCGGGAACTCATTTCCCGGTACAGTATACCAGCTTAGTTGAGTTCTGATAACGGGCCTCATTTTCTTGGACAGTTTAACCTGCCTCCCTTCCCCAGTGCTATTTTACAGGTGTGGAGCATGATGGGGTGGCTACGCACCGTCTGTGTGATATTCGGCCTCACCTCGCTTGGAGTGTTATTGGCGATGGACATGGAAAAGGGAAATATTATCTACATTTGTAACCCCAAACAAGCTACAAGGACATTTCATTTATGCAAAGGTGATGTTCTTCGCTGCCCCCATATACGAGGACATAGTATCGACTCATGGAAGGTCACCAAATTGAAGGAAAATGCAGGACTCATGAAGCAATTGCACCGGTCCCGGCGATGGGAAGGAAACATTATATGGACATTGCCTTGTTTTTGGAGTACATGTAAATTTGATTTTGGATGTGTTAAGATTGGTGCGATAAAGGTAACATCAGACCGTCAGGAGAAGGTAGGAAGAGGTTGTGAGAGAGAGAGGGGGACTAGAGAGAGGACGGAACGTGTGAGAAGGGGAGTACAGCTAGAACGTAGGTTATCAGGAGATACACTTTATTTAGTTAAAGGCCACACTGGGGAAAACCCGGGTAGTATGAATCTCTTCTACCAGATTTACCACCGCTTGTATGGCCACGGACGGGTTGTCTGCTACCCGAAACCCGCAGCGGTGTATAGGTTATTTTCTGTTTCACCGCTTTGGGGCACTCCCCAAACGGTGGTTCATTGTCAGCGTTCCGAGTCACCGCCCGAGCAAGTCACTCTTCCTTACGATCCGGGTTCAGCACCACCGGCTATTTGCCTTCCCCTTCCTCGGGATAATTCCCACTCACAGTATGATAGGCTGCAACGGTGGAGGGTACCTAGCCACTTCACTCCCAATAGGGATTCCCGGTCGTACGAGAATTGTTTCAGCAGTGAAGGATACGGCTGTTTGCTGGTAGAGGTGGAAACGAATATAACATGTCTGTTCCCCACCTGTACGGACAGGAGGTGTCATATCACCCAAACGTCTGGCCAATGCGTTTGTTACAACACCACTGGCGTTCGATTGAACGCTGGCCTCCAGCTCCTTTGTGGCTGGGCGAATGTTTCTCATATCACTGTAGGGACTAGGGCTTTCCGCATTGCTAGGCGGCCCGAATGAGCGTTCTAAAGCTGGATAAACTGGGCTACTGGGGGATCCCTACGCAACCGATATACTGATTGTGATGCTCACCTGTACACGGAACAAGGATACTACTTTAAAAAAAAAAGGTACAGCAACTAATGTTTTGTCACCCCCATTTCCCCGCCAAATTGCTATTGGGACTCTAGTCCCTACCAGTCCCCCGCCCCTCGGCGTGGATGCTGCATAATCAGTTAGCACGCCGGGCAGTCTCAGCTGAATTCTGCGAGAACTGGAAAAAACCTCAGGTTCTCGCACCCAACCGGGGCCCCTCAGCCCGGTGGGGAATTCGGAGCGTCTTGACACTGGGAGGTGTGGGGGGTTCCTTGGCTGTCAGTGATAGGAATTATTTTATTTGTGGCCTTACCATCTTGGAAATGAGACCTTGGGAGCCCTTGGGGCAATAACCAAGGAATTGTCTCAGCTGCGGTTGTTTGCAATGCAGAACCGGTATGCTCTTGACTATCTTCTGGCCCGTGAGGGTGGGGTATGCACCATAGTACAGGGCAAGTGTATCATGGGAGTTCAAGACTTAACCGCTAACATCACTAAATTTATGGATCGCATACGGGATCACCTGGACGGAATGCAGGATCCTGGCTCTTGGGGTAACTGGGGATTTGGAGGTTGGAAGAACTGGTTGATAAATATGGCCATGTATTTAGCAGTGGCTATTGGCTGCATCTTTGTGGGCCCAGCCATCCTTAAATGTGTGATGGGTAGAATGCGGGGTTCACTGGAACAGATCAACGCCCCTAAAATCTTGGCTGTCAAAATCCATGAGGGTGCAGCAGATGAAGGGGGGCTACGCCAGGAATTGAAAATGCAGCGACGGATTTTTTTAGATGACGGACCGTAGCTATGGATTGGATAGTTTGGTTATCATGGAATGATAAAAGGAGGGAATGACGAATGTGATATAAAATAGTTACTTTAGAGATATTAGTTACTGTAATGTAGAGATAGGCCAGTCTCATTCTGGTGAGTTCACAGACAAAGGATTTCAGACCGCATGGCAAAGCAAGGAGGAGGTGTGTCAACCAAAGGAGGAGAAAAGGATGCTGGGTAATAAGGGGGCCAGAGGAAGGGATGAGAAGTGAGCCAATCAGAATGTATGACCAGGTCAGGAGGGGTATTGGATGACCTATGGGAATCGTAAATGTGAAACTTGATACCATTTGAATTGATTTGCAGAAATCCCTTTGTCTCTTTGTTCATTCGCTTTCCGGGGTGTAGGAGACTGGATGTGTCCTATGCCTCTGTGAAATGAATCAGGCTTGCAAGCCAAATAAAATAACTAATGCTGTACCTGCAAATCCATCTCGACTTTTATTGAGGCCAGACTGACGGGTAAAGAAATTTGTATTTTGTCACTAGCGCGTCCCCCGCTTCTTTCATCTCTTGGTGTATTGCCGAAACCTTGCCCTCCCCGACCCATACACCCGAGATCACCCTGTCTCGAATTTCCTGTGTGGGGAGCAGCGGGAATTCCCTGACCTGTCGCCTCACAAAAGCCCTCACCTGCATATATCTGAATGCATTTCCCGGGGGTAGCTCAAACTTCTCCTCCAGTGCCCCGAGGCTCGCAAATGTCCCGTCGATGAACAGGTCCCCCATTCTTCTAATCCCCGCCCGGTGCCAGCCCTGGAACCCCCCCGTCCATCTTCCCCGGGACAAACCGGTGGTTACCCCTGATCGGGGACCACACCGAGGCTCCCACTGCACCCCTATTCCGTCTCCACTGGCCCCAGATCCTTAACGTTGCCGCCACCACCGGGCTCATGGTGTACTTTGATGGCGAGAGCGGCAACGGCGCCGTCACCAGCGCCCCCAAGCTCGTTCCTTTGCAGGACGCCATCTCCATCCTCTTCCATGCCGCCCCTTCTCCCTCCATAACCCACTTACGGATCATCGCCACGTTTGCTGCCCAGTAGTAGCTCCCTAGGTTTGGCAGCGCCAGCCCTCCTCGGTCCCTACTGCACTCCAGGAACCCTCTCCTTACCCTCGGGGTTTTGTTTGCCCACACAAACCCCATAATACTCCTACCTACTCTCTTGAAAAAGCCTTTGGCGATCACGACGGGGAGGCACTGGAACACAAACAAAAACCTCGGAAGGACCACCATTTTTACCGACTGCACTCTACCCGCCAATGAGAGCGGCAACATGTCCCATCTTTTGAAGTCCACCTCCATTTGGTCCACCAACCTCGTCAGATTCAGTTTGTGTAGGGCCCCCCAGCTCTGGATCCCTAGATACCGAAAACTCCCCTCCACCCTCCTCAGCAGTAGGTCCCCTATCCCTCTTTCTTGGTCCCCTGTCTGTAATACAAAAAGCTCGCTCTTCCCTACATTGAGCTCATAGCCCGAGAACTCCCCAAACTCCCTCAAAGTCTGCATGACCTCTACCATCCCCTCCATTGGGTCTGCCACATACAGCAGCAGGTCGTCCGCGTATATCGACACCCGATGCTCTTCCCCCCCGCGGACCACCCCCCTCCATTTATTAGACTCCCTCAGTGATATGGCCAAGGGTTCGATCGCCAATGCAAACAACAGAGGGGACAGAGGGCACCTCTGCCTCGTTCCTCGGTGCAGCCGAAAGTACTCCGACCTCCGCCGGTTCGTCACCACACTTGCCACCGGGACACTGTAAAGGAGCTTAACCCAGCTAATAAAACCTCCCCCGAACCCAAACCTATGCAACACCTCCCAGAGGTACTCCCACTCAACTCGGTCAAAGGCCTTTTCTGCATCCATGGCTGCCACTATCTCCGCCTCTCCCTCCTCCGATGGCATCATTATCACGTTTAAGAGCCGCCGGACATTCGTATTTAATTGCCTGCCCTTTACAAATCCCGTCTGGTCCTCATGTATCATCCCCGGGACACAGTCCTCAATCCTCGTGGCCAGCACTTTTGCCAATAGCTTAGCGTCCACATTTAGGAGCGAAATCGGCCTGGACGATGCACATTGCAGTGGGTCCTTGTCTCGCTTCAGAATCAAGGAAATTGTCGCCTCCGACATTGTCGGGGGCAGGGACCCCTCCTCTCTTGCCTCGTTAAAGGTCCTCACTAGTAGCGGGGCCAACAGGTCCGCACACTTTCTATAGAACTCCACCGGGAACCCGTCCGGCCCCGGGGCCTTCCCCGCCTGCATGCTCCCCAAACCCTTACTCAGCTCCTCCAACCCGATTGGTGCCCCCAAACCAGCCACCTCTTGCTCCTCCACCCTCGGGAACCGCAGTTGGTCCAGGAATCTTCCCATCCCCTCTTCTCCCCCTGAGGGCTGGGATCTGTATAGCTCTTCGTAGAAGGCCTTAAATACCTTATTTATTTCCGTTGCACTCTGGACCATGGCTCCCCCACCATCTTTGACTCCCCCTATTTCCCTCGCTGCCGCCCTCTTACGGAGCTGGCGTGCGAGCATCTGACTGGCCTTTTCCCCGTAATCGTAGGTCGCCCCCTGCGCCTTCCTCCACTGTGCCTCCGCCTTCCCCGTGGTCAACAGGTCAAACTCCGTCTGGAGCCGTCGCCTTTCCCCAAGTAATCTTTCCTCCGGGGCCTCTGCGTATCTCCTGTCCACTCGCAAAATCTCCCTCACTAACCTCTCCCTTTCCCTGCCCTCTGTCTTCACCCTATGAGCCCTGATGGAGATTAGCTCTCCCCTGATCACCGCCTTCAACGCCTCCCATACCACCCCCACTCGCACCTCCCCGTTGTCGTTGGCCGCCAAGTACCTTTCAATACACCCCTGTGGTAGTATGTATTGGGGGTCATGTGGGACTGGAAGCCCTAATGTCATTGGCTGACAGATCCCGGGTCCTGGTTGGCCGTTGACCTCATACTCCGCCCTGAAGGCGAAGTATAAGAAGCCGGTGCCTTCCCCCGCAGGCCAGTTTACTATCGGGCTGCTGGGGACAGACACGCTTAATAAAGCCTCATCGACTTCACTCTATTTGTCTCACGGAGTCTTTGTGCGCCACAATTTATTAAGCGTGCCTAAAAAGGACTATGGAGCTCAGGATCATTCCAGAATGCCTGAGGATCAGCCCCCACGCAGTGAATGCGGCAGCAGCCTTCAAACACTGGCAGACTTGCTTTGAGGCCTACATCACATCGACCACAGGCCGAGTCTCAGATGAACAAAAACTGCAGGTCCTGCACTCGAGGGTGAGCACGGAGATTTTCACCCTCATTGAAGACACCCGCGATTTCCAGACGGCGTTCGCAGCACTGAGAAGTCTCTACGTTCGCCCAGTTAACCAAATCTACGCTCGCTACCAGCTCGCGACGAGACGGCAAGCTCCCGGAGAATCGATGGACGAGTTCTACGCCGAGCTGCTGATTTTGGGACGAGCCTGCAGCTGCCCGTCGGTGAACGCAAACGAACACACGGACATGTTAATGCGCGATGCTTTTGTTGCAGGTATACAATCCTCCCAAATCCGCCAAAGACTTCTAGAAAAAGAGTCACTAGGACTCTCAGAGGCACGGGCCCTGGCAGCCTCGCTGGACGTAGCCGCGCGTAATACCCGCGCCTACGGCCCCGACCGCGCGGCAGGCCATTGGGCCCCGTAAGTACCCGCCGCGGCAAACCCCCTACCCCCCCCCCCCGGACACCCCACAGGCTTGCGCAGTCCAAACGCCGAGTCGCACCGGGGGCGCCCGCTGTTATTTCTGCGGCCAGGCGAAGCACCCCCGACAACGCTGTCCGGCCCGCGCAGCCATCTGCAAAAGCTGCGGGAAAAAGGGCCACTATGCGGTGGTGTGCCGGTCCCGCGTGGTCGCCGCCGTCCCGGGAGAACAGGGAGCCCTACAGGCAGTCTATGCCTCTCAACCCCCCAGCACGCCATGTGCGACCCCCAGGCGCCGCCATTTTGGGTCCCGACCACCGCGGCCCCGGGAGAACTGGGAGCCCTGCACGCCGCCTACGCTCCCCAACCCCCCTCCCCGCAGCCCATGTGTGACCCGCCGCCGGCGCTCCCGATTTGGGTGCCGGCCAACACTCTCCACGGAGAGGAAGGGGTTTTTCGTATCCCGAACGCCACCCTCACCCCCGTCCCGCGCCCCACGCCTGACCCGCCGCGCCACCTACCTTGACCCCGACCACCGCTGTCCCCGGCGAGGGAGCTCCGCGCGGTGCCAGCGCTCGCGGCCCCACGACTGACCCGCCGGAGCCGCCGACCTGGGCCCTCACCCCCGTCCCGCGCCCCACGCCTGACCCGCCAGCGCCGCCGACCTGGGCCCTCGCCCCCGTCCCGCGCCCCACGCCTGACCCGCCAGCACCGCCGACCTGGGCCCTCGCCCCCGTCCCGCGCCCCACGCCTGACCCGCCGGAGCAGCCGACCTGGGCCCTCGCCCCCGTCGCGCGCCCCACGCCTGACCCGCCAGCGCCGCCGACCTGGGCCCCCGTCCCGCGCCCCACGCCTGACCCGCCAGCGCCGCCGACCTGGTCCCTCACCCCCGTCCCGCGCCCCACGCCTGACCCGCCGGCAATACAACTTACCTGGACCCCAATCTCCGTCCCCGGCGAGGGACCTCCTCACGGTCCCAGCGCTCGCAGTACTGATGCCTTGGCCCCGAACACCGCGGTCCCCAGCGAGGGAGCTCCGCGCGGTCCTAGTGCCCGCGGCCCTGGCGCTCGCAGCAAAGGAACTCCGCGCGGTCCTAGCGCCCGCGGCCCGGGAACTCCGCGCGGTCCTAGCGCCCCCCAGACCCCCCAGCACTCAATGTGCGACCCGCAGACGCCACCATTTTGGGTCCCGACCACCACGAGGGGAGGAGGGGCCCCGCCATCTTGGACCGCCCCCGACCTGTACGACGCATGGGGGCGGCCATTTTGTCCACCCCCGACGCCATCTTGTGACCCCTCATCTACGGGCGAGGTATGGGGGCGGCCATTTTATCCATCCCCGACGTCATCTTGGACGGCAACAACGGACCCCACCCCACTACTACAACCACGGCTCGCTTCGGTTACACTCGATCAGGCTCGGCCCCGGACTCTCCAGACGACGACGACAACGGTCCTAATTAACGGCCACGAGACGCCATGCCTACTCGACTCCGGGAGCACGGAAAGTTTTATACATCCCGACACGGTAAGACGCTGTTCCTTAACTACCTACCCCAGCGCACAAAAGATTTGCCTAGCTGCAGGATCCCACTCCGTACAGATCCAGGGATTCTGCATAGTTACCCTAACGGTACAGGGGAGGGAATTCAAAAACTACAAACTTAACGTCCTTCCCCAACTCTGTGCCCCCACCTTGCTGGGCTTAGATTTTCAATGTAACCTACAGAGCCTTACGTTTAAATTCGGCGGCCCCATACCCCCACTCACTATCTGCGGCCTCGCCACCCTCAAGGTGCAACCCCCGTCCTTGTTTGCGAACCTCACCCCGGATTGCAAACCCGTCGCCACTAGGAGCAGACGGTACAGCGCCCAGGACCGGACCTTCATTCGCTCCGAAGTCCAGCGGCTACTAAAGGAGGGCATAATCCAGGCCAGCAATAGTCCCTGGAGAGCGCAGGTGGTAGTAGTGAAGACAGGGGAGAAACAAAGGATGGTCATTGACTATAGCCAGACCATCAACAGGTACACACAACTAGACGCGTACCCTCTCCCCCGCATATCCGACATGGTCAATCGGATTGCCCAGTATAAAGTCTTCTCCACCGTGGACCTCAAGTCCGCCTACCATCAGCTCCCCATCCGCCCAAGTGACCGCAAGTACACAGCCTTCGAGGCAGACGGGCGATTATACCACTTCCTAAGGGTCCCTTTTGGCGTCACAAACGGCGTCTCGGTCTTCCAACGGGAAATGGACCGAATGGTTGATCAACACGGGTTGCGGGCCACGTTCCCGTATCTCGACAATGTAACCATCTGCGGCCACGATCAGCAGGACCACGACGCCAACCTCCAAAAATTCCTCCAGACTGCCAAAGCCTTGAACCTCACGTACAACGAGGACAAGTGCGTTTTTAGCACCGATCGGCTAGCCATTCTGGGCTACATAGTGCGCAATGGGATAATAGGCCCCGACCCCGAACGTATGCGCGCACTCATGGAATTTCCCCTCCCGCACTGCCCAAAAGCCCTGAAACGCTGCCTGGGGTTCTTTTCATACTACGCCCAGTGGGTCCCCCAGTACGCAGACAAGGCCCGCCCCCTAATACAGACCACGACTTTCCCGCTGTCGACAGAGGCTTGCCAGGCTTTCAGCCGCATCAAAGCGGACATCGCAAAGGCCACGATGCGCGCCATCGACGAGTCCCTCCCCTTCCAGGTCGAGAGCGACGCCTCTGACGTAGCTCTCGCGGCTACCCTTAACCAAGCGGGCAGACCCGTGGCCTTCTTCTCCCGAACCCTCCACGCCTCAGAAATCCGCCACTCCTCAGTGGAAAAGGAAGCCCAAGCCATAGTGGAGGCTGTGCGACATTGGAGGCATTACCTGGCCGGCAGGAGATTCACTCTCCTCACTGACCAACGGTCGGTAGCCTTCATGTTCGATAATGCACAGCGGGGCAAGATCAAGAACGACAAGATTTTGCGGTGGAGGATCGAACTCTCCACCTTCAACTATGAGATCTTGTACCGGCCCGGAAAGCTGAACGAGCCGTCTGATGCCCTATCCCGCGGGACATGTGCCAACGCACAAATTGACCGCCTCCAAGCCCTCCACGAGGACCTCTGCCACCCGGGGGTCACTCGGTTTTACCACTTCATCAAGTCCCGCAATCTCCCATACTCCTTAGAGGAGGTCCGTACAGTCACAAGAGACTGCCACATCTGCGCAGAATGCAAACCGCATTTTTTCAGGCCAGATGGAGCGCACCTGATTAAGGCTTCCCGTCCCTTTGAACGCCTCAGTCTCGATTTCAAAGGGCCCCTCCCCTCCACCGACCGCAACGCGTATTTCCTTAATGTAGTGGACGAATACTCCCGCTTCCCTTTTGCCATTCCCTGCTCCGACATGACCGCGGCCACAGTCATTAAAGCCCTGAACAGCATATTCACACTGTTCGGTTACCCCGCATACGTCCACAGCGACAGGGGGTCCCCTTTCATGAGTGACGAGCTGCGCCAGTTCCTGCTCAGCAAGGGTATAGCTTCAAGCAGGACGACCAGCTACAACCCCCGGGGGAACGGGCAAGTAGAAAGGGAGAACGGCACGGTCTGGAAGGCCGTCCTACTGGCCCTACGGTCCAGGGATCTCCCAGTTTCACGGTGGCAGGAGGTCCTCCCGGACGCTCTCCATTCCATCCGGTCGTTATTATGTACGAGCACTAATCAAACGCCTCACGAGCGTCTCCTTGTCTTCCCTAGGAGGTCCTCCTCTGGAACGTCGCTGCCGACCTGGCTGGCGGCCCCAGGACCCATCCTGCTCCGAAAGCACGTGCGGGCACATAAGGCGGACCCGTTGGTCGAAAGGGTTCACCTCCTCCACGCAAACCCCCAGTACGCCTACGTGGAGTACCCCGACGGCCGACAGGACACGGTCTCCCTGCGGGATCTGGCGCCCGCCGGCACCACGCACACCCCCCCGGCACCATCAACCCAACCGCCCCCCTTCCTGCCACCGCCGCACCCCGCGACCGCCCCCTTCCCAGGAGGATCAGTCCCCCTCCCCTTTGCACCGACAGCTGAAACCGTGCGGCTCCCAGAGGCGACAACGCTGGTACAAGCACTACCACCACCGCCGGGGCCGAGGCGATCGACACGGACGACCAGACCGCCCGACCGACTCGTGGCGTCGATGTAAAACAAAGATGGACTGTCCAATGAACATTTTGTTTTTCCTATATCCTCTGTAAATAGTTGTAACAGGACGATACTGTCCAATACGGTACTACCATGTAACTGTTCTCTCCTCCCAGGACCAGTACTGTAAACCCTTACCACCATACGAAGCATCACCCCGCCGGGTTCATTTTTGACAAGGGGTGAATGTGGTAGTATGTATTGGGGGTCATGTGGGACTGGAAGCCCTAATGTCATTGGCTGACAGATCCCGGGTCCTGGTTGGCCGTTGACCTCATACTCCGCCCTGAAGGCGAAGTATAAGAAGCCGGTGCCTTCCCCCGCAGGCCAGTTTACTATCGGGCTGCTGGGGACAGACACGCTTAATAAAGCCTCATCGACTTCACTCTATTTGTCTCACGGAGTCTTTGTGCGCCACAACCCCCTTACCTTACCACACACCACCTCATCTGCGAACAGTCCCACATCCAACCGCCACAGCGGGCGTTGGTCCCTCTCCTCCCCCAGCCCCACTTCCACCTCGTGCGGGGCATGGTCCGAAACGGCTATGGCCGAATACTCCGTCCCCTCCACCCTCGGGATGAGCTCCCTGCCCAGCACAAAGAAGTCTATCCGGGAGTATGCCTTGTGCACGTGGGAGAAGAAAGAAAATTCCCTGGCCTGCGGTCTTGCGAACCTCCATGGGTCCACTCCCCCCATCTGGTCCATCAACCCCCTGAGCACCCTGGCCGCTGCCGGCCTCTTTCCCGTCCTTGATCTGGAGCGGTCTAGTGCTGGGTCCAGCACTGTGTTGCAGTCCCCTCCCATTATCAGTCCTCCTACCTCCAGGTCCGGGATGCGCCCCAACATGCGCTTCATAAATCCAGCATCATCCCAGTTCGGGGCGTATACATTTACCAACACCACCCACGTCCCTTGCAACCTACCCTCACCATCACGTATCTCCCTCCATTGTCCGCTACGATAGTCTTGGCCTCAAATGACACATGTTTTCCCACCAGAATTGCCACCCCTCTGTTTTTTGTGTCCAGTCCCGAGTGAAATACCTGTCCTACCCATCCCCTTCTTAACCTAACCTGGTCCGCCACCTTCAGGTGTGTCTCTTGGAGCATAGCCACGTCTACCTTCAGTCCCTTCAAGTGCGCGAACACTCGAGCCCTCTTCACCGGTCCGTTCAGGCCCCTCATGTTCCACGTAATCAGCCGGATTGGAGGGGCTCTCATCCCGCCCCCCCCCCCCCCCCCGGCGCCCGCCGACTAGCCATCTCCTTTTCTGGGCCAGTCCCGTGTCCGCGTCTCCCTCACCTCCGTCCCGGCCACCTCTTCTGTGTCCCATTCCCTTTCGGCCAGTGCAGCAGCAACCCTTCCCCCCCCCCCCCCTTCCCCCCCGCTAGACCCCTGTCTAGCTTTTTTGCTCCCCCCATGTCACTCCCGTAAGTCAGCTGACGCCTGCTGACCCCCGCTTTCCCCGCCATCCCTTTGACCCCCCCCGTGTGGGAATCTCCCCATCAGTAGATGTTCCTACGCTCCCCCTCCCACCTTTCTTCCCGCGCGCGGGAGAAAAACCCCGCGCTTTCCAGAGCCTGCCCCGCCCCCCCTGACGCAGCTTCTGTTGCGGCCTTGTCTCTCGTCCCCAGCCCATATAACATTCCCTGCACGTGCTTGCCCCCCTATATACAACCGCCATCATACTTCAACCCTCAAATACCCCCCACCCTCACAAACCCTCAATTAGAGTCCAACTTTTCAGTTAATATAAAGGTCCACGCCTCTTCGGCTGCAACATTCCAAATTTCACTCCTTTCCGATGCAGCACCGCTTTGGCCCGGTTGAAACCCGCTCTCCGCTTAGCGACCTCCGTGCTCCAGTCCGGGTATATTCTAATCTCAGCATTGTCCCACTTGCTGCTCCGCTCCTTCTTGGCCCATTTCAGGACCCTCTCTCTGTCTGTGAACCGTTGAAATCTCACCACCATCGCCCTTGGCGGCTCGTTTGCTTTGGGCTTCCTCGCCAGCACCCGGTGCGCCCCTTCCAGCTCCAGCAACCCCGGGGGGGCCTCCACGCCCATCAGCGCCCCGATCATCGTGACCGCATATGCCGCGGCGTCGGCCCCCTCCACTCCTTCTGGGAGACCCAGGATCCTCAAATTGTTTCTCCTCGACCTGTTCTCCAGGTCTTCGAGTCTTCCCGCCCAAGTCTTGTGTAGCGCCTCGTGCTGCTCCACTTTCACCGCAGGCCCAAGAGCTCGTCCTCATTCTCACTCACTTTGTCCTGGATCTCCTGGATCTTCACCTCGTGGGCTTTCTGGGTTGCCCCAAGTCCTTCAATTCCTCTCTCTTTAGGTCCTTCCTAGCTAACTTGTAACTCTTGGAGCGCCCTAACTGAACCTTCATGTGTCATCTTTACATAAGCCCTTTGGGGCTCTTCTAACGAGCCCGAAAGTCCGTCTTCGCGGGAGCTGCCGGTTCGTGCGGCTTAGCTCCGCATAGCCGCTACCAGAAGTCCTGCTTTGCTGATCTTAAAAGGGACATGCTGGCCCCGATGAAGGCATCAATAGACCAAATGATCGCAACTCAGGCGACACAAGGGAAAGCGATTAAGGAGATGGAGAAAAAGCTATCCTTCCATGAGGACGAGTTGGTCGTATTGGCCCTTAAGGTGGAGGTGCAGGATGACCTCCACAAGAAGTGGCAGGAGAGGCTGGAGGACCTAGAAAACAGGTCCAGGAGACAGAACTTGAGAATTGTGGGCCTCCCCGAAGTTATGGAGGGGTCGGATGCGGGAGCATTTGTGTCCAAGATGCTGGAGACGCTAACAGGGACGGGGGTATTCCCTCGACACCTGGAGCTTGACGGGGCGCACAGAGCCCTCGCAAGGAAGCCCAAGGCGAATGAACCGCTGAGGGCCATGGTGGTGAGATTTCATCGCTTCTCGGACAAGGAACTTGTCTTGCGGTGGGCAAAAAAAGAACGGAGCAGCAGGTGGGAGAACAGTGTGATACGCTTCTACCAGGACCTGGGTGCGGAGCTGGCCAAGAGGTATGCTGGATTCAACGGGGTTGATGGCGACCCTCTTCAGCAAGGGGGTAAAATTTGGGATGCTACACCCAGCGAGGCTATGGGTCCCGTACAAGGAACGGCATCACTATTTTGAGACCCCAGACAAGACGTGGTCATTCATCAAACAAGAAAAGCTGGACTCGAACTAAAGGACAGTTAAGCTTTGGTAGAATGCGGCGGTGGGGCTGTGTAACACGGTACCGTTTCTAATATAAGATTGTATACAATATTGGGTGCGTGTAAGGACTGTGATGGTGGCTGGAGGGTACAGTGTTTTCGGCAAAGTTGAGATATGGAGGGGGGAGGGTCCCTGTACTTAGTGCGATTTTTCGGGAAGTTAGAGCCTTGGTTCAACAGTGTCTCCTCACGGGGCAATGTTAGTGTTTCTGTTTATTTTTCGTTTCATATTACTATTTACTCACTGGGGCTGGAGAGGTAGTTTAATTGGTTTATTCATGTGGGGAGAGGGGTCCGGACAATGAGGCGACAGTCTGATCGGCGCCAGGGGCGGGAGCTGCCGGGGTCAGCATGGGCCAGCTGACTCTCGGAAGCGTAGTGGGGGGGTGAGCAAGTGCTCAGCTGGTGCTTGGCTTTGGGTCGTAGGGCTGTTAGGGAGGGGGAGGGGAGGGGGGGGATGCTGCTTTGCTGATAGAGGAGGTATCAATTTTGGGGTACCAATTGAGGGTCAGGGACGGTGGCTCCCTGTAGGGGTGCTCGAGGAAGCGAAGGGCTCAGGCTTGAGGTGGGCCAAAAAAGGGCGATGGCTAGTCAGCGGGGCGGGGGGGGGGGGGGGGAAGAGCTAGCCCCCCGTCCAGGCTGATCACGTGGAATGTGAGGGGTCTGAATGGGCCGGTCAAAAGAGCGCGCGTGTTCGCGCATCTAAATGGGTTAAAGGCAGACGTAGCAATGCTTCAGAAGACACATTTAAAGCTCACAGATCATAATAGATTGAGAAAGGGATGGGTAGACCAGGTGTTCCATTCAGAGCTGGATTCGAAGACCAGGGGGGTAGCAATTCTGATCATTAAGGGTGTGGCATTCGAGGCAGGGAGAATTGTGGCAGATAAGGAGAGTAGGTATATAATGGTGAGTGGAAAGTGGGAAGGGGTCCGGGTGGTGTTTGTGAACATCTACACTCCGAATTGGGATGATGTGGAATTTATGAGACGCATGCTAGGCAAAATCCCAGACTTAGAGTCACACAACCTGATTATGGGGGCAGACTTTAACACAGTCATTGACCCCGAGCTGGACCAGTCGAAGTCCAGGACAGGGAAGCCGCCGGCAGTGACTAAGGAACTGAAGGGTTTTATGGAGCAGATGGGGGGGGGATCCCTGGAGGTTCGCACGGCCGAGAGCTAAGGTGTTCTCATTTTTCTCCCACGTTCATCAGGTTTATTCCCGCATAGACTTCTTTGTCTTGAGCAGGGCATTAATCCCAAAGGTGGCGGGGACAGAATAATCAGCAATCACAGTCTCGGACCATGCCCCGCACTGGGTGGACCTTCGGCTTAGTGAGGAGAGAGGGCAGTGCCCACTCTGGAGACTGGATGTGGGGCTGTTGGCGGACGAAGAGATTTGTGGGCGGATTAGCAGGAACATCCAGGATTACCTGGAAACAAACGATACGGGTGAGGTAGCAGCGGCAACGGTCTGGGAGGCTCTGAAGGCAGTTGTCAGAGGGGAGCTCATCTCAATTCGATCCCATAGGGAAAAGAGAGAAAGAGCGGAGAGGGAGAGACTGGTGGAGGAGATACTCCGAGTGGACAGGAGATACGCGGAGGCCCCCGAGGCGGGGCTACTGAGGGAGCGGCCGAGTCTGCAGGCGGAGTTTGAACTGCTCACCACAGGGAAAGCGGTAGCACAGCTGAGGAAGGCAAGGGGGGCAGTCTATGAGTACGGGGAGAAAGCGAGTAGAATGCTGGCACACCAACTGCGAAAGAGGGAGGCGGCCAGGGAAATCGGGGGAGTAAAGAATAAGGAGGGTAACATGGTCTTGAACCCGGGGGGGGGGGGTGAACGGAGTCTTTAAGGAGTTCTATAGTAAACTATACGAGTCGGAGCCCCCGACGGGAGCGGAAGGGATGAGGCAATTTTTGGACCAGTTGAGGTTTACAAAGGGGGAAGAGGACCTGGTGGAGGAGCTGGGGGCCCCGACTGAGTTGGAGGAGATTGTCAAGGGTATAGAGGGCATGCAATCGGGTAAAGCCCCGGGGCCGGACGGTTACCAGGTAGAATTCTATAAGAGATTTTCGGGAATATTGAGCCCACTCCTGATGAGGACCTTCAATGAGGCTAGAGAGAAAGGAACCCTCCCCCCAACAATGGCACAGGCCTTGATCTCACTCATTCTTAAACGAGGGAAGGATCCGGAACATTGCGGGTCATACAGGCCGATTTCGCTTTAAACTTGGATGTCAAATTGCTAGCTAAGATTCTGGCCAGAAGAATTGAGGATTGCGTCCCGGGGTGATAGAGGAAGACCAGACTGGGTTTGTTAAAGGCAAACAACTCAACACCAATGTCCAGAGACTTTTGAATATTATTATGATGCCCTCAGAGGGAGGGGAGGCGGAGGTGGTAACAGAGAACTGTTGGACGCAGAGAAAGCCTTTGACCGGGTGGAGTGGGAGTACCTGTGGGAAACGCTGGGGAGGTTCGGGTTTAGTGAGGGCTTTATTGGCTGGGTGAAATTGCTGTACCAGGCGTCCGTAGCAAGTGTATGTACAAACCGGGTGAGATCGGGGTACTTCGAGCTTCACCGGGGAACGAGGCAGGGGTGTCCCCTCTCCCCGTTACTATTTGCCCTAGCTATAGAACCGCTAGCTATGGCGCTGAGAGCCTCGAGGAACTGGCGGGGACTGGTTCCGGGGGGGGGGGGTGGAACATCGGGTCTCGCTATACGCGGATGATTTGCTCCTGTACATTTCGGACCCTGTGGAGGGGATGGGGGAGGTTCTGCGGATCTTGAGGGATTTTGGTAGTTTTTCAGGGTACAAACTGAACATGGGAAAGAGCGAGTTGTTTGTGATCCAGGCCAAGGGGCAGGAGGAGAGACTGAAAGAGCTACCGCCCAGGAAATGGGATACCCTGCACAGGCTCAACCTGACCCGGTTGGTGGAGCAAATGGAAGGGGACTTTAAAAGGTGGGACATGCTCCCGCTGTCACTGGCAGGGAGGGTACAGACTGTGAAAATGACTCTCCTCCCCAGATTTTTGTTTGTCTTTCAGTGCCTCCCCACCTTCATCCCTAAGGCCTATATTAAGTGGGTGAGTAGGATAATTTTGGGCTTTGTGTGGGCAAATAAGACCCCGCGAGTAAGGAGATCGCTGTTGGAGCGCAGTCGGGGGCGGGGCGGGGGATGGGTTGGCGCTGCCGAACCTTTGTAAATACTACTGGGCGGCCAATATAGCTATGATTAGGAAGTGGGGGGGGGGGGGGCAGCTGGAGGCGGCGTCATGTAAAGATACTAGTCTGAGAGCTTTGATAACGGCTCCTTTGCCGACCCATTACTCCACAAGTCCAGTGGTGGTGGCGCCACTGTGGATCTGGGGACAGTGGAGGAGGTACAAGAAGGTGGAGGTTGCGTCGGTCTGGACCCCGACATGTAACAACCACAGGTTTGTCCCGGGTAGGATGGATGGTGGGTTCCAGAGCTGGCAGAGGGCAGGCATCAGAAGGATGGGAGATCTGTTCATAGACGGAAGCTTTCCTAGTTTGAAGACGCTGGGGGACAAATTTAATCTGCCGCCAGGAAACGCCTTTAAATATCTGCAAGTACGAGCCTTCCTGAAAAAACAGGTAGTGGCCTTTCCGACGCTGCCGCCACTGAGGATACAGGACAGGGTGGTCTGCGGCACCTGGGTGGGGGAGGGGAAGGTGTTGGATATCTACCAGGAACTACAGGAGGCGGAGGAAACCCCGGTGGAGGAGCTCAAGGGCAAGTGGGAGGAGGAGCTAGGTGAGGAGTTGGAAGCGGGTCTGTGGGCAGAGGTCCTGGGCAGGGTTAATTCCTCCTCATCATGTGCCAGGCTCAGTCTAATTCTATTTAGGGTTGTCCACCGGGCACACATGACGGCAGCGAGAATGAGCAAGTTTTTTGGGGTAGAAGACAGTTGTATGAGGTGCAAGGGCAGCCCTGCAAACCATGTCCACATGTTTTGGGCATGCCCGGTGCTTAGAGAGTTCTGGCAAGGGTTTGTGAGGGCAATGTCCAAGGTGCTTAACACACAGGTGGTGCCGAGTCCAGAGATAGCGATCTTTGGAGTGTCAGAAGACCCGGGAGTTCAGGGGCCAAAAGAGGCCGACGTCTTGGCCTTTGCCTCCCGAGTAGCCTGGAGACGGATTTTATTAATGTGGAGGGACTCGAAGCCCCCGAATGTAGAGACTTGGGTTAACGACATGGCTGGGTTTCTCAGCCTCGAGAAAATAAAGTTTGCCTTAAGAGGGTCTACGCTAGGGTTCTCTCGGAGGTGGCAGCCGTTCGTCGACTTTCTTGGGGAAAATTAAAATGTCAGCAGCAGCAGCAATCTGTAGAGGGGTAGGGGTGAGTGTTCCATTGGGATGGTGTGGGAAGATTGAGTCGCGTGGGTAATGTCTATTTAATTGTTATTGTATATTCTCTTTTTGCACTATGTTAATGTTCACTCTAGTTTGTTTTGTTATTATTGTTAGTACTGTTTTATTATGAAAAATTCTGCAAAACCTTAATAAAAATACTTTAAAAAAAGAGAGTCAAGCACGCCAGCATAAAGCTTCAGTAACATATTTTACGTTTGGACATGTGGTGGCGAACATGGAGTGAGCGGTCGCACATCTGGTGGCTCCCGCTCAAGGTGGATTTTTTTGGTGTTTTCTCCGCCCAAAGGGCAAAGTATTTGAGAGAAAGAGTTGCAGGAGTGCCTGGGGAAAGTTCTACTCCTCTGGTGTGGCTGGTGGATGGATTCACGGGTTAGGAGTAGTGTGAGAAGGAAAGAGCTGCTGGAGCTGGAGTATCTTCATGGTGTGCCACAGGTAAAAATGGCGGAGGACAAGGGGGCTGCTCTGTCTGGAGGCAACCGAGGACTGCATCCCTGGGGTGACAGGTGAAGATTAAATGGGTTTTGTGAAGGGGAACATGAGGAGGTTGTTTAATGTAATCATGATGCCTTTGGAGGGGCAGGAGGTGGAGGTAGTGGTGGCGATGGAGGTGGAGTGGGGGCGCCTGCTGGAGGCATTGGAGCTGTTTGGTTTCGGGCAGGGGTTTGTAGACTGGTCCGGCTGCTGTATAAGGCACCAGTCGCGAGTGTGTGGACGAACCGAGTGAGCTTGGGGGCTTCGGGGGACTGGAGAGGTATTGAGCTGGGGGAAGAGGGGGGGCGTCCAGCAGAGGGTCAAATTGTATGTGGATGACCTGTTGCTGTATATTTCAGACCCGTTTGGCAGTATCTGGGACATTATGGGGATCTTAGAGGAATTTGACTGGTTTTCGGGATAGAAGTCGAATATGGGGAAGAGCGAGTTGTTCCCAATTGAGACTAGAGGGCAGGAAAGGAGGTTAGGGAAGTTGCCATTTAGAGTGGTGGGAGCAAGCGTTAGATACATGGTCATGGGCGATCTTGTCCGTTTTTCAGATCATTATTTATGCATAAATAAGGAGTTTGGTGAATTGTTCATTGGCCTGCCCACCTCATGAGGTCAAAGGTCCGGCTGTCATATTTAAATGGCACCCATATACACACTCACTCGATAAAGCCCAGGATTTATTGTGGTAAGTGATAGCCCACAGAATAAACATGCCCTCTGCCCCCAAGTTCAGTTACAATTGCTTGGAGACACACCTCCAGGCAGTCCAGAAGCTGCGGGAAATCTTCTACCTTCATGATAGAAGGCAGAGGTCCATCAACCTCAAAACTCTGGATTGGGAGGAAATCAGCAGAGAGATCAGTGGATGTGGGCCTCAGAGGTGGACCGCCATGCAGTGCAGGAAGTGGTTGAACGATCTCATCTGCTCTGCCAGAATAAGTGAACCGTCCCCTCACTGCAAATTCACACTCTCAGAAGGCCATCAGTCCACAGAGATCTCACACACTACCAGCAGAAGGAACATCACCACTGATTCTGACAGACACTTAACGTCATCTCCTGTGATATCCTGCACATGTCACTGGAGACCACTCAGCACACACAGCAGGCATGTATCTTGTGATCTGCTCTTGTATCCGTGCTACCCAAAATCTATCCATCTGCCTTTTTGCAGGATAAAATCACTCACAGCAAGAGGGAGTGATCACAGACCAAAGGGGAGATGCCAGAGTTTAGTCCACTCACCCCACGCAAGGAACAGGTTGCTGGTTGGACAAAACAAGTCCCATTCCTGCACTGTCGGTGAGATCAGCAGTAGTCATCGGCCACCTACAGACACTGTGAGAGTATGTAATATAGGTGACTGTCCAGCCAATCTCTAATTATCTCTTTTCTCTATTACAGCCACCAGCAAGAATATGTATTGGGACATTGTCAGTCAGCCCATCAGCTCTAGCTTGGATGAAAATCCTGCAAAACTATCTGAAGAAGACCAGTCACTGCATTTATCTGCACCCTCCACCAGCACAGAGACACACGCCTCATTGGGACCTAATTCTGGAGCAGACTCAGGGTCACTATCTGGTCAGCACAGCACAGAAACAGCTCCACACCAGGCTGAGGAAGAGGCAGTCAAGGTCTCCGATACTCAGAGGACAGCTGAAGGTCAAGCCTCTGCTAAATCCAAGTCTGATGATGAGCCTCTGGAATCGGTCCTTAGAGAAATGTTGGAGTTGCAAAGGCAGGCAGGAACAGCAGGCAAGGTTGTCAGAGGTTGTCACTGTTGTATCTTTAGACTAACAGGACAAAAGAAATAGGATTGCAGAAGCATGTGAGTTTGATGCAAGCTGAACAGAAGTTGATTGAATAGGTCTTCACCGTACAATGTTTGACACTATACTCCCCAAAAGCCGATGATGTCATTAATGTCATGTGACTCGGACCTTAAAGAGACATTACACACAACCATCATAACCCTCATATATATGATGGGGAGATGCCGACGTTGGACTGGGGTGAGCACAGTAAGAAATCTTGCAATACCAGGTTAAAGTCCAACAGTTTTGTTTCAAATCACTAGCTTTCAGAGCACTGCTCCTTCCTCAGGTGAATGAAGAGGTATGTTCCAGAAACATATATATATATATAGACAAAGTCAAAGATGCAAGACTATGCTTTGAATGCGAGCATTTGCAGGTAATTAAGTCTTTACAGATCCAGAGATAGGGGTAACACCAGGTTAAAGAGGTGTGAATTGTCTCAAGCCAGGACAGTTGGTAGGATTTCGCAAACCCAGGCTAGATGGTGGGGAATGAATGTAATGCGACATGAATCCAAGGTCCCGGTTGAGGACGTACTCATGTGTGCGGAACTCAAACTTATAGCCATCTTGTAAGGGCACGAGTCTGGAGGCTTTGTTTAGGGCACCTCTGCCGTTCTCGCCAGCTCGGTACTCCACAAGCCCAGTGGTAGTTGTCATGATATGCAGACCTGCAGATAATGATACACAGAGAACAGGACATGACCAATGAGCAGGCAGGACACTCAGGGGTGGTGCCTCACTATAAAAGGCACGAGGCACTCACACTCCGCCCCTTTCCACTGATGAACATCTACAGAGTGACTCAGGGTGTATGTACAGTATCACACCTCCAGCACATGGCTAAGAGCTAGTCTGGTTCAGTTAGACCGAGTAACCACACTTAGGTTAGCAGAGAGTCGAACTCACAGAGAACTGTGCTAACTGTGCTACTAGTTCAATAAATCAGATTGAACTAACTTCAAGGTCTGGAGTATCTTTTGGTTAAAGCTGTATTCAGTTGCAGCCTGTGTATGTGCAGCCTTATGTACCCAGAGTACATAACACATCATGCTACCAGGTGACTGCTTAATCTAGGTGCTTTACCTCAGTCCGTTCCGTGACGACCAGCGAATGTATCTGGGCACTATGGAGAAGATTCAGTCTCCTCACCAGCTCAGGACCTCCGGCAATCTCAGTGCCAACTGGCAGACATTCAAGCAAAGGTTTCTGCTGTACATCAAAGCTTCAGACCTCATGGATGCATCTGATGCAAGGAAGCTCGCGCTTCTCCTCTCAACAGCGGGTGATCAAGCCATCGAACTCTTCAACTCTTTTCACTTCACCGAAGGCCAGGACAAGACAAAGTTTCAGACCTGGACAAGTTTGACAGTCACTGTGAAGTGGACACCAATGAAATTGTCGAGCGCTACATATTCAAACAGCATCTCCAAGGTAAAGATGAATCTTTCAACTCCTTCTTAACTAACCTCCGCCTGCTAGCGCTGTCCTGCAACTTAGGTGATATTGCTGACTCCATGATCAGAGACCAAATCGTTTTTGGAGTTCACTCTGATCCTCTGAGAGAGCAGCTACTGAAAATCAAGCATATGACCTCGCCAGTTGCGATTGAAACATGCACAGTGCATGAGCACGCCAAAAATCGCTATGCCCAGTACAAATCGGCTGAAAATTAGAAACTTGCCTCCCACGAGACAGAGAGGGTGCAGGCCATCTCCCGGATGCAGTGCCACAGCATTGATGAAAGCGCCCATTTAACCCGCTTTTCCCGGGGCCCCACGCATGCGCGATGCGAACGGGATAACGAAGCGGCCGACACCCGCACTGCGCATGTGCGACGATGCGCGGAGCATCAGGATGCCGACGTCATGACGTGCTCGAACTGCTGCAGCGCCTACTTAAAGAAACACTGCCCGGCAAGAGGCAGGCGATGTTTAAACTGCGGGAAGTCTGGACACTATGCAGCCTTGTGCAGGTCTGCACCACCAATCAGGGGTCAGCGCTCACAATTCCGACGACGGCGCGTTCAGAGTGTGCAACAACGATTACAGGATTCTGATCCTGGCAGCACAATGGATCCAGAGGAAGAATGCCTGAAGTCCGCCTACTGTGTGGGCATCATTACCAAATATAAATATGCCACATGCAACTCATCACAAATTCAATCCATCCTCGCTGTGGATTCTGCGGACGAATGGCGTGCGGTGATGCGGGTCAACCACTCCTCCATCCAGTTTAAGCTGGACACAGGTGCTTCTGCTAACCTCCTCTCACAGGCAGATTTCAAACGCATCAAGAAGCCCCCCAAGGTCCTCCCAGCAGCCTGCAGACCCCTGGACTACACGGAAATGCCATCACAGCACTGGGATCCTGCCATCTACTCGTCTCCAACTGGAGCACCCATGCACGGTTACGTTTTGAAATTGTCAAGCCAGACAGGGCATCACTACTTGGCGCGCATGCCTGCAAGCAGCTGAACCTCGTGCAGCAGGTTTACACAACATCCTCCAATGTGGATCTTCAGGCCGGCATTGACAACATCCTCGCTCAGTATCCGGATGTGTTTGACGGGATGGGCACGCTGCCATATCGATACAAGATTCTGCTGCGACCTGATGCCAAGCCAGTGGTCCACGCACCACGCCGGGTCCCGGCTCCACTGACGGAGCATCTGAAGGCACAGCTCAAGGATCTTCAGCAACAGGGCATCATTTCCAAGGTAACCGAACCGACTGACTGGGTCAGCTCGATGGTATGTGTTAGAAAGCCTTCGGGAGACCTGCGCATTTGCATTGATCCCAAGGATCTCAATAAGAATATAATGCGTGAACACTACCCCATCCCGAAGCGGGAGGAACTCACCAGTGAGATGGCACACGCACGTTTTTCACCAAGTTAGATGCGTCACATGGATTTTGGCAAATCCAGCTGGATGAGTCCAGCAGAAGGCTGGACTCCTTCAACACACCGTTTGGCAGATACTGCTATAATCGCATGCCGTTTGGCATTGTCTCGGCATCGGAGATCTTCCATCGCATCATGGAGCAGATGATGGAGGGCATTGAAGGGGTTCGTGTGTACGTGGACGACATCATCATATGGTCCACGACCCCTGAAGAGCATGTTTCCCGTCTCCAGCAGGTATTCCGCCGTGTCCATGCCAATGGCCTGAAGCTGAACAGGTCCAAATGTTGCTTTGGCATTTCGACATTCAAGTTCCTAGGTGACCAGATTTCTCAGCAGGGCGTGCGCCCGGACACAGACAAGGTCAAGGCCATCAAAGCCATGAAGGTCCCTGAAGACAGGAAGGCGGTCTTCTGGGCATGGTCAATTTTCTGGAGAAGTTCATCCCAAACCTGGCCTCACACACCACGGCCCTACAAAACCTGGTGAAAAAGTCCACTGCCTTTGAGTGGAAGGCAGCACATCAGGTAGAGTGGTTGGAGCTGAAAGCCAAGCTCACCACTGCACCCGTCTTGGCATTTTTCGACCCAGATAGGGAGACGAAGATCTCGACAGATGCGAACCATGATGGCATCCGTGCGGTGCTGCTTCAACGCAATGACACTTCATCCTGGGCATCGGTAGCCTACGCATCGAGGGCCATGACGCCTACCGAAACAAGGTATGTGCAAATAGAGAAGGAATGCCTGGGTCTTCTCACTGGCATTCTCAAGTTTCACGACTATGTCTACGGCCTGCCGACATTCACTGTTGAGACGGATCATAGGCCTCTGGTCCACATTATCCACAAGGACCTGAACGACATGACGCCTCGGTTACAGCGCATCCTCCTCAAACTCAGAAGGTACGACTTTGACTTAGTGTACACGCCTGGCAAGGAGCTCATCATCGCTGATGCATTGTCCCGCTCCATCACATTGCCTAGTGAACCGCTGGAAATCATCCGGCAGATTGAATCACAGGTGCAGCTGTGTGCTAGCACCCTCCCGCCGTCTGATGAGAAGGTGGTTCGTATCCGCGAGGAGACAGCCAAAGACCCTCTCTTGCAGCGTGTCATGCACCACCTCGCCAATGGCTGGTAGAAAGGGCAGTGCCCTCAATTTTACAATGTAAAGAACGACCTGACGGTGATTGATGGTATCCTCCTCAAGCTGGACCGGATTGTCATTCCACTCAGTCTCCAGAGCTTGGTGCTCCGCCAAATCCATGAGGGACACCTGGGCATCGAGAAGTGCAGACGCAGAGCCAGGCAGGCTGTCTACTGGCCCGGTATTAGCCAGGATATCTCAAACATGGTCCTCAACTGTGCGACCTTGACTACTAGACTAGAAGGGCTTGAGGTTCATAAGGAGGAGGTGTTAGCAATTCTGAAAAGTGTGAAAATAGATAAGTCCCCTGGGCCGGATGGTATTTATCCTAGGATTCTCTGGGAAGCTAAGGAGGAGATTGCTGAGCCTTTGGCTTTGATTTTTAAGTCATCTTTGTCTACAGGAATAGTGCCAGAAGACTGGAGGATAGCAAATGTTGTCCCCTTGTTCAAGAAGGGGAGTAGAGACAACCCCGGTAACTATAGACCAGTGAGCCTTACTTCTATTGTGGGCAAAATCTTGGAAAGGTTGATAAGAAATAGGATGTATAATCATCTGGAAAGGAATAATTTGATTAGAGATAGTCAACACGGTTTTGTGAAGGGTAGGTCGTGCCTCACAAACCTTATTGAGTTCTTTGAGAAGGTGACCAAACAGGTGGATGAGGGTAAAGCAGTTGATGTGGTGTATATGGATTTCAGTAAAGCGTTTGATAAAGTTCCCCACGGTAGGCTATTGCAGAAAATACAGAGGCATGGGATTCAGGGTGATTTAGCAGTTTGGATCAGAAATTGGCTAGCTGGAAGAAGACAAAGGGTGGTGGTTGATGGGAAATGTTCAGACTGGAGTCCAGTCACTAGTGGTGTACCACAAGGATCTGTTTTGGGGCCACTGCTGTTTGTCATTTTTATAAATGACCTGGAGGAGGGCGTAGAAGGATGGGTGAGTAAATTTGCAGATGACACTAGTCGGTGGAGTTGTGGACAGTGCGGACGGATGTTACAAGTTACAGAGGGTCATAGATAAGCTTCAGCACTGGGCTGAGAGGTGGCAAATTGAGTTTAATGCAGAAAAGTGTGAGGTGATTCATTTTGGAAGGAATAACAGGAAGACAGAGTACTGGGCTAATGGTAAGATTCTTGGCAGTGTGGATGAGCAGAGAGATCTTGGTGTCCATGTACATAGATCCCTGAAAGTTGCCACCCAGGTTGAGAGGGTTGTTAAGAAGGCGTACGGTGTGTTAGCTTTCATTGGTAGAGGGATTGAGTTTCGGAGCCATGAGGTCATGTTGCAGCTGTACAAAACTCTGGTACGTCCGCATTTGGAGTATTGCGTGCAATTCTGGTCGCCGCATTATAGGAAGGATGTGGAAGCATTGGAAAGGGTGCAGAGAAGATTTACCAGAATGTTGCCTGGTATGGAGGGAAGATCTTGGGCGTCATTCTCCAAACCCCCCCCCGGGTCGGAGAATGGTCGTTGGCCGCCGTGAATCCCGCCCCCGCCGAAGTCTCCGGTACCGGAGATTGGGCGGGGGCGAGCGGGCCTGTGCCGTGGGGGCACTCTTTTCCTTCCGCCTCCGCCACGGCCTCCACCATGGCGGAGGCGGAAGAGATTCTCCCCACTGCGCATGCACGGGAAACTGTCGGCGGCCGCTGACGCTCCCACGCATGCGCCGCATTTCCGCGCCAGCTGGCGGGGCAACAAACGCCATTTCCGGCAGCTAGCGGGGCAACAAACGCCATTTCCGCCAGCTGGCGGGGCAACAAGCGCCATTTCCGCCAGCTGGCTGGGCGGAAATTCCTCCGGCGTCGGCCTAGCCCCTCAATGTTGGGGCTCGGCCCCCAAAGATGCGGAGCATTCCGCACCTTTGGGCCGGCACGATGCCCGCCGGATTGGCGCCGTTTATGGCGCCAGTCGGCGGTCATCGCGCCGTTGGGGGAGAATTTCGCCCCTTATGAGGAAAGGCTGAGGGACATGAGGCTGTTTTCATTAGAGAGAAGAAGGTTAAGAGGTGACTTAATTGAGGCATACAAGATGATCAGAGGATTGGATAGGGTGGACAGTGAGAGCCTTCTTCCTCGGATGGTGATGTCTAGCACGAGGGGACATAGCTTTAAATTGAGGGGAGATAGCTATGACAGATGTCAGAGGTAGGTTCTTTACTCAGAGATAGTAATGGCGTGGAATGCCCTGCCTGCAACAGTAGTGGACTCACCAACACTAAGGGCATTCAAATGGTCATTGGATAGACATATGGACGATAAGGGAATAGTGTAGATGGGCTTTAGAGTGGTTTCACAGGTTGGTGCAACATCGAGGGCCGAAGGGCCTGTACTGCGCTGTAATGTTCTATGTTCAGTCAACGCTTCCAGCCAGCACAGAGCAAGGAGATGCTCCAGCAGCATGAAATCGAGACCTCCCGTGGTCCAAGGTTGGCATCGACCTCTTTCGTACGAATGGTCGTGACTACGTGTTGATTATTGACTATTTCTCCAATTACCCTGAAGTTGTGAAGCTCTCAGACCTCACATCTCGGACTGTCATCAAGGCCTGTAAGAAGACGTTCTCCAGGCATGGTATCCCACTCACTGTCATGAGTGACAATGGCCCGTGCTTCAACAGCCACGCGTGGTCTATGTTTGCCAAGTCATACCATTTCAAACATGTCACTTCCAGCCCACACTATCCGCAGTCCAATGGAAAGGTTGAAAAAGGGGTGCACATTGTGAAAGAGCTCATCTGCAAGGCCGCAGATTCTGCTTCTGACATCTACCTCGCGCTACCTGCGTACAGGACGACCCCACTGTCCACTGGAATGTTGCCGGCTCAACTCCTGATGAATGGGGACCTGCGGACGACACTTTCAGCCATACACTTGCCCAACCTGGATCACCTCCCGGTGCTGCAGAAGGTGCAGCAGCTCCGAAACTAGCAAATGCAGTGCTATGATGCTCATGCCACCGATTTGCCCGTGTTATCCCCGGCAGACACTGTCAGGATCAAGATACCGGATGGTGGCTGGTCTGCCCCAGCTGTCGTTGTTCGACAGGCTGCGCCCCGCCAGTACGTTGTACGTGGCTGATGGTTCTGTTGTGCGATGAAACAGACGGGCACTGCGCAAAGTTGCCTGCCCGCAACCACTTTCTTCTCCGTTTCCGTCCATTATTTTGCCATCTCCTGATACCTCGAACTACGAGGCCACCAGTCAGGCTTCCATCCCGCCTGTCAAGGCGCCGTCGTCCCCACCACCATCTCTCCAGCGGTCGACAAGGATCAGAGACTGGACGTATGAACATTTGTTTTGTTTGCTATATTCTGTTTTCTCACATTAGACAGCTGTCTTCACATGTAAATACTTTCACATATGCCACCCCTTGTAAATATGTTAATATATGCCACCACATGTAAGTACGTTCCCATGTGTCAACAAAACATTAAAAAAAGGGAGATGTCATGATATGCAGACATGCAGATAATGATATACAGACAGGCACAGACAGGCAGCTAATGAACACAGAGAACAGGACATGACCAATGAGCAGGCAGGACACTCAGGGGTGGTATCTCACTATAAAAGGCACGAGGCACTCACACTCCGCCTCTTTCCACGGATGAACATCTACAGAGTGAGTCAGGGTGTATGTACAGTATCACACCTCCAGCACGTGGCTAAGAGCTAGTCTGGTTCCGTCAGAGTAACCACACTTAGGTTAGCAGAGAGTCGAACTCATAGAGAACTGTGCTAACTGTGCTACTGGTTCAATAAATCAGATTGAACTAACTTCAAGGTCTGGAGTATCTTTTGGTTAAAGCTGCATCCAATTGCAGCCTGTGTTATCCCAAATAACATAACACAACAGTAGTGGCAGCCCTGAGAGTGTGGGGGCAATGGAGGCAGCACATGAGACTGGAGGGTGCGTCGATGTGGTCACCGATCTGTGACAATCACCGGTTCGCACCGGGGTTGCTGAATGGGGGCTTTAGGAGGTGGCAGTGGGCAGGGATTGAGAGATTTGGGGATCTCTTCATTGAGGAGGGTTTCCTGAGCCTGGAGGAGCTGGTGGAGGAGTTTGGAGTTTGAGTTGCAGGGTGGGAAAGGATTTTGGTAGCTGCAGGTACGGGACTTTGTCCGGAGGCAGGTTCCGGGATTTCCCTGCCTCCCCCTCAGAAGACTACAGGATAAAGTGATGTGAAAAACAGGGGTTGGGGAGGGGAGGGTCTCGGAAATATATAAGGAATTGATGGAGTGGGAAGGGGTCCCAATCGGGGAGGTGAAGAGGAAGTGGGAGGATGAGTTGGCCGTGGGGGGGGGGGGGGGGGGGGGGTGGTTGGAAGTTGGACTATGGGAAAAGGCCCTGAGGAGAGTCAATTCATCCTTGTTGTGTGCCAGGCATAGCCTGATCCAGTTTTCAAGGTGCTCCATAGGGCTCATATGACTGTGGCCCGGATGAGTAGGTTTTTCGAGGAGGTGGAGGTGGAAAGTCCGACGAATCACGTACACTTGTTTTGGGCGTGTCCGAAGCTGAGGGGATTCTGGCAGGGATTCTCAGATGTCATGTCAGAGGTCCTGGAAGGGAGAGTTACACAGAGTCCAGAGATGACAATATTTGGAGTGTCGGAAGATCCGGGAGCCCAGTGGGGGGTAGAGAGAGGCCGGCATTTTGGCCTTTGCCTCCCTGGTGGCCCGGAGATGGATTTTGCTGGGATGGAGGGACTCGGAGCCTCCAAAGTCAGGAGTGTGAGTTAGTGACATGGCAGGGTTGCTCAGTTTAGAGAAGATTAAGTTCGCCTTAAGGGGTTCAATTCAGGCGTTCGCACAGAGGTGGCAGCCGTTCATCGACTTCTTTAAGGAAAACTGACCGTCAGCAGAATGGGTGGGGAGGGGGGAGGAAAGGGGAAAGGGAGGCATGGCAGCAAAGAATATGGGTAGGGAATCAAATATATGGGTACTCAGGAGGTAGGGTGGGGGGGAGGTTGGGTATGTTACTGTGAGGTGGTTGCGTGTGTCGGACCGCTCGGTTGTTTAGAGTATTAATATGTTAAAATTATAAATTCTTCAATAAAATGTTTTCTAAAATAAAACATGGTTATCAGATCGTGACAGTGCTATCAATGCCCTAGGCTTCCTCGTCCATACCTCAATCTGCTAGACTGAACATATGGAGACCTGTAATGGGATGAGAGCGAAGCTCCAGTACATCTGCTCTGTGGTTTTTAGTATCAATGAAGGTGCCATGACTGATTGGGCAGTGTCACTCCCAAATGCCATGGCAACGAACATAGAACATACAGTACAGAAGGAGGCCATTCGGCCCGTCGAGTCTGCACCGACCCACTTAAGACCTCACTTCCACCCTTTCCCCATAACCCAATAACCCCTCCTAACCTTTTTTTTTTTTTGTCACTAAGGGCAATTTAGCATGGCCAATCCACCTAACCTGCACGTCTTTGGACTGGGAGGAAACCGGAGCACCCGGAGGAAACCCACGCAGACACGGGGAGAACATGCAAACTTCGCAGACAGTGACCCAATGGGGGAATCGAACCTGGGACCCTGGCGCTCTGAAGCCACAGTGCTATCCACTTGCACTACCGTGCTGCACTTATATGCTGGACATGAACTTGGGAAAAACCGATGAAGGCAGAGTCATGAGGGCTTGGCAATGAGCAGACAATGGTGCTGTTGAAGCTCTCCCTTTGCACACAAAATTAACCTGACTCACAGGTTCACATCCATAATTGACAGCGACAGATCACAGCATTATTTAAAAAAAAAGAATGTTTTTCAATTAAGGGGCAATTTAGTGTGGCCAATCCACCTACCCTGCACATTTTTGGGGGTGAGACCCATGCAGACAAGTGGAGAATGTGAAAACTCCACATGGACAGTGACCAGGGGCCAGGATTGAACCCGGGCCCTCGGAGGCGTGAGGCAGCAATGCTAATTACTGCACTGCCATGCTGTCCTGATTACAGCGTCCTGAAGAGCAATCTAATCCTGGGCACTCAGTATCAGGAAGTGCCAAACATTATTCATGCAACTGAGACGGCCTTTGGAGAAATGTCGTTGTCCAGATTTAGATCAGTCCTTAGATGGTCAAGCGATAACTAGTCATTGTTGATTGTGCTCCAGGAGGTGCTTTGCAACACTCCAGGTATACTGCCATGAGTGTACTGACGTTTGCAGCAGAGGTGTGGTTCAAATTTTGAGGTGCAGGAACTAAGAAAATGTGTTGGCCATATCTATCCTAAATCTACTATTACGTTGTTTTCTTATGTATTAATAATGAGTCCCAAATGTCATTAAAACCATGCTATTTAAGTAAAAAATATTAATGCGGGTAGGCATTTTAATTGGAATCATGTGGTATTTTCAATCATTAGGTTTTAGCATAACTAGAATTTAATTATGCAATAGTTTAATATTTAATTCACACTTATTAAAAACATGAATTGCAGAAAGTTTTACTTTCTTCTGACTGAGGGATGGTATATGGGGGGATCACTGCTTTTCTTCTTGTTAGATATTAATAACTTGGACCTGGGTGTCCAGGGCACAAATTCAAAATCTGAAGATGATGCAAGACTTGGAAGCATTGTGAACTGTGAGGCGATAGTGAGAGGATATGGACAGGCTCGTGGAACAAGCAGACACAGACTGGTGGAACAAGCCACCACAGGCTGGTGGAATGGGCAGTATGTATTTACATTGTGTATTTATCATTATGTCCTATGCTTTTCACGAATGGAACGATTTGCCGAGACTGTATGCTGAACAATACTTTTCACTGTACCTCGGTACACATGAGAATAAATCTAAATCAATGAAATCAATCAGACACAGTTTAGTGGAAAAAGCAGACGGACTGGTGGAAAAAGCAGACACAGACTGGTGGAACAAGCATACACAGGTTGGTGGAAAAAGCAGACACAGGCTGGTGGAACAAACAGACACAGGCTGGTGGAACAAGCAGACACAGGCTGGTGAAACAAGCAGGCACAGGCTGGTGGAACAAGAGACGTGGTCGATGACATTTAATGGAGATAAGTGTGAAGTGATATATTTTGGTCAGAGGAATGAGAAGAGGTGACATAAAATAAAGGATACAATTCTATAATTCTAAAGAAAATGCAAGAGCAGAGGCACGTGGGTGTACATGTGATTAAATCACTAATGTTGGCAGGGCAGGGCGGGTTGAGAAAGCAGTTATTTATTAGACTGAATCTTGCATGTTAGAAATAGGGGCAGAGTACAAAGACAAGTACATTATAAAACACTGGTTCAGCCTCAATGGGACGATGTGAAGATTTTACAAAGGGTGCAGAATGATTTACCAGAATGTTTCCAAGGATGAAAGACTTGATATGTAAATAGATTACTGAGCTGGGATTGTTCCCCTTGGAGAAGGGAAGGTTGAGAGGAGATTTGCTAGACATGTTCAAAATCATGAGGTGATCTGGATAAAGTAATTGGGTAGAAACATTTCCCATTTGCAGAAAGTCGAGAACTCTAAGGTGATTTACAGAAGAACCAGAAGTGACATGAGGAAATACTTTTTTGTGCAACGAGTAGTTTGCATCTGGAAAGCACTGCCTGACCGTGTGGTGGAGACAGATTTAATTGCAGATTTTTAAAGGAACTGGATAATCATCTGAAGAGAAAATATTTTGCAGTGTCACAGGGAAAAAGCAGGGGAGTGGGACGAGCTGAGTTGCTGTTGCAGAGAACTGACACAGAGAAATTTTTCTGAATGGTCTCCTTATGTGCTGTAACTATTCTACAATTCTAGTGCAGATACATTCATGGAACTATATAAACACATGAGGAAGATGCTGAAGGTTATGGCACAGTAGCTGGCAGCGCCAGGGACCAGGTTCAATTCCAGATTTGGGTGACGATATGAAGTTTGCACTTGTTCCCCCGTGTCTGCTGGATTCCCTCCCTCGGTCCAAAGAAGTGCAGGTTAGGTGGACTGGCCATGTTAAATTGCCCCTTAGGGTCCAAACATGTGCAGGTTAAGCACGGTTACAGTGATAGGGCGGGAGAGTGGACCTGGGTAGGATGCTCTTTCGGAGAGTCGGTGCAGACTCAATGGACCGAATGGCCTCCTTCTGCACTGAAGCAATTCTATGGTTACCCTGACATTGTGACTAAGAAGAATTGGAGAAGGATTGTATGGAACATTAAGAGCAACATAAATGGGGTGGGCCAAATGCCCTGTTTCTGTACTAATTTCCATGTAAAGTTACCACCAAGGAAAACAAACACGATACTGCAATTCACATCCTCAGGCCACCAAAGCCAAGCAATTAATGTTCAGTAGGCAAACCCAGCAGGGTTTGTTGCTGCTTTAGACCCTGGGAACAATGACCAGAAACCCTCAAATACCTGCTTATGAGTTGAATGCCAGGATTTATGAAGACTGGAATTCTCCAGTCATTGCGATTCACTATTCCCGCTGGCACCGCATCCCTGCCAGTGGTATCTCAGTGGCATGGGGTGGTTACAATGGGAAATCCCATTGACAAGCGGCGGGAAGATAGAATCCCATCAGCAACAAACAGTGCGCCATGGCTGGCGGTCCGGAGAATCTCGCTCAAGGTCTTTATTCTTTTACACTCAGGGAATAGTACAGGAGGGCTACTGCTGTTGATGCAGCTGCACATTGACTCAGAGACATTCAGCAACAGCAGAGGCCCAAGACCCTGTGCTCGGCCTTCCCTCTGCTATCTCTTAACCTCCCCATTTTCCGGATTCACAATCACACCACAAGTTCCGGACATTCTGGACAATTCTTACCATAAAATACTTGTACTTACTCTGAATTCTCAACCTTACAATGATTTCAAGAAGAGTTGACCACTTCACATTTTTCACTGCCTTTGCTCTCCACCTGGTACTGTTCCCAATTTAATTTTAAAATTCACAAAGCTGTTTCTGGAGCAATCGAGTGTTGGCCCCCCATGGTTAACCTTGGAGAGGGTGGAAGCATTAGGCATGAAGATCTGTGAGATGGAAGAGGCGGTCTCGGATTATAGTGACCGGTTTACCTCTTTTGAGGTTTTGTTAATAGCATAGACCCAAAAGGTTTTAAGAGCCAAAGTTGAAGAACAGGAGAACAGATCCAGGCGCCAAAGTCTGTGGATTGTCAGGCTATTGGAGGGCATCAAAGGCACGAATGCCACAGAAATTGTGGTGAAGATGCTCAGGAAATTGGTGGGCAAGGAGATCTTTGTTAACCCTCCCGGGCCCACTGGTCACTAGAATAGAAATCGAAATCCGGGGATCCACCACGGACAGTCATAATCCACCATCATAGATTTCTCTACAAAGAGCGGATCTTGAAATCGGCAGAGGCCACGAAGGAAAGCTATTGGGAAGGGCACCATATTAGAGTTTACCCGGACATTGGAATGGAACAGCCAAAGCGATGAGGCGCTTTACAAAAAGAGGCGCGATTCGGAATGGTGTACCCAACTCGACCGTGGGTCACATTTAAAAACAAGGACCATTACTTTTAGAGTAATTTAGAGTACCCAATTATTTTTTTTGCAATTAAGGGGCAATTTAGCGTGAGCAATCCACCTAATCTGCACATCCCGGGTCCTCAGCGCCGCAGTCCCAGTGCTAACTGTTGTGTTATGCTTCTTCATGTAGTATAAGCTGCTTCCTTCATGTATGCTCTGACAAAGGAAGGTTCAGACTTGGAGATAGGTTTAACACATTTATTGAACAGTTAACAATTCTCCTACTTGAGTTCGACTCTCCTGCTAATCTTGCTATAGTTACTCAATCTAACTAACCAGGCTGCTCTAAGCCATGCGGTGGGTGTGATGCTTCAAACTTCCCCTGTGTCTCTGAGTGTCGCCTGTGGAAAGAGAGAGAGCATGTGTGCCCTGTCCTTTTATATAGGTTGCCCCCTTGTGGTAGTGTCACCTCTGGGTGTCTTGACTGCCCAATGGTCATGTCTTATTCTATGTGTTCATTAGCTGTATGTCTGCATGTCATGATGTCTCTGGTGCTCCCTCTAGTGTTTACTCAGTCCTAGTGTATTTACATTAACCCCTTGTGTATTTACAGTGATGCATATCACCGCATCCCCCCTTTTTTCATGTTACATATTTTCTGTACAGTGTTAAAATAAATTGAACAAAATAGGTAAATAAGTGATGACATGTACAAATCATGATGACAGTGATGATTACACAATACCAAATAATATGCATGAGTCCAAAGTTTATGAATTAATATGGTCGAGTGGCTTTCTTGTGCTGCTATGGAAGTGTTGATGTTGATGCTGGCATTTCCTTGTGAACGCCGTCAGTATCCCTGTGCTTAAGGAACCAAGAAATGGTCAAATCACTTTGTTGTCTGATTTGGACTCTTTTTTATTTCTATGCTTGTGGTAGCGATGCAGTATATCATCTGTGTTGTAAGCTGGTGTGCTTGTTTGTAGTGGAGCAAACTTGAATCGGTGAGATTTGCTGTCATGCCATGGTATGTCTGTACTCTTGCCAGTGTTAGGAGCTGTGCTGTTGCACTGTCCTGCATTTGCAGAGTTGTACCATGTTGTACCAGTCATTGTTCCCTTGTTGTTGTTTTTGTCATGCTTGTTGTTGATATTGGTGCCTTTGGTACGCTTCTTGTTGTCTGCGTTGTTGTTTTCGTAGGTTGTGTTGTTGTGCTCAATGACCACACCGAGTGGAGAATTCGAGTCCTTCACAAAGTTACTTGTGTCAGTGTCCTTTGTGGCATCTGCTATTGCATTGAGCGTGCCTTCTCTGATTCCTCGGCGCTCCCCGTCTGGAGTCATGTCCGGTTCACTAGAATCATCTTTGGCTTGTCAATGCTCCCCGTCTGGAGTCCTTTCTGGTTCACCTGAATCAGCTTTGGTTTCTTGACACTCCCTGTCCGGAGTCATTTCAGGTTCACTTGAATCATCAGAAGTGTCACTTGAATCATCTGAGGTGTCTTGATGCTCCCCGTCGAACGTTCAGGAATGCATGTTCTTGTGCAGAGGCTCGAGTGGATGAGGTTTGAATTAACGTGGTGTCACTGGAATCACGAGTAGCCTCACTTTGATTGTCGAGTGCCTCTGTACATACTATTTGAGATCTGTCAGTCTCGCTGAGATGTTGCACATCTTGTATGGGAATTGCGAAGCTTGTGTCACTTGTCGCACAAACAGTGGGTATACCTTCAGTGTCTTCTTGTCGGTTAGATGAGCTGGGTAGACTGTCAAGAGTCTTCTTCTAGTGGCTCAAATAATCTGGGTAGATTGAATTAGTCTTTATTGTTCACGTGAGCGTGGTAGACTGTCATAGTCGTCTTGCTGTGCACCTGAGCGTGGCAGACTTGCATCGTCTGCTGCTGGTTGCTCAGATAAGGTTGCTAGACCCTCATGGTCTTGTTCATGCAAGGGCTGCGCTCTGGAGTCTTGCGTTGCTTCCATCGTGGAGTCTGTCAACGAGCTCGCTGTGGAGGCTTATACCGCTCTCTGTGGAGTCTGGAATCGTTCCCTGTGTGGAGTCATGCAGTGGTCTCGCTGTGGAGTCGATTTGTGCGCTCTCAACGGAGTCGTGCAGTGGTCTCGCTGGGGAGTCTTTCTGTGTTCTTTGTGTGGAGACATGCAGTGGTCTCGCTGTGAAGTCTGTCATCGCTTTCTGTGCGGAGTCGGGGACTCTTCGTGGTGCGTGGACCACCTTTCGTGTGGAGTCGGGGACTCTTCGTGTTGCATGGACCACCCACTGTGCGGAGTCGGGGACTCTTCGTGGTGCGTGGACCACTCTCTGTGTGGCGTCAGGCCCCTCTCTGTGGGCTTGGACCTCTCTCTGTCTCTTGGCGTCAGGCCGCAGCAGAATCCTGTACTTCTGGGTTAGGATGTCATCTGTGCTGGGCTGCGGATCCTCAAATCTGAAGAACTCGTCCATGTCTGTGTCGGATTCTTTACTGTACAATACATCTCGTTGCTGTTTGGATTTGGCACTGAGGTCGCCATGTCCAATGATGAAATCATCTTCTGAGTCATAGTCTTCAAGGACCATATCATCACTTTTTGTGTCGGAGCTGTCATTGTGCTCTCGATGTTCAAAGAAGTAATCAACGTCCGAGTCGTAGTCTTCAAGGACTAAATCATCTCTTAGGGCGGTGCTAACTGCTTGTTGCAGGGTTCTGCGGAGGTTACTTTCAGCTACTGGTCGAAGTTCAGGCATTGTGCTGTCGTTCCAGGTGAAAGAATTGTGTTTTACCGCTTTAAAAAAAAATTCTCACTATTTTGGGACATTTCCCCTTTAAGTGGGCGTGGTCCCTGGCCTCTGAAGTTATGATGCGAGTGACGTAGAGCGTAGGAATGGATTGCGCATGCGCAGATCGCTGCTCCTTTACTGTGCGCACTTTGCGCAACTGCGCATGTGCGGCTTCTCGCGCATGCGCAAAACACTGTTTTTCCGGTTCGCGTCTTCCGGAGAACTGCGCATGTGCGGCTCCTTTCTCAAGATGGCTGCCAATCAAAACTGTTGTTTTCTGCATTTGCAGGCCTACCTTCGCCTCGTGGTAAGTATTGGCGCCTCTTTTACCGTTCTCTCTTGTGTTTTCCTCGCAGCATGTTTGAAACTTTTCCAGGACTGTCTGGAAGTCTCTCTTGTCTTGCCCTTTGGAGTACTTGAAGGTCTTGAAGATTACTGCTGCACTTGCACCCGCAATGGTGAGCAGAGCTTTATTTTCTCTGCATCCGCCATGCCATCTAGGTCGGATGCTACCAGGTAGATCTCAAATCTCTGCCTGAATGCACGCCAGTTTGCACTGAGATTGCCATGGTACCTGAGCTGCTGTGGAACCGGAATCTCGAACATCTTGCCTGGGTGCTGTTGCTGGTAGTCACGGATTTGTTGAGTTGAACTATAGAGATTCAACAGGGCACCCCTGGAACCATGTTGTGTTCTGCTTCTTCATGTAGCATAAGCTGCTTCCTTCATGTATGCTCTGACAAAGGAAGGTTCTGACTTGGAGATAGGTTTAACACATTTATTGAACAGTTAATAATTCTGCTACTTGAGTTCGACTCTCCTGCTAATCTTGCTATAGTAACTCAATCTAACTAACCAGTCTGCTCTAAGCCATGAGATGGGTGTGATGCTTCCGATCTGCCCCTGTGTCTCTGAGTGTCGCCTGTGGAAAGGGAGAGCATGTGTGCCCTGTCCTTTTGTATGGGTTGCCCCCTTGTGGTAGTGTCACCTCTGGGTGTCTTGACTGCCCATTGGTCATGTCCTATTCTATGTGTTCATTAGCTATACGTCTGCATGTCATGATGTCTCTGGTGCTCCCTCTAGTGTTTACTCAGTCCTAATGTATTTACATTAACTCCTTGTGTATTTACAGTGATGCATATCACCACACTAACCACTGCGCCACATGCCGCCCTTAAGGACCTTACTTTAATACGTCGGAGGAGGCAAATGATTTTGTGAGAAGGAGCATGTCGGAGAGATTTGATTGTGGTTTTGGGATGTTTTGAATTTCGTACGTTCATGTTGACAGTTCTTGTCACTGTTTGTGTGTTTTAGCTATTTGGGGTTCTGAGTCCTTCTCACACATGATAGTATGGAGCAGTTTGATTGGTCAATGAGGGAGGTGGACTCTTTGGGTGTGATTTTCCCAAAAGGGAACAAAGTCCCCTAGCGAGTGCGTTTAGTCACGTGTTTCCCGTAACTCGCAGTGCTGAGAAACACACGGCTTGTCAACATGACTCGCGTTGAATAAAAGGCCTGAATGGGGAATGCGTGGCCAAGGCTGCACATAGCCACATTTTATACAGTGGGGAGCTCTGCTCGCCGGAACTCACCACTGTAGTGAGAGATCGGAACGCCATTTTGATCTCCGATGCCCTCGAAACAATCCCGGACTTCCCTCCCAGCCTGAACACAATATGGGAGAGTCCCCTGCACCTTGGCAGTGCCAACCTGGCACCTTGGCCATGTCCATGCCACCTGGCAGTGCCACCTGGACACCTTAGCAGTGCCAGGCTAGCAACCAGGTGGCAATGCCAGGGTGACAATCCAGCACTACCAGGTACGCAGGTAGCACCAGCAGTGCCAGGACACCACCCTGCCCAAAGGGCATGCAGTTGGGGGCCTCCTATCCCCTGGGAGACCTCCATGAGTGCCGCTCTGTCTGCTCCTCGTTTGTGGGGACCAGTACTGAATGGTGCTTACCCAAGGTTTCTGAGGCGAATGAGTTGAATTCCAAAGCCTCAGGTACCTCAGGAATCTGCACATTAGAGTGAGACTCACTGCCTTGCTTTAATATGCAGCTTTGCTAAAAGGTGATCTCAGGCAGCACGGTGGCGCAGTGGTTAGCATTGCTGCCTCACGGCGCCGAGGTCCCGGGTTCAATCCCGGCTCTGGGTCACTGTCCGTGTGGAGTTTGCACATTCTCCCCGTTTTTGCGTGGGTTCCACCCCCACAACCCAAAGATGTGCAGGGTAGGTGGATTGACTAAATTGGCCCTTAATTGGAAAAAATGAATTGGGTACTCTAAATATATTTTTTAAAAGGTGATCTTCTGTGGGTGGGATTCACATTACAATGTCTCGCGGGATTGCGCCGAATCTTGGGAGATGTTGCGAGCCAGGTGGATCCCGGGAGTGGGGTCTCCCGGCTTTCAACAGCCACTCTGCGCTGCAGCAAGCGGCTTTTCCGGCGCAGCGTTGGATCACGCCCTTTATTTAATCATTTTTGACTAATATTTACTTTACATTTGGATGAGGGACTGGGGTAAGTGGATGTCTGGCACTTTATTGTTGGGATTTCTCTTTTTTTCACTCTTTGTGGTTGGGGGCCGCCTGGCTAGTGGTTTTGCTAGTTAACGGAAGAAAAGCGGAGGTGGGGGCTGCAGCTAGATTGTTGGGGTGGGAATGGTTTCTGTTTTGTTCGTTGGGTGAGGTTATGGGGTTTAGGTTGGTTTGGTTTTCTGTGATGGGGTGGGAGGGAGAGGGAGTGAATGCCTTTTTGAGCTGGGAGGGATGTTTAGAAGGGTGAGGGTTGGGTCGGTAGGGGTGTAGATAAAATGCCGGCGTCGAGGGTCTCTTTATGTATGGGCTTATGTGAGGGTGGAGATAGCATCTATCTTGGGTGGGACTGGATTCGAGGTAGGTTGGGGCCCCGATGGAGGTCCTCACTGAGGGGATATGGCTGACTCCACGGCGGAGAGGGTCCAGAGCCCCCCCCCCCCCCCCCCCCCCCCGCCCCCTCTAGGTTAGTGATGTGGAACGTTCAGGGATTTAATGGCCCGGTAAAAGGTGTTGAGTGTTTACAGATTGAAGGACTTTGAACACAGAGGTAGTCTTCTTGCAGGAGACACATTTGCGAATTAGGGTTGAGACAAGACTGAGGAAAGGGTGCTTGGGGCAGGTGTTCCACTCAAATTTTGATTCACGCTGAGAGGAGTTGCAATCTTGATCAACAGGAGGATGGCATTTACGGCGACTAGAATTTTGACAGACACTGGGGGGTGATATGTTATGGTGAGTGGGGTGTTGGTGGGTGTGCCAGTGGTATTAGTGAGCATTTATGCATCAAATTAGGACTATGCAGATTTTATCAAAAGGGTGTTGGTATCCATCCCTGATCATGACACAGTTGATTATGAGGCCGATTTCAATTGTGCATCAGACCCGAGGGTGGACAGGCCAAGTCCCAGCTATCTGGTTAGTTCTGCGATGGCAAGTGAGTTGGCTGTGTTTATAGGGCAGAGGGGGGCGGTGATTGGATCCATGGAGATTTAGTCACCCAAGGGAGAGGGAGTTTTCCTTTTTTTCTCACGTGCTCTACTCCAGAATAGATTTCTTCATAGTCGGAAAGACATTACTCCCGGGGGTGGTGGGAGCTGAGTACTTGGCGATACTAAAATCGGACATGCACCACACGATGTGGATATGTGCTTAGAGATGGGCCGAGCCCAGTGCCCACCACGGAGGTTGGACACATCACTCCTGGCAGTTAAGGGGTTTTGTGAAAGGGTGGCTTCAGCCAGAGGGAATTATGTAGATTCCAACAAGAATGGGGCGGTCTCGCCTTCCATGTTTTGGGAAGCGTTGAAGGCAGTGATCAGAAGAGAAATAATATCATACAAGGCCCAATGGTTAAGGCTGGCAGGGCGGAAAGGCAGAGGTTGGCAGACTTAATCTTGGAAGTGGATCGGCAGTACTCCATAGCCCCTACTGCAGAAAGAAAGAGGCTACAAATTATGTTTGAGCTTGAATCGACAGGGGATGTGGTGAGCCAGCTTTGCCGTTTGCAAGGAACATTTTGAGTACGGGGATAAAGTCAGTCGATTACTGGCCCACCAATTGAGATGGCAGGCAGCCACACGGGAAATAACTCAGGTTAAAGATGAGATGGGAGAGCTGGTATTGCCCCAGACAAGAAAAATGGAGCTTTCTGGGGTATTTTATCGAGGGCTATACAAGTCTGAACCGCCGGAGGATGGCTCAGAGATGGAGCGGGTTTTGGATGGATTGGACTTCCTAATAGTAGAAAGGATTAGAAGAGCCTTCCTGCCGAGAGGGTGACAATCGGGTGGGTTGGCACTGCCAAACCTGATGCTCTATTACTGGGCGGCGAACATTGGGAAAGTGCAAAGGTGGTTGGAGGAGTCGGGTGCCCCTCACTCGCTCCCCTCAGAGCAAATTTCACCTTTTCCAAGAACAAGAACATTAAACCCCCAGCCACATGAGGCACAGGGTGGAGAAACTGACCTCCACCCTAACAGAACCCACCTGCGAGCGATCAACAGGGCGAAGGTTAAAACATCTGCCCCTGCTCCCGTCTGCAGTTTCAGCAAGTCCACCACACTGAATATGGCCCCCAGAGGACTGGGCTCTGAATCCACATGCAAGATCACCGACATGGTGCCGAGGAACGACCTCCAAAATTTCTCGAACTTCGGGCAAGATCAGAACATATGTACGTGATTAGCTGGGTCCCTTACAACCGCTCATAATTATCCTCCACCCCCTCAAACAACCGGATCATCTTCGACTTTGTCAGGTATGCTCTGTGTACAACCTTTAGCTATATAAATCCCAGCCTCGTGCGCGAGGTTGAAGCACTCACCATCTGCAGCACCGCACACCACTGCCCCTCCTCTAGTGCAATCTCCAGCTCCTCCTCCCACTTGGCCGTAACTCCCTCCAGAGACATCATATCCTCCCATAGATCACTGAGATAACCGCCCTCCAACCACATCACCGACAACACCCCCTCCATCAATGAGGAGTGCGGTGCCACCGGAAAATTTGGAAAAACCTTTTTTGCGAAATCCCTCACCTGCATGCACCTGAAAACCTCCCCTCGTGGGATCCCAAGCTTCTCCCCAGCTTCTCCAAACTTGCAAGCTGCCCTTCTAAAAATAATTCCTTAATTTCCATTACCCCTCGCTCCTCCCATCCCCAAAACGTCGCATCCATCCTCCCTGGCTCAAACCTATGGTTTCCTCGAATCGGTATCAACTTCGATTCCGCCCCCATCCTAAAGTGCTGTAAAAATTGCCTCCATATATTCAGCATGGTCACCACCAGCGGATTCCCCAAGTACTTCGCTCGGGGCAAACAGGAGCGGTGCCGTTGCCAGTGCCCACAACCCAACCCCTTAGAAGAGCCTGCCTCCATCCTCACCCACAAAGCCTCCAGCTTTCTGCTCCAACTTCGGACCTTCTCAGCGCTCGCCGCCCAATAATTGTATAACAGAATCGGAAGGGCCAGGCACCCCGACTGTCACCCACTCTGAAGCACTAATCCTTGCCACCTTCTCTGCCCACACGAATGACAAAATCAACCTATCCACCTTCATAAAAAATGATTTTGGTAAAAAGACTGTTGGCACTGAAATAAAAATAAAAACCACAGCAAGATGTTCATCTTAATCGCCTGCACCCGACCTGCCAATGATAAGGGAAGGCTATCTCACCTCAGTAACTCCGCCTTGACCCTGCCCACCAGTCTCGTGAAGTTCAATTTACAGAGTTGCTCCCAGTCCCAAGCCACTCTCAGATATCTAAAGTGGGTTGTAGGCTGACGTCTTGGCCTTTGCCTACTTGGTGGACCGGATGCGAGTCCTGCTTGGATGGAGGCCGGTGCTGCCACCTAGGGACTCAGCATGATTGGGTGACCTGGCAGAATTCCTGTGATTGGAAAAGATTAAATATACCCTGAGAGAGTCAGAAGAAAAGTTCTATTCCAGATGGATGCCATTTATCACTTTCTTTAAGGACCTGTTTGTGGCCAGCAGTTAGGGGGATGGGGTGGGAGGGTTAGGAGGGGAGGGGTAAAGGATGGAGGATAGTCTGGCTGAGGGGGTGTTATGGGCCAAGGTTTAGCAAACTCCAAAGTATATCATGGAGTTCACTGACCTACAACTGTTTATTTATTTTGGTTACGATAAGCATAAGGGTCTACCTTTCAGATGTTATTCAACAGAGGCCTTAAGCACTTTTAATCAAAAACAAAGTTTATTCTACAAATTTAGTTAACATTTTATAAACACACACAATAAGCATTTTTATAAACCACAAACATAAATACCCCACACAGCTACAGTACTCTATGTATAACCCTGAATACATTTCCCCCTTAAGTTGTTCTAATTTAATAACAAGATCCCATAAACCAGAAAACCCTTTTCAAACGTGTGGCCCAGCACACAGCACTCAAGACCTAGTTTGGATGCTCTTGTGTACTTTCCAAAACAGCAAGTTTGAATTTCTTCCAGAAAACAATTATTTATTTTCAAGCAGACATGGGGAGAACGTGCAAACTCCGCACAGACAGTGACCCAGCGGGGAATTGAAGTTCGATTCCCCGCTGGGTCACTGTCTGTGCGGAGTCTGCGCGTTCTCCTTGTGTCTGCGTGGGTTTCCTCCGGGTGCTCGGGTTTCCTCTCACAGTCCAAAGACGTGCAGGTTAGGTGGATTGGCCATGATAAATTGCCCTTAGTGACCAAAAAGGTTAGGAGGGGTTATTGGGTTACGGAGGTAGAGTGGAAGTAAGGGCTTAAGTGGGTCAGTGCAGACTCGATGTGCCGAATGGCCTCCTTCTGTACTGTATGTTCTATGTTATCAAACAGTCTGAAAACAGCTTTTAAAATGCAGATAGAGGGGAAAAAAAACTTCTTTCAACCTGCGCAGAACCAAACCAGTTCAAACTCCCACAGCCAGCTCCCAACTCAAAAGCGAAAGTAAAAACCCAGAGCCACAGCCCAGCTCCACCTACACAATTACATCACTGAAGCCATGTGATAAGACAGAAACATTTCTTAAAGGGACACTCCCTTGACAGGGGAAATAGGGAATTTAGGGTTGTTGCTGTTACTATGTTAAAATAAAAATGACAAACTGTTTGTATGATATAGTCATGTCTTTGTATGTAAGAATTTGATCATGCTTGGAATAAAATATATTGTAAATGTTTTTAAAATCATAACTGATCTCTGGAAGTCTATATTGATGCATCTTTTTGAGTGATTTCACTTTGTCATGTGAGAGTACCTTTAAGAAATGGGGGTTTATCAGTGATGTCAGAGTGTGGGTGGAGCTGGGCTGTCTGTCTGCTTTTACTTTCGCTTTGGGCTGTCTGCTACAGGGTGTGTTTAGTTTTGTTTTAGATTTGGAGAAGCTGCAGTCACAGCAAGATGTGTATGAATCTCTGCAAGCTAAAGAATGTTCTTTTGGTGATTTCAAAGTGGTAACTGTTCTCAGTAGAGAAGTTAAACCTGATGTCTTTCTGTAAAAAGGGTTATTTTTTGTCTTATGGATGTTGCAAGGAAAGATTAAGAGTTACTTATAGAGTACTGTATTATTTGGGGGATTTATTGGTGTTGATAGTTGTTAAGATGTTCACTGTTGATTTATAAAGTGTTAACTTGTTTCATAAATATACGTTGTTTTAATTTAAAAGTACTGTAGATCTCTATTGCAGCACACCTTGCAAAGTAGGCCCGTGTGCTCCCCATAACCACAATCTATTAAAAGTTGTGGGTCAGGTGAACTCCATGATACACTTTGGGGTTCTCTAAACCCTGGCCCATAACAACTTCCCTCGCAATGTTTTGTATCATGAAGAAACAGAAGCTCAATTTGGACAGGCTGAACTGACCCAAGAGCTCTTTGAATTAAGGATGAGCATCTAAATGACACAGGTAGCATTGGTAAGGATTCGTTATGGTCCCTATGAATCATCCGGGGTGGTGAATTACAGGATTAGCCAAGGGGAGCCAGAGCGGTGCTCCAGCGCTCCCCAGCAGCAGTTCACCTCTAGTTTGCAGTGCTGTTCCAGCCTCTTGAAGGATGCCATTGGCAGTGAAATGTTGGCACGATGTTTGATAGGACTGCACCATGTTTACTTGTTTCAGATTGAGCGCTGGCAGAGTTCTGAATGGCCACATGCTCTATAGGCTGCCTGGCATTTCAAGGATGAGGCCATCGTTATGCAGGATTACGACTGAGATTGAAGTCCTTCATGGAGATGTTAAAGATAACAAAGAAGGTCTTAAAGTTTACCCTTCATCAAAGAAACAGATGAAATGGACTCATAAGACTAGTCTTCATCGCCCTGAAATGCTGTCACTATAAGGATCTTAGTGAGCATATCTGCCGCATCTGGCCCATGCAATGACCTTTTCCTGTGGGGCATATTCATGTTCTTCGATGTCATCATTTTCGGCGTCCTCATCAGAGGAGATGTGTAGCTCTTCCATCTCCCATGTGTGGCAACTCATCCCCCTTTTGCAGCACCAGGTTGTGTAGGGCCCAGCAAACTACGAAGATGTGGGACACCTCTGGGGAGAGTGCTGCTTGATCAGTCCAGAGATTTGAAATGCATCTTCAACATGCCAGTGGTCTGCTCAATTACAGAGCATGTTGCAGAACCGCATTGCACCTCTCTTCTGAAGCACTCTGACTGCTGAACGGGCATTATTAACCATGGGCGGGATTCTCCATTGGCGGGATCCTCCGTTTCGCTGGCAGTGTACTCACGCCCGGGGGTTTCCTGATGGCGTGGGGGTGCCCACAGTGGGAAGCCCCAATGGCCGGCTGCCGGAACGGAGGATCCCGCTGCCAGTGGGGCGCGCTGCGCCAGGAAACGGGTGTGGTGGGACAGAGAATCCCGCCCCATGTCTTTTGCAGATAGCTTTCATCACCAAGGAGCCAACTCTGACTGTCTTTTCAACATCCAGTCATGGGTGAGTTGCAAGTTCCTCCAGTTGAACACCATTTTTGGTGCTTCCACAATCTTCCCACCCATTACCATCAACTTCATCACCCTCTCTGGTCACTGTCTCATGCTGAACCAGATGGCTTACAATGTTAGTCCTCTGTGGAAACTTGAAATGAGGTTTCAATTCCATATCCTATTCATAAAAAAAACATTTCCACTTCTGTAACATTGTCCACCTCAGCTAATCTACGGCTGAAATTTTCATCACAGTGTTGTCATCTTCAGATTCAACTATTCCAATGATTGCCTGAACAGTCCTCAGATCCTTTGTAAACTTCTGCTCGTCTATCCTTGATTCTTCAACGTCTCAAATTTAAATAAAAAGAACAAAAGAAAGTCTGGGTGGTGTGACAGGTGGACAGGCCGAGTGGTCGGGTTGACCCCCCACGGGACTGGGACGGTGTCCAGTCACGGACCGCCATTGCCACGGCCTGCAAGGCAGCCATCTTTGCTGTGCACCCCATTGACCATCCACCTTAGCCCCTGGTTCTGCAGAGTGACACCGACCATATGGGTGCCCCCACCCCTGCACCCTCCGCTATAGTCCCCCCCCAACCCGGCCGCCACCCGCCGGCAGCCCACCCAGGGCAACGCCCACTGTAGCCCACTACGGGGATGCCGGGTGGGGCCGCAGAGTGTACCGCTAGCAACGGGACAGGCGCCAGGGCCAGAGGCCCCCATGGTGCCCGGCAACGACGGGGCCAGGGGTGTGGATTTGGGGGTGCATGAAGAGGCAGAGCCCACAGTGCCAACCATGTAGCCGTTGGACCTGGTTGGACACAGGGGTCTGCACCATGCTAACATGTTGGCTTTTCACACTCTGCAGCCAATGGGTCTTGGAATTCAACCAACAATTGTGGCCTTACCTGCTAGTTGCCACAGCCCTGGGGGATGCCCTGCAGCTGTACGAGCTGGAGCTGCTCGAGGAGAAGGAAGCTGCATCAGCAGAGAGTGCAGCAGCGGAGCGTGCCACAGAGGAACAGGAGGCAGCCCCCAGGATGGAGAACCGGTCTGCCCAACCAGTCCTGTTTTCACCTGATATCCACACAATAAATGTTTCACCAAGGACCAATGACAGTGGCTTGCAGTTGGAATCTTGGGCAGTGTTCTCTCCTAGCTCAGAGGTGCAGAAGCTGATGTGAGCATCTTTCCACACTGCTACCCTGGCTGAGTCTATCTAACTCAGTACAGATTGAGGATCTTTTGGTGTCTGCTTTTTCTAACTTAGCAATGTAGAGAATTTCTCATCAACTTTAACAAATCTCTTACCTTCAGTGTCTCTCCATCTGCATAAAGGACGTAAACTGTTATTTCAATATTCTTCTGTACACTCTTTCCACCTCTCTCAAAATCCCCTCGTTCCAATGTCAGATACAAGTCGTTCCTGATATCACCTGCAGGACATTTACATAACATGTCCAAACATGTCAATTTAATAAAATTTAACAGGAACAATGTCAGGATGAAGTAGTTACTCAGCAATATCGATGGGTGAATATACAGATAGTGTACAGGCAAACCACAGCAGTGAGATTAATTCAAATAAATTGCCGTGCAGTGTCGGTGTCTGACTGAACTCAAGCACAGTGAGACGTGTCATTCCAGGTCTGCAACAAATGTTTTCTGATAAAGGATTCCAATGAATGACCCCACCTCAAATTTTTTCAGATACTAACTGTACTATTTTGCGTCTCCAGCACTTTGTTTTTCATTTTAGATTTCCAGCAACTGCATTTTTCTTTTAGACTATTAGTTTATTTCAGTTACATCACCACAGCAAAGTGTCTTACAAGTTTCTCTGCCAGCAGTGTACAAAGGAGAGCATCAAATGATTATTGTTGGTGATCCACCAATGCAATATTACATTGCTGACTCTTTTTTTCCAACATTTTTCATTACACGTTTGATTAAAATTGAGACAAGGTTGCTGAAATTTCATTTGCTAAAGTGCCAAGTTCATCTTGTGTAACACATATGGTGTGTGAAATTATTGGGGTGGTTGACAGTCACAAAGTTTAGAAAAGACTGTTCTGAAAACTGAGACCGTCTCAAAACTCCCAAGTACAGCAAAGCTGCTCCATTTCAGTATTTTAAAAAATTTGTATTATAACTCTTCCACTGTAATATAAGTAAGATGGTGAGCCAGTGTCCCCGGGAACATGGAGACCCATGTTAAGATATAATTTCTCCATGAAGAGACAGGTGTTAGCAGTTCTTGAATATTGTCCAGAACTTTTTTTGTGTTTTTGCATTTCTGGTCTGCGCAGCAGGGAAGTCTTACTCTAAAGTTCTGATTGTGACTTCTGAATTACTGTAGCTGCAACTCTTTCAGTTACTGCCCAAACTGCACTGCCACATTTCTCCACTGGAAGCAGACCTTTCATAAATACAAACCAGCAGTGCACAACATTTCAAAATCCCAAATAATTTCCTCGAGTCTTGTTAGGTAGTCAGTCACTGTATATATACTCTAAAGTCAACAATTTAGACGACTGGCAGTTTGCCTGCCTATACAAATGATTTATCAAAAGTTAATAAGCTAGCTTGTTGGCCGCATGTCATTTTGGCACTGGCTAATGATCTGCAGGTAGTTAAACAAATTACATTGAATATGCAGCACAAAAACGGGACTTTAACCCAATTAGTCTGTGTTGGTGTTTACTGTCCACACAGGTTTACGTGGAGAAATATCATTGGGTTCTTGATAGTTTTTGATTCTTTGGAACCTACAATTATTTCTACTCCATTTATAATAATAACCCAAATGAACAAAAGCATCTTCTGTTAACAGTCATATCATGTTTAAAGTTCAGCTACTTCTTATCTGAGGTACTTTGATGACGCCAGGCATGTAGTTTTCCCATCATCTGCAGTTCTCTCTGATATGGAGTTGGGAACCCCTGAATACACAAGGAAATGGTGATGCACATTTTTTTGGTCCTCTGAGCTGGCTTGGTCTCTGGTATCATATATCACTGGTAAGTTTTTTTGTTGAGTGGTGGAACCAATGGACACGATCTCTGAGTTGAGCCTTGAAACCACACACCCAAGAGAAAGTTGGCTCCATTGCAATTTAAGTCTGGCAAATCAAGGCCAGAAACAGCCCGGATGGAGAGGTTACATGATGGAAGGTCTGAATCTCAATTCTTGGCAATAAATGGGTACAAAATTTGAGAGGTGGTGAGATGGAGGAAATATCTGAATGATGTTTAAACTGTGTGAACATCAGGATGAAAGGAACACAGAATCAGGAGCTTGCAGTAACTATAATTAATACCCCTGTAGATGTCACAATTGAAGCCAATTTCCTTCCTGTAAAATTTTCCCCATTAACACTGGTAGAAGTTTTGAATGTAACTTTGCTAATCTAGCCTGTGTCTTTCCCTTATCTTACAGGTGAACTGACCAGGTGAAGGATGTGAGGTCAATCTGCCCATATTGAAAATTAAGATAATGATCTCAGTGAAAGTGGTTAGAGGTGCCCAAGTGCCCTTCTGGTTCTGGTGCCTCCGTACTCTGGGATCACTTTGTTTATTTCACAGAGGTATCCCAATGTATGACATTCCAAGACAGTGACTAGGATACAAAATTACATCTGCATTAGAGCAAAGGGAGGCAGCAATTTAATATCAGCCAGGTGGAATGAGATGATTTTGTTCCCTGCCTCCAGTATCTGATTTTGTTTATATAGGCTAACAATGTGTACACCATGCTCATTAAAAAGCATAGAGAGTTAACCGGTTTGGCAGCAGAATGCAGAGGATAATGGTGGATGGGTAAGAGTCTATGGGGGGGGGACACTGACCTGTAGATTTCGACCAGCCTCTGCTCCGGGTCCACTACTTGGATTGGAAATAATGTGGAGGAGGATACCTCTAGTAATATGGTTAAAATCAAACACACACATTTCCATGCCTCACTGCATTCTCTTTTACAACTCCAAAACCAGGTCAGTGTTTGCTGTGCAACTGTAACATAAACAATCCACTAAATTGATAAATGTACACTTTCAATGGGAGACACCGTGTGACGGTGAAGGAACCTTGGACAATTTTTTCCACGCAAGCCTGGAGGATGTTACAGTCAAGTGTCGCAACCAGGGTGAGGTAAGCTAACTCAGAGCAGACTGCAGATTGAAGCTGGGAGCCTTGTAGTCTGAAACTCACTGAAACATCAGGAAAGCCTCAACAGTGCACAGTTACAGAACCCAGGCTGTGGAGATGTTATTCACCCAAAGTAGATGGCAGCAAGGTGCGACAATTACACTGCTTAGCAGTAGAATATACTGTAAAAGAACTCGTCCACAATAGAATACTGTTCAACAAACATGGCATGCATGGTCATCCTAATCTCCCCACTCATCCACCTGTCTTAAGAAAATTTATATGTGCTGATTTAAAATGCAAATGATGCTGCTGTAGATAAAGTTAATTGACATGAATTGCTTGGTAACCTTTCTACATCTATTTAGATGTCAGAGAGAATTTTGCTAATGTGTGTTCAAATTGACGTGCAGCATAGTTTTGTGCAATGAAGCAAGGGAAATATCTTTAAATTCAGCAGCACACTATGTTTTGTCATTTCAATGAGCATCCAATGTACTTTTGGCTTCATATGCTAGAAACAAAATGAACTCACAGGGACAGTAAAATGAGCAATGACATTTACTCTTCATGTATGAGGCAAGGAGAAATCTGAACATTAGTACCTAGCATAAAATATCTCAAATTCTTCATGATGCCCAATCCACTCATATACCTTTCCTAATTGCTGCAGTGAACAGTGCAGGAAATGAGACAGTGCTGACAAATTAAAAATGAAATAATTATGGTGATGCTTGAAGGATGCTATAATTTTATAATACTACAAAGTACAATGCTTGCAGCAAGTGCTGGCAGCATTTGAGCTGTCAATTATTTACTTATTTTCTTTTGAGGTAAAATAGAAGTGAGAATTACATCTGAACATATCAAACCATTCATTCAAAATAGTCACAGAAAAATTGGTATTCCTTTGGCTGTTCTGAGAATTATTTTGTAGGGTTTTATTAAAATATGTCACAACTTGTTTTGTTCTATGTAAGCTAAAGCTCTAGTTGTACAGATTTAATCGGTAACATTATGAAAGGCATTTGTTCTAGAATTAATAATACAATAATGTGTGTGGGATCACTATTATACAACAAAGAGCTTATGGTGTGAAGTACTCTTCGCAACAAAGAATAGCCCAATAATACTGAATGGACTCTTTTTCTTGGGTAATGAGTAGCACAATGGCAGTATGTGGGGCTAATCTTAATCTTTAGGGGTAAACCAATAATGTAATATGGTCACTGTTCCAGGGTGTGAAAATGTTTTGTTTGCAGTGAGAAATAACAAAGTAAGTGTGAGTCACTGCTGTTTGCAGAGAGGAATAACAGTAACAGTGTGAGTCACTGGGCAGTGAGGAATAACATAGTAACAGTGTGGGTCACTACTGCTGCACTGAGGAATAACACAGTAACAGTGTGAGTCACTGGTGTTTACAGTGAGGAACAACACTTAACATTGCGTGAGATCTCTGTTCAGCAATGAAGATGAGAGAACAATTTGCATTTAGAAATCACATTTAAAGTATCAAAATGTCCATTGTCTGAGAACATTGTTCTGCAATGAAGTATTGGTCAGGTTGGGACTATTGTTCTAGGGCGATGGAAGACACAAAACACTGAGGGGCATTGATCTTTATAGAATAGCACAGAAATATTGATTGGGAGCAATTGTCAGCAATGAAGGGCCAATCATTGTAACCTTATTAGATTTGGTTATTTTCTCTACATGGTAACAGATGCAATTTTTCTTGTCTTTACCTTACAACGCTCGTATAATTGCAACCTTAATCTTTAATAGCATTACTTGTAACTGAAGTTACTGTTGCCTTCATACATGGCAGTATCTTGTGGTTTTACAGTGCAGCTGCCTTGCGCTGTACAAACTGCCCCACCATTGGATGTGATGTGGCTTGTCATGATATGCAGACATGCAGAAAATGATCTGCAGACAGGCATAGACAGGCAGCTAATGAACACAGAGAACAGGACATGACCAATGAGCAGGCAGGACACTCAGGGGTGGTATCTCACTATAAAAGGCACGACGAGGCACTCACACTCCGCCTCTTTCCACTGATGAAAATCTGAAGAGTGAGTCAGGGTGTATGTACAGTATCACAGCTCCAGCACATGGCTAAGAGCTAGTCTGGTTCAGTCAGACAGAGTAACCACACTTAGGTTAGCAGAGAGGCGAACTCATAGAGATCTGTGCTACTGGTTCAATAAATCAGATTGAACTAACTTCAAGGTCTGGAGTATCTTTTGGTTAAAGCTGCATCCAGTTGCAGCCTGTGTTATCCCAGAGTACATAACACATCATGCTACCAGGAGACTGCTTAATCTAGGTGCGTTACCTCAGTCCGTTCCGTGACGACCAGCGAATGTGTCCCGGCACCATGGAGAAGATTCAGGCTCCTCACCAGCTCAGGACCTCCGGCAATCTCAGTGCCAACTGCCGGACATTCAAGCAAAAGTTTTTGCTGTACATCGAAGCTTCAGACCTCGTGGGTGCATCTGATGCAAGGAAGATTGCGCTTCTCCTGTCAACAGCGGGTGATCAAGCCATCGAACTCCTCAACTCTTTTCACTTCACCGAAGGCCAGGACAAGACAAAGTTTCAGACCATCCAGGACAGGTTTGACAGTCACTGTGATGTGGACACCAATGAAATCTTCGAGCACTACATATTCATACAGCGTCTACAAGGTAAAGATGAATCTTTCAACTCCTTCTTAACTAACCTCCACCTGCTAGCGCTGTCCTGCAACTTTGGTGATATTGCTGACTTCATGGTCAGAGACCAAATCGTTTTTGGAGTTCACTCGGATCCTCAGAGAGCAGCTACTGAAAATCAAGCATAAGACCCTGCCAGTCGCGATTGAAACATGCCTAGTGCATGGGCACGCCAAAAACCGCTATGCCCAGTACAAATCGGCTGAAAATGAGAAACTTGCCTCCCACGAGGCAGAGAGTGAGCAGGCCATCTCCCGGATGCAGCGCCTCAGCATTGATGAAAGCAGCCATTTCACGCGCTTTCCCCGGGGCCCCACGCATGCGTGATGCAACGGGATAACGAAGCACCCACACTGCGCATGTGCGACGACTTGCGGAGCATCATGACGCCAACGTCATGACGTGCTCGAACTGCGGCAATGCCCACTTAAAGAAACACTACCCTGCAAGAGGCAGGCGATGTTTGAACTGCAGGAAGCCTGGACACTATGCAGCCTTGTGCAGGTCTGCGACACCAGTCAGGGGCCAGCGCTTCCAATTCCGACGACGGCGCGTTCAGAGTGTGCAACAACGATTACAGGATTCTGATCCTGGCAGCACAATGGATCCAGAGGAAGAATGCCTGAAGTCCGCTTACTGTGTGGGCATCATTACCAAATGTGAATATGCCACATCCAACTCATCACAAATTCAATCCATCCTCTCTGGGATTCTGCGGACGAATGGCGTGCGGTGATGCAGGTCAACCACTGCTCCATCCAGTTTAAGCTGGACACAGGATCTTCTGCCAACCTCCTCTCACAGGCAGATTTCAAACACAACAAGAATCCCCCCCAAGGTCCTTCCAGCAACCCGCACGCTTCTGGACTACAATGGAAATGCCATCACAGCACTGGGATCCTGCCATCTACTCATCTCCAAACGGAGCACCCATGCATGGTTATGTTTTGAAATTGTCAAGCCAGACAGGGCATCCCTACTTGGCGCGCATGCCTGCAAGCAGTTGAACCTCGTGCAGCGGGTTTACACAACGACATCCTCCAATGTGGATCTTCAGGCCGGCATTGACGACATCCTCGCTCAGTATCCGGATGTGTTCGACGGGATGGGCACGCTGCCATATCGATACAAGATTCTGCTACGACCTGATGCCAAGCCAGTGGTCCACGCACCATGCCGGATCCCGACTCCGCTGAGAGAGTGCCTGAAGGCATAGGGCATCATTTCCAAGGCAACCGAACCGACTGACTGGGTCAGCTCGATGGAATGTGTCAGAAAGCCTTCGGGAGACCTGCGCATCTGCATTGATCCCAAGGATCTCAATAAGAATATAATGCGTGAACACTACCCCATCCCGAAGCGGGAGGAACTCACCAGTGAGATGGCACACGCACGTTTTTTCACCAAGTTAGATCCGTCACATGGAGTTTGGCAAATCCAGCTGGATGAGTCCAGCAGAAGGCTCTGCACCTTCAACTGTTTGGCAGATACTGCTGTAATCGCATGCCGTTTGACATTGTCTCGGCATCGGAGATCTTCCATCGCATCATGGAGCAGATGATGGAGGGCATTGAAGGGGTTGGTGTGTACGTGGACAACATCATCATATGGTCCACGACCCCTGAAGAGCATGTTTCCCGTCACCAGCAGGTATTCCGCCGTGTCCATGCCAATGGTCTGAAGCTGAACAGGTCCAAATGTTGCTTTGGCATGTCGACACTCAAGTTCCTAGGTGACCACAGATCTCTCAGCAGGGCGTGCCCCTGGACACAGACAAGGTCAAGGCCATCAAAGCCATGAAGGTCCCTGAAGACAAGAAGGCAGTGTTGCGCTTCCTGGCCATGGTCAATTTTCTGGGCAAGTTCATCCCAAATCACACACCACAGCCCTATGAAACCTGGTGAAAAAGTCCACTGCCTCTGAGCGGAAGGCAGCACATCAGGCAGAGTGGTTGGAACTGAAAGCCAAGCTCACCACTGCACCCGTCTTGGCATTTTTCGACCCAGACAGGGAGATGAGGATCTCGACAGATGCGAGCCAGGATGGCATCAGTGCGGTGCTGCTTCAACGCGATGACACTTCATCCTGGGCACCGGTAGCCTACGCATCGAGGGCCATGACGCCCACCGAAACAAGGTATGCGCAAATAGAGAAGGAATGCCTGGGTCTTCTCATTGGCATTCTCAAGTTTCACGACTATGTCTATGGCCTGCCGACATTCGCTATCGAGACAGATCATAGGCCTCTGGTCCACATTATCCACAAGGGTCTGAACGACATGACGCTTCGGTTGCAGCGCATCCTCCTCAAACTCAGAAGGTATGACTTTGACTTAGTGTACACGCCTGGCAAAGAGCTCATCATCGCTGATGCATTGTCCCGCTCCATCACATTGCCTAGTGAACCGCTGGAAATCATCCGGCAGATTGAATCACAGGTGCAGCTGTGTGCTCGCTCTTCTCCCGGCGTCTGATGAGAAGGTGGTTCGTATCCGTGAGGAGACAGCCAAAGACCCCCTCTTGCAGCGTGTCATGCACCACCTCGCTAATGGCTGCAGAAAGGGCAGTGCCCTCAATTTTACAATGTAAAGGACGACCTAAGGGTGATTGATGGTATCCTCCTCAAGCTGTACCGATTGTCATTCCACTCAGTCTCCAGAGCTTGGTGCTCCGCCAAATCCATGAGGGGCACCTGGGCGTCGAGAAGTGCAGACGCTGAGCCAGGCAGGCTGTCTACTGGCCCGGTATTAGCCAGGACATCTCGAACATTGTCCTCAACTGTGCGACCTGTCAACGCTTCCAGCCAGCGCAGAGCAAGGTGACGCTCCAGCAGCATGAAATCGAGACCTCCCCGTGGTCCAAGGTTGGCATCGACCTCTTTCGTGCGAATGGTCGTGACTACATGTTGATCATTGACTACTTCTCCAATTATCCTGAAGTTGTGAAGCTCTCAGACCTCACATCTCGGACTGTCATCAAGGCCTGTAAGAAGACGTTCTCCAGGCATGGTATCCCACTCACTGTCATGAGTGACAATGGCCCGTGCTTCAACAGCCACGCGTGGTCTATGTTTGCCAAGTCATACCATTTCAAACATGTCACTTCCAGCCCACACTATCCGCAGTCCAATGGAAAGGTTGAAAAAGGGGTGCACATTGTGAAACAGCTCATCTGCAAGGCCGCGGATTCTGCTTCTGACATCTACCTCGCGCTGCCTGCGTACAGGGCATCCCCACTGTCCACTGGAATGTTGCCGGCTCAACTCCTGATGAACAGGGACTGCGGACGACACTTTCAGCCATACACTTGCCCAACCTGGATCACCTCCCGGTGCTGCAGAAGGTGCAGCAGCTTCAAAACCAGCAAAAGCAGGGCTATGATGCTCATGCCACCGATTTGCCCGTGTTATCCCCGGCAGACACTGTCAGGATCAAGATACCGGATGGTGGCTGGTCTGCTCCAGCTGTCGTTGTTCGGCAGGCTACGCCCCGCTCGTATGTTGTACATACGGCTGATGGTTCTGTTGTGCGACAAAACAGACGGGCACTGCACAAAGTTGCCTGCCCACAACCGCTTTCTTCTCCGTTTCCGTCCGTTGTTTTGCCACCTCCTGATACCTCGAACTACGAGGCCACCAGTCAGGCTTCCATCTCGCCTGTCAAGGCGCAGTCGTCCCCACCACCACCTCTCTGGCGGTCGACAAGGATCAAACGCAAGCCCCAGTGACTGGACTTATGAATATTTGTTTTGTTTGCTATGTTGTTTTCTCACATTAGACGGCTGTCTTCTCAAGTAAATACGTTCACATATGCCACCGCTTGTAAATATGTTAATATATGCCACCACATGTAAGTACGTTCCCATGTGCCAACAAAACATTAAAAAAAGGAGATGTCATGATATGTAGACATGCAGATAATGATATACAGACAGACAGCTAATGAACACTGAGAACAGGACATAACCAATGAGCAGACAGGACACTCAGAGGTGGTATCTCACTATGAAAGACACGAGGCACTCACACTCCGCCTCTTTCCACTGATGAACATCTACAGAGTGAGTCAGGGTGTCAGTATCACACTTCCAGCATGTGGCTAAGAGCTAGTCTGGTTCAGTCAGACAGAGTAACCACACTTAGGTTAGCAGAGAGTCAAACTCATAGAGAACTGTGCTAACTTTGCTACTGGTTCAATAAATCAGATTGAACTAACTTCAAGGTCTGGAGTATCTTTTGGTAAATGCTGCATCCAGTTGCAGCCTGTATTATCCCAGAGTACATAACACATCATGGCTGTTAGAGGTTTAACTCCTAGGTCATGAGTTGCAAATAATTGGGCCTGTGAAATTAACGCACACGACAAACAGGGTAGGTTCCACATACCGGTAGCCAAAGGCTACATTGTGGGGATTTTGGAAGCAACTGTATATTGAAATGTGGCACTCAATGCTTTTGCAGCAATGGTAATGACTTTTGAAGGTGGATGCCTGTCCAAGTTCCTGAATTGAGTGCATCCCTCCTGCAGCACTGACTTTTGCGATGCATGGTCTAAGTCAATGGCTTCTGAGAACTGGAAAATTCTACAGCTATCCTTCAATATTAAATCAACAGTTCGGTTCATCCCATATAAAGGATAGCATCTTCTTAAGCATGAAGTGAATTCACGATGGTGCAAGGCAGCTGTGGTTTCAGAGCATGTAAGGTGATACTCATTTTTGAAATACAAATAATGCAGCCAATGTAGTCCAGCCTTAGGGTAGTAAGATGGTTTACCAAGTAGCTTTGATATGAGCATTACTGCGTGCAAATGCCCCTGAAGCACCATGTATTTTTATGAAGAAAGCAAGCAGCAAACACTGCAAATAAACAGGCATTGGGGACTTACACCCTACTATCTTCATCTCTGCAGCAGAGAGAAAGAAGGAAGGGAGGGGGTAACACAGAGGGATCGGGATATTAGTCAACAGAACAGTACTCACAGCTGAACACTGAGGCACACATTTTAGCAAATAAGAACTGTATGAAAGTTCAAACATTGTTGCACTAAAAAGACAAGACAAATTGTTTGGTACTGAGACAAAATTAAAAATGGAATCATATCAAATACTGCAATGATTGGAAAATGTTCAATGTTCCAACTTCATTGTCCTGTTGTTAGCTATCAAAGTCCACATGGCCTTTCCTAATCTACATCATTAAGCATTTTGAATCTAGCAATCACATTGGTTAGTTTCTTTCTCAAAGCTTCCATTCTCTAATCAGCAAGCCTCACAACTGACTACTGAATTCCCCAAATGCTTTTCATTTGCCGTTTGTCTTCATTTGAGAGCTAAAACCAACAATTATTACATGAAGAAATCAAAGAATATATAATTCAGAAACAAATCATAAAATTTATCCATATAGTAAGTTATTTGGTGGAAATAGCTACAAGATCTTCCCACAAATAAGTCTACCTCAGCCTAAGAATGGAGTCAGAATTCATCTGAACCTGGGCACTGATTGAGCGAAATGCTCCACCCCGTAACATCGCAAACGTGAACTATGATCGGGTGGAGAATTGGACGTCCAACCAAAATCTAGGTCCACGCCCACGCTGATTCAGGAGCCATGCTCCGTCCCTCACTGGTGACGGTAACGAGGTTAGCACATGTAAAACCGGCATTTGCATTCATTTTGTTTTTAAAATATTTTTATTAAGGCATTTTGTATATACATTGAACACAGCCAAAACCAGAAAGAGATCAAACAGGAAAACTCCTAACAAAAAAAAAACACCCCACCCTCCCTGTTGTTCCCTTCCGCCCATCCTTCCTCCCCCATTTTAACCCCTTTATCCCCCCCCCTCCCGCCTTTGCTGACAACTTAAACTGTCCTTGAAGAAGTCGATAAACGGTTTCCACCTTCGGGCAAACCCATCCACTGATCCTCTTGAGGCAAACGGAACATTTTTCCAGCCAAAGGAACTTCGTCAGGTCGCTCACACACACACACACACACACACCTGGCTTTGAGAGCCGCAAGTCCCTCCGTCTCTGGGCTATCAGGGAGACAAAGGCTAAGACGTCAGCCTTTCTCGCCCCCTGGACTCCCTGGTCTTCAGAAACTCCGAATATCACCACTTCTGAGCTTGGGACCACCTTCACCTTTAGCACTTCGGACATTACATCCGTGAACCCCTGCCAGAACCCCCTCAAACTTTGGGCATGCCCAAAACATGTGGACATGGCTCGCGGGCCTCCCTGCGCACCATCCACACCTATCCTCCACCCCTTCAAAAAACCTACTCATCCTGGCTATCGTCATATGCGCCTATGCACTACCTTGAATTGAATAAGGCTAAGCCGAGCACACGAGGAAGATGCATTCACCCTTCTCAAAGCCTCCTCCCACAGTCCAGCCTCCATTGCGACCCCCCACCCCCCACTCCTCCTCCCACTTCCGTTTAACTTCTCCTATCGGGGCTCCCTCCCAGTCCATTAACTCAAGTGTATATCTCGGATACCTTACCCTCACCCACTCCTGCTTTCGATACCACCTTGTCCTGCAGCCTTGGGGGCGGCAGTTTGGGAAAGGACGACACTTGCTTCCTCACATAATCCCGTACCTGTAAGTACCGTAACTGGGCAGCTCATACACCTCCTCCAATTCCTCTAAACTCGAAAAGCTGCACCCCACAAAAAGGTCCCCAAACCGCTCGATCCTCACTGGCCGCCATCCTGGAAAACCCGCGTCTAAGTATGTCCTGTGAGCTCCTGAATTGGGTTGTTTGAACTTTGCAAACTGTTGTTCCTGGAAAATGGACAAAAGGAGAGATTTTCTGCTGCCTGTTTTATCTGAAGCTGAGTAGCTGTTACAGGGAGCTGTAAGAGGGGGAAAGAAATCTCTACAGGTAAAGGTTTGGCCTGGATAGAGATCCAAGGGAAAGAAATCTCTACAGGTGAAGGTATGGCCTGGCCTGGATAGAGCTCCAGCCTGATACTGGATTTCCACACTGCCTGCCTGACTCCCTGCATTTCCACAGCCTGCAGCAGAAGGAGGGGAGGAGGGGTCGGAACTGTTTGCTGCTTGCTTGATCTCCAGGGCCCTTGGGCTGGGACTGTTTGCTTCATTGCAGGGCCCTAGGGCCTGAGGCCTCCCAACAAACAGGAGGTTGTTCCAACACTTGGAAGGGGACTAAGAGGAGAGGAAGGGTTGTCTCCTGGGCGACAGGAGTTATCCACTGTGCTCATGGCTGATGACGCCTATCCAGAGGCCACAAACTGATGCAGAGACTCGCTACAATCACGCCCATGCCGCAAACAGGGAGTTTGATCGAGCGATGCTTCGTCCTCCTGAAGATGTGGTTCAGGTACCTAAACCGCTCTGGAAGGGCACTCCAGTAAGACGCTGAGAGGGTCACCCGTAACGTAGCGTCCTGCTGCATCCTCCACACAACGCACGGCAGATGGGCGACGTGCTAGAGGAGGAGGATGAACGGCAGGCCCCAGGCCTTGGACATGCTGATCAATAGCTGCAAACCTCGTCCCCAATGCCTCCATCACGGATGCCACCCCTGTGATGTTGGCCTGGGTGGCAACATGGTTGGCACCACCTCCTTCTCCTGCATGCAGCTGGACTTCTCCACTGACGGTGCTGGATGCTCGCTGGCAATCCCTCATGTAGTCCCTGGCTCTGCGACTGGATCTCCACAATCGATGGGACTGTCCATTCCAGAAGCCCGAAACCCATCTCTACAGCAGCTACTTCCTTGGGTCGGCCCATCCTCTGACCATCCGCCCTCTCTGGAGTTCCTACCTCCACCTGGTGTGCTGGATCAGTGGTCTGGTGCGCACCAGATAGTGTCCCAGGAGCCTCTTCACTAAAGTGCCCAACTGAGGTGGGTGTCTCTGGGATAGTGGAGGATGTTGGAGACAGCTATGACGGGAAACCCATGTCATTCTCGGACTCAAGCTCTGGTGTGTCTTGGGCCCAAGGTCCATGGCTTGCGTCTGTGCTGTTCTCCTCATCATTGCTGGCAATCTGGGCTCCGTCTGTGGCACTGGCTGGGGCACCAGGTGGATCCGTCCCATCACCAGCAGGTCCTGCAAGACACAAGACAAGATGCATGATTAGACTGCGGGATAGGGGGCCAGTGGGGGTGTTGGGGATGAGGGTGGAAGTGAGGGTGGGGATGAGCATGTGGGTGGTGTGGTGGTGAGGGCGGTGTGGGAGTTTGTGTTGAGGGGGGGGTGGGCGTTGACATGGGGATCCGCAGCTCAGTGATGGTCTCACTTCCTCGCCTGTGGCCGAACACCTCCCCGGCGACCTCCCTTTCTTCTGGGCCTCCGACCACGTCCAGGGCCCTCTGCTCAACCCTGGTGAGGGGCCGCAGGTCCGGCGGTCCCCCTCCAGTTTTCTCCCGCTCCCGGCGGTTATGCGCGGTCTTCTCCTGTGGAGGAGGGGTGGCTGGTATCAGAAAACGACAGCATTAGACATCTGACATAATATATGCAAGCTTTCCTTTTTTGGTAGGTACTATTCTGGGCCATGGTTCAAGCTATAAAGCATTCTCCCAAAATAGGACTCTGTCCCCACGCCGGCGTGAAAACACTGGAATTTTACTCTGGAGATTCCTGCAAAAAAGATCAGCCAATTCAATGCCCTGCAGGGGGATAGCAGGGACCCAGAGCAATTCACGCAGTTTAGCTGTGGATAGGGGCCCCCACACTCCAGCGGCCGTGCTGAGCGCCATGGAGTACTCATACCGCGGAGGCAGACTGAAAACCTAGATCCCCCGATCGCCAGTGTGCCTGAGGATCTGACTGCATGGATATTAACCCGCCACCTATAAGGCCCATCCCGGTGTCCGATCCCCCTGCCCCCCCACCAGGGGGCCACGGACTGAGTCCGCAGTCGCCACGGCAGCATCCCGACCATGTTAGTTCCACGCCATCGGAAACTCAGCTAGTCGGGAGCGGAGGATTGCTGGGCTGGCCTCTGTCAATGGGCCCCCAGCTGCGTGGCGTACTCTGCGATCACGCCGATTCTCGAGTCCCGGAGAATCGCCACACCGGAGCCGGGCACGAATCCGGAGTAAAATTGGATTCTCCGGCCCCGTGCCGAACGCGATTTCGGCACGGGGCTGTGGAAAATCCAGCCCCAGATGAGTGAACTTAACATTAAACAGATAAATGAGCAATGTTCATTCCAAACAGTACATTTACAACAAATACATATGGTGGAATTCTCCGTGTTAGAAACTAAGGGCCAAATTGTCCGATTCTGAGGCTAAGTGCCAGGTGCGTGGTCGCGCATGCGCACGGCGACGATCTGCAGCAGTTGTGCCGTAGAACATGGTGCCAGCCTTGCACGGACCCGACCTGCCAGGTAGTGCCCCCCTGGACAACCCCCCCCCAAGCCAACAAGATGGCAGCAAGAGTGGCACCACAGTTCCAGATGCAGAACTATTCAACACAGTGGAGGAGAGACGGGCCACCCTGTAGACCGGGGTGGGGAGGAGGTTGCCATCCGCCACTGTGCACCGGGCCTGGTCGCAGGTGGGAGAGGTCATGAGCACTGTGGGCAACACAGATAGTACAGGCCAACAATGTTGTAAAAAACTGCACAACCTCCTCAGGGCAGCCAAGGTGAGTAGGCAGAACTCTGCCCCCAGCACTAAACCCTGACCTACACACCCGTAATCCTACCCCTTCCACCCCTCACCCCCCACCCCCACAACCCGGGGGGACTGAACCCCAACCTGCCAGCACCCATGCCAGCCGCCATGGCTGGGTGCCCTGGCCATTAAGGCCACCAGCTACCCACACCCTGTGTTACATGCATTCCACTGTCTAATGTTGCACATTTTCCGTCTCTGCCAACCCCCCCACCCCCGGAGAAATCGGCCCAAAACCGGCTTGAGGGTATGAAAACTAGGGGGGGTGGGGGTACTGCCAGACCTGCAGCACATCACCACAGCTGAGCAGTGGGCACTGGACCAGATTGGTGGGCCAGGGGAGTGGGTGGTCATCGAGGCAGAGGTTGGCATCGGGCGAGCAAGTGAGATCACACTGAATTGCGGTTCCTCATGGCACGTGTGTCTCCCACAACCACCCCTCCCGCCACCCCCCACCACTGCCTCCTCCATCACCACCACCCTCACACTGTCCCCTCCACCGCCCTCCGGCCCCCTCCACACTTCCCCCTGCCCCATGACCATTCCAACCCGCGGATCCAATCATGCATCTTGTCTTGTGTCTTGCAGGATCACTTGCCAATGAGGCGGTTACTTCTGGTGTCCTCTGCCCCTGACCCCAACCACAACCCCAGGAGAAGGGCAGCAAGGAGCGGGAGGAGGAAACGGAGACCAACGGGAGCCCTCGACCCACAGCCCGAGTAACCCCGGAGCAGGGACGACACTGATTTTCTGTCACAACTGTCTCCACCATCGCAGAAACACTCACCTTGGATGGGCACCTTACTGAAGAGGCTCCTGGAGCACTATCTGGTGCACACCACACAAGTGTCACAGTACAGCAGGTGGAGGTAGGAACCCCCGAGGGGGTGGACGTCGGAGGGCAGTCCGATCCCAGGGGCTAGCTGCAGTGCCAACAGCGGCTTCTGGAAAGGGCGATCTCATCGATAGTAGAGGTGCAGTCGCAGAGCCAGGGACTGCATGAGGGGGTGTTGGCAACAATCCAGAGGCTGCAGGTGCAGTTGGAGGTGTCGAACCGCCCGAGGAGCAGGAGGTGTTGCTGAACATGTGTCACCCAGGCCAACACCACGTGTGTGGTGTCCTTGGTGGAAGCCTTCGGGGCGAAGGTTTTGGCCATGGGTCAGGATGGCCAAGGCCTGGGGCACGAGTGCGGCCGCTGGACAAGGCCCAGCACAGGTCAGCCCTATCACAAGCAACCATGTACCAGGACCATCTGGACATTGTAGCGGCGCTCCAGAGCGTTGCCCAGTCACAGCGGGTCACGGCGGAGGATGTCAGCGACATTGCCTGGGCGCTGGCCGACGTGGCACAGACCCAGCAGTAGGTGGCGCAGTCACTGGCTGATGTGACACAGACCCAGAAGATGGTGGCACAGTCGCAGCATAATGTGGCACAATCCACCCCTATGATACATGGCAGCAAGCATCAAGACCCTAGTTGGGGTGGCCGTGGGCTTCAAGAACTGGGAGCAGCAGGTGGGGGAAAGCCTCAGGGGATAGCTCCACTTACACCCCGTCCCATGGAGTATCCCGGGGGCCATTGGGCACCCCGAGGGAAGAGGAGGTGATGGGGCCCGTGCTGGTGACTCCAGCATGGGAGGTGCCAGAACGGCACAGGTCTCGACTCACCCCCCCCACCCCCAATCCCCCTCCTGTCGCAAACCCCCCACCCCCACCCCTCCTGTCGCATCTGGTGGGCAGAGCGGGCCGCAGGGGGCGGAGGGTGGGATGGGCCCAGGGACCCCAGTTCAACCAGCGCTCACTGCTACGGTGTCCCATTCCATCTCTCTCCCCCCCCACTACCGTCCCCACCTCCGCCACCACAAGGATTCGAGGGGAATTGTATTGGAATGGCCAGCTTGCATGCAAGGATCACCCAGGTGGATGGTGGAAAGTGCTACTGTGGGCAGGAGTCAGATGTTGTCAAACAATGCGGAACACCAGAGCTCATCCTAGAATGGGTCGTCATCATCCTCCATCCTGTGGACCAGACCCGCTTTATTGCCAACCCAGGGCCCTGGGCCCCATGTCCTGCCCAGCTTTGCCCGCTCCCGCATCCTCCTCATGGAACTAGGACTAGCATTCATCCCCCTCCTCCAGCATGTCGCCCTTTGCTGCGCAATGTTGTGGAATGCGCAGCAGGCCACCACGATGTAGGAGATCCTCATAGCGCTACACAGGAGGGCCCTCCAGAGTGGTCCAGGCTCCTGAACCACATCTTCAGGATGCTGAAGCATTGCTCGATCATGTCCCTGATCGCTGCTTGGGCGTCGTTGTAGCAGGTCTCCACATCGGTCTGTGACCTCCGGATGGGCGTCGTCAGCCACGGCCACAGTGGATAACCCGTCTCCCAGGAGCCAACCCCTCAGCCATGGGTGCGCCTTGAAGTGGTCAGGAACTGTCGAGTGTGCCAGGATGAAGGCTTCCTGCGTACTGCCCAAATATCGGGCGCAGATGTGCACAATGTGCATCTTATGGTCACACACCAGCTGCACGTTCATCGAGTGGAACCCCTTTCAGTTTGTGAAGACCAGCCTGTCATGGATTGGTGCTCGTAGGGCGACATGCATCCTGTTGATCACCCCCTTGACCTGGGGTATCTCGGCGATGATGATGAACTCTACTTCTCAGACATCGTGGTTGGCTCAGTCCACATTGAATTTGATGTATCGTGGCGACCGGGCATATAGGGCCTCCATGAAGGCGCAGATGCACCTGTGCACCAAGGTCTGTAAGATTCCGGGCATGTACCCACGAGGCTCCTGGAAGGACCCTGTGGCGTAAAGGTTCAGGGCGACCGTCACCTTGGAGGCCCGGCAAGTCCTCGAAAGACAGGCGCTGCCAGTACACACAAGTTCTCATACAGCGCATCCTTTACACCTCCTCTTCCTCGGTCTGTACCTCATCCTCACCGTTCCTCCTGATCCTCTGGGACAAGCTCTGCCGCTGCAGGATCCCCCTCAAGCAACTCCAGCTCATACAGCCTCAGTGTATCCCCCAGGGCTGCAGCAACTAGGATAAAGGCCACCATTCCTGGTTGAATTCCAAAGTCCATTGCCTGCAGGGGGTGAAATTCAGACATGTTAGCATGGTGCATACCCCCGTGTACAACCAGATCCACCGGGCTACATGGTGGCCACGGGTCCGCACTGCAGCCTCTGTCCTCGCATTTCCCCTCCCAATCCTCCCCCATCCCCACACCCGGCCATGCCTCCTGGCACCCTACCCATCACACCCCAGACCCTGTTGGTGCCCTGCACCATGGAGGCCTGTGGTCCTGACGCCCATCAGTGCTGCCAGGGATATTATTGGCTGGCGCTGTCCATGCCAGCAGTAGGTGCCTTGGCCCCCGTCCGGCGCCCTCCTGGAGGGACTACTGCGGCTGCTGCACCGCCGGCGGGTGGTGGCAGGTTGGTGTGGGGGGTGTTGATGGGGTGGGGGCTGGTGTGCGAGGGGTGGTGGGGTGGGGTGCCCATACAGCCGGTGGCACATTGCACAACCAGGGGCCATGGTGGGCAGTCAGTGCAGGTTGCGCAGCAAAATGGCGGTCTGTGCCTGGACGACCCAGTCCCATGAGAGGTCACCTAGACTCCTTGGCCCATTTCTGTTTACCCCCCACCCCAAATGTCACCTCCCGGTGGAGGTGGGACATTGAGGAGGACCCGGAGAATACCGGATCAGGCCCACGACTGATATGCAAACGGCGTTGACTGTACGTGTAGAATAGAATGCATTGGCACCGCTGTCGAGGCACTGGAGCATGGCTTTCTGGCATGATCCCGCGCTCGCCACAATTTTGGCGTCACAACTGATTGTCCACCCAATCACGTTTCGCGATTCTGGCGATGGAGAATCCCGCCCATAGTTTATTATTCTTTAAAAAATGTAAAAACAGCAATTATTATTATTCATTCCTGAGATGCAAGTGTTGCTGGCAAGGCTAGCATTTTGTTGCCCATCCCTAAATGCTCTTGAGCAGATGGTAGTGAGCTGACTCCTTGAACCTTTGCAGTCCATGTGATGTAGGTGTACCCACAGTGCTGTTACGAACAGTCTTCCAGGTTTTTGACCTGGCAACAGTGAAGGATGGCAATACAGTTCCAAGTCAGATTGTACCACTTGGAGCTGAACCTGCAGGTGTTCCAATGCATCTGCTGCCCTTGTCCATCTAGGTGGTAGAGGTTGTGGGTTTGGAAGGTGTTGTTAAAGGAGCCTTGACAAGTTGCTGCAGCACATTTTGGACACAGCTGTTATTCCGAGCCTATGGTGGAGGAAGTGAATGTTTGGGTGTCAATCAAGCGGACTGTATTGTTCCTGATGGTGTTGAGTTTCCTGAGTGTTCTTGGGGCTACACTCAAGACAGGTGGAGACTATTCCAACACACTCCTGATATGTGCTTTGCAGTTAGTGGAAACCACAAATCCCCAACCTCCCCCGAACTAACACCCAACCGCACCCTGCCTTCCTAATTTTACCCACTTCACCTCCACCCCCCTAGCCCCCCACCCTCCTCAAATTCGCCCCCTCCCTGCTGACCCCTCAATCCACCTTGAAGAAATCCAAGAACGGGTTCCACCTCCAGGCAAACCCCTCCTCCGACCACCACAATGCGAACATGACCTTCTCCAAATGCAGGAATTCTGCCAGGTCACTCACCCATTCCCCACCTTCGGCAGCTCCGAATCCTGCCAACACAACAAAATCCGTCTCCGGGCTAACAGGCAGAGAAGGGCCAATACATCGGCCTCTCTCCCCACTTGGACTCTTGGATCTTCTGACACACTGAATATCACCACCTCCGGACTCGGATTCACTCCCACACCCTGCCAGAACCCCCTCAGCTTTGGACACGTCCAAAACATGTGGACGTGATTCGCAGGCACCCCTGCATACACCTATTCTCCACCCCTGCAAAGAACCGGTCCATCCTTGCAACTGTCATGCGGCCCCAATGCATCACCTTAAACTGGATGAGGCTTAACCTCGCACACAACCAGGACGCATTAACCCTCTGCAACGCCTCTATCCCATGTCCCAGCCCGCACCCCCCCTTCCAAATTCTCCTCCCATTTGCGCTTAATCTCCTCCACTGGGGTGCCTTCCCCTCTCCATCAATTCCCTCCAGACATCCGATACCCTCCGCTCCCCTTATCACCCTCCGACAACTTTTCCTGCAACACCGGAGGTGGCATCCCCGGGAAGGACGGCACCTTTCCCCTCACGAAATCCCTCACCTGCAGTTACCTAAATCCATTCCCCTTGGGCAACTTATATATTTCTTCCAACTCCTCCAGACCTGCAAACTTGCCCCTATGAACAAGTTCCTAAAGTACTCTGATCTCCACCTGCTGCCACCATTGGAAACTCACATCAAGCCCTTCCGGCACAAACCTATGGTTGCCACATATCAGTGCCGGCAACGACATGCCCTCCAACCCAAAATGCTGACTTCACTGGCTCCACACCCACAATGCCGAAATCACCACTGGACTCAAGAGTACCTGACCGGTGAGAACAGAAGGAGCATCAACAACAGTGCCCTCAAACTCGACCCTGTACACGATGCCTCCTCCTCCAAACGCCCCCACATCGATCCCTCCTCTACCGCCCATTGCAATGTTCGCCGCCCAATAATAATTAATTAAATTCGGCAACTGCAGCCCCCCCACTTTGCCCACTCTCCAGGAACACCTCCCTCGCCCATCTTCCCCGCCCACACAAAGCCCCAAATTATCCTGTTCATCTTCCTGAAAAATGACTTGGGAACATGTGGTAAACCACTGTGTTCTGATACGAGAGGTTGTACGGTAGAACCTGCACTACAGGTTCACCTGTGGCCCCTGCATGCTAGCTCCGCCCAGGAGGCGGGTATAAATATGCGTGGCCTCCAGCTCGCAGCCATTTCACCAGCTGCTGTGGGAGGCCACACATCTGATACTAATAAAGCCTCAGTTTGGATTCAACTTCGTCTCCTGTCAAATTGATCGTGCCTCAATATATTAGTATCAGATTCAGAAGATGGACCTCTGTATTAAACCAGATCCCCTACAGCTGGATCCACACTCAAGCGACGCCAGAAAGGACTTCCAGCACTGGCTAGCTTGTTTTGAAGCGTATATCAATGCGGCGCCGAACCCTGTTCCAGAGGCTCAGAAGATCGGGATATTGTATTCCAGACTCAGCTCCAAAGTCTTCCCGCTGATCCAGGGTGCGCCCAATTACGCTGATGCCATGACTCGACTCAAAGAAAATTATGAACAGAAGACGAACACGCTCTTCGCCAGGCATACGCTCGCAACTCGTACTCAACTACCTGGTGAGTCAATCGAGGACTTCTGGAGGGCCCTGATCCCACTAGTGCAGGACTGTGACTGCCAGGACGTTGCAGCTAAGGAGCACACAGATCTTCTTTTCCGGGGCGCTTTTGTGACTGGGATTGGGTCTGATATTATCAGGCAGCGGCTCCTAGAAGGGGCCACGCGCGACCTCGCAGAGACTAAAACACTAGCGCTCTCCATGACGGTCGCCCTGCGCAATGTCCAGTCCTACGCCCCCAACCGCGCGGCCCACTCCTCCTACGCTTCATGGGCCCCACAAGCAGCCGCCCCAGCGGGGCGCTACCCACCCAATACGCCTGCGCTACGCACCAGCCAGTGATCCCCGGGGGCCCCCGATGCTACTTTCGTGGCCAGCAAAAACACCCCCGCCAACGCTGCCCGGCCCGCGCTGCCCTTTGTAAGGCCTGTGGGAAGAAGGGCCACTTCGCTGCGGTGTGCCAGGCCCGCTTAGCGGCCGCGGTCACAGCCCCCCCGCCCCGTCACAGACAATGGGCGCCGCCATCCTCCTTGTCTCCCAGGCCATGTGCGACCAATGGGCGCCGTCATCTTCTCCTCCGCACAACACGTGCGTTTCATGGGCGCAGCCATCTTGCTCCACCCCCGCAACGTGCATTCCATGGGCGCCGCCATTTTGTAACCCCCAAGATCTCCGGGCGCCGCCATCTTGTCCACCCCGCAGCACATAGACACCAACGGCGTTCCAGGACCTCAACTCAACGGCCGCCTCACTACCCGACGATCAACCACGGCTCGCCTCCATGGCAATCGACCAGTCCCGACCACATAACCTGACCAACGCATCCACCAGCGTGAAAGTCAACGGCCATGTGTCCTCCTGCCTACTGGACTCCGGGAGCACCAAGAGCTTTGTACACCCAAATACAGTAAGTCGCTGCTCCCTTAAGGTACACCCGACCAATCAAAAAATCTCCCTGGCCTCCGGATCCCATCGTGTAGCGATCCGGGGATACTGCACGGTCACGCTCACAGTCCAAGGCGTAGAGTTCCACGGCTTTCGCCTCTACGTCCTCTCTAACCTCTGTGCTGCACTTATCCTCGGCCTGGACTTCCAGTGCAACCTCCAGAGCCTGACCCTTAAATTCGGCGGACCCTTACCACCCCTCACTGTGTGCGGCCTCGCGACCCTAAAGGTCGATCCTCCTTCCCTCTTTGCCAATCTAACTCCAGATTGCAAACCCGTCGCTACCAGGAGCAGACGGTACAGCACCCAGGATAAGGCCTTCATCAGGTCCGAGGTCCAGCGGTTGCTTCGGGAAGGCGTCATCGAGGCCAGCAAAAGCCCCTGGAGAGCTCAAGTGGTAGTGGTTAAATCTGAGGAGAAAAACCGAATGGTCGTGGATTACAGCCAGACCATCAACAGGTACACGCAGCTCGACGCGTACCCCCTCCCACGCATATCTGACATGGTTAACAAGATTGCACAGTACCGAGTCTTCTCAACGGTGGACCTGAAATCCGCTTAACACCAGCTCCCCATCCGTAAATCGGACCGTCCATACACCGCCTTCAAGGCAGACGGCCGTCTATATCACTTTCTTAGGGTCCCCTTCGGCGTCACCAACAGGGTTTTGGTCTTCCAAAGGGAGATGGACCGAATGGCCGACCGATAAGGTTTACGGGCCACGTTTCCGTACCTAGACAATGTGACCATCTGCGGCCATGAACAGCAGGACCACGATGCTAACCTCGCTAAATTTCTCCGCACCGCCACTCTCCTCAACCTCACGTATAACAAGGAGAAGTGTGTGTTCCGCACAAACCGCTTAGCCATCCTCGGCTACGTGGTCCAGAACGGAGTTCTGGGGCACGAACCCGACCGCATGCGCCCCCTCAAGGAGCTCCCTCTCCCCCATTGCCCCACGGTCCTCAAACGTTGCCTGGGATTCTTCTCATATTACGCGCAGTGGGTCCCAAACTATGAGGACAAGGCCCGCCCACTCATACAGGCCACTCATTTCCCCTGACGGCCGAGGCCCAACAGGCCTTCGCCCGGATCAGAGCTGATATTGCCAAAGCTGGAATGCACGCCATAGATGAAACACTTCCTTTCCAAGTAGAAAGCAACGCATCGGACGTCGCCCTTGCCGACACCCTCAATCAGGCAGGCAGGCCCGTGGCATTATTTTCCCACACCCTCCATGCCTCTGAAATGCGGCACTCATCCGTCGAAAAAGAGGCCCAGGCTATCGTTGAGGCTGTGCGACATTGGAGGCATTACCTGGCCGGCAGGAGATTCACTCTCCTCACGGACCAACGGTCGGTAGCCTTCATGTTCAACAACACACAGCGGGGCAAGATCAAAAATGATAAAATCTTGCGGTGGAGAATCAAGCTCTCCACCTATAATTACGAGATTAAGTATCGCCCTGGCAAACTCAACGAGCCCCCAGATGCCCTATCCCGAGGTACATATGCCAGTGCACAAGTAGACCGACTCCGGACCCTGCACGACAGCCTTTGTCACCCAGGGGTCACTCGGTTGTACCATTTCATTAAGGCACAAAATTTGCCCAACACATTTGAGGAAGTAAGGACAATCACCAGGGACTGCCAGGTCTGTGCGGAGTGCAAGCCGCACTTCTACCGGCCGAACCACGTGCGCCTGGTGAAGGCCTCACGCCCCTTTGAACGCCTCAGCGTGGATTTCAAAGGCCCCCTCCCCTCCTCCAATCGACACACATATTTCCTCAGTGTGATCGATGAATACTCCCGGTTTCCCTTCGCCATCCCACGCCCTGACATGAAGTCTTCCACCGTCATTAAAGCCCTTAATTCTATCTTCACTCTGTTCGGCTTCCCCGCCTACATCCACAGTGACAGGGGATCCTCATTCATGAGTGATGAGCTACGTCAGTTCCTGCTCAGCAGGGGTATCGCCTCCAGCAGAACGACGAGCTACAACCCCCGGGGAAAAGGTGAGGTAGAAAGGGAGAATGGGACGGTATGGAGGGCCGTCCAGCTGGCCCTGCCGTCCAGAAATCTCCCGGCCTCCCGCTGGCAAGAGGTCCTCCCTGTTGCACTACATTCCATTCGCTCATTACTCTGCACTGCCACTAACAGTACACCACATGAACGTCTTTTTGCCTTCCCCAGGAAGTCCACATCCAGGGTATTGCTCCCAACTTGGCTTACAGCTCCGGGAACCGTGCTTCTCCGGAAACATGTGCGGCTCCACAAGGCGGATCCGTTGGTGGAAAGGGTGCACCTGCTCCACGCAAACCCACAGTACGTCTACGTGGCGTTTCCCGATGGCCGCCAGGATACCGTCTCCCTCAGGGACCTGGCACCAGCAGGTTCCACCCCCACACCACCCCCGTCGCCTCCTCCCCTCCCCTGCCGCTCCCATCACTCCCCCCCCAGGACCGTCCGTCCTCCCCCTGCCCACCCCCATTGAAGAAGAGGATTTTGGCACGCTCCCGGAGTCAACTTCGACCACGACAGCGCCAACATTGCCGTCACCACTTCGTCGATCTCAAAGAACCATCAAGGCACCGGACCGGCTGAACGTCTGACCGGCCCGCCGGATGCCCAGAGACATTTTTTTTTGCTGCTCTGTAAATATTAAAATTTCTGATTGTATATAGTTATCCACCACCCCCGCCGGACTCAGTTTTAACAGGGGGTGAATGTGGTAAACCTCTGTGTTCTGATATTAGAGGTTGTACGGTAGAACCTGCACTACAGGTTCACCTGTGGCCCCTGCATGCTAGCCCCAGGAGGCGGGTATAAATATGCGTGGTCTCCATCTCGCAGCCATTTCGCCAGCTGCTGTGGGAGGCCACACATCTGATACTAATAAAGCCTCAGTTTGGATTCAACTTCGTCTCCAGTCAAATTGATCGTGCCTCAGAACAAAGATGGGGAGATTCTCGAACATGAACAAGAAACTGGGCAGCATCGTCATTTTCAGCGTCTGCACGTGCCCCGCCAGTGACAGCTGCAACATATCCCACCTCTTGAAATCCACCGTCATTCCCTCCACCAGTCGTGCCAAGTTGAATTTGCTGGGCCCAGCTCCACGCCATCTGGATTCCTAGATACTGAAAGTTCGCCCGCACCACCCGGAACTGCAACTCCCCTAACCTCCTCTCCTGCCCCTAGCATTAATCGGGAACATCTTGCTCTTCCCCATGGTCAATTTGTACCCCAAAAACCGGCCAAACTCCCTCAAGATTTCCATGATACTTTCAATGCTGCCTACCAGGTCTAAAATGTAAAACAACAAATAGTTTGTATATAGCAAAACTCTATGCTTGGAACACCCGTTCAATCCCTTTCCAGCCCCTCGATGCCCTAAGTGCAATTGCCAACGGCTCTATTCCCAACGTGAAAACCAACGGGGAGAGCAGGCACTCCTGCCTCGACCCCCGATATAACTCGAAATACCCCAAACCCGTCCTGTTTGTCCGAACACTCTCCATCGGCGCCCTGTACAGCAGCCAAACCTAATCCGAAAACCACTGGCCAAACCCAAATCAACCCAACTCCTCCAACAGATAAGCCCACTCCACCCGATCAAAGATCTTCTCCATGTCCAATGCTGCTACTATTTCTACCTCCTTCCCTCGGAGGGCATCATAATCACATGAAGCAGCCTGCACACATTCGCCTACATCTGTCTTCCCTTCACAAATCCCGTCTCGTTCTTCCCTATCACCCCCGGCACACAGTCCTCTATTCACGAGGACAAGACCTTTGCCAACACCGTTGCATCGGCGGCACGGTAGCACAGTGGTTAGCACTGTTGCTTCACAGCGCCAGGGTCCCAGGTTAGATTCCCAGCTTGGGTCACTCTCTGTGCGGAGTCTGCACGTTCTCCCTGTGTCTGTGTGGGCTTCCTCCGGGTGCTCCGGTTTCCTCCCACAGTCCAAAGATGTGGTTAGGTGGATTGGCCATGCTAAATTGCCCTCAGTGTCCAAAAAGGGGTGAGGTTACTGGATTACGGGGATAGAGTGGAGGTGTCGGCTTAGGTAGGGTTCTCTTTCCAAGGGCCATTGCAGACTCGATGGGCCTCCTTTACCACTGTAGATTCTATGATTAAGCTGCGATATCGGTCGGTAGGACCCACACAGCTCCGGGTCTTTACCTTTCTTCTAAATTAGGGAGATGGAAGCCTGCGACAATGTGGGGGGCAGCTCCCCCCATCCCCTCTATGCCTCGCTTCATTGTACGTCCTCACTAGCAACGACTCCAGCTCCGCACCAAACTTCTTATAAAACCCTACTGGGAACCCGTTCAGCCCCGATGCCTTCCCTGCCGGCATCGCGCCCATGCCATCCATCACCTCCCTCAGCCCGATCGGGGCCCCAGCTCCTGCACCCTGTCCCCATCCACCTTAGGGAAATACAACCAATCCAGGAACCATCTAAGGAGCGGGTGCTCCGACTTGTACAGCCTTCTGTAGAAGGCCTCAAGTACCCCATTCACCCCCTCTGGGTCCGTCACCAGCTTACCCCTTTCGTCCCTCACCCGACCCAATTTCCCTCGGCGCTGTCTGCTTCCTCAGCTGATGGGCCAGCATCCAACTTGCCTTTTCCCCGTACTCATACATTGCCCCTATGACCCTCTGCAACTGCCCTACTCAACGCCCCTGTGGACACTAACCCAAACTCCATCTGGAGTCTCTGTCTCTCCTCCACCAACCCCTCCACTGGCACCACCGAGTACCTTTGATCCACCCTCAGAACCTCCTCTCCCAGCCTTGCCTTCTCCCCTCGTTCCACCCTCTCCCTATAATAATAATCGCTTATTGTCACAAGTAGGCTTCAGTGAAAAGCCCCTAGTCGCCACATTCCGGCACCTGTTCGGGGAGGCCGGTACTGGAATTGAACCTGCGCTGCTGCCTTGTTCTGCATTACAAGTCAGCTATTTAGCCCACTGTGCTAAACAAGCCCTGGAACTGCCCGGATAAAAATAATTTCACCCCTAACTACCGCCTTAAGTGCCTCGCACAGTGTGACAACTGTGACCTCTCTTGTGTCATTCAACTCCACATAATCCCGAATGGCAGCCCTCAACCTCTCACACACCTCCTCAACGGCCAACAGTCCTACATCTAACCTCCACTACGGCCGTTGGGCCTCCTGCTGAACCACTCGCAAATCCACCCAGTGCGGCGCATGGTCGGAAACCACAATCACCGAGTACTCCAAGCCGGCCTCACACGCCAGCAGCGCCTTATCCATCACAAAAAAGTCAATCCGGGAGTACACCTGGTGCACATGTGAGAAGTATGAGAACTCCTTCGCCCTTGACCTCCCAAATGTCCACAGGTCCGCATGCCATTAATGAACCCCCTCAACTCCCTAGCCACCTCCGACGACTTCGGCCTTGACCGGTCCAAATTCGGATCCAAGACCGTATTGAAATTAACCAGCCTATGCGTATCCAGGTCCTCCCAATTCGGGCAACCACCGGCATCCCCTGCAACCTCCCATCGACCCCCCCCACTCCCATCCCCCCGGATCGGCTACAACGCTCCCCACCTCAAAAGCCATTCTCTCATTAACCAAAGCTGCCACTCCTCTCATCTTCATATCTAACTCCGAGTGGAACACCTGCCCCACCCATCCCTTCTTGAGCCTCGTCTGATCCTCCAACTGCAGGTGTGATATGGTACGAATTAAGTAATGGCATGATGGGAAAACTGGTCAATGGGAAGACTGGTCAAAAGGTTTGATACAATACAAGAAAGACTTAAACTACTCATTCCAGCTCACCAGGCCCAGGTAAAGAATGCTGCCCTAACCATTTTCAGACTAGTATGGCCGTATGCCAACTCTGCATAACCTGAAGTCTGAAAAGATCAGCGAAGGTCGAGCCATTCCAAAACACCGGACCTCGGCAACTCCTGATAAAACTAACTCGTCATAACCCAGGGCCGTAGGAATTTAAAACAAAGATAAGTTCAGGAAGAAACAAGTCTATTCTGACCTTTCAATGTTCCCCCCGAGGACTAAATAATGGTATGAGTGATATGACCAAGCATGGTCTGGTCTTTGCTTCCGTTTGTATTTCCGATCAAACTCCTGACCATACAGTTGTCACATAATCTTGATAAAGATAATGTATAAATATTGAGCTGGTTCTCCGCGAAAGCGCGGAACTTGTGAAAGACTGAGCAATTTTGTTGACCACTCTCTGACTTCAAGTTTCAGCCATTACCGCAAGCAGTTGTTTTCGAAAATGAAGCTTGTTATTCTGTCTTAACGAGTGTGTTGAATTTTTCTACCACAGAAGCGGGAAAATATTGACTTTGACATTTTGGCGCAAGCGAGCAGTTACCAATATCCTGAGTGAATTCCGTGGGGGACTGAAAAAGTGATTGAGCCAGACCCGGAGGAAAGAGACAGATGCCGGCACAAGGTAAGATTAACCTTGGTCTCTCTCTCGGATTAGTGGTTCGACCCCTCATCACTGATGGAAGTAACTAAACAGGTGACGGTGCTCAAATCTAAATTGTGCTTATTAAATTGTTCGTAGAGTACTTCGGGTCAGGGACCCCAATTGTGGTTAGCCTTAGGTCAGGGACCTCTTGCTTGTTTTACAGGTTTATATTTGTGTCAGGGACCTCTCATACAGTTTGCGTCAGGGACCCTGCAATTTGATTTGGTACCAGGGATTTTTGTTGATTGCCAGGGGCACATTTTATTGACATTATGGGACAGAGTTTAGACAAAACCGGGGGCAATTCCCCTCTATTTTTCATGTGCTCTGAAAACCCTTCTCGCGAACGTAATTTACGAAGATTATCTGCAGCGCTGAACAATAAATTGGGTAACGATATTTGGCCACTAGGGGGCACTTGGAACTACGATAATTGCATTTCTGCTGAGAAAATCATTTGGCAGAGAAACGCCGGTTTTAAGTGGAAGTTTTTAATCTCAGAGTGGAAAAAGCAATCCACTAAGCGCCACGAACAATCACTATTAATGAGTTGGAGAGATAACGCCCGTAGAAAAGGGATTGATGATTGTGTGGATGGTAAAGCAAAAAATTGCGAGACTTTAAAATTGGAATGTGAACTTTGGGATAGAAAGCATAAACAACAAGGCAAAAATAAAAAATCTCTAACCAATAGGCAAAGAGGGCTAGCCAATCAAATTAAACGAAAGGAGGATCCTCCCAGTTGCTCTGGCATGCCGATGTTTCCCTATTCAGGCGATACGGAAGAGGAGGAGGATTTAACCCCTGGACCCCACCCTCATCCTGCACACACCGATTCTACAATTCCACCGTCCCAAGTCCAGACTCCCCCTTATGGTCCTACTGCCAATGAAACTCCTGCTAACGCATCCCCCGTAGCAACACGCACTCGGTCACATACGCAAGCCGTTAATATGGAACAACCCTTCACCTCTGTTAATCAGGCTTTTCTTGATTTATCACTCCAACCTAAGGAGGAGGAAACTTTTCCGCCGCCACCTCCCCCTGCAAAATTATCCCATCAGGAGGTTTATTAACCCCCACGCTGGTGATAATGACGACCCATTCATTGAGGTGTGGCAGGCTTTTAAACCCCATGAGGTATGTTTGATCATGGCCCAATGTCCCTCCTGCAAAGAGGATCCAGAGGGGTTCACTGAGTTTTTGAGGAGAACTGCGACCATGTACGCTGCTACCGCACGTGATCAATATTCTCTGATTTATTCATCCCTTCCCCCAGAATTAGGGGAAAGATGGAAAAATGAATGAGGACTTCATGGGGACACGTGGACGGCCTTCAGCGCCGCACACTAAATGGAGGACGATCAGCGTACTTTAATGTTCCCTGCACTAAAACGGGCGCTCCGTAAACCCGTTGACATCGCCAAACCCCTTGAATGTACCCCTACTTCTAAGGAAGATGGTCCAGAATAGTTTGACCGCTTTTGTGGCGTGTACACTCTTTACTCCGGGGACATTGCTTTCAATGCAGGCACACAGTCTCCCCAATTTAATGCACTATTAATGCAGGTTTTGCCTGACCGCGTAGCATCCAGTATTAAAACTAATAACATGGACAGGTTTGACAATTCTTAACCTCAAATGAAACGTGCTGTGTCGTATTATTGGAGCAATGGCCGCAACCGTGAGACCTGTTACAAAGACACTTCGCCCAAAATTAAATCCGAATTCATCCAACGTCCCTCTCAAAGAAGAGCTCCTAAAAGTCAGAACTCTCACACAGATTCACGTTACTATCGCCCAGATTGCACGGACCCTCCTGAATTTGGTTACTGCTCACAGGCTCCTTACCCCTTCACTCCACACATGGAGGATTTCGACAGCGCTCCTCCGCGTCGTCCTCCTGCCAAATATAATGTCACTTGCTTCAACTGTCAACGTACAGGCCACTACGCTAGGGATTGTCCAGCACCCCGACGACAAGGTAGATTTCAACCCCTTCGGCAGACACTCTTTACTACCTCTAACCCCTACTGACTAGCCAGATCGAACTTTCCGGTCCTCTCAACAGACCACTCTGACGAGCCCACCGCTATGATTTACATAGAGGGCGTGCCTATCCCCTTCCTGATTGACACCGGGGCGACTCATTCTACGCTAGACTGGACATTAATTCAGAAACACTGCTTTCCCCTTTCTGATAAGCATGTGGAACTTGCTGGTTTCATGGGGGAAGTTTATCCGCTTACGAAGCCGCTCTCTGTTCAATTTGAGGGCCGGGAACGTTGCATCCCTTTCACAGTTACCCGCGTCCTCGGTGTCAACCTGGCCGGACGTGACTTGCTGTGTCCCTTGCAGGTGGAAATTGTTTGCCTTGATAACGGCATTGCTATATCAGCTATCCCGCAGGCCCAGCTTCGAGATTTTTCCCTTTTCACTACTCCACAGTGGAGGTCGGTTGATTTTGATCCCTCACACTTTTCACCTCCCTTAGATATTCCCGAACCACATGTCACTCTTTGCTACGATCATACAGGATGCTCGCCTGATTTGGAGAGCATTTACCAAGACGCCCTCGGTTCTCTACAATCCGTTTCCTTTGTTGGCCTCGCTAAGGGAAAAGAAGGGTCTGCCTTTCTTGTCAATTTACCCCATGGCCTCTGGCGTCAGTCGGGACTTGTGTCACCCCACGTGACCCTTTCTGTGAACGAAGGCTACAGTGCCAAGTCCTTGGGATTTCTGGCAGCTGCACTGCGAGGACAAGCTGATCCTTTCTTTAATGGAAGTCAAATCCTACCCGCAGGCACTTTCGAATATTTTCAACACCCATTTGTCCTCATTGGCACACTGCACCACCATCGTTCAGTCCAATCAACGACTTCTGAACTACCTGCAGATTTATGGGCGGCCTCCAAACTCAAAGTTGGTCTCACTAATGTCCCTCCCGTTGTTATTAAATTTAAACCTAACATGCCCTTGCCCTCGATTTCACAGTACCCTTTGCGCCCTGAGGCTGAAGAAGGAGTCTCGGTCATGATTCAATCGTTCCTTCAACAGGGAATTGTGGGACCATGCCAATCGCCCTGTAACACCCCAATTCTTCCAGTTCCTAAGATAGGAAGACCATCTGAATGGCGTTTGGTCCAAGACCTCCGACGTATTAATCAGATAGTGGAACCCTTACATCCTATTGTCCCAAACATGGCGACAATCCTCAGTAATGTCCCACCGGAAGCGATTGTTCTCACCCTTGTTGATTTACAACATGCCTTTTTTGCAATACCCCTCACCCCTGAATCACAGTATTTGTTTGCCTTTACATTTAAGGGCAACTTGGACTAGGCTCCCACAGGGCTTCATTCATTCTCCAACCCTTTTCTCACAAGCATTGCACTCCCAGTTAGCGACATTATCAACTCCTGATGGCTCCACCATCATCCAATATGTTGATGACTTACTCCTTGCCAGCCCTGACTTCAACGCTAACCAGCGTGACACCATTTACCTGCTCATCCGTCTCCATTCATGGGGATATGTGATCCCGCCCACTAAAGTTCATAAAGGCCAACGGCAGGTCAAATTTCTGGGTGTCCTAATAAGTGCTACGGATCGCTCCCTTACTCAGGAACGCATTACTCCTATACTGCAGAACCCATTTCCTACATCGCCCAAGCAGGTGCGAGCCTTTTTAGGATTGGTGAACTTTTGCAGACAATGGATTCCGAATGTTACTGTCCATACTAAAGATTTAACTCCGTACTCCTCTCAAAATGCTCCTGTTAAGTTTGAACTTCCTGATTCAGCAAAACAATCTTTTGTTACTCTCAAAAACGCCCTGGCTACCGCCCCAGCGCTAGGACGACCGATGTATGACAGACCCTTTCAGTTGTACGTTAATGTTCTTGATGAATTTGTCACTGGATTTCTAACACAAGAACACGGTGACTGGCGTCACCCGGTCGCCTACTATTCTATGAAATTGGATCCTGTAGCTTGTGGTCTACCTCCCTGTACCCAAATTCTTACGGCTGTCCATTTGTTAGCACAGGCAGCGTCTAATCTGACCCTTCACCAGCCAGTACAAGTGCATACCTCGCACTCTATTGTGGCTCTCCTAACGTCTCAGCAAACCCAGCATCTGACTCAAGCCTGCTTTAGCCGCTATGAGGTTTCACTATTGCAAAACCCCTACCTCCCTTTTCATTACTGTTCTACCTTAAATCCTGCTGTGTTCCTCGAACAGCCCCCCGATAACCTTGCGGACCCGCCACACGATTGTTTGCTTCGGAATCACTTCCTTACCGCGCCTCGCTCGGATTTCACGGACCGGCCTATTGATAATTCAGATCTAATTTTTTATGTTGACGGCAGTTCCTCCATTTCTCTCACTGGCATCCCACAGTCGGGATATGCGTGGTAACCGACACTGACTTTCAGGAAGCAGCAGCCTTCGAGACCCCTGTCTCCGCACAAAAAGCCAAGCTATTTGCCCTTACTCGAGCATGTATTTTGGCCACAGATAAAAGTACTAATGTTTACACTGATTCTAGGTATGCCTTTGGCGTAACCCACGATTTCGGTCGCCTCTGGCAACAGTGAGGCTTTCTCACCTCTGCGGGAACTCCCATTCAAAATGCTCTTTGGATTAAAAATCTCCTCGATGCTATTCAGCTTCCCCACAATTGGCAATTATTAAATGTGCTGCGCACACAAAGGGGGACACTCCTGTTCAATTAGGAAATGCCCGTGCTGATTCGGCTGCTAAGGCTGCGGCTATATCAGCCTCTCTGATTGTTCCCAGTGGGGCTAATCAGGCTCTGAACCAGGTACCTGCATTAGGAACGAAGGGCATGCCAGACATAACTGAAGTTCAAAATTTACAGAGGGACGCCTCTGATTCCGAGCGCACACGATGGAAGTCAATGGGGTATTCACACTCCTTGACACGAGACCTCTGGCTTACTCCCGTTGGTCAAGTTTGTATTCCGAATTCTTTATTGCCGGTACTTATTGATTATTTGCATTCTTGTACCCATCTTGGCAAGGAGGGAATGGTACAGCTACTCCTGAAAACTTGGTGGCACCCAGATTTGAATACAGCAGCGCAAACGCGGCTGGATCGATGCGTTATTTGCATGAAACATAATAAGGGTAAAGGCATTAAATGCCCTCCAGGAACCACTCCCTTGCCAGATGGCCCTTTTGCCTGTATACAGCTTGATTTTATCGAATTGCCAAAAGCACAGTGCTATAAATATTGTTTAGTAATAATCGATGTGTTTAGTAAATGGATTGAAGCCTTCCCCACCACTAATTGTACGGCACATACAGTGGTGAAGTTGTTGTTAACGGAAGTCATTCCTCGTTTTGGGGTACCCAAAATGGTGAGCTCAGTCAATGGACCACATTGTGTAGCTCAGATCAATACTGAATTGTGCGAAGCACTCGTAATTAAACAGCAACTGCACTGCGCGTATCACCCGCAGGCTGCAGGAATTGTGGAAAGAGCCAACTGGACTTAAAAAGAAAAATTATCTAAATTAACTGAAGAAACTGGGTTAAATTGGCTAAAAGTATTATCCTTGGCACTGTTTCACATGCGAGTGACTCCCCATTCGTGGACCGGACTGTCAGCTGCAGAGATAGTCTATGGTCGGCCAATGAGGACTTCCTGGGATGCCCATGAAAAACCCCTATAGGGAGTAGACCTCCACGTGATGGGGGAACAAATGCAGAACTATTTGAAGCAATTAACACTTTCTCTGAAGTTTCTCCACTCACAGGTAAAACAGGCACATCTCCCAGTAACGGCAGGGACAGCCGTCACTCGATATCCAGTGATCAAACCCGGAGACCACGTGTTGGTGAAAACTGGGACAGAAAGAAACTAGGACAACGCTGGAGCGGACCCTTCCTCGTACTGCTGACTACACCAACTTCCGTCAAACTTGAAGGACGTTCAAGTTGGATACATCTATCCGATTGCAAGAAGATAGTCTCCAACACAGACGAGAACACAGGATGAAGATCTTCATTATAATTTTTGGACTCTCTGGACTATTTAGCCTTAATGGCCACTCGGTAGTAAAAAAACGACCTAAACGAGACCTGCCTTCCAATACCTATTTATATATGTCATATCTTTATGCCGAAAAATTGAACGTAAGCAAGTGTTGGGTTTGTACCCATATCCCCGTCCATTCGAGGGAAGGAATACCTCTCCAATCCCTCCCCTTTCATATCGCAGAGACGGTTGAATGGATTTTACGACAAAATCAAACAGGGAGCAGGGGAAATAGGGGGGATATGGAAATATGGAGATCTGCTGGCTATGACATGACTAAATTTTCAGCTTCGTATCAACCTACCTATAATCATGCCTTGACTCCACCCTCCCTCACTGTCCACTAGTATAATGTTCAAGGTTCCATGTGTTTTAATAAATCAGGGAAAGGAAAGTTAATGGGGCAAAGTAGGTGCAACCTTACAGTTGACTGGCAAGGACCGGTACCAGGCATATCCAACAAGGGCATGTTTAACTGTGATTGGTCCAAGGTATGGAATATAACCTCTAACATTTCATGGGGACAGACATCCCCAATCCCCTGGATGACATCAGCTGATGATTTTACGGCCTATAATGGAACCTATTTCATATGCGGCACTAAAGCATATCCATGGCTCCCCATTGATTGGACAGGATCCTGCTTTTTGGGATATGTTGTACCTCAAATGCGTCACCTACCCACCCTTAAGCACTCCCCCTCGCGAGCAAAAAGGACTATTTCTAAAACGGAACAGTTCTTTATGATGGCCTTTCCCTTGTACGGAATGGGCAAGGCATCCGACGAACTGATCCACATGGCCACAGCATTGGAACAACTGGCGAACATAACGGCAGCAGAAGCCAGGGAAACTGGGCAGGCACTAGCTGAGGTCTCAGCTGAGCTAGTAGCTGTCCGGACCGTGGCATTACAAAATCGACTGGCTTTGGATTATCTGTTAGCCTCGCAGGGGGGAACGTGCGCTATCATAGGTTAGGAGTGCTGTACTTATACTCCAGATGGCTCCGAAAATATCACTAACCTGGCCGACCATATTAAGAGACAGGCTGCTCAAATTCAAGAGATTGGCAGTGAATTTCATGACTATAACCCGCCGGGTAGGCTAGGATGGTTGGGTCACGGATTATTTGATTGGATTTTTCAGGCCTTCATTCTACTACTCCTAATTCTACTAGGGATAGGATTGCTTGGTTGCTTGTGTAAATGCATTTTCAAACGAGTCATGGATATACCTATTTAACTAGTTGTCATGATATGACAAAAGGAGGGAATGTGATATGGTACAAATTAAGTAATGGCATGATGGGACCACTGGTCAATGGGAAGACTGGTCAAAAGGTTTGATACAATACCAGAAAGACTGAAACTACTCATTCCAACTCACCAGGTCCAGGTAAAGAATGCTGCCCTAACCATTTTCAGACTAGTATGGCCGTAGGCCAACTCTGCATAACTTGAAGTCTGAAAAGATCAGCGAAGGTCGAGCCATTCCAAAACACCGGACCTCGGCAACTCCTGATAAAACTAACTCGTCATAACCCAGGGCTGTAGGAATTTAAAACAAAGATAAGTTCAGGAAGAAACAAGTCTATTCTGACCTTTCAATGTTCCCTCCGAGGACTAAATAATGGTATGAGTGATATGACCAAACATGGTCTGGTCTTTGCTTCCGTTTGTATTTCCGATCAAACTCCTGACCATACAGTTGTCACATAATCTTGATAAAGATAATGTATAAATATTGAGCTGGTTCTCCGCGAAAGCGCGGAACTTGTGAAAGACTGCGCAGTTTTGTTGACTGCTCTCTGACTTCCAAGTTTCAGCCATCACTGCAAGCAGTTGTTTTCGAAAATGAAGCTTGTTATTCTGTCTTAACGAGTGTGTTGAATTTTTCTACCACAGAAGCGGGAAAATATTGACTTTGATACAGGTGCAAGAACACAACGTCCGCCTTCAAGCTTCTCAAGCACGCAAAATCACATGACGGTTTAACCGTCCCATTCAACCTTTGCACGTTCCACGTGACCAGCCTGGTCAGGAGGCTCCCTGTCACCTTACCCCTTCTTTGCCGATCAGCCATATCACTTTCTAAGCCAGCTACCGGCTGGCATCACGTGCCCCTCCAGGCCCGACCCCAGATGTCCGCCACCATCTCTCCCTTCCCAACTGCACCATATCCAACAAGTTCATGTCAGCAAAACCCTCTCCCCGCCACACAACCAAACAAACAACCAATCCAATCCCCCTCCCCCATACCTTCCTCCTGACAACCTCCCACTACATTCCCATTAACTAGCCCACCCAGCTAGCATGGTGGCCCTTACCCAAGGCCTCTGATTTGTCCTCACGCTCACAGTCCACCACCAACAAACAAAGCGAAACAAATGGCACGCTCACCATCACTGCTCCCCCTTCGTAACCTGCTCCAATCTACCCACCCAATATGTCCCACATTTACACAGAACTACTCTCCAAAGTACAATGTCCTTACACTCCTCCCAGTCCATGGTCTCTCATAAAGTCCATTGCTTCCTCCGGCAAGCCAAAATAAAATTCTTGCTTTTGATGCGTTACCCACAAGCGGGCAGGATACAAAGCCTGAATTCACCCAATCTTGTAGAGGGCGGCCTTTATCCCAATTATACCCGGCCTTCCGCTTGGCCAGCTCCGCACCCACCTCTCAGGTGCACTTCTTGGTCTGCCTCTCCCACCTCACGATCCTCTCTTTATCCAGGAACTGATGCAGCCTCACCATTATCGCCCTTGGCGGCTCCCCCACCTGCAGCCTCCTTCTCAATGCCCTATGCGCCCGATCTACCTCAAGGGGCCGTTCAGAGGTACCCTATCCCATCAGCTTCTCCAACATGCTCGCCACAAACTTGGCGGCCTCTGCAGCTTCAATATCTTCGGGCATGCCAACAATCCTCAAATTTTGCCTCCTGGAGCAATTCTTAAGGTCCTCCAGCTTCTCGCTCAGCCTCTTTTGGCTGCTCATCACCATCCTCTTCTGGCTGCTCATCACCATCCTCTTCTCTGCCTCCAGCAAAGTCAGCCAATCCTCATGCTCCACCATCGACTCCTCCACCTTCTGGATGGCCAGGCTCTGAGCCTCCGGTCTCTGCTCGACCTGCTCGATCGTCACCCGAAGCGGCTCCACCAACTTGGCCAAATCCTCTAAGGCCTCTTTCCTCTGCTGCTGGAATTTTCTGCCATCTTCACCTGTGTCACACCACAAAACATTTCCTGCTCTAACTGCTCTCTCTTCCTCGTGGCACTCCTCATCTGCTGATACATACACCAACCTCACCAGAGCAGTATTACCTTCCCTGGGCACTCGTACTCCTTCTGCCCTCAAACACCACACAATTTGGGTGGGGAAGGGCCGAAAAAAATCTACTTTGAGTGGGAGCCAGCAAATGTGCGACCACTCACTTCATGGCCTCCAGAAATCCTTTGTGGACTCAGGAGTCAGGAGATGAGGAGCACTGAGTGCAACTGCAGACTGAGTGCAGAGAAGAAGGAAATTTTAAATATATTTCTGAAAATCAAATATTGTTTGCACTTGTGTTTAACATTTAACTGCAGGCATTGTTTGACTACCAAGTCTCATCCAGGGGCCTAAGTAGAGGGATAGACGATATCTAACGGCAGTAGCTGAAAGAGTTGGGGGAATTCTCTGGTCTCCCTGTGGCATTTCTCTTGTGGCGGTGGGGGGGGGACCACGCCATTCGCAAGCGGCAGGCCGCTGTCAATGGGATTTCCCATTGATCCCACCTGCCACTGCCGGGAAACATGCGGGCGTGTGCACCATTGGCAGGACCAGAGGATGTCGCCAGCGTGAACAGCCAGCCTTAACTAAGACAACTAGCTTGAACTGGTCTCTGCTGTACCTGGGCTCAGCTAGTCTCTTTATCCAGAACATATAAATTTAGACACTCTGGGGTTGAAAGGGTTGACGTATGAGGAGAGATTGAACAGTTTGGGCTTTTACTCGCTGGAGTTTAGACGAATGAGAGGGGAACTGATCAAGGTATATAAAACACTAAGAGGGATTGATAAAGTAAACATAGACCAAGGGCACAATTTCTGTGGGTAGGCGTGTCATGTGGCATGTGGGAGTTATTGCCCAGCATCCCAACCAGTGTGTGAGGCCTGGACACTGTGCCTGAACACTGCAGAAAGCAACACCACGGCACAGCAGCCAACATCCAAACACTTGGGAGCTGGGCCCCAGCACTGGTGACTTTTCTGCGACCAGGGGGTGGGTGTGTGCACCGGGAAGGGGACCAGCGGCTGATCCAGATAACGTTATCAGCAGGTTTCTGGGGTACAAGGTGCCCAGGGGTCCCGGCTGCAGCCGGGGTGCATGACAGGGCGGGTTGGAAGGCACCCTGACGGAATGGAGGGGATGTGAGTGGGGGAGGGGGGGAAGCCATCGCTGGTTGTATATCTCTCTCACTGTCTCTAATTCTTTACAGATATTACATTATGGATGATATCTTGGACCCCGCGGAGGCTGCCCTTGCGGTGCTGATGGCAGGCTAGGTGGCCAGACACCGGAGAATGCAACGGCCACAGCATCGACAGAGGCTGCCACACACCCTGGGGAGCCGGTCATCCATCAGGCCCTGCAGGGACTCAGACGGGGAGACTGGCAACGGCCCAAGGTGTACAAACGTCGCTGGACTTTCAAACGGATGGCGGACAAGGGATGGTGCACACCTGTGCCATGTCCTCGTGGTCCTGGTATCACGTGGAGCAGGAGGATAACTGTTCCTGGTGGCCGTCAAGGTCACCACAGCCCTGAGCCTCTATGCCTCAGGATCATTCCAAAGCTCAAGCGGGGACTTAGTGTGGCATTTCACAAGCTACAGCCCACAAGTGCATCCGTGAGGTCATGGATGCCATGTTTGCCGTGGCAGCTAACTATATGAACTTTGACCTGGACCAGGCCAACAAGATGCCTGGGCAACAGGATTCTCCGCCTTCGGCGGGATGTCCCAGGTCCAGGGGGGTAATAGATGGCACACATGTTCCCTTGCACGCACCAGGTGGTCAGGGAGTGTCCTACATCAACAGGAAAGGGTTCCACTCGCTGAAGGTCCAACTTGTGTGCAACCACCACATGAAGAGCATACACATGTATGCACGCTTCCCCGGGACTCTGCATGACAGCTAAATCCTGGGGCAGTCCCTGCTGTCTTCGAGGACCACTCCAGGATGGCTGGTAGGCTCTTGGGAGATAAGGGGTATCCGTTGAGGACCTGTCTAATGGTGCCAGTACGGAGGCCGGTGACCGATGCGGAGACTCAATACAACGAGGCCCACCCAGGCTGTCATTGAGCAGTGCATCAAACTGCTAAAAATGCGCTTCCAATGCCTCGACTGTTCTGGTGGTGCACTGCAGTACACTCCCTAGAGGGTGACCAGCTTTGTGGTGGTCTGCTGTGCTCTCCACAACCTGGCGCAGCAGCTGGACAATGTTCTGGAGGTGGTGGGGAGGAACATGTGGCCAACTCCAAGGAGGTACCGGACCAGGAAGGACTAGAGGAAGAGCCCGGGGAGGACCAGCCAGAGGATGGAGGTCCGGCATGCACAGAGGGTTGAGGAGACCCTCATCCTTGCCAGCTTCACATAGGACTCAGCTTCGCCCATTATCTCATCACCCCACCCATCTGCTCCTCCACCTCCCCCCCCCCCCCCCCCCCCCCCCCCCCCCCCAATCCACCCTGTTCCACCCTCACAGGATCGTGTGACAGGGCACAGTGGGTAGCACTGTTGCATCACTGCTCCAGGGTCCCAGGTTCGATTCCCGGCTTGGGTCACTGTCTGTGTGGAGTCTGCACATTCTCCCCGTGACTGCGTGGGTTTCCTCCCACAAGTCCCGAAAGACGAACGACGTGCTGTTAGGCAATTTGGACATTCTGTGTACCCGAACAGGCGCCGGAATGTGGCGACTAGGGGATTTTCCAGTAACTTCATTGCAGTGTTAATGTAAGGCTACTTGTGACAATAAAGATTAATATTATTATCACCCCAGGGTTTTAGGGCTCTGTCAGCACTGTCAGCGGGTCACCGTCGAAGGCAGGGTCACTGATGATAACCCGCCGAGAGTTGAGCGCTGGTGCTCCTCAATCTATGCATTGTCTGATTCCTGCCTGTCTGCTGAGTGCTCGCTCATGCCCATCACCTGCCTGTGGTGTGCCTGGGGCAGGGGGGAATCCAGGACCACCATGCCCTGGAGGCTGGGTCAGGGGATTGGAGGTCAGCCCGCATTGTGGAAGGAAGTGCCATAGGCATCATATTTCTCAGGTGCAATGTTGTAATGCTCTACATGTGTCCCTAACTGCTCCTAGCCCCCGATGCTGCTTCCCCCATTTTTCTCCATCCCTCCCACCCTTGTCCCCTACCCCATCTCCCGGCCAAGCCCCTTCCCCTCTCATCCCCCCCATCTCCCCAGTGCCCTCTCAGTGATCCTCGACCGTGCTCTTCCGCTGCCTCTAGGTGTCCCTGAGATACACATCAGAGGTGGAGGCAGCCTGCTGCTTACCACTTCCCGTGACCTTCGCTGGGCCTACTTGCCGGCGGCACGTGCCTCGCCGTGCCACCCTGTTCTGCAGGCTGACTCCGACCCGAAACGCGTCAATGTTGGGAGGGGGAATGGGGGAGAGACTCGGGGGAACTGGTGACCGCTGTTCCCAGTCCATCGGGTGGCTCCGAGTTTGCACCCAGCGACCCCTCTTCTTAGCTGGTGCCCGTATTTCTCTGGGGGGGTCACCTCGGCACGGAGAGGCAGCTGGATTGAGCTCCAGCTGCCCCTGCGTCATCTGGCGGCTCCCCAGTGTCTACACCATGGTTTTGACACCCTTGGCGATGCTCCTCAGTGACTGGGACATGCTCTGAGTGCCCCAGCAATGCCCACCTGAGACTGGGACATGCTCCACAGTGTCTCAGAAAGGTCTACCTGGAACTGGGACACGTTCCCCCAGTGAGTCAGACATGCTGTCGAGGGCCTCAGCCATGGCCATCACTAACTGAGTTACGCCTTGGACACCTCCACTCATGCTGCCGACATTGTGGACCAGGCTCTCCACTGCGGTCACCATCCTAGCAGTGTTGGCCCTTGTGCAAAGCATTGCTGGCGCCATTTCCTGCGCCCGTGGCCTCTGGGACTCCTCCAACCGGCTTTTGGACCTGCTGGAGTGTCACTAACATCCCCCTCTGAATCTCACAGCTACATCCTATCGACTAAATCAGTTCGGGTAAACCGTCTAGAGGCTTAGCACCTGATTGGGACTCAGCTGGGTCCAGGGATCCAGCAGACGTCCGACTGCTATCTTGTCTGGACGTTCCTGCCTCCACCAGATGTGCATCAGCAACTGTGTGGTGCTCACCAGAATGTGTCCCAGAACCCTGTCCACTACTGTTGGCCACTCAGGTGTGTGTCTCTCTGCTGGTGGGCGATGGGAATGACAGCAGTACCTCGAATATGAGGGTCACCTTGCGCCTCTACCCCGAGGTATTCTCTTGGGAGGCGGGAGGGACTATCCCGGATGGGCCGGCACCGTTGGTTGGAGATTCTGCATGATAATGGACATGTGGTCAGTGCAAGGGAAGGATCATTCTGCATGGCATTATCAACTCACGTGGGACAGATCATCTGGGTGACGGCCAGTGGATCCTCACCTCTGCACAGTATGCAACCTCTACGTCAGTACCGATCTGTCCTCGGCCACTCCCGCGACCTCCAGGTCCCGTTCCTCATGGGGGGTGAGGATTCTCATGTCCAGCACCCCGCCATCCATCCGGGCCTTCTCCCATCTGTTATGGGCCAACTTCTCCTGTGCGGACACAGAGAGGGCATTGTGTGCCACATGCTTCGTTCATCGTGGGGGGGGGGGGGGCACTATTGGACAAGGGTGGGCTGGGATACGGTGTGGTGCTGGGTGGGGGCAGTGCCAGGCTCATGGCCGTCGGGGGGGTGGACAGGGGTGGTGGCCGTGATTGGTGCCAACCCACCCGTGTGGCCCGGTGGAGTTCGTTGACCTCCTTACGGCACTGGATGCCGGTCCTCCTGGTGACATTCCCCGAGCTGACGGCTGCTGTCATTTCCTCCCAGGTGACACTTGCTGCCCTGTGGCTGACCCTCCGAGGCCCTCGAGGGAGCAGAACATCCCACCTGGACTCGATCGTGCCCAACAATCTGGCCAGTTTGCATCCCCTAATCGTGGGGCTGGTCTCCTCGATGGCATGGCTGCATGCTGTGTGGGGTTTGCTCTGCAGGATTGGTTTAAGTGCTGTTCCCCCATGTTGGCGGGGGGCTGGCAGCCACAGTCGCACCTAATCAGCTGACGGACCAACATTTACAGCGCGAAGCCCGTGGGGCCTCGTTAAGTGGACCAATTAACGTTTGATACTGGTAACGGCCTCGCCGTGTCGACCTTCGGGAAGCTCGCGACAATTCCCGTTCGCTACCACACTGAGAAACATTTCCGTTAAATCGCGTCCCCTTATGGGGCAATCTGGAATGAGGGGTCAGGTTGAGAAGGAGTAAATTTAAAACTGAGATGAGGAGGAACTATTTCTTGCAGGGGATGGTGAATTTTTGGAACTCGCTGTCCCATAGTGCAGCGGAGTCTGTGATGATTAATTCGTTTCAAGAAGGAGATATATGTCTGATTAAAAAAAACAGGTTAAAGGGATATGGAGAGCAGGCAGGGAAGTGGATCAGCCATGATCTGATTAAATGGTGGAGCAGGCCCAAAGGGCTCAACTACCTACTTCTGCTCTTAATTCCTATCTTCCTATGAAATCTACTGGCTGCGTTGTGCCCGAAAGGCAGCGTAGCAGGTAGATGCTGGGATATCCCGGGATCTACCCGGCTCACCACGCCTCGTCGCAATGTGAATCCCACCCATTGTGGGCTGATCATTTTTTAGCAAATCTGCATATTAGAGTGAGACAGCTAGTCAGTGCTGGTCCTCAGAATTGGGGATAAAATGAGGGCGTCTCCCAGTGGATCGGATGCCCCCAGGTGCTTGCCCTATGGGCAGGGGGGCACACTGGGATTGCTGGTAGCACCTTGGCAGTGGCAGCTTGGCACCCTAGAAGTGCCACCTTTGTGCCTGCCTTGCACTGCCAAGGTGTCCAGGTGACACTGGCAGCGGCACTGCCAAGGTGCCAGGCTGGCATTTTCCCATGATGGGGCTCGGGGGTGCCCTGTGTGGGTGCCGTGGGGCCATTTACAAATGGTGTCCCAATCTCCTTCTGCATTGAGTTCCAGCGAATGGAGCCCCTCAGTGCAGAAAATGGGACTCAGTGTGGCTTCGGCCGCACATTTCCCGCTGAGACTCCCAATCTACCCAAATGGTTGCTAGATAATGTTATGGGCCAGGGTTTAGAGAACCCCAAAGTGTATCATGGAGTTCACCTGACCCACAACTTTTAATAGATTGTGGTATGGGGAGCACACGGCCCACTCTACAGGTGTGGTACAGCAGAAATGGAAAAGTATTTTTTAAAGTAAAACAATGTTTATTCTATGAACTCAAGTTAACCTTTTTAAAACATACAGTGAACATCTTAGCAACCATTAATTCAAATACAACCCCCAAAGACTACAACACTAAGTAATCCTTTAAGCTTTCCTTTTAACAACAATATGACTTAAAACACCTTTTACCAGAAGCACATCAGGTTAAAGTCACTACTGTTATTAGTTTTAAATCACCAGAATCGATTTACAGTCTTTAGATTACAGAGAGATTCATACACCTTCTGGCTGTGACTGCAGCTAGCCAGCTCTGAAAACAAAACTACAACACACCCTGCAGCCTGCTCAAAAACAAAAGTAAAAAGCTGACAAGACAGCCCAGCTCCACCCACTCTCTGACATTACTGCAGTAGTAAACACCCATTTCTTAAAGGTACTCTCACTACAAGTATTTATATACACACCCATTTATAAACACCCATTTCTTAAAGGTACTCTCACTACAGATATTTATATACACACCCATTTATAAACACCCATTTCTTAAAGGTACTCTCACATGGCACCAGCGTGGTGTTTCCCGGTGCTCCGAGCGCTGGGAAACACCTGGCTGATCGTGTGCATTAAGAGACTCTGTTCCCATTCGGGTGGATGCGACAAACACAAAGTGCAGCTTCAGACAGAGTGTCGAAGTTCGGTGAGAAGAGGGAGTTCGGTGTGGCAGGGAGAGCGTTACTCCATTGCTTTTCTAATTTCTTCACGCTATAGGAATTGGTTTCTGTTATTCTACAGGGGAGGAGGTGAGCTGTCGGTGAGTATCTGGTGGATATCTGGGGCGAGATTCTCCGACCCCCGCTGGGTCGGACAATCGCCGGGGGCTGGCGTGAATACCGCCCCCGCTGGTTGCCGAAGTCTCCGGCACCGGATATTCGGCGGGGGTGGGAATCGCGCCGCGCCGGTTGGCGGGCCCCCCCGCGCGATTCTCCGGCCCGGATGGGCCGAAGTCCCGCCGCTAAAATGCCTGTCCCGCTGGCATAAATTAAACCACTTACCTTACCGGCGGGACAAGGCGGCACGGGCGGGCTCCGGGGGGGGTGCCCCCACGGTGGCCTGGCCCGCGATCGGGGCCCACCGATCCGCGGGCGGGCCTGTGCCGTGGGGGCATTCTTTCCCTTCCGCCTTCGCCACGGTCTCCACCATGGCGGAGACGGAAGAGACTCCCTTCACTGCGCATGCGCGGGAATGCCGTCAGCGGCCGCTGACGCTCCCGCGCATGCGCCGCCCGGAGATGTCATTTCCGCGCCAGCTAGCGGGGCACCAAAGGCCTTTTCCGCCAGCTGGCGGGGCGGAAATTCGTCCGGCGCGGGCTTAGCCCCTTAAGGTTGGGGCTCGGCCCCCAAAGATGCGGAGCATTCCGCACCTTTGGGGCGGCGCGATGCCCGACTGATTTGCGCCGTTTTGGGCGCCAGTCAGCGGACATCGCGCCGTTTCCGGAGAATTTCGCTCCTGGTAAGTGATCACAGTCTATTTTTCAAAGGATGAAAATTGTCGTTAAGATTAACAAATCGCCCCCTCACTAAATATTCAAACATTGCCAACATGACTTCACATCGGCAAGATTTACAATAGCTTCAGAAGAGCTGTTTCAGTCGAGGAGATCCCGATGAAGTACAGCCCCCGGGGGAGAAGGACATCCTTGGAACTGTCCCCTGGCACAGATTGGCACTGCCCTGGAACATATCAGCACTGCCCCGGCACACGTTGGCACTGACCCTAGCACAGGTTGACAATTCTCCGGCACAGGTTGGCACTGCCCTGGCACAGGTTGGCACTGCCCATAGAATCATTACAGGGCAGAAGGAGGCCATTTGGCCTATTGAGTCTGCACCAACCTTCCAAAAGAGCACCTAGATCCAATTCCCAACCGTAGCCCCATAACCCCACCTAATCTTTGGACACTCGGGGGCGATTTAGAATGACCAATCCACCTATTTTGCACATCTTTGGACTGTGGGAGAACAGTGGAGCAACCAGAGTAAACCCACAGAGAAATGGAGACTGTGCAAATTCCACACAGTCAGTCACCCAAGGTCGGTATCAAACCTGGGTCCCTGGCACTGCAAGGTAGCAGTGCTAACCACTGTAGGTCTTTGGCACAGATTGTCACTACCCTGGCACATATTGACACTGCCCCTATCACAGGTAGGTAGGCACTGACCCTAGCACACGGGAGCCCCAGTTGGCGGTGTCCTGTTATGTGTGGTGGAGGGAGAGGGGAAATGACCAATGCCTTTATGGGGGGGGGTGGATTTGTCAGTGAAGGGATGGGAACTTGCCAGCGAGTGGGAGAGTGCCCACAATACTGCCTTGGTGGTTGTTGGGGGAGGGGGTGGTGAAGAAGAGAAGCCTCAATACCTTTGTGTCGAGGGGGCACGGAAAGCCCCCATACCTTTTTGGTGGGGGGGGACAGGGACTGAGGAGGAGAGTCTCTGATACTTATGCAGTTGAGGGTGGTGTGGGGAGAGCCCCCAATAACTTTGTGGTGAGGTCATAGAGAGCCCCTGATACCTTTGTGGTGAGGGGGGTGGGGGGGCTCCAATACCTTCATAGCTGGGGCTGCTCCGTGTCCCTGGGGGTAGGTGGGGAAAGTTTGATTTGAGTGCTTATCGGGGCGCCCTTTAAAGATGATGCCCCAATCTCTGTGGAGCCAGCCTTGCTGACTCTCTGAAGCCCAACCCCGCCAGACAGATACCATGTACCACGCCCCAGTTTCAGAGTGGCTGAAGATCTGGGGCTGGATTCTCCGTACCCCGACTCCGAAATCGCGTTCGGTGACAGGTCGGAGAATCCAGTTTCCTGCATGAAATCGGGGCAGGCGCCGGTTCAGCGATTCTCCGCCCCACCGAAAAGCCGCGTACTCCCCGCGCCGATTATCCACCACCGGTGGCCATTGCCAGAGGCCCACCCCGCTATTCTCAACACCCGAACGGCGGAATGCCCGTCGGTGTGGACCATTCATGGACTCAGTCCGCGGCCACCACAGTCGGGGGAGGGCTGATCGGAGGGCAGGGGGGGCCCTCATTCTGGGCTGAAGTATTTTTGAGCGGGCGGTCTGGGTTGGGTGCGCGACTGATCGGAGGCACTATTTCCGCAGTCCGCCATGGAGCATGGCGCGGTTGCTGGAGTCCGCCACCGTGCGCATGTGCGACCTCTGACCCGGAAGTGCGGGGGCCGTATCGGCAGCTGGAGCTGCGAGCTCCACGACAGCTGCCTGCCAGCCCCCTGCAAATCTGTAGCTTTTTGACGCCAGCTTTTTTTAGCGTAAACGACCGCAGTTTTCACAATGGCTTGGGGACACAGGACGAGATTCTTCCCTACCCGGCGGGGCGTGGGGTCCCGGCGGGACGGAGTGGCGTGAACCACTCCGGCGGCGGGCCACCCCAAAGGTGCGGAATCCTCCGGGACCCCGGAGCCCGCCCGCGCCGCCAGGTCCTGCCGGTAAGGGACCTGGTTCAATTTACGCCGGCGGGACTGGCATAGAAGCAGCGGGACTTCGGCCCATCACAGGCCGGAGAATCGCCGGGGGGGGGGGGGCGCCGACCGATGCGGCACGATTCCCGCCCCCGTCGAATTTCCGGTGCTGGAGAATTCGGCGGCCGGCGGGGGCGGTATTCACGCCACCCCCCAGCGATTCTCCGACCCGGGCGGGGGGGGGGGGGGGTCGGAGAATCCCGCCCATAGTCTCTGAAACGGAGAATCAAAATTAAACAACAGAACTTTCAGGAGGTGGTCACAACTCTTAGGATAGAATCTTCTGGTTTGGAAAGTGGACAGGAGGGTGTGACTGCAGCTGAGGCATGTAAGGGTATCCAGGGGACAGGAGTGCAGGAGTGCCAGCCTCTACAGTTGTCCAACTGGGGCTGAGGTTGTTTCAGCTTGTTTGGACGTGAGTGAAGGTTGCAAGGTGGATGAGCTGACTGACCATGGTACTGTGATACAGGATACCATCTGCTCTGGCCTAGAGAGGAATTTGTAGTGGGACGGGGAGGATCCTGATGTTATGGTCCGTTTAGGTACTAATGGCATAGGCAGAACTAGAAAAGTGGTTCTGTATGGAGAGTTTGAGGAGCTGTGCACTAAATTAAACAACAGAACTTCCAAGGTTATAACCTCTGGACTATTACCTGAGCAGTGTGCAAGTTGGCATAGGGTACACAAAATTAGAGAGGTGAATATGTGGCCCAAAGACTAGTGTGGGAGAAGTGGGTTTCGGTTTGTGGGGCACGAGCACCAGTACTGGCAAAAGTGGGGTCTGTACCGTTGGGACGGCTTCATCTGAACCATGTTGGGACCAGTGTTCTTGCAAACCGCATAACTTGGGAAGTAGACATGGCTTTAAACTGATTAGAGGGGGTGATTGGTTCTGGAGAGAGGATACGTAGGCTGACAAAGCAAAAGGTTTTGGAAGGGTTTAAAGGCAGCAATTTAAGTGATGATACCCAGAGCATGACAGGAAGGGACAATGTGTACAAACATAAAAAAGAGCAACAAATAGGGTCAAAGGGGGGAAAATGGTACAAAGGCAAAATTAATGGTTCATTACCATTTAGAACAAAGAACAATACAGCACAGGAACAGGCCCTTCGGTCCTCCAAGCCTGCGCCAACCATGGTGCCTGCCTAAACTAAAACCGTATGCACTTAGGGAGCCCATATCCTTCCATTCCCACCCTATTCACATATTTGTCCAGATGCCCCTTAAATGCCGCTATCTTACCTGTTCCCACCACCTCCCCAGGCAGCGCGTTCCATATATTTACCACCGTCTGTGTAAAAAACTTGCCTCTCACATCTGTTCTAAACTTTTCCCCACGCACTTTAAACCTATATCCCCTAGTACTTGACTCTCCTACGTTAGGAAAGAGCATATGACTATCCACTCTGTCCATGCCACTCAATCTTATAGATCTCTCAACCTCCGTCGTTCCAGTGAGAACAGACCGTGTTTATCTAACCTCTCCTCATAGGTAATGCCCTCCATAGCAGGCCACATCCTAGTAAACCGCTTCTGTACCCTCTCCAAAGCATCCACATCCTTCTGGTAGTGTGCCGACCAGAATTGTACATAATATTTCAAATGAGGCCTAACTAAGGTCCTGTACAGCTGCAACATGACTTGCCAATTTTTATATTCAATGCCCCGGCTGATGAAGGTCTTCTTGACCACCTTATCCACATGTGTTGCAACTTTCAGTGATCGGCGGACATGCACGCCCAGATCTCTCTACCTGTCAATACTCGCAAGAGTTCTACCATTTACTATGTAATTCCTAGATGTATTGGACCTTCCAAAGTGCATTACCTCACACTTGTCCGGGTTTAACTCCATCTGCCATTTCTCCGCCCAAGACTCCAACCAGTTTATATCTTGCTGTATCTTCTGACAATCCTCTTCACTATCTGCAACTCCACCAATTTTTATGTCGTCTGCAAACTTATATTATATTTAATATAATATTCTGTACAAAATAAATGAATTAACAGCATGAATTGAGGTTAATGATATGATCTCATAGCCATTACAGAGATGTGGTTACAAGGAGATCCAAACTGGGAACTAAATATTCAGGTGTATGTGACTTTTCATAATGGCAGGCAAAAAGGAAAGGGTGGTAAGGTAGCTTTGAGAATACTAGATGGAATAAATACGATAGCAAGAAATTATCTTGGATGTAGAATCCATATGGCTGGAGACAGGAAATAACAAGGGGAAGAAAACACTGATCGGAGCATTCTATAGGCCCCAAACAGTAGCTGTACCGAAGGGCGGAGAATATATCAGGAGCTAATGAGGGCATGAGAAATCATAGGTGACTTTAACCTTCATGTGGATTGGGAAAATCAAATTGGCAAAGGTAGCCATGAGGAAGAATTCAAGGGTTTATTCAGGACAGCTTCCTAAAACAACATGGGCGGGATTCTCCGGTCGCCGACAGCGAAATCGTGTTCGGCGATCGGCCGGAGAATCCCGTTTGTGCCGAAATCGGGGGTGGTGCCGCTTTTGTGATGCTCCGCCTACTTGAAAACGGTCGTTGGGATGGCCTCAGGACGTCACGTGGAACACTTATCCTTTTTTTTTAATGAACCCGGCGTGGCGGCTGCGGACTGAGTCCAGTGCCGCCAGTTGGGCGAGAGCCGTTCCGCTGGCAGGGGGGCCTTTGTCGGGGGCTGGGCCAGGCTGGTTACAGGGAGGCTCTTTTTGGCAGGCCGGGTCAGCGCGCGGCCGGCGCCATGTTGCACGCTGCGGTCGGTGCAGGCCGCTGCCGTGCGCATGTGCGGCCATGGACCCGGCAATTCTCTGGCCATATCCGCAGGTAAAGCCGGGGGGCTTTATGCCGTGCGGCTGCTAGCCCCCCACCAGATGGAGGATCAGTGCACCATTTTTTCTGGTGTAAAATGCTACTGTTCCCACGCCTGCGTCAGCACTTAGTCTGCAAAGGGGAGAATCCAGCCCATGTTGTGGATCCAGCCAGTGATCAGGGGCGAAATTCTCCCCCAACGGCGCGATGTCCGCCGACTGGCGCCAAAGACGGCGCCAATCAGACGGGCATCGCGCCGGCCCAAAGGTGCGGAATGCTCCGCACCTTTGGGGGCCGAGCCCCAACATTGAGGGGCTAGGCCGACGCCGGAGGGATTTCCACCCCGCCAGCTGGCGGAAATGGCGTTTGTTTCCCCGCCAGCTGGCGCGGAAATGCGGCGCATGCGTGGGAGCGTTAGCGGCCGCTGACAGTTTCCCGGCGCATGCGCGGGAGCGTCAGCGGCCTCTGAAAGTTTCCCGCGTATGTGCAGTGGGGAGAGTCTTTTCCACCTCCGCCATGGTGGAGGCCGTAGCGGAGGCGGAAGGGAAAGAGTGCCCCCACGGCACAGGCCCGCCCGCGGATCGGTGGGCCCCGATCGCGGGCCAGGCCACCGTGGGGGCGCCCCCCGAGGTCAGATCGCCCCGCCCCCCCCCCCCCCCCCCCCAGGACTCCGGAGCCCGCCCACGCCGCCTGGTCCCGCCGGTAAATACCAGGTTTGATTTACGCCGGCGGGACAGGCAATTTCTGGGCGGGACTTCGGCCCATCCGGGCCGGAGAATTGAACGGGGGGTCCCGCCAACCGGCGCGGCATGATTCCCGCTCCCGCCCAATCTCCAGTACCGGAGACTTCGGCGGGATTCACGGCGGCCAACGGCCATTCTCCGACCCGGCGGGGGGTCGGAGAATGACGCCCCAGGCTTTTTTGGATGTGGTAATGTCTAATGTGGGCAGGCTTAATAAAAAATTTCAGATTTAAAGATCCCCTAGGAAGCAGAGATCATAATATGGTAGAATTCAGTATTCAATTTGAGAGTGAGAAACTTGGTTCAGAAATGACTGTTCCAAACATAAATAAGGGTAATTACAAACAAATGAGGACAGAGTTGGCTGGCATGGACTGGGAAAAAGGTGAAGCAGAAAAGACAGTTGATCAGCAATAGCAGAGGTTTATGAAAATTGTTCATGACTCACAACAAAGTTATGTCCCATTGAGGAAGAAGGGTTCTATGAAGGGGCTAAATCAACCATGCTTCACCAAGGAAGTTAAGGATAGTGTTAAATTGAAAGAAAAAGCATACAATGTGGCAAACATTAGTGGTGATAGAATGATATAATAGTAATCTTTATTGTCACAAGTTGGCTCACATTAACATTGCAATGAAGTTGCAATGAGTCGCCACATTCTGGCACCTGTTCGGGTACATGGAGGGAGAATTCAAAATGTCCAAATTACCCAACAGCGCGTCTTTCGGGGTTTGTGGGAGGAAACCGGAGCACCCGGAGGAAACCCACGCAGACACAGGGAGAACGTGCAGACTCCACACAGACAGTGACCCAAGTGGGAATCGAACCTGGGACCCAGGAGCTGTGAAGAAACAGTGCTAACCACTGTGCTACCGTGCCGCCCACCAGGGTACTGTTCCAGGGCTCTTTCCTGAAGAGTTGCTGTTATTGGGGTACTGTTCCAGGGTCCTGTACTGTCCTGGGGTACTGTGCCATGCCGTCCTATGTTCCTATGCCAATTTGCAGGGTATTGGGAAAGTTTTAAAAACAACAAAAGATGACCAAAAACATAAAAAGGGAGAAGATAAACTATGATGGTAAACAAGTGAGTAAGATAAAATACAAACAGTTAGAGATTCTTTAAATATATAAAACGGGAGAGGCCAAAGTGAACAGTGGCCTCAGAAAATTTGACTGGGTAATAATAATGGAGAACCAGAAAATGGAAGAGGAGTTAAATAAATACTTTACGGTTAGCCTTCAGGGTGGAAGACACTAATAATATTCCAAAAATACTAACTAACCAGTTAGATTTTAAAGAAAGTAACTACAGAGCTAATGGATGCACTGGGTAGTAATTTTCCCCAAATCCTTAAGTTCTGGAAAGTCCCAGAGGATTGGAACACTGACAATGTAACACGCTTATTCAAAAAGGAGGGAGTCAGAAAACAGGTAACTATAGGCCAATTAGCTTAAACTAGGCAAATGATGAAAGGTTCTTTCCCCTTGTGGGAGAGTCTAGGACCAGAGAGCATAATCCCAGAGTAAGGGGTCATCCATTTAAGACAGATATGAGGAGGAATTTCTCCTCTCAAAGGGCAGTGAATCTGTGGAATTCTTTACCGCAGGGCTGTCGAGGCTGGGTGGTTAAGTATGTTCAAGGTTGAGATAGACACATTTTTAATCAGTAAAGGAATCAAGGAAATGAGGATAAAGCGGGAAAGTGGAGTTGAGGAATATCATACCAGATTAGTCATGATCTCATTGAATGGCAGTGCAACCCCAATGGGCTGAATGGCCTATTTCTGTTCCTATGTCTTATGGTCTTACTCTCCACAGAATTCCCAGCCTCTGCTCTTTTGGCCACACTATTCATCAATGGTAATGCTGCTGAACATCAAGCGAAGATGGTTAGATTCTCTGTCACTGGGGCCTGGTCATTGCCTGGCACCTTTGTAGTGCAACTGTTACTTTTCACTTATCAGCCCAAGCTTGAATGTGGTCTAGATCTTGATGCATGTTGGTACAGATTCCTGAGTGAATCGTGGACATAAAATGGACTCTGAATGATTGTTGCTCACTCCGTATGTGTTGAATGCTCTGAGTACACTGATTAGCCATGTTGCTTCAATGAGCTCAGTGCAGGGAGACAAATAAAAACTTATAACCATGTAGCTCCTGTCCATGAAAGAATCAAACCTGACTCAAGTCCTTAATTCAGGCACAGCTGCCAATCAAACCTATAATTTAAGAAGATGTCCACAACGTCAATTACCAAACTTTAATTACATGGTTTACTTCCTGGGAGATTAATTGAACTGTGAGCACAAAAAATATACTTATCCAGACACCATCAGGGATGCTACTGGACAAAATGACACTAATTGTTCTGCACAACAGGAAAGAACACATTTGACTATCTTTTATTCTACAGGACAAAATGACAGATGTATATTGATGTATTTGGCTTGTCAGATCATAATGGATATTCTCTAGTGATTGAATTTATAAAAAACCTGCTTCATTTCTGTCACTGCTGTTTGAAAAGAAAGTAAGAACTCTTACAACATCAGGTTAAACAGTCTTACAACACCAGCTTTAACCTGGTGTTGTAAGACTTCTTACTGTGCTCACCCCAGTCCAACACCGGCATCTCCACATCAAAAGAAGGTATCAGACGATATCAGGAAGACAGATCATTGGCAGAGTGAACAAAAATTTTAGGCTGAAGAATTACCAGGAACAAGAAAAAAATGACAATCTTCAACAAAGAACCTTCCTCACACTCAAAAAATATAAATATAATTTCACTGGGAAAGGTTTTAAAAGATTAACTAGTGAAACACAGTTTCCAACCTCTTGACAGATCGGTAACAGACTGGGAACAAGAGGGCATCGTTCAGATTGTCACAAGAAGAAAGTTAGAAAATATTTTTCATGCAGTTATTTGAATGTGGAATACTTTATCAAAAGCTGCTTTTTTATTATTTAGGCAGAGCCAACAACATTATTTAAAAAGAAACTGGATTGGTATTTGACTTTGTTGCATTTTGTCAGATTTCCAATTTTGCTGATCGCAGAAAAAAAACCATACAATGATCACAGCATTCCTGTCCCAAAATATGAGCTCCTTCATAAACTGAGATGTAACATTTCTTTCGCTGCTACAAATTATTTGTCATGGATAAATCCCCTAACTTAAAGAAAGAAACAAATCAAAAACAGGAGAGGACACACACTGGGCGCGTCTCCGATATTGAGGCAGAGTGTCTGCGCCGTCATGAAAGCCGTCGCGTTTCACGACAGCGCGAAACGGCCGAGGGCACAATCGATTCAGGCCCCGAAAAGGAGCCGGTAGCGGGGCCGCAAGAAACTCGGTGGCGTGGCACCTGAGCGGCTGCGTCATCGCGCGATGCCCGGCTTACGCCGGGCCACGTCATTTAGAGTGTGCGATCCGCGCACAGGACCCAAACGGTCGAGATGGCTGAGCCCCATCGTGCCACTCCCAGGTTCAGGGACAGTGGTCTGGACACGCTGCTGGATGCCGTAGAAGAGCGCAGGGCCATCTTGTGCCCAAGACGTGGGCACCGGCAACCAGCTAGCACTGTGAGGCGCGGCTGGCGTGAGGTGGGCACCGCGGTAAGCGCTGTGGGGCACACCCGACGGTCTGGAGACCAGTGCCGCAAGAAGCTCCAGGACCTCACGAGGGCTGCCAGGTTAAGTACCCCGAGGGCTCCCCCGGGCCACAGCCCACCCCTCTCCCCCCAACACGTATCGCGGCCCCCCCTCTGCCCACGCAGGAGGGAGGGGGGTTGGGGACACCGCGTTGTACCCGACCCACATGGGCAACCCCCCCCCCCCCCCGAGAGTTGCCATGGCATGGTGCCCAGGGCCCCCCACCCAGTCATAATGGTGAGAACATCTGCGCTTCTTGATGCTGACCGCCTAACTTTGATGCTCCCCCCCCCCCCCCCCCCCATCCCCCGCAACCTTCGTGAGCGTTCAATAACCGGAGGGGGGTCACCTGTGCTACACACTCTCACTGTCCACGAGTAGAGGGCTCTGGACCTCGCTGGGGGAGCCGCCACCCGGGAGGTAGCGCCATGCCAGGTCGGAGGTGCAGGAACTGACCCAGGAAGTCCCCTGGCTGGCTACACCCCGTCAGCCCGTCAACTCCCCAAAGCCCCTCACACTGCACCCCATACCACTGCCCCCAAGCCCCCCCCTTTCAGCCCACACTGTGACACATCCCCCCCCCTAACCCCCCCCGACACTCCAACCCTCACAATGCCACCTCCACCCCCAAATGCCCCCCCGACACTACACCCCCTCTGAATGCCCCCTCCACCCCCTAAGCCCCCCGACACCGCACCCCCTCACAATGCCCCCTCCACCCCCTAACACCCCCCTGACACTGCACCCTCTCACAATGCCCCCTCCACCCTCTCACACCCGACACCGAGTGTCTAACGATACATGCCTCATTGTCCTCAGCAGGGCCAGGAGCCAATCATCCAGGGACGTCGCGGTGAAGTCCCCGTCGTCCAGCTGCAAGCACATCCGCCCCCACGGATGCACGGCAGAGGGGGCATGGAAGACTGACAGGAGGGCCCTCCCCTGAGGCCGTGGCACTGGAGGGGGACGCACAGAGGACGGACAGACACGACAGGGACGAAGACACGACGGTCACTGATGGCCGTGAATCGGACGAGGAGAGGGCTGCAAGCCAGGACAGTGATGGAGAGAGGACGGGGACTCTGGACAGTGACGCACAGAGGACGGCCAGGCAGTTGATGCGCATACCGGACACGGCACCTAACGTGGGCTGCGGACTAATAGCGTCGGTCCAAGGATCGACAAAGGAGACCCCAGACGTGGGGACAGATGAAGAGCTCGAGTTTCCGGCACTGCTGTCACCCACAACATCCACTATCGCAGATACAGTCACCTCGGTTGGGCACATAAGTGATGAGGCTTCTGGGTCACTGACTGGTGCGCACTACTCAGCCGAACCGGTACAGCAGGTGGGGGTAGGAGCAGCCGAGGGGCTGGACGATCGGAGGGCAGCCCAGGCCCAGAACCCAGCTGCTGCCTAGACAGTTCCCGGGTTCCTGGGCTTACTAGACCCACCCACAGACCCGATGCATTTGGAAACCCAGGGAGTGGACAACGGGATGACGGCTGTCTTCCAGCAACTGCAGACGCAGTTGAAGGAGTCCATCCGCGTCCAGGAGCAGGGAGTGGTGCCGGTCATGGCTTCCACCCAGGCCGACACCGCGCGGTGGAAGCAATGGGGGCAACAGTTTCGGCCATGGGTCAGGTTCTGCAAGGCGAGGGGTTTGATGTGCATGTGTCATCCATGGCACAGAACAGGGCTGCCCTTTCACAGGCAGCCATGCGCCAGAGCCAACTGGACATTACCGCTGCGCTCTGGGGTCTGGCCCAGTCTCAACAGACCATCGCTGAGAGCATCGGCGGACTTGGTCAGCGGGAGGTTGCACAGTGCCTGACAGTGATTGCACACTCCCTGAGCTCCATTGCTGGGAACGTTCAGACCCAGATTCCACAGCGGGCCTCCCGGACTTGCAGCGCCAGGTGTCGGTGGTGCCACGGCGCATGTCTCCGCGGGCACCACCGTCCCATAGTGAGGCCTAGAGGCCACCGGGCTCCCCGAGGGAGGAGGAGGTTCTGGTGGCCGTCCCGGTCACTCCAGCAAGGGAGGTCCCGGAACACGCGGACTCCCTGGTGCATCTGGTGGGCAGCGGGCAGAGCAGGGTAGCACCACGCTATCCAGCAGGCCCGCCGAGCAGCCTGGCCCATCTAAGCCGGGTCGGCCCAGGAAACGAGCGCCGAAGGAGACCAACGTCGCAGGGCAGGAGTTTCAGCAGTCCGCCTCCACTCCTGCTGTACTGTCTGGGGAAACACCAAGACGTAGTGGTAAGGCCAAGAAGTTTAACACGTAGTAAGTTGGCACGGGTGCAGGGCACAGCTTAGTTGTAGGGGCTATGGCACTTGTATGTGAATGTCACGATTAAATTCACTGTTACACCAAACCTAGATGCCTCTGTGCTATGTCTGGTGCCTGAGGGGTCATGAGGGGGACCGAGTGACGCTGGGGGTCGAAGTTCTGTACAACGGTGAGGCCGGGTGTGCGTTTCTCCACCCCCCCCCCCATCCCAAAAACACCCCGTCGCCCTCTGCACACGAATGCCAGCTGCCCCACATGGCCATGTGGTGGGTTGTCTGTGACACATACAGGGACCACGGAGATGGAGGGTTTAGCTATGGCCATGAGTCAGACATTGTCTGGCGATCCGGAGCTCACAGGTCATCGCAGAGCGGGTTGGCATCATTCAACATGGCACTGATCACACCCGCTGACACAAGCAACTAAGCAACTGTGTTAAAACATTCACGATGTGCCGTAGGTGTAAGGTGGTGTGAAAGTGGTGGTGTGGGCGGTACGGTTGTGCGATGATGCGGGAAGTGGGGGGTGCTGGGTGGTGCGGTTGTGCGCGATCTGTGGTGCATGTGCCCTCGCCCTACTTAGTGAAACGTGCGGCGATCAATGCCTCATGTGCTCGCTCTCCTAGCCGGTGTCATCGTGCAGCCTCCCAGCCATATCCCGCCTCCAGGTTGTGAATGTGCCCCCCACCCTTCCCCCATCCTCGTCCTCCTCCTCATGTGCAGAGGCATCGCCCTCATCGGGCACCCCCTGTGCATCCTCCTCCAGGACCTTGCCCCTCTGTTGGGCAATGTTGTGCAAGATGCAGCAGGCCACAACTATGTGCCCGACCCAGTCGGGGTGTTACTGCAGGGCCCCTCCAGGGCGGTCCAGGCACCGGCACCTCATCTTCAGGAGGCCAAAGCACCTCTCCACAACACCCCTGGTCGCTGCATGGGCCTCATGATAGCGGGTCTCCACGTTGGTCTGTGACCTCCAGATAGGCGTTATCAGCCACGACCGCAATGGGTAACCCCTGTCGCCCAGAAACCAGCCCCTCAGCCGGGGGGTGTGTCCCTCGAAAATAGCGGGGATGAACGAATGAGCTAGTATGAAAGCATCATGCACGCTGCCAGGGTATTGGGCGCACACGTGCATTATCTTCATGCGATGGTCGCAGACCACCTGAATGTTATTCGAGTAGTTGCCCTTCCTGTTCAGGAAAACGTCCCTGTTGTCCGAGGGTGGACGCATGCCGAAGTGCAGCCCATCAATCACCCCCTGGACCATCGGCATCCCGGCCACGAGGGCGAATCCCGCTGCCTGGTCAGCCTGGTGTGCGCGGTCCTCCGGAAAATTTATGTATCTGTCCGCGATTTCATACAGGGCGTCGGTGACATCCCGGATGCACCTGTGCACCAATGCCTGCGAGATTCCAGAGAGGTCCCCACTTGGCGCCTGCAAGGACCCCGTTGCGAAGGAATTGAGGGCAACCGTGACCTTGACGGCCACCGGGATAGCATGTCCACCCCCCGTTCCACGTGGTGCCAGATGTACCACGAGGTGGCATATATGTGCCACAGTTTCCAGACTCAATCGGGAGTCTCCTCCTGCCGTATCCGGAAGCTCCTGGAACGACATGCAGTCCCGGTACACTCGAGGCCGCATGGGGCGCCTCCGGTGCCTTGGCACCACCACCTGCTCTTGCTCCTCCCCCTGTGCCCCATCAGGATCCGAATCATTGTCCTCCGCATGCCCGACGATGTGGCGGTCATTGTCACCCTCTACCTCCTCGTGCACCTGTCGGGCGGGAGGGCCTGCAGCATTAGTGGCTGGCACGGGGCCCTCTGCAGCCAGTCCCTCAGCTGGAGCCGCTGCTCCAGTAGCTGCTCGGAGCCGCCTTCATCGGCGGCGCCGAATGGCTACCTGCAGGGGAGCCGCCCCCGCGGCAAACATTGCTGGATCGTGCGCAAATGTGACGACCTACACAGATGGGGGGGGGGGGGGCGTTGGGAAGGAGAGCCAACAACATGTTTAACGATGGCGCTTTGACACGTTGACAGCCAGGGCCCATGGGATACATGGGCACCCCGGCTGCCTTGTACCCCTGCAGACACACATGCAACCTTCGCTCTGCCCACACTATCCGTCCACCGCGCACTTAACCCCGTCCCTTCTCATTGCAGCGCCACTTGCCTCGGCCCATCAGCGTGACCTGCACTTGGAAGCGTGGCTTCGCCACCGTCCTGCCATGGAAGGCCGGCTGGCATGCCGCCTCCGCAGGTAACCGTGCCCCCCCCCCCCCCCCCCCCCCATACGGCGCGGCATGGGAGAATCGCCCCCACTATTCCTGTATTGACAGATCATAACAAACTAAAATGATGATAGTCTGGCACAAAATTTCAGTTTTGACTGATTTCCCCTCAAAATGTGAGGGTAATAATGCTGTAGTGAATATACACCTGGCTAAGACCATGTGCTGATGCTTGACTTAGAATTCACTGCATTCTTTCTGTTTCGTTGTAAGCCTACTCTATAACAGATTGCCTTTTCCAGTAGCTGAGCTGAATGATCATTTTTATTTGCAGGCACTTATATAATTTTTTGTTCTATCAGAGTAAACTCCATACTCTGCTCCCCTGTGTTTATATCATTTTATATTTTTCAGGCCCTTTGGAAATTTACTTGTGAGTGAAAGGACAATTTTTCTGTTCATTTGAGCATTGGATTTATATCCAACAGAAGGAAATAAACCTGCCTAAGCAATGAGTCATCCTTTAATGGAAACACAGTAAGCATTAAAGTATATTTTGTAAAGGATACAACTGAGTCAAAAACAATAGACATATGAGCAGAGGGTGAGAATAGATCATCACACCCACAGTGCACACCCTATCCATTAGATGGTACAGCTTTGTACATCATCTTTCCCAGTTAGCAAGATAATTTCCTGAGGAAGACAAAAAGCCAAACAGAAAAAAACCTGTGGCAAATTTCAGAAAAAAAATCTTCCTCGACAACACAAAACAATCAAATACATTCCAGGAGACTGCATTTATCCAAGACGTGTCAAATATATGTTGCTTGCCCAACCACATTGGACACAAAGGCAATACTATGCAGTACTGCTTCTTGCAGCATGATACTATTGTCAGTCACAAAACATAACTGATGCATAACACAAGCTCTCCACATTTAGCAAACTAGAAGAGGAAGCAGTTAATTTCATGGTTGATTGTACGACCTATGTAATCCGGCAGGCTAAATTGAGCGTTGTCTGGGCTGTGTAGAGGTTCACTCAGACATATTAACAAGTCGTACTCACTGAAACTCCCTTGCTCGATGCACCCCCCATCTCTTTGTCCATCTTTACGAGTCTTCTGAGAATTTATTTTTGATCAAGTCTTCAGTCACGTCATTCGAAAAACTCTTTTCCTGGTTTAATTCCTTTTTCATTATTGTTATTTTCAAACTGTTGTGGGATGCTTCTTTATATTTAGAAATGTTACATAACTGTAAGTTGTAATGTGCCTGCAGGCAATTGCTTTCAAAAAGTAAAAATGCTTCAGGCAGTCAATATATGGATAGTAATTAAGCGTTTTATGAAGTCAAGCACCAGTCCCCACTCCTTCATGAAATGTATTCAATGCACTTCATGGGCTTAAAAAGGAAATTAAATTTCCACAGTATTAACATGTATTAATTTCTTTCAATAGGAATGTCATTCAATTTAATTATACTAAGTGATTGCACAATGCAATTATCTTCATCCAATTAAGATTCACCATATTCTCTGAGATTAAAACCATTTCCACATTTCATTTAAATTGGGTAGGGCAGGGTTATTCATCCTCTTAAGGACGAGCCCAGTGGGCACATGATCGGAAATTAATTATGGATGAGGAACACCATTAAACCTATCTTTAACTCAACCATCCACCCATATCCTAATATCCCTCCTTGCAGTATCCCATTGTTTCTTAATTTCAGGATTTTGATCACTGTTGCTCGATCTGAAAGTCTATTCCGTATTGCTCACTCAATGTATGATGATAAATTCCCTGATATCAGTCCCAAATTTACTAATACCAGATTAAACACATTTACATAGATACATAAAAGATAGGAGCAGGAGGAGGCCTTTTGGTTTTTCGAGTCTGCTCCTCCATTTATCACGATCATGGCTGATCATCCAACTCAATAGCCTAATCCTGCTTTCTCCCCATAACCTTTGATCCCATTCGCCTTAAGTGCTATATCCAGCCACCTCTTGAAAATAGTTTTGCATCAACTACTTCCTGTGGTAATGAATTCCACAGGCTCACCACTCTTTGGGTGAAGAAATGTCTCCTCATCTCTGTCCGAAATGGTTTACCCTGAATCCTCAGACTGTGACCCCTGGTTCTGGACACACCCACCATCATGAACATCTTCCCTGCATCTACCCAGTCCAGTCCCGTTAGAATTTTATAAGTCTCTATGAGATCCCCCCTCATTCTTCTTCCAGACAACTCAGTTGAATTTTTGTAACCTGCAGGATTCCATGGGTTGTATAATCAACCATGAGATTAACTGCTTCCTCTTCCAGTTAGCTAAATGTGGAGAGTTTGTGTTATGCATTAGTTATGTTTTGTGACAGAAATAGCATCATGATGCAAGAAGCAGGACTGCATGCTATAGCCTTTGTGTCCAATTTTATAAGTCTCTACGAGATTCCCCCCTCAGCGAGAACAATCCTAACCTAGTCAATCTCTCCTCATATGACAGTCCTGCCATCCCTGGAATTAGTCTGGTCAACCTTCGCTGCACTCCCTCGAGAAAGAACATCTTTCCTCAGAAAAGGAGACCAAAACTGCACACAATATTCTAGGTGTGGCCTCACCAAGGCCCTGTATAATTGCAACAACACACCCCTGGCTCCTGTACTCGAAACCTCTCGCAATGAAGGCCAACATACCATTCGCCTTCTTTACCACCTGCTTAGCTTCAGTGACTGATGCACAAGGACACCCAGGTCCCACTGCACACTCTCCTCTCCCAATTTACAACCATTCAGGTAGTAATCTGCCTTCCTGCTTGCTTTTGCTTCCAAAGCGAATAACTTCACACTTATCCAAATTATACTGTATCTGCCATTGATTTGCCCACTCGCCCAACCTGTCCAGATCATGCTGTAGGATCTCTGCATCCTCATCACAATTTACCCTCCCACCCAACTTAGTATCATCTGCAAACTTTGAGATGTTAAATTTTGTTCCCTCATCCAAATCATGAATATATATTGTGAATAGCTGGGTTCGCAGCACCGATCCCTGTGGCACCCCACGATTTACTGCCTGCCAATTTGTAAAGGACCCATTCATTCCTACTCTTTGTTTCCTCTCTGCCAACCAGTTTTCTATGCACCTCAATACACTTCTCGCAATCCCATGCACTTTAATCTTGCACAATAATTTCTTATGTGGGACATTGTCAAACGCCTTCTGAAAGTTCAAATAAACCACATCGACTGGCTCCCCCTTGTCCTATATTTGCAGTTTAATTTAAAATAATGTTTGAGTTAATTTTTCTACACCTCTAAGGTACCTCTCAGACATCTCTTTTCAGGGGCGGGATTCTCCTTGGCGAGTCCAGCTCACTATCACTGCCAGCTGGGATGGAGAATTTGGTGCTCAGTCAAAGATCCATTCACTGAATCAGGAACGGAGAATCCCGCCAGCATGAAGGAATGGGAATCAAAGTCCAAAGGTGGGATTCTCCGTTGCAAGTCTGTCTCGCTACCACCACCAGCAAGGACCGAGAATTTGTCACTCAGCCAAATCTCCATTCACTGCATCAAGAATGGAGAATCCCGCCGATGTTAAGCAACAAAGAATCAAAGTCCAAGTCTCTCCACTCTTTCTTTGAAACTTTGATACCAGGGATCAGCGTCATGTCTCTTCTCATAACCATCTTAAAGATTTGAAAAACATCCTTGAGTGAAGATTTAGAATCGTGAATTGTTGTTCATCTATTCTGACCCTTCTCTAAACTCTAGGTACAAGGTCAAAATTGTCATAGCAATGTTTGGGGCAAGATAAAAGTCATAAACATCTTGATTTTTTTTTCATATGAGGAATGAGCTCCACTGTTCTGATCATGTTTCCTCAGTGACTACAGGTCAAAGCCTACCTGGCATGATAACGTCAGGAAAGCCCAGTTTGCGGGTGATGGCCACACCTCGGTTAAAGATCATGGGATTTTCTCTGCGAATGTGATCCATGTCGCCCCGAAGAAGCTGCACAGAGATGATCATTCCTGTAAAGTGACACACAACACATTAGTAAGGAGCACACGAGGAGACAGGAGACTACTCCTGAGTGAGATGGAGACCAAGTGAGTAGTGAATTAGGTTCACATGGTAATTGGGTGCATGGGGGTAAGAGGTGCTTTAAGTAAGGTTTATTAAAACTCATAAAGTGTGCTATGTATTGGTCAGATTTATCAGTACTGGTAAGGTTTATCAATAGTTCTAGGTTTAATTAAGTTAAGGCTAAGTAAAGTAAAGCTGATACGAGTAAACAAAAGTAAAATACATTTAATGGAAGTGAAATAAACTTAAGATATGACAGAACAGCTGAGTCGTGTGGAATGCATGTCCTGCAGTATGTGGGACATCGTGGACGCTGCTGGTGTCCTAGATGACCAAATGTGCAGGAAGTGTCATCAGCTGCAGAAACTTGAGGTCCGGGTTTCGGCGATTGGGTGGCGGCTGGAATCACTGTGGTGCATCAGTGAGGCTGCAAGCAATGTGAACAGCATGTTCAGAGAGGTGGGCATGCCACAAGCTAAGAGGATGAAGAATAGATGACTGCCGAACAGTCCAAGAGAACCAAGCAGGAAGAAAAGGAATCTCCTGAGGTCCTGCCTACTCATTGGTTCTCCATTTTGGATGCTGATGGAGACATTGGCTCTTCAGAGGAATGCAGTCAGAGCCAAATTCATGGCACCATGGGTGGTTCAGCTGCACAGGAGGAGAGGAAGAAGTGGGGAAAAGCAGTGGTGATTGGCGATTTGGTAGTTAGAGGAACAAACAGGGATGTCTTTGGTCATAGACATGACTCCAGGATGGAATTATGCCTCTCTGGTGCCAGGGAAAGGATGTACGGAGCAGCTGCAGGATATTCTTCTGGGGGTGAGTGATCAGCCAGGGGTCATGATCCACGTTGGTACAAATGGATTATGTCGGAAAAGGGATAAGATATTGAAGGCAGATTTTAAAGAGGTAGGAAAGAGATTGAAAAGCAGGATCTCTGAAGCAGTAATCTCAGGATTACTCCCAGTCCCACATGCCTATGTGATGGATATCACACTGTCCGTAGAATTTAAATTAGAATAAAGACATTTATAAGAGGCAGAAATGAATACACAAAGTGTTTTAATTCAAAGTGGAATGAAACCACTATTGCAAAAAGGTCTTTTAAAAGTCAGTATGAAGCTGCAAAAAGATTAGTTGACCCTTAGGTTCATTAAGTCACATCAGACAAACGCAGGGCCTAAGGAAGATCCTTGAGTTGACAGACCATAAATTCTTTAAATTACCTTACTGCAGTTATAACCACAAACCGGAACGCGGGAAAGGTATATCGAAATAGCAAGTCGAATTAATGAAACAAACTTTCTGTTTTAGCTATATAGCTTTTGACACTTGAGATAACACCATTCGTAATAGTGGCTGTCTGGACATCTATATATTTAAGAATCTTGACAAACTTCCGGTTGTGGCTATGCCTTGGTAGGTCACATGGTCGGCAGCTCCCGCTGATAACGGACTATTGGGCCCTTTTCAGGAGCTCCAGCGGCATTTGGACGACGATTCCCGGTGTGGGAAGGAAACAGTGAGGGTCCCCGAGCACTGTAAGAGTGGACCAGGAGCGGAGCTGTCAAAAAAGTGGCTTTAGAGAAGTGAGGAGAACGGGCGTGAAAAAACAAGATGGTGGCGGGTGGTGATCAGGCAGCGTGGGCCCAGTGGTCTCGGAAGTAGCAGGAGTTTTTGAGAAGCTGCTTTGCGGACTTGAAGACGGAGATGTTGGCCCCTATGAAGGCGTCGATTGAAAGGTTGGTGGAGACCCAGAAGATTCAAGGAACGGCGATTAAGGAGGTGCAGCAGAAGGCCTCTGATAATGAGGACGAGATTCTGGGCCTGGCGGTCAGAGTGGAAGCGCACGAGGCGCTACACAAAAAATGTCAGAAGAAGCTGGAGGACCTGGAGAATAGGTCGAGGAGGCAGAACCTGTGGATTCTAGGTCTCCCTGAAGGCGTGGAGGGGTCGGCTGCTGGGGCGTATGTGGCCACGATGCTGAGTACGCTGATGGGCGCCGGGGCTCTCCCGAGGCCCCTGGAGTTGGATGGGGCGCACAGAGTCCTGGCCAGGGGGGAGTTAATCTCAATCAGGGCCCACAGGGAAAAGAGGGAGAGGATGGAGAGGGAGAGATTGGTGGGGGAGATACTGAGGGTAGGAGGTATGCGGAATCACCCGAGAAGGGGCTGCTGAAGGAGTGCCGGAGCCTTCAAACGGAGTTTGACTTGCTAACCACGGGGAAGGCTGAGGCCTAGTTGCGGAAGGTACAGGGAGCAGTGTATGAGTATGGGAAGAAGGCAAGTCGGATGCTGGCGCATCAGCTGCAGAAGAGGGAGGTGGCTAGGGAGATTGGGGGAATTAGAGATAGGGGGAGGAACACGGTGCGGAGTCCAGCTAAAATAAGCGAGATCTTTCAGGACTTCTATGGTAAACTGTATGAGTCAGAACCCCCGGAAGGTGAGGAGCGGATGAGGCAGTTCCTGGACCAACTGAGGTTCCCAAAGGTGGAGGAAGGGCGGATAGAGGGACTGGGGGCACCGATTGGGATGGAGGAGCTAGTTAAGGGGTTGGGGAGAATGCAGGCGGGCAAGGCCCCGGGGCCGGATGGGTTCCCCGTAGAGTTCTACAGGAAATTCCCGGAGGTGTTGGGCCCGCTGTTGTTGAGAACTTTTAACAAGGCTAAGGAAAAGGGTATCCTTCCCCCGACGATGTCGCAGGCTCTGATCTCACTTATCCTCAAGTGTGATAAGGACCCGTTACAATGCGGCTCCTATTGGCCGATTTCACTCCTTAATGTGGATGCCAAGCTGTTGGCCAAGATCTTGGCCACTAGGTTGAGGATTGTGTCCCGGGAGTGATTCATGAGGATCAGACGGGGTTTGTGAAGGGCAGGCAGTTGAATACGAATGTGAGAGGCTCCTGAATGTGATCATGATGCCCTCGGAGGGGCGGGACGCAGAAGTGGTAGTAGCAATGGACGCGGGGAAGGCCTTCGATCGGGTAGAGTGGGAGTACCTCTGGGAAGTGTTAGGCAGATTTGGATTTGGGGAGGAATTCATAGGGTGGGTCATATTGTTGTACCAGGCCCCGGTAGCGAGTGTGTCGATGAACCGGTTGCGGTCAGGGTACTTTAGGTTATATCGTGGAACGAGGCAGGGGTGCCCTTTGTCCCCCTTACTGTGTGCCTTGGCGATTGAGCCGCTGGCCATGCCAACCCCCTGGAGGGGGTTGGTTCGGGCGGGGGGGGGGGGGGGGGGGGGGGGGGGGGAGAAGAGCACCGTGTTTCACTGTATGCGGATGACCTGCTTCTGTATATTGCGGATCCGGTGGAGGGGGTGGGGGAGGTCATGCAGGTTCTTAGGGATTTTATAGACTTTTCGGGATACAAGTTAAACGTGGGAAAAAGCAAGCTTTTTGTGGTGCTTGCGAGGGGCCAGGATGAGAGGTTGGGTGAGCTACCGCTCAAGATGGTGGAGAGGATCTTTCGGTACTTGGGCATCCAGGTGGCCAAGAGCTGGGGGGTCTTGCACAAGCTCAACTTAGCGCGGCTGGTGGGTCAGATGGAGTAGGACTTTAGGAGGTGGGAGATGTTGCCACTCTCCCTGGCGGGCAGGGTGCAGTCCGTAAAGGTGACGGTCTTCCCTAGGTTCTTGTTCGTGATCCAGTGCTGCCCATTCTCATCCCCAAGTCCTTTTTCAGGCGGGTAAATAGGAGTATCATGGGATTTGTGTGGGCAAATAAGACCCCTCGGGTTAAGAGACTGGGGGCGGGCGGGGAGAACAACCACAGGTTCGTTGCAGTTAGGATAGACGGTGGGTTCCTAGGCTGGCACAGGGCGGGAATCAGAAGGATGGGGGATTTGTTTATCAATGGGACTTTTGCCAGTCTGAGGGCACTGGAGGAGAAATTTGGGCTACCCCCAGGGAATACCTTTAGGTACATGCAGGTTCAGGCATTTGTGAAAAAACAGGTGGGGGAATTTCCGCTGCTGCCTGCCCGGAGGATACAGGACAGGGTGGTCTCGGGGGTGTGGGTGGGGGATGGCAAAGTATCGGATATATACCAGGAGCTGCAGGAGGCGGAGGAGTTTGCGCGTTCTCCCGGTGTCTGCGTGGGTCTCACCCCCATGACCCAAAGATGTGCAGGGTAGGTGGATTGGCCACTCTGAATTCCCCCTTAATTAGATTTCCCCCCCTCCAAGTTGTATCGATCTGCGCTGAAGGAGGGTGAAGGTGGACACGGCGCTATTCTCTTCTTCCTCCTCCAAGGTGAGGTGGGGGCTGGCTGGAGGCTGGAGGACAATAAGACGATCAGAGAATCCCTACAGTGCAGGCGGAGGCCATTTGGCCCATCAAGTCTGCACCGATGGGCACCAACTCAGGTTAATAGAGGCATACAAGATGATCAGAGAATTGGATAGGGTGGACAGTGAGAGCCTTTTTCCTCGGCTGGTGATGTCTAGCACGAGGGAACATAGCTTTAAATTGAGGGGAGATAGTCTTATATAAGACTATCTCCCCTCAGAGGTATGTTCTTTACTCAGAGAGTGGTAAGGGCGTGGAATGCCCTGCCTGCAACAGTAGTGGACTCGCCAACACTAAAGGCATTCAAATGGTCATTGGATAGACATATGGACGATAAGGGAATAGGATAGATGGGCTTTAGAGTGGTTTCACAGGGCGGCGCAACATCGAGGGCCGAAGGGCCTGTAATGTGCTATAATGTTCTATGTTCAGTGGAAGAACTGAAGGGCAAGTGGGAGGAGGAGCTGGGGGAGGAGATGGATGAGGGCCTGTGGGCCGACGCCCTGGGCAGGGTCAATTCCTCCTCATCTTGCGCCAAGCTTAGCCTGATTCAGTTTAAAGTGGTGTACCGGGCGCATATGACAAGGGCGAGAATGAGTAGGTTTTTTGGAGTAGAGGACGGGTGCGTGAGGTGATCAGGGAGCCCAGCAAACCACGCCCATATGTCTGGACATGCCCGGCACTTACGGAATTTTGGAAGGGCTTTGCAAAGGCTATACCAAGGTCTTGGACACTCGGGTGAAACCGAGCTGGGGGATAGCGATATTTGGGGTATCGGACGATCCGGGAGTGCAGTAGTCAAAAGAGGCCGGATGTCCTGGCCTTTGCCTCCTTCGTAGCCCGGAGAAGGTTCTTGTTAATGTGGAGGGACGCGAAACCCCCAAGCTGGGAGGCTAGGGTCAATGACATGGCGGGATTTCTCAGGTTGGAGAAGATAAAGTTTGCCTTGCGAGGGTCTGTGCAGGGGTTCTCCAGGCGGTGGCAACCGTTCCTTGACTTTCTCGTGGAGTGTTAGGTGGAGGTCAACCCGGGGGGGGGGTTTCAGTTTATTTGTAAGGGGCGGACTTGCTTTGTTTTATTAAATTCTTAGTTGGTTAGGGGGTTAAGTTGTTTTGTTGGCACAGTGTTTTGCCTTCTTTGCATTATATTTTCTATTGTAGTGTTTTGTAAAAAATTATGGAAAAATCTTGAATAAAAACATTTAAAAAAAAAAGAATCTTGACACATTAGAAATAAACAAAAGTGGAGATGTGTCTTTAATAGCTCCCTGTCTGAACATATATTTGAAACATATGACACTCGAGCTGATACTAAGAACTTTAAATCATATATTGTTGATAAACCATAAGTCTGGCCATTGGGCTTTAGGAAATTGCTCAGTTGGGGAAATAAGACACGAGGGAAGGCCATACCCTAAATTGGAAGAAATATATATAATCATGGTTTCCCACCCACTGTGGTCGACAGGGCTCTCAACCGTGTCTTACCCATCTCCTGCACCCCTGCCCTCACCCCCTCTCCTCGCTCCCAGAACCAGGATAGGGTCCTCTTGTCCTCACTTTTCACCCACCAGTCTCTGCATTCAAAGAATCAATCTCCGCCAGTTCTGCCAACTCCACCACCAAACACATCTTCCCCTCACTCCCCTTGTCAGCATTCCACGGGGACCGCCATCTCCGGGATACCATGGTCCATTCCTCCATCAGCCCCGTCACTCACCCTCTTCCCACGGTGCCTTCCCATACAATTGCAGAAGGTGTAACACCTGCCCCTCTACCTCCTCCCTGCTCACCATCTCAAGCCCTAAATACTCTTTTCAAGTGAGGCAGCGCTTCACGTGCACCTCCTTCAATCTGGTCTATTGCATTTGCTGCTCCCAATACGGTCTATTCTACATTAGAGTGACTAAACGTAGACTGGGTGACTGCTTTGCAGAACACCTCCGGTCCTTCCTGTTGCTTACCATTTCAACTCACCGTCCTGCTCACACATCCACATGTCTGTTCCTTGACCTGCTGCAATGTTCCAGTGAAGCCCAGCACAAACTGGAGGAACAGCATCTCATCTTTCAATTCGGTGTGTTGCAGCCTTCCGGACTTAACACTAAGTTCAACAACTTCAGACTGTGAACCCTCTCGTCCACCTTCACCCCATTTTTATTTCTATCAATTTATTTTCATTTCTTACACTGATCTGTTTTTCCCTCACCACTGTTTTCCCCCTCTCCCCACTCCACTTGGGCCAACTGTTCCTAGCTGCCCTTTGACTCATTGCTCACCTTTGTTCTGCCATTCATACATCCTAATCTCTTTACGTGACACAATCAGTACCCTTCTTAGCCTTAATCATCCCCATTTACATTCCTTTTGTCATCTGTCCTCGACATCTTTGTCAATCTCCACCTATTGCTGGCTCCTTATACAGCCCCACTGCTCCACGCCCCCCCCCCCCCCCATTACAGTATAAATCTGACCCCATTTCCAGTTTCTCTCGCTTTGACAAAAAGTCATCCCGACTCAAAATGTTACCTCCCTTTTCTTTCCACAGATGCTGTCAGACCTGCTGAAATTGTCCAATATTTTCTGTTTTTGTAGAAAAAGAAAAGTGCATTCACAGAATCGGTACTCACTCTCTCCTGCTAAGAGTGCAGTCAAAGTTCTGTCCTTCAGCCTGCTTCAACAAACTAAGACCATCGTGGAAACCCATGCAGACAAGGGAAGAATGTGCAAACTCCACAGAGATAGTCACCCAAGGCTGGAATTGAACTGTGAGGCAGCAGTGCTAACCACTGTGCCACTGTGCGCCCCTAATCTTCATATATACCAGGAGAATCAAATTGGTAAAGGTGGTCCAGCAGATGAGTTTGTTGAATATTTTCGTGACATTTTCTTGGAGAAATACGTTGTGTAACTGACTAGGGCTAAAGCTATCTTAGATCTAGTATTGTGTAATGAAGCAGGGTTAATGAGCAATGTCACAGTGGAAGGACTGCTGTGAAATAGTGATCATAATACCATTTAATTCTATGTGAAGTTTGAAAGTGACATCGTCCAGTTATAACAGGACTCTAAACTTAAAACAAAGCCAGTTACATAGCTATGAGGGAAGAAATGGCGAAGATTGATTGGATAAATGGTGATAAATAAACACTGGGAACCTTCAAAGAAATAACTCAAAATATTCAACAAAAATGCATTCCACTGAAAAGTAAAAACTCATAATGAAAGACACATGGCAGAATTCTCCGTTCCTGAGATTAAGTGTTGACACCAGGGCAGGTTTTGTGGACTTCCACAAGAGCAAAATTGGTGCCGCACCTGGACTGATTCAACGACTGTTAAGGAGCTAGCACGGGAGACTTCTGTTGGTGTCCAGGGTGTGAGTGGTCGCACACAAAGCAGCTCCTGCTTGAAGGCATAGAAATGAGCTCTCTTTACTCAAAATTGGGGGCAACTTCAATGGAAAAGTGTAACTGAGGATCGGAGAAGTTCCCCCCGGGAGTGGTACGTCTGTTGGTTACCAAGCTCGGCCAAAGAAGGTGAAAGACTTGGCCCAGGAGTTGGAAGAGCCCTGTGGTGTAGCTGCCAGTGGAAGGATGGGGGAGGGGGAAGGACTAGTGTAATAGCAAAGCCCCAGATGAAACAGTTGATGGCCTTCATCAAGGAAGCGTTCTGCCAGCAGAGGAAGGAGATGCAGGAGGATTGCCCAAAGACCATCGAATGGACTATGGCATCCTTGAAGGGCTTGATGGAGAGGGTGAAGAAATGGGTGGAGGCACAGGGGTCATAGATCCGAGAGATTGAAAGGGTGATGTCGGAGCAGTAAAATAGATTGAGAAGGCAGAATCTGCGGATAGTCGGCCTGCCTGAAGGAGTGGAAGGTGCGAGTGCCACGAAGTACATTTTGAGGATGTTGGCAGGGCTAGTGGCGGCGGGTGTGCTGGATAAGGTATCTGAGGTGGACGGACCTCTCAGATCACGAAGGCAGAAGCCTAGAGCGGGGAGCCGCTGTGCAGTGATCATCAGGCTCCACATATTTTTGGAGAAGGAGAGGATTCTGTAGTGGGTCAGGGAGAACCGCAACTCCGAATGGGAGGGGAACAACGTCTGAATATACCAGGACATTGGAGCTGAGCTGGCAAAATGGTGTGTGTGGTTCAACAGAGTTAAGGCGGTGCTATATTGGCGGCAGATCAGGTTTGGGGTGCTCTACCCCGCAAAGCTTTGGGTGACTATTGTCATGCGAGAGTGCCTTTAAGAACTGAATGTTTAAGCAATGTACTTTAAGAAAACAGTGATGACATAAGAGTGGGTGGGGCTCAGCTCAGTTCAGCCATGTTGCAGTTTGGTTTTGCAGTTAGTTTGAAAAGTGCCTGGCTGGTTTTGCTGCGAGCAGTTTAAAAGTGCCTGGCTGTTTTGCTGTGAGCTGATTAAAAAGGAGAAAGTAGGAGTAATAGATAAACTATCTTGTCCAGGAATACAGTTTATCTTGGGTAATGATATAGCTAGATCGCAGGTGGGAGTGATGCCTACTGTGGTTGATAAGCCAGTGGAAAATCAGTCAACTGAAGTGTTGAAGGACGAATATCCTGCGATTTTTCCGGATTGTGTAGTAACAAGTTCGCAAAGTCACAGGTTAAGACAAGAGGAGAAATCAAAGAGTGAAGATGAAGTTGAAGTTGAAGTGCAATTATCAGAAACGATTTTTGATCAGATGGTTGGAAAAGAACAAGAACAGCTGGAGGATGAGGCGGATATTTTTAGTTCAGGCAAATTGGCAGAGATACAACAGAAAGACGCAGAAATAAAACGGATATATCAGAAATCATATACGGAAGAGGAATCTGAGAGTATACCAGACTGTTATTACCGTAAAAATTATGTCTTGATGAGAAAATGGAGACCTGTACATATGCAGGCGGATGAAAAGTGGGCAGAAGTTCATCAAGGGGCTGTTTAGCACAGGGCTAAATTGCTGGCTTTGAAAACAGACCAAGGCAGGCCAGCAGCACGGTTCAATTCCCATAACAGCCGCCGGAATGTGGTAACTAGGGGCTTTTCACAGTAACTTCATTTGAAGCCTTCTTGTGACAATAAACGATTTTCATTTCATTTCATTTCAAGTAGTATTGCCGGTAGGGTATAGAAAGGAGGTGTTGCGAGTTGCACATGAGGTACCAGTGGGAGGTCATTTGGGAGAAAGGAAAACTCAAGCTAAAATCCAAAAACATTTTTATTGGCCTGGACTACATAAAGATGTAATTAAATTTTGTCAATCATGTCACACATGTCAAGTGATAGGGAAACGTCAAGCAGTGATAAAACCAGCACCCTTAATACCCATTCCAGCATTTGAGGAACCTTTTACAAGGGTCCTAATCGATTGTGTAGGACCGCTTCCTGAAACAAAAAGTGGGAATCAATATCTTTTGACTGTAATGGATGTGTCTTCTAGGTTTCCAGAGGCCATTCCAGTACGTAATATTACAACTAAACGGATTGTGGAGGAGTTACTTAAACTCTTTACTAGATATGGACTACCCACAGAAATTCAATCGGATCAAGGAACAAATTTTACTTCAAAGTTATTCAAAGAAGTTATGGATATCTTAGGAATAAAACAATTTAAATCAACTGCGTACCATCCAGAATCGCAGGGAGCGTTAGAAAGGTGGCAAACAGACATTAAAGACAATGTTGAGGGCGTATTGTCAAGATTATCCAGAGGATTGGGATAAAGGAATTCAATTCGTTTAATTGTTTACAATTAGGGATGCACCTAAAGAGTCTACCAAATTTAGTCCTTTTGAACTAATTTTGGTCATGAGGTAAGAGGACCACTTAAATTGATTATCAAAAATTGGTGGGTGAGAAATCGGAAATTACACTATTGGATTACGAGTCAAATTTTAGGGAACGATTAAATAGAGCAGATGAATTGGCTAGACAACATTTGAAAATTGCACAAAATGTGATGAAACGGGTAGCGGACAAGAAATCCAAAGTTCGTAGTTTTGCCAGTGGGGATAAAGATTTAGTGTTGTTACCAGTGGTAGGGGAGCCTTTAAAAGCTAGGTTTTGTGGACCGTATCAGATTGAAAGGAAATTAAGTGAGGTGAATTATGTGGTAAAACACCAGATAGAAGGAAGACTCACCGAGTGAGTCATGTGAATATGCTTAAAAGATACTTTGAAAGGGAAGGAGAGAAAAAGGAGGATTTAATGATTCTAACTCAAAGTGACGAACCAAATCCAGATGACTGTGAATTTGACATACCTCAAATTAAATTGGAAAATGAGAATGTTCTTAAATATTTGGGATGAATTGTTAAGTTACCTTCCAGAGGAAAAACGAACTGACCTGAAAGGATTAATGATATCACATGGGCACGTTTGTAGAGATAAATTGGGAAGTACTAAAATGGCTATACATGATGTAGATGTGGGAAATGCTGTTCCTATCAAGCAACATCCATATCGACTTAATCCTTTAAAATTGGCACAGGTTAACAAAGAGATTGAGAGTATGCTTAAAAATGGCATAATTGAAGTGGTTTGCAGCCAATGGAACTCACCCATAATGATGGTACCTAAACCAGACAGTACCCAACGGTTGTGTGGGGACTATAGAAAGGTGAATGCAGTTACAAGAACGGACTCTTATCCTATCCTACTTTTGGAGGATTTCATTGAGAAAGTGGGACAGTCGGCTTTTATTTCCAACTTCCAGACATGGAAAGAACATTTTAAACATCGTTTGGAGTGCTTCGATCGACTTCAGGAGGCGGGCTTGGTGATGAACCTAGCAGAAAGTGAATTTGGAGAAGCCCGAATCACTTTCCTTGAGGAGTTTCCGTTATCCTCAAGACAAAGGGAAATAATGTGATTTCTTAACATGAATGAATTTGATCGAACCTTTGTGCAAACGTTTTGTGGCGTGATTACTACACTGCTGGACTTGCTAAAGAAACCTAAACAATTTCAATGGACAGTGGACTTTCAACAGGCATTTGACTGCCTGAAAGCTGTGATCACCAATACTCCTGTATTGGAGAATTGCAAGGGACTCTGTTGTCAGATTGAACTAAATTATCTGATTCTGAAGAGAAATGATGAGGAGTAGAGGAATGGATGGATCGTCAGAGACTTTGTTCAAAGAGACTGTCAATCGAGAAGGATTTCAGTTGTAAGAAGACGAACAAAGAAAAATGGACTATATTATTTTACCTGTTTGCGTATGTTTTCTTTAAATGAAAATGTATATTTACTGTGTGCATTTCTTAGTGGATGGTGCAAAATTGAAAAATGAAACCATCTTGAAATTGATGGGGGTGTTTTTTTTCTTGGGGGGAGGTGTCATGCGAGAGTGCCTTTAAGAACTGGATGTTTAAGCAATGTACCTTTAAGAAAACAGTGATGTCATAGACTGGGTGGAGCTCAGCTCAGTTCAGCCATTTTGCAGTTTGGTTTTGCAGCTAGTTTGAAAAGTGCCTGGCTGGTTTTGCTGAGTGCAGTTTAAAAGTGCCTGGCTGTTTTGCTGTGAGCTGATTAAAAAGGTGAAAGCCAGTTTGAGACAGCAGCTTGAGAAGTTCTGGTTTGCTGTGAGTTGCTTGAAGGGAGAAAGCCAGTTTAAAATGCAGTGGGTGTGGGGCTGTGTGTGTCCAGAGAGCTGCAGGAAGAAAGCAAGGTGCTGGAGCTGAAATCAACCAAGCTAATATATCTCTGCCATTCTACAGAAAATATATATATCCTTTAACCTGATGTGATACCGTTTAAAGATGTTAAGTCTTTTGGAAGTTTGAAGGAACATTTTAAGGAGTTATTTACTGTTGCAATATTTTCTGAGTTATCGTTGAAGTAAGGGGCGTTAAGAGATCCAATGTTTATTTAAGATGTTAAGTTGAGTTCATGGAATAAACGGTGCTTTGTGTTTAAAAACCCACATGTCAATAATTGAAATACCACACCTAGGGAACAAGCCGCGTGCTCGGAAAAGCAATAAATCCATTAAAGGGAGAGGTTGGTTGAACTCCATGATACATTTTGGGGTTCTGAAACACCTCGCCCATAACAATTGGGGGTTCGTCCGGGATTAAAGTCTATCTATTGGATTGGCTTTTGTGAACTTAAAGACAGTGAAGGATTGTTGCTTTTCCGGTGTGGTATTTTAGTTTAAATGGCTCTTTCAGAGGCTCAGAGGTTTTTGGGGGTAGAGAATGTCACACGTAGTACTTTGCGGACAGAAACAAAAAGCAGACTGTTAAGATTTGGCAAGAACGTTGCAGTTAACGTTACCTGACAAAATGCAAAAAGGTGAGGTAATTATGGTGGTGGTTAAGCATTTAAAGTTGCCTGAGATAGAGTTTGACTCATTGGAAATGGCAAAAATTCAGTTGCAAATTAAACAAATCGAACATGAGAAAGAATTAAAGCATCTGGAATACGAGAGTGAGTGAGAGGAAAAAGAAAGAGAAAGAGAGAGAGAGGAAAAAGAAAAGGAGAGAGAAGAAAGGAGAAAAGAGAGAATAGCCCTAGCAGAACAAAAGGAAAAAGAAAGGGAGATGCAGATCAGGGAAAAAGATAAAGAGAGGGAGTTTGAAATTCAGAAAATGGCCATGACAAATGACAATCAGTTAAAATTGGCAGACGTAAAGCGAAACGTACAGTTAGATGATAGTGTTGAGGATAGTGAGAAAGAGCATCATAGTCGAAGGCTTGGTGGGAATCTATTTAAATATGTCCAAGCATTGCCAAGGTTTGACGAGAAGAAAGTGGAAGCTTTTTTCATTTCATTTGAGAAGGTAGCTAAACAAATGAAATGGCCACAGGTCATGTGGGTGTTACTGATTCAAACAAGGCTGGTAGGTAGAGCTAGTGAAGTGTTTGCATCACGACTGGAGTGTCGTGTTGGGTGTTCCGATACACAAACGAACCAACACGGTTGTGGATGGTACAACTCTGTTTTATTATTCTGTACAATAATAATTATTAACTTCTGGCTGTGGTTCGTACTTCACCAGCTAACCTGTGGACCCAGCCCTAGCACTATCTTTGTGAGGCACTCAGTACATGGTGTATGTCTGAGTGTCACGCTGTGAGCTCTGTGCTCTGAGCTATCTCCTGGTAGAATGAGCGGGAACTGTGGTGTTCCCTGTTTTATAGTGCGTGTGCTCTCGCTGGTGATTGGCTACGATGTTGTGTGTGTGTTGGTTGGTCCATCTACCTGTCCATCAGTGTGTGTGTGTGATTGCACCATGATATGTTAATATGGATATCATGACATGGAGGAGGTATCTGGAACGTATGAGGAGGTGAAGAAATCCATCTTAAGTGCATATGCGCTAGTGCCTGAAGCTTACAGACAAAGGTTTAGAAACTTAAGGAAAGAATTTGGTCAAACATACATGGAGTTTGAAAGTTTGAAAGTAACAGAGTAATTTTGATCGGTGGATAAGGGCTTTGAAAATAGACCAAACGTATGAAGCTCTCAGAGAAATTATATTTTTGGAGGAGTTTAAAAATTCAATTCCTGATGTAGTGAGAACTCATGTGGAAGAACAGAGGGTTAAAACTGCGAGATTAGCAGCGGAAATGGCAGATGATTATGAATTAGTTCATAAATCAAAGATTGGTTTCCGACATCAGTTTCAGCCGGTAAGGGATAGAAACTGGGGACATGAGAAATACTCAAGTGGTAAAGGTAAAGGTGATTTGATGGGAGACAATAAAGAGAGTGTACCTCAGATTAAAAAAGAAATCCAGAAGGGTGGAAAAGAAATGAAAAGTTTCATATGTTTTCACTGCAATAAACTAGGCCACGTAAAGTCACAGTGTTGGTGGTTGAAGAAAAGCACTGGGGAGGCTGATGTGGTAACACTGGATAAGACAGTGGGGTTTGTTAGAGTGGTAAAGGAAAGCCCAAGGGAAGCGAGGGAGGTGCAAATGATTGTACAGCCTGTTCAAGAAGTAATTGTTAAGAAGGTGCCAGATGTCTTTAAAGAATTTACTTGTGTGGGTAAAGATTACTCATGTGTATCAGGAGGAGCAGGTAAAGAAGTCACAATTTTAAGAGATACAGGGGCTAGTCAATCTTTAATGGTAAGAGATGAGGAATTATGTAGTTTGGGAAGAATGTTGCCAGAAAAGGTGGTGATATGTGGAATTCAGGGTGAGAGGAGTAGCGTTCCATTATATAAGGTAAGGTTGGAAAGTCCAGTGAAGAGTGATGAAGTGGTAGTAGGAGTAATAGATAAACTATCTTGTCCAGGAATACAGTTTATCTTGGGTAATGATATAGCTGGATCGCAGGTGGGAGTGAAGTCTACTGTGGTTGATAAGCCAGTGGAAAATCAGACAACTGAAGTGTTGAAGGACAAACATCCTGGGATTTTTACGGATTGAGTAGTAACAAGGTCGCAAAGTCACAGGTTAAGACAAGAGGAGAAATCAAAGAGTGAAGATGAAGTTGAAGTTGAAGTGCAATTATCAGAAACGATTTTTGATCAGATGGTTGGAAAAGAACAAGAACAGCTGGAGGATGAGGCGGATATTTTAAGTTCAGGAAAATTGGCAGAGTTACAACAGAAAGATGCAGAAATAAAACGGATATATCAGAAATCATATACAGAAGAGGAATCTGAGAGTATACCAGACTGTTATTACCGTAAAAATTATGTCTTGATGAGAAAATGGAGACCTGTACATATGCAGGCGGATGAAAAGTGGGCAGAAGTTCATCAAGTAGTGTTGCCGGTAGGGTATAGAAAGGAGGTGTTGCTAGTTGCACATGAGGTACCAGTGGGAGGTCATTTGGGAGAAAGGAAAACTCAAGCTAAAATCCAAAAACAATTTTACTGGCCTGGACTACAACAGATGTAGTTAAATTTTGCCAATCATGTCACACATGTCAAGTGATAGGGAAATCTCAAGCAGTGATAAAACCAACACCCGTAATACCCATTCCAGCATTTGAGGAACCTTTTACAAGGGTCCTAATCGATTGTGTAGGACCGCTTCCTAAAACAAAAAGTGGGAATCAATATCTTTTGCCTGTAATGGATGTGTCTACTAGGTTTCCAGAGGCCATTCCAGTACATAATATTACAGCTAAAAGGATTGTGGAGGAATTACTTAAAACTCTTTACTAGATATGGACTACCCACAGAAATTCAATCGGATCAAAAAACAAATTTTACTTCAAAGTTATTCAAATAAGTTATGGATAGCTTAGGAATAAAACAATTTAAATCAACTGCGTACCATCCAGAATCGCAGGGAGCGTCAGAAAGGTGGCAAACAGACATTAAAGACAATGTTGAGGACGTATTGTCAAGATTATCCAGAGGATTGGGATAAAGGAATTCCATTCGTATTGTTTACAATTAGGGATGCACCTAATGAGTCTATCAAATTTAGTCCTTTTGAACTAATTTTGGTCATGAGGTAAGAGGACCACTTAAATTGATTCAGGAAAAATTGCTGAGTGAGAAATCGGAAATTACACTATTGGATTACGTGTCAAATTTTAGGGAACGATTAAATAGAGCAGGTGAATTGGCGAGACAACATTTGAAAATTGCACAAAATGTGATGAAAGGGTAGCGGGCAAGAAATCCAAAGTTCGTAGTTTTGCCAGTGGGGATAAAGTTTTAGTGTTGTTACCAGTGGTAGGGGAGCCTTTAAAAGCTAGGTCTTGTGGACCGTATCAGATTGAAAGGAAATTAAGTGAGGTGAATTATGCGGTAAAACACCAGATAGAAGGAAGACTCACCGAGTGTGTCATGTGAATATGCTTAAAAGATACTTTGAAAGGAAAGGAGAGAAAAAGGAGGTTTTAATGATTCTAACTCAAAGTGACGAACCAAATCCAGATGACTGTGAATTTGACATACCTCAAGTTAAATTGGAAAATGAGAATGTTCTTAAAAATTGGGATGAATTGTTAAGTTACCTTCCAGAGGAAAAACGAACTGACCTGAAAGGATTAATGATATCACATGGGCACGTTTGTAGAGATAAATTGGGAAGTACTAAAATGGCTATACATGATGTAGATGTGGGAAATGCTGTTCCTATCAAGCAACATCCATATCGACTTAATCCTTTAAAATTGGCACAGGTTAACAAAGAGATTGAGAGTATGCTTAAAAATGGCATAATTGAAGTGGTTTGCAGCCAATGGAACTCACCCATAGTGATGGTACCTAAACCAGACGGTACCCAACGGTTGTGTGGGGACTATAGAAAGGTGAATGCAGTTACAAGAACGGACTCTTATCCTATCCCACTTTTGGAGGATTTCATTGAGAAAGTGGGACAGTCGGCTTTTATTTCCAACTTCCAGACATGGAAAGAACATTTTAAACATCGTTTGGAGTTCTTCGATCGACTTCAGGAGGCGGGCTTGGTGATGAACCTAGCAGAAAGTGAATTTGGAGAAGCCCGAATCACTTTCCTTGAGGAGTTTCCGTTATCCTCAAGACAAAGGGAAATAATGTGATTTCTTAACATGAATGAATTTGATCGAACCTTTGTGCAAAAGTTTTGTGGCGTGATTACTCCACTGCTGGACTTGCTAAAGAAACCTAAACAATTTCAATGGACAGTGGACTTTCAACAGGCATTTGACTGCCTGAAAGCTGTGATCACCAATACTCCTGTATTGGAGAATTGCAAGGGACTCTGTTGTCAGATTGAACTAAATTATCTGATTCTGAAGAGAAATGATGAGGAGTAGAGGAATGGATGGATCGTCAGAGACTTTGTTCAAAGAGACTGTCAATCGAGAAGGATTTCGGTTGGAGTAAGAAGAACAAAGAAAAATGGACTATATTATTATACCTGTTTGCGTGTGTTGTTTTCTTTAAATGAAAATGTATATTTACTGTGTGCATTTCTTAGTGGATGGTGCAAAATTGAAAAATGAAACCATCTTGAAATTGATGGTTTATTTTTTTTTCTTGGGGGGAGGTGTCATGCGAGAGTGCCTTTAAGAACTGGATGTTTAAGCAATGTACCTTTAAGAAAACAGTGATGTCATAGATTGGGTTGAGCTCAGCTCAGTTCAGCCATTTTGCAGTTTGGTTTTGCAGCTAGTTTGAAAAGTGCCTGGCTGGTTTTGCTGAGTGCAGTTTAAAAGTGCCTGACTGTTTTCTGTGAGCTGATTAAAAAGGTGAAAGCTAGTTTGAGACAGCAGCTTGAGAAGTTCTGGTTTGCTGTGAGTTGCTTGAAGGCAGAAAGCCAGTTTAAAAAGCAGTGGGTGTGGGGCTGTGTGTGTCCAGAGAGCTGCAGGAAGAAAGCAAGGTGCTGGAGCTGAAATCAACCAAGCTAATATATCTCTGCCATTCTACAGAAAATATATATATCCTTTAACCTGATGTGATACTGTTTAAAGGTGTTAAGTCTCTTGGAAGTTTGAAGGAACATTTTAAGGAGTTATTTACTGTTGCAATATTTTCTGAGTTATCTTTGAAGTAAGGGGTGTTAAGAGATCCAATGTTTATTTAAGATGTTAAGTTGAGTTCATGGAATAAACAGTGTTTTGTGTTTAAAAACCCACTTGTCAATAATTGAAATACCACACCGAGGGAAGAAGCCGTGTGCTTGGAAAAGCAACAAATCCATTAAAGGGAGAGGTTGGTTGAACTCCATGATACATTTTGGGGTTCTGAAACGCCTCGCCCATAACAATATGAAGGCCAGGAGTACTATTTTGAGGCCCCAGAAGGAGCTAATAACTTTATCAAGGAGCATAAAGTGGGGAGAGAACTAAACTGAACAATTTTGGGAGACGGAGGTGCTAGCACTTTGAATATGAGTAGAGTGGAGGTTGGGTGGGGTTCTTCTTTTACTGTTGGGTTGACAAATGGTAGCGGGGTGAAATGTTTGTAAGGGACGGCCGTCCCCATCCCTTTCCTGCTGCCTGGGAAAGTGACTTGTGGTTCGAGATCAGTGTTTGTTCAGGTGGGGGAGGGGGAGGTCAGCGGGGTGCCTTCTTCACAGAACAGGGGGGTGAGGGCAGGGGACAGGGGCAGGAGGAGTAGGGGGTCAGTGGGAGGAGCCTTTGGGCAGGAGTTGCCACGTTGGAAGGTAATGCTGGTGAACGGAAGTGTGGTGGGGGAGAAGGCCGAGAGAGGTGGCCTTAAGGGGGAAGGGCGGGGAGGGTGGGGGAGTGGAAAGGGAGGGTGATGCGAAGAGGCAAGGTTGGAGAAGAAACATGGTCAGGGGCCATCTTGGGCCACGTATAGGGGGTAGAGCCAAAAGCAGAGGATGGTGGATGGTAGAGGGGAATAAAGGCGTAAGCCCCCAGTAAGGGCTGATAATGTGGAACGTGCGAGGACTCAATGGATCAGCGAAAAGATCTTGGGTCTTTGCGCACCTTAGGAGCTTGAAAGCGGAGGTGGTCTTTCTGCAGGAGACGCACCTCCACATGATAGACCAAATTAGGCTAAGGAAGGGGGGGGGGGGGGTGGGTCAGCTTTTCCACTTGGAGTTTGATTCACAGTCACGGCGGATGGCAATTTTGATGAGTAAGAAAACTGGGTTTGTGAGTGCGAAGGAAGTGAGGGACCCGGACGGGAGATATGTGATTGTGAGTGGGGTATTAGAAGGGATGCTGGTGGTGTTGGTAAATGTGTATGCACCGAATTGGGATGACGTAGGTTTAATGAGGGGGTTGTTGCCGTAAATCCCGGTCATGGCTACGCACCAGCTGATTATGGCAGGAGATTTTAATTGTGTTCCAGAGCCGAGGGTAGATAGATCGAGCCTCAGGTCAATGGATAGGATACATATGACAAAGGAGCTGGGTGGATTTATGGAAAAGATGGGTATGGTGGACCCATGACGCTTCAAGAACGCAGGGGGAAGGGAGTATTCTATTTTTTGCATGTGTACAGTGTGTATTCCAGAATTGACTTTTTTGTGGTGAGCCGGAAGGTTTTGGTCAGGGTGGAGGGGGCAGAGTATGCGGGGATAGTAATCTCGGACCATACATCGCATTGGCTGGAGATTTGGCTTAGATCGGGATTGGAGCAGAGACCGGGGTGGAGGCTTGATTCGGGGTTGTTGGCAGATAGAAGGTTTTGTGAAAAGTGCAGGCTGTGATTAAAGATTCTAGAGAATTGAACCAAAACAGGGAGGTGTTAGCGGCCAACCTTTTGGGAAGCGCTAAAAGCGGCGAGATTATCTTGTTCAAGGCACATGCGGATAGGGAAAAGAGGGAGGAATATGAACGTCTAATGAACAAGATATTGGAGGTGGATATGGAGTACCCGAGGGCGCCCACCACGGATGGAATGGCGAGGAGGAAAAAATTACAGGGGCAATTTGATAGTCTGACAATGGGGAGGGTGGTAGGACAGCTGAGTAGGGCAAGAGGGGTGCAGTACGAATACGGGGAGAAGGCGAGTAGAATCTTAGCACATCAGCTATGGAGGCAGGCCGCCTCCAGGGAAGTATCGAAGATACGGACTGGGGCAGGGGAGGTGATGTCAGAGCCAGGGAAGGTAAACGAGGCGTTTAGGGATTATTATATGGAGCTGTACAGGGTGGACCCGGGGGGCAATAAGGGACGGTTCTTAGACGAACTGGAGTTTCCACAGTTGAAGGAAGAGAAGAGGCAGGCGCTAGAGGAGCCCCTGGGGCTGAGGGAGATATTGGACAATATCAGGGGGATGAAGTCGGGGAAGGTTCCCGGGCCTGACAGTAACCCGGCGGAATTTTGTGAGGAATTCCTAACGGACCTGGCACCACATCTCTTGGGGGCATTTAATGAGGCGTTGGAGAAGGGGGAGCTGCTGGAGGCGATGACGCAGGGAATGATCACATTATTCCCCAAAAAGGGGATGAACCTGTTGGACTGTGGATCGTATAGGCCCATATCGTTGTTGAATACAGATGTGAAAGTGCTGGCTAAGTTGGTGGCGGGAAGGATGGAAGGTTTTGTCCTGGGGATGGTTGCGGAGGACTAAACAGGCTTCATAAAGGGCAGGCAGCTTTCCAGCAATATAAGGAGACTGTGACATGTGATCATGATCCCATCAAGAGCTCAAGTACTAGAGGTAATGGTGTCCATGGATGCGGAGGAGGAACTCAACCGGGTGGAGTGGCGGTACTTGTTTGAGTTCCTGGAAAGGTTTGGGTTTGGGCCAAAATTTGTGCAATGGGTTACATGTGGCACCGAGGGCGGGTTTGCGGACCAATGACATGGGTTCACGGAACTTTGAACTACACAGGTACAAGGCAGGGGTGCCCGCTGTCACAGCTGTTGTTTTTGCTGGCTATAGAGCCTCTGGCAATGGCACTTAGGGGTCGCGAGGGATTACGAGGGGAGCATCGGGTGTCGCTATATGCGGACCTCCTACTTCGGACCCGTTGGAGAGTATGGAATACATCCTGTACACATCTGCAAAAAAGGAATACTCCCTTCCCCCTGCGTTCTTGATGTGCCATGGGTCCACCAAACCTATCTTTTCCATAAATCCGCCCAGCTCCTTTGTCATATGTATCCTACCCACTGACCTGGGGCTCGATCTATCGACTCTCGGCTCCAGAACACAATTAAAATCTCCTCCCATAATCAACTGGTGCGTGGCCATGTCCGGGATTGCTGCCTATTGGGGCCGTTTGGGGAGATCTCGGGATATATGTTAAAGGTAGGGAAAAGCGAAGTGTGAACGAGTTGGGTTGGCGAGCCAATCTCGGGGGGATGCCATTTAAGGTGGCCAGAGGCAGGTTTAGATACCTGAAGATTCAGGTAACGAGGGAATGGGTGATGCTGCACAAATGGAATTTAACAAAACTAGTGGAGGAGGCTAGGGAGGATCTCAAGAGGTGGGACACGCTGCACTTGACTTGGGCAGGGAGAGTCCAAGTGGTGAAGATGAACATTCTGCCGAGGTTCCTGTTCATAATCCAGACACTCACGATCTTTATACCGAAGGCCTTCTTTCGAAAACTAGACACGATTGTTTCGGACTTTGTGTGGGCAGGGAAGGTGCTAAGGGTTAAGTGGACCCTGTTACAGAGGCAGAAGTGTGGGTTGGTGTTGCCGAACCTGCTACATTACTATTGGGCGGCGAACGTGGAGAAAGTGAGGCGATGGTGGGAAGGAGATGGGGCAGAATAGGTTAGGATGGAGGAGGAATCCTGTAGGGGGTCCAGTTAAAGGGCTGTGGTGATGGCGGCATTGCCAATGGCACCAAGTAGATATTCAAAGAGCCCAGTGGTGCAGTCCACAGTGAAGATCTGGAACCAGCTGAGGCGACACTTTAGGATAGAGGGGATGTCGGTTTTAACGCCGTTGTGTGAAAACCATGGTTCTGAGCCGGGGGGATAGATGGCACGTATAGAACATGGAACATACAGTGCAGAAGGAGACCACCCGGCCCACCGAGTCTGCACCGACCCACCGAAGCCCCCACCTCCACCCCATCCGCGTAACCCAATAACCCCTCCTCACCTTTTTGGTCACAAGGGGCAATTTATGTGGGAGGAAACCGGAGCACCCTGAGGAAACCCACGCAGACACGTTCTCCCTGTGACTGCGTGGGTTTCTTCCAGGTGCTCCGGTTTCCTCCCACAGTCCAAAGAAGTGCAGGTTAGGTGGATTGGCCATGACAAATTGCCCTTTGTGTCCAAAAAGGTTAGGAGGGGTTAGTGGGTTACGGGGATAGGGTGGAAGTGAGGGCTTAAGTGGGTCGGTGCAGGCTCGATGGGCCGAATGGCCTCCATCTGCACTGTATGTTCTATGTCTATGTCCTGAAACAGAACTTATCACGGTGCCCCTTCAATTGGCCCAAAAGTGCAGTAGTCAAGTCTTCACACAAGGCCTTATCCGCACTATTTTTCAACTGTACCATTCCTTCAGCTGGGGAAATGGTACTGTTCCAGTTCTATTATGAGACAAGCTGCCAACGCCGCACCTCCATGACCATCCAAGGAGAGCATTACGCTTCGAAGAGAGCATTATGTGCATGTTGCCCACTCTCTGACCACTGTCCTGCCTCCCCGCTAATCCTGGAGCCTATTGGGATTTTGGTGGATATCCCTATCCTCCCCCCCGAATCATCTTCTGTTGGTGTCCCAATGCCTCATGTCAAGCTGACCCCTCCCCATCTTGAAGCCATTTGCACTGTGACCTACTGAGACCCCCCATATCAGACCATTCAGACCCCGCTCTTCATTACCAGTTTCCCATTTACAGACTGCAGATGCCATCCTGATCATGATTGTGCTATCTGCGGCCCAATACCAAATGAACAACCTCCAGGAGCGAGATGTGTGGGATCTGCGATGATATGCATAATGTAAGTTTGTAGATAATGTTATGCCCAATCTCTAGGTGGCATTGCAAACGCATCACGCCACCGTGTGATCTGGCAGTTAGTCGTGCTGGTGCTTGCAGTAGTTTCACGAGAGTTGTTTAGTGTTAGTTGATTGTTCGTTAATTTGTCCTAGTTATCTTACCACGCAGTTTGTTCTATAATAAATTATTTTAAACTACATGGTCCGTAGATTATCATTCACTTCAGCCAGTCTACAGAACATGACATGGTACCAGGATTAATGATTTAACCACAACTTGAAGATTCTGTACAAGAAAATTCTAACCACTGAAGTTAACTCTGCAGGATAAGAAAGGAAACAAATCTTTGCGACTAACCTTGCAAGCTACTGGCATCTTGTGCTCAACACGGTAAAACTTCGAAGCCTGGAATGGAAGGTATCAAGGCACCTCAACAGCTTAGGTTAACCGGTAATGTAGACAAAAATTGGAGGGTATTTAAGCAGCAGTTCTAACTGTATGGTGCAGCGCTTGGTCTGCAGGCATAGCCCGATGAGAGCCGCATTGCGTTGCTGCTCACTGTAGCAGGTCCCAAGCAATTGAGATCTTAAATACTTTTCCATTTGAGGACGAGGCTGCGTCAAAAGCTTTGAAGAAGTGCTTAAAAGATTGGCTCAACATTGCTCCCCGAGAAAAGGGGAGCGCTATGAATTCCATATGCACACCCAGAATGCGGGAGAGGCTTCGACAGCTTCCTCACTGACTTGTGATTGAAAGCAGTCATGCAACTTCGGCACACTCCAGTCTCAATGATACAAGACCAAATAGTTTTTGGAATCCCCAATAATAAAGTGTGCAAGCGGCTACTACAGGAAACAGACCTGACACTTGAAAGTGGCATTCAATTATGTCACAGTAGTGAGTTTGCTGCAAAGCAGCTCGACATGTTGAATCTCCGTAGTTTTGACCCAAAGGCAGAAGAGGCGGCAGTCGCCATTAGTGTGGTGACGCAGTTGAATAAAAAACGTGCTCCCAATGCGGGCGGCCATTTTGAGCGGCCGACCCGATCCTCCATGATATGCCAGCGATGCAGCATGCAACATTTGCCACGAAGATGTCCAGCTTTGGGACTGATCTGTTCCAAATGTGGCAGGGCAACCACTTTACCTGGAAATGTTACTCACATTGGACACTGGAGCGACCAAAGCCTGTTCACTTGGTGGAGGAGACAGACAGCAAAGTCATGCCTGTCGTTGATACGATTTTCAGTGAGAGCACATCAACTGTGAACAGACAACTGGAAACTGAAGAAATAATACCCATTTTGGAGAAATTGGATCCAGAGAAGTACGATGATTTATCCTAAACCCATGGAATAGTTCTTGCAACGGATTCCCAAGTACTCGAGGCCAGTCCATCAAAAGATTTGCAGGAAGAACAGATGGATACATCTTCGTGCAGTTCTCCAGCAAAAGACAAAGCATGTATCTTTATATCAGATGAGGATGAACCACTCATTGAGGCAAAATCTCAGTGACAAAGAAATGCCTAATGTTGAGGACATTGATCTAGCTCAGATACCGGAATGCACGGGTTTACAGATCATTCCTGAAGTCGAGGGGACAGCACGGTGGTGCAGTGGTTAGCACTGCTGCCTCACGGCGCCGAGGTCCAATGTTCGGTCCCAGGCTCTGGGTCACTGTCCGTGTGGAGTTTGCACATTCTCCCCGTGTTTGCGTGGGTTTTGCCCCCACAACCCAAAAATGTGCCGGGTAGGTGGATTGGCAACGCTAAATTGCCCCTTAATTGGAAAAATTAATTGGGTACTCTAAATTCCTGAAGTCGCACACTTGCCTGCAACTTCGAATGCATCCAAAAGTATGCTGACATAAGATGCATCACCAGTTGACGGGTGTACGGTACAGCGTTCGAGCGCAAGCACCATGGATCACCCAAAACCCCTCAATCCAGCAGAAGATCCAGAAGCAGCTGTTGCACCAAGGGATCCAGAATCAGCTAATCCCTTGGCTGAGACCAGCACAAGAATGATGCTCTGGGTTCAGAGGCAGATGTCAGTGTGGACCATACCAATTTCACGATTCCACTAAAGCCAGGAAGAAAAGGAGAAGAAAAAAGCGCCATTTCAAAAGGCTGAAAGAAAGGCTGAAAGAGTTGGTGACTCAAAGACCAGAAAGAAAACCGGTCTTTCGGAAAAAAGAACAAGAACACATATTTGGTCAATGCTCAGGCGACCAAGAGAAGATGGCATTAACCTGAAAGACTGAACGTGTAGTGAACGGTGTACAGGATCACGTGTATATAATTATGCATATCATGTTGAAATGTAAAAAGTGACTTCATGCTTGTAAATAATTTTCTTTTTACAAGGAAAGGGGATACGATGATCTGCATTATTATGGGCCAGGGTTTAGAGAACCCCAAAGTGTATTATGGAGTTCACCTGACCCACAACTTTTACTAGACTGTGGTATGGGAAGCACACGGCCCACTCGACAGGTGTGGTACAGCAGAAATGGAAAAGTATTTTTTAAAGCAAAACAATGTTTATTCTATGAACTCAAGTTAATCTTTTTAAAACATAGTGAACATCTTAGCAACCATTAATTCAAATACAACCCCCAAAGAATACAACGCTAAGTAGTCCTTTAAGCTTTCCTTTTTAACATCCATACGACTTAAAAACAAAACCTTTAGCAGAAGCACATCAGATTAAAGTCACTACTGAAAACATTTATAATTCTGAATTCACCAAATTGTCACGAGATAGTCTTTGGGTGGCAGAGAGAACAGCAGTACACCTGCTTGGTCTGGCTTCAGCTCCAACACTGAAAACGAAACTAAACCACACCCTGCAGCCTGCTCAAAAATGAAAGCAAAAAGCTGACAGACAGCCGAGCTCCACCCACTCTCTGACATCATTGCAGTAGTAAGCACCCATTTCTTAAAGGTACTCCCACTACAGATATTTATATACACACCCATTTATAAATGCTCATTTCTTAAAGATATTCTCACATGACAGCATAATGTAACTTTGTACATACTGTTATGCACGATCTCCAACCACTCGGTGGCATTGCAAACCCATCACGTCACCATGTGATCTGGGAGTTGGTTGTGCTGGCAGATAGTCGTATTTGCAGCAGTTCCACGAGAGTTGCTTAGTGTTAGTTTTTTGTTCGTTAATTTGTCCTAGTTATCTTACCACGCAGTTTGTTCTATAATAAATTATTTTAAACTACGTTTTTTAAAAAGCGGGAGAGGAGCCGGAGATTTAAAAGCAGGAGAGGAGCTGGAGGTTTAAAAGCGCGGGAGAGGAGCCACCTCCTCTAACCTAAGGGGTTGAGTGAATATCAGGTAACCTCTTTCTTTCTTTTTCTTGTTTTATCCGCAAGTTATCTAGAGGGGATGGCAGGGAAGGCAGTGCAATGTTCCTCCTGCAGAATGTTTGAGGTGAGGGACACTGTCAGTGTCTCTGCTGATTTCACCTGTGGGAAATGCACATCTCCAGCTCCTCAAAAACCGCGTTAGGGAACTGGAGCTGGATGAACTTCAGATCATTCGGGAGACAGAGGTGGTCATAAATAGAAGCTTCAGGGATGTAGTTATTCCGAAGATTGAAGATAGATGGGTGACGGTGAGAGGGGCTGGGAGGAAGCAGTCAGTACAGGGATCCCCTGTGGTCGTTCCCCTTAGTAACAAGTATACCGCTTTGGATACTGGTGGGGGGGAAGCCTCACCATGGGTAAGCCATTGGGTACAGGTCTCTGGCACAGAGTCTGTCCCTGTTGCTCAGAAGGGAAGGGGGAGAGGAGTAGAGCATTAGTCATTGGTGACTCCATAGTTAGGGGGACAGATAGGAGATTCTGTGGGAATGAGAGAGACTCGCGGTTGGTGTGTTGCCGCCCAGGTGCAAGGGTCCGTGATGTCTCGGATCGTGTTTTCGGGATCCTTAAGGGGGAGGGGGAGCAGCCCCAAGTCGTGGTCCACATAGGCACCAACAACATAGGTAGGAAAAGGGATGGGGATGTAAGGCAGGTATTCAGGAAGCTAGGGTGGAATCTTAGAGCTAGAACAATCAGAGTTATTATCTCTGGGTTGTTATCCGTGCCACGTGCTAGCGAGACGAGGAATAGGGAGAGGGAACAGTTGAACACGTGGCTACAGGGATGGTGCAGGAGAGAGGGATTCAGATACCTGGATAATTGGGGCTCATTCTGGGGTAGGTGGGACCTCCACAAACGGGATGGTCTACACGGGTACAGAGGGGTACCAATATCCTGGGGGGGAAATTTGCTAATGCTCTTCGGGAGGGTTTAAACTAATTCAGCAGGGGGATGGGAACCTGAATTGTAGCTCCATTGTGCAGGAGGTTGAGAGTAGGGAGGTCATGAGTAAGGTTTCAAGGTCGCACGAGTGTACCGGCAGGCAGGAAGGTGGTTTAAAGTGTGTCTACTTCAACGCCAGGAGCATCTGGAATAAGGTGGGCGAACTTGCAGCATGGGTTGGTACCTGGGACTTCGATGTTGTGGCCATTTTGGAGACATGGATAGAGCAGGGACAGGAATGGTTGGTGCAGGTTCCGGGGTTTAGAAGTTTCAGTAAGCTCAGGGAAGATGGTAAAAGAGGGGGAGGTGTGGCATTGTTAGTCAAGGACAGTATAACGGCGGCAGAAAGGACGTTTGATGAGGACTTGTCTACTGAGGTAGTATAGGCTGAGGTTAGAAACAGGAAAGGAGGTCACCCTGTTGGGAGTTTTCTATAGGCCTCCGAAAAGTTCCAGAGATGTAGAAGAAAGGATTGCAAAGATGATTCTGGATAGGAGCGAAAGTAACAGGGTACTTGTTATGGGGCACTTTAACTTTCCAAGTATTGACTGGAAACGCTGTAGTTCGAATACTTTAGATGGGTCAGTTTTTGTCCAATGTGTGCAGGAGGGTTTCCTGACACAGTATGTAGATAGGCCAACAAGAGGCGAGGCCACATTGGATTTGGTACTGGGTAATGAACCAGGCCAGGTGTTAGATTTGGAGGTAGGTGAGCACATTGGTGATAGTGACCACAATTCTGTTACGTTTACTTTAGCGATGGAAAGGGATAGGTATATACCGCAGGGCAAGAGTTATAGCTGGGGGAAAGGCAATTATGATGCGATTAGGGAAGACTTAGAATGCATAGGATGGGGAAGGAAACTGCAGGGGATGGGCATAATTGAAATGTGGAGCTTGTTCAAGGATCAGCTACTGCGAGTCCTTGATAAGTATGTACCTGTCAGGCAGGGAGGAAGTGGTCGAGCGAGGGAACCGTGGTTTACTAAAGTAGTTGAATCACTTGTCAAGAGGGAGAAGGAGGCTCATGTAAAGATGAGATGTGAAGGTTCAGTTTGGGCGCTTGAGAGTTACAAGTTAGCCAGGAAGGAACTAAAGAGAGAGCTAAGAAGAGCCAGGGGCACATGAGAAGTCCTTGGCAGGTAGAATCAAGGAAAACCCTAAAGCTTTCTATAGGTATGTCAGGAATAAAAGAATGACTAGGCTAAGAGTAGGGCCAGTCAAGGACAGTAGTGGGTAGATGGGCGTGGAGTCCGAAGAGATAGGAGAGGCGCTAAATGAATATTTTTCGTCAGTATTCACACAGGAAAAAGACAATGTTGTCGAGGAGAATACTGAGATACAGGCTACTAGACTAGAAGGGATTGAGGTTCATAAGGAGGAGGTGTTAGCAATTCTGGAATGTGTGAAAATAAATAAGTCCCCTGGGCCGGATGGGATTTATCCTAGGATTCTCTGGGAAGCTAGGGAGGAGATTGCAGAGTCTTTGGCTTTGATCTTTAAGTCATCTTTGTCTACAGGAATAGTGCCAGAAGACTGGAGGATCGCAAATGTTGTCCTCTTGTTCAAGAAGGGGAGTAGAGACAACCCCGGTAACTATAGACCAGTGAGCCTTACTTCTGTTGTGGGCAAAGTCTTGGAAAGGATTATAAGAGATAGGATTTATAATCATCTAGGAAGGAATAATTTGATTAGGAATAGTCAACAAGGTTTTGTGAAGGGTAGGTCGTGCCTCACAAACCTTATTGAGTTCTTTGAGAAGGTGAGCGAACAGGTGGACGAGGGTAAAGCAGTTGATGTGGTGTATATAGATTTCAGTAAAGTGATTGATAAGGTTCCCTACGGTAGGTTATTGCAGAAAATACAGAGGCATGGGATTGAGGGTGATTTAGCGGTTTGGATCAGGAATTGGCTCGCTGTAAGAAGACAGAGGGTGGTGGATGATGGGAAATGTTCAGCCTTGAGTTCAGTTACTAGTGGTGTACCACAAGGATCTGTTTTGGGGCCACTGCTGTTTGTTATTTTTACAAATGACTGGAGGAGGGCGTAGAAGATGGGTGAGTAAATTTCTGGATGACACTAAAGTCGGTGGAGTTGTGGACAGTGTGGAAGGATGTTGCAGAATACAGAGGGACATAGATAAGCTGCAGAGGTGGGCTGAGAAGTGGCAAATGCAGTTTAATTTTGGAAGGAGTAACAGGAATACAGAGTACTGGGCTAATGGTAAGATTCTTGGTAGTGTGGATGAGCAGAGAGATCTCAGTGTCCATGTACATAGATCCCTGAAAGTTGCCACCCAGGTTGATAGGGTTGTTAAGAAGGCGTACGGTGTGTTAGCTTTTATTGGTAGAGGGATTGAGTTTCGGAGCCATGATGTCATGGTGCAGCTGTACAAAACTCTGGTGCGGCCGCATTTGGAGTATTGCGTGCAATTCTGGTCGCCGCATTATAGGAAGGATGTGGAAGCATTGGAAAGGGTGCAGAGGAGATTTACCAGGATGTTGCCTGGTATGGAGGGAAGATGTTATGAGGAAAGGCTGAGGGACCTGAGGCTGTTTTCGTTAGAGAGAAGAAGGTTAAGAGATAATTTAATAGAGGCATACAAGATGATCAGAGGATTAGATAGGGTGGACATTGAGAGCCTTTTTCCTCGGATGGTGATGGCTAGTATACCTTTGTTGGGAATGAAACTAATGCCGCCGCACCAGAGTTTTGTACAGCTGCACCACGACATCATGGCTCCGAAACTCAATCCCTCTACCAATAAAAGCTAACACACCGTACGCCTTCTTAACAACCCCTTTCAACCTGGGTGGCAACTTTCAGGGATCTATGTACATAGCTTTAAATTGAGGGGAGATAGATGTAGGACCGATGTCAGAGGTAGGTTCTTTACTCAGAGAGTAATAAGGGCGTGGAATGTCCTGCCTGCAACAGTAGTGGACTCGCCAACACTAAGGGCATTCAAATGGTCATTGGATAGACAGATGGACGATAATGGAATAGTGTAGATGGGCTTTAGATTGGTTTCACAGGTTGGTGCAACATCGAGGGCCGAAGGGCCTGTACTGCGTTGTAATGTTCTTTTGTTCTATTACATGTTCTGTGGATTATCATTCACATTGGCCAGTCTCCAGAACATGACAGGACCGATCACTCCTTGCTCACCATGCTGTGCACCAGCGACACAGGACTGACAGGCCCTTCATCTCCCTTGACTGGTACTAGGATATGTGTGTCAGGCACAGCCTTGTCGCATGGTGCGCCCAGCCTCAGGATTGTCTCTGATTTCTGTCCCCAACCATATGGTACCCACAGGTCCAGGACTGCCTCAGACATATGCCCCCACTTCCTTCCCCCACCCCCTTTTCATGTTCTGTCCACCCCTTTCCTCCTGTGTTCCAGTCAATACCCCCCCCCCCCCCATTCTTCCCCGCTCCGTTTATATGTCTCTGGTTCACACCTTTCCTTGCCTCTGTGTAGTTTCACTCCCAACACTGTAGCCATCTGGGATGGCCACTTTCAGCATATAAAATGGACACTCGCAGAGCATACAGGTAAAAATGGACAATGCAAAGTAACAAGCAGGCACAGAGCCTGAATGTGTATTTAGAAGACAGACTGCAGACAGAACAGAAACTCTTGGCCGATTTGCACATTGATGGCCCATCTCCGATAAACAAAGGACTTGTGCTGAGGTAACCGATACCATCCCAGACATTCTGGCGCCACTACCTCAGCAAGAAGACACAAACAAAGCAAAGCCAACGGACACTTCGGACACGCCCCGCCATCAAGGCACCCGCCCCTTTATTGGCTCAGATCGATGGCAGTGATCGAGAAGCAGCCCAATTGATTGGGACCAAGTTTAAGGCCCGCCTAAAAGCACGCAAAGCCCCCCCCCCCCCCCCCCCCGAGTATAAGAAGGAACCCTGCCATGTGTTCCCTCTCTTGGAATCGGCTCTCAACTGGAGAGACCCTTCCACCTGCACCACCAGAAGTAAGTTCAAGTTCGACGCTCGCTACCAGATGGACTACCATAGCTATCCTCCTGCTACTTCTTCGAATCCAACAGCCTCAGATCCGAACAACAGCCACTGTTCCTCTGACCTAAGTGAGCACCCGAAGTTAACTATATGTGTTAGTGATAGACATAGTTTAGCCTGTAGTGTTATTGTGCTTGAGTAAATCATACTGTGTGTAAATAAAGTATCATTGACTTTGAATTAACTAACTGGTGTATTGGCTCTTTGATCGGTATTCGATTGAACCTTGCGGCGGTACCAAGAGATACCTGGCGACTCTGAAAGCATATTCATAATTAAGATTAAGAAAGGCGACCTTATTAACCGCCATATTTATAGCCACAAAAGAGAGCAACAACACCCAGTCAAGCATATGCCTCAAAGCTTATTCCTGTATCTCCGATCAATCTCACTCCCACCCCAGTCACGTGTGTGCCGTTCAACCACCCCCCCCCCCCCCTTGCCTTCCCACTAATCTTGCCTGAAGAATCCCGGCCCAGAGTCGGAGCAACCACAAACAAAGCACAATGAGAAATAGGTGATCGCTGCACACACAAACCCTGAAGTTGCAAGTAAACCACAGATTCATGACGGTCGAATCAGCCGCCGGCATGACCATTTGATTTGGAGTAGGTGGGCATGATTCCAGTGAACTGAGTTTTTAATGAGCATTCATGAAATGCAAAGATATGCAAATACAGTTCCTGACCTGGCATGGTGTGCAACCCAACCTGCCATGAAATTTGGGAGTGGAAAACTGCAATCCATTTTTACACCAGTGGGAACCTGACTTTTGGCCGCACACCAAATTTTCCATTCCTGCTGAACAAAATGCCTGCCACTGAAGGGACCGGAAAATTCTGCCCAGAAGAACAGTTTGTAAGAGCTTTTGTAAGTATATTTGGGGCGGCACGGTGGCACAGTGGTTAGCACTGCTGCCTCACTGCTGGGACCCGAGTTCAATTCCGACCTCCGGCGATTGTCTGCGTGGAGTTTGCACTTCCTCCCCGTGTCTGTATGAGTTTCCTCCAAGTGCTCCGGTTTCCTCCCACAGTCCAAAGATGTGCAGGTTAGGTGGATTGGCCATGCTAAATTGCCCCTTAGAGTCCAGGGATGTTCAGGTTAGTTTGGGTTACAGGGATGGGTCAGGAGAGTGGGCCTGGGTAGGGTGCTCTTTCAGAGGGTCGGTGCAGACTCGCTGGGCTGAATGGCTGGCTCCCTTCTCCACTGTAGGGATTCTCTGATTCTATTCAATGATTTTACGAAAAAGGCAGAGTGCAGCTAAAGTAATCGCTGGTCACTTAGAATCAGAGACAGGAGAATTATCATGGGGAATGCGGAAATGGCAAAGGCACGATAAATATTTTGTGTCTGGTCTTTATAATATACAACACAAGTTACATACCAGAAATATAGCGTACCCTCGGGACTAAAACAAGAGTGAGGGAATTAGGTAATTAATATGAGCAGAGAAAAAGCATTGGAAAAATTTGAAATATGAGAAATTCCCAGAGCCAGATGGTCTACACCGTACGGTTCTTTAAGAGAGAGCTGCAGAGATAGTGGATGCACTAACTATGAATTTCTAAAATTGTTTATATTCGAGAATGGTCCCATCAGATTGGAAGTTGGTAAATGTAATACCACTTTGTGAGAAAGGAGGAAGGGAGAAACAGTGAATTATAGACCAGTTTGCCTAATGTTAGACATTGTGAAAATGCTGAAATCTATTAATAATAATAATCTTTATTATTGCCAAAGAAGTTTTAACAATACACTCAGAAAAGTATAAGATGATTCGGGACAAATCAGTATGATTTTACAAAAAGATAATCCTGATGGACTAATTAGAGTTTTTTGAGGCTGTAATTAGTAAGGTAGATAAAGGAGAACCAGTAGGTGGAGTATAACTGGATTTTTCAAAAGGCTATCGATAAGTTATCACACTTAAAAGTTAATAGGCAAAGGCTCATGGAGTCTGGGGTAATATATGAACATAGAGGATTGGTTGAGAGGAAGCAAAGAGTGGGTATATAGAAGGCATTTTCAAGTTCACAGGCTATGAATAGTGAAGTGCCGGGCGGATCAGTGCTGAGGCCTCAGCTATTTACAATCTAAATTAATGACTTAGGGCAAGGACCAGAAATTAATGCATCTATGTTTTATGATGGTACAAAACTCGGTGGAAAGGTAAGCTGTGAGAATACAAAGGCTGTAAAGAGATAGAGGCAGGTTAAGTAAGTAGGCAACAAGATAGCGGATGGAGTATAATGCAGGGAAGTGTGAAGTTATTGGGCTTGATTCTCCGCAGCCCGGTGCCGTAATTGTGGCTGGCGTCGGTGCGGAGAATCCAGTTTCACGACGTAATCGGGCGCGGCGCCGGTCCGGCAACTCTTACAGCCACCGAAAATCAGCGTCGCCACGGAGTACACCACGCGGCCGGGGGCCCATTGCCAGAGGCCCGCCCAGCAAACCTCCGCTCCTGACCGACCGAGTTCCCGACGGCGTGGAACTAACCACCTATTGCCGGTTGGGATGCTGGTGTGGCGGCTGCGAACTCAGTCCGCGGCCACCCTGGTCTGGGGAGGGAAAATCGGAGACCAAGGGGGGCCTTCTTGATAGCCGGTGATTAAATCTGCGGGGTTACATGCTCAGGCATGTGGTCGATCGAGGGTTTATTTCTTTTGTCCGTGATGGAGCACGGCGCGGCCGCTGGAGGTCGCCGCCGTGCGCATGCGCGGCCTCTGACCCGGAAGTGCGGGGGCCCATATCTGCAGAAAAAGCTGCGAGATTCACTCCGGGTCCCTGCAAGCCCCCTGCAGGGCTTAGAATTCATTTAACTTTTTTCTACGAATTTCGGGAGTAAAACTCCACCGTTTTTACGCGAACGTGGGGACATAGTCTCATTTTGGGAGAATCCAGCTCATTCACTTTGGTCATAAGAATAGAAAAGCAGAATATTTTTTGGAAGGTGTGAAATCATTGATATTCAGAGAGATTTGGTTGTGCTCATACAAGGGATGCAGAGAGGTAGCATGCAGGTACAATGCATGCAGGTGCAGCAAGCAATTAAGAAGGCAAATGGCATGTTGGCCTTTATTGTAAGGGGATTGAAGTACAGAAATGAAGAAGTCGTGCAACAATTGTACAGTGCTTTTCTGAGGCCACATATTTAAAGGATGCAATGGAGGCGGTCAAGTAAAGCTTCACTAAATTGACCCCTGAGATGAGGGCGTTATCTTCTCATGAGTCTGAGTAAATTGGGCTGATATTCCACGAAGTTTAGAAGAATGAAAGGTAATCCCATTTAACCATTCAAAACTCTGTAGGGGCTTGAGAGGGCAGATGCTCTGAGGTTGTTTCTGTTAGTTGGAGAGTCTAAAACACAGGGGCACAATTTCAGGATCAGGGTCGGATCATTTGTGACTGAGATGAGGAGAAATTACTTCACTCAAGGATTGTGAACCTTTGGAATTCTGACCCCAGAGGCAGTGAATGCTCCATGGTTGGAAACATTTGAGGCTGGGACAGACAGATTTTTGGTGTTTCAGGGGATCAAGTGATATAGGGAGCAGATGGGAAACTGGAGTTCAAATCCAAGTCAGTCATGATCACATTGAAATGGCTGAGCAGACTCTATGAGTCATATTGTTTACTCCTGCTCCTAATTTTCTGTCTTGTATGATTGGGACAATGTCCTCGGCCCAATTATCTTCAGCTGTTTCATCAATCATCTTTTCTCCATCATAAGGTCAAAAGTTGGAATATTCACTGAAGATTACAGTGTTCAGTTGCATTTGCAATTGCTGAATGAAGCAGTCCATGCCCACAAGAATCAAGGCTTGGACAACATCTAGAGGTAGGCTGGTAAATGGCAAGTATTATTTGTGACATGTAAGCACAAGGCAGTGACCATCTCTAACAAGGGAGTTTAACTTTTAGCTTTGACAAAGGGTCATCTGGACTCGAAACGTCAGCTCTTTTCTCTCCCTACAGATGCTGCCAGACCTGCTGAGATTTTCTCTTTGGTTTAACTACCTCACTTCGTCGTTGAAACGCATTACCATCATCAAATTCCCCAACAGGCTGGGATTCTCAAGGATCTGAAACCTCATTAGACTAGCCACATAAATGCTGCGGCTATAAAAGCAGGTCAGAGATATTCTGCAGCGAGTCACTCACTTTCTGACGCCTCAATGCCTTCCTATTGTTTAAAAGGCATAAGACAGGAGTGTGATGGAATATTCTTGACTTGTCTGGATGAGTGCAAATCTGATAAAATGAAGAAATTTGACAGCATCCAGGACAAAGCACCTCACACTTACAGCAGCTTGCCACCACCTTAAACATTCATTTGTTCCAAAACAGTGCAACATGGCAGCAGTTTGTACCGTCCACAAGATGCACTGCACCAACTCTTCAAGGCTTGTTTGACAGCATCTCCCTAATATCTGACCCCTAGCACCTAGAAGGATAAAAAGAGCAGGCACATGGTAACACCATCACCTCTTAAGTTAATTACCAACTTGACTTGGAAATATATCGCCGATCATTCATTGTCGCTGGGTCAAAATCCAGGAACTCCCCCAGCACTCTGCGCCTCTATTTAAATCAAGATCAATATATTCCAAGCATCTTGGATGGAGACCCCCAGAACAGAAAACAAGTGAAAGATTTACTGTGATCAGACACTGGGTGTAAACCAGTTTCTGAGGTGCTGTGGTTGGGAGTCACTCAATATGCAGTCTCAAGCACTCAGTGTTAGGTTACCTATTCCCAGAATAATTTACGATCATTTCACTGTTATAATTTAATCCATACTTACCACTACATTACTTATTCGTTCAACTTGCTTAAGCTGGTGAGTTCAATTATCAAAGAGAATCATGAACTGATGAGCAATTATAGTGGCGGTAGAGTTGCCGCAACTAAATTTTTCAACATTAACAACTTGCAAAGCTTGAGATAGGGAGTGGCTTGGTTTTTTTTTGAGAGCCAATTATAATGATGCTTGTTAGAGGGAGGCAGCAATCTAAATACAGAGTACGATATAGAAGTACAATGGGATATAATAGCATTCCTCCTATGCACATAGGACAATAACTTACTGATCAAGTGCTCAGGTTTGGGGCAGAAAAATCTCAAAGGATAATTTTCACATATGGGCCAAGAGTTTAAATAGCATGAAAAGATTTACCGTAATTTGTGCTGGCAGCTGTGTACTTGTTGCTAGATTTGCGAATTATATTTTCATGGATTTGGTACCATTCATTTTCATTATTGCACCTGTTTTAAAAAAAACACAAGGAGAATAAGAAAAGTTAGAAATCATTTTCAGCAAATCATAAGGCAGAGAACGACTTCCACAAAAGCCCAATTCACCACTTCACACAAACACCAAAATCGAGGTCCAGAGATTTCTCACTTTAATGCAAGATTAGCCAAATGGCAGTGAATTCAGCAGTAGTTGTCATATATTCAACCATAAACCTAAGAGCAATAGAGACACATGAAAGAACGTCATGTTTTACTGCAAGTTATCAGAAAGTATTGTATTATTTTAGCGCATAATGTAGTTGATGATAATGTTACAGTAATGAACAGTTTTTAGAAAAAACATGTTAATTTGTTCATCATTCCCAAAATTCGATGTTTAATGACATCCCTAGAAGACAATTCAGGATTGTAGCATAGTGGTTATGCTTCTGGGTTAGTATCCCAGAAACACAGATTTATAATCCAGAGATGCGGGTTCCAATGCCACCATGGCATTTGGGGAATTCAGTTAATGAAATAAATATGGAATAAAAAACTATAATCAATAATAATGACCATGAAACTACTGGATTAAAAAAAAAAGTAATCAGAGAATTTACAGTGCAGAAGGAGGCTATTTGGCCCATCAAGTCTACACCGGCCCCTGAAAGTACACCGTGCCTCAGCCCACATCTCCACCCTATCCCCGAACCCAGCAACCCACCTAATGTTTGGACACTATGGGGTAATTTAGCGTGACAAATCCACCTAACCCGCACATCTTTGGACTAGTGCATCAAAGTCCACTTTAAATAAATCATCTGCACATTCCAAAATAAATTAGCGGAACTACTGCTCACCACCACATCCTCGAGGGTTATTTGAGATGGCAATAAATGCTGACCTTGCGTGAAAGCACACATACATTGAATAGCAAAAAGGTTTTGAAACTGATTTGCACTTATTGAGAAAAAAAAAGATAGCAACAGCTGTCAGACCATTAAGTGGCTGTCCAGTGATAGAACTGCAGGTGGCATTCTACACTGTCAATCAGCCTCTATGAGGGCCGGATATTGGTACAGAACATTTTTTATTTTCCGTGCAGTTTGGACACAAAGACACCATTTGTGCAGGACCTAACATCAGATGGTCAAGCAATAACCATTGACAGATGTCTTCCCTCTTTGAGGCCCCTTGCTAAGCTGCTGTCACACTGGCATGAGTGCATTGGTATGTGCAACAGCATTTGTGCCTCTTGAAGGTTTCCATGGATACAGACATTTTTAGGTCATGATTAAAAGGATGCACACTAGTTTAGTACTTATCCCATTACACAGGGCCACAAACTCTGTAGAATAGTGCGGCTTCTGAGGATGACTCCAATGTTATGGTTGAAGGTGACTTCTGCCTCCATTATTTTGAGATTGATCACCTTTCCTGAAATGTTGAAGATGACAATGAAGGTCTTATTGTCTCTCCTGCATTGAAGCTTGAAGGGAACTGCGCTTGTATCAACTACTCTTCATATATTCCTCCTGGAATCTTGTAGCTATGAGGTGTTTGCTGATGAATGGTCCATAAGAACTGAAGGATTGCTATATTCCTCTGGTGGGGCTTACGGATGAGAAGTGTAACAAAGAAGAAGCAGCAGCTTGACCGCGAGAAAAGTTAAGGTGCAACATGGAAAAAGGTGGTGGAAGGCGCTGGGACATCGTTGCCCTCCCAGAGCAGCGTGTCAATTTTTTGAATAACAAGTTCCAGCAGCAGTGGAAATTGGTCTCAGAGGACCAGGCTAAAGTGGTGGAGCCGCTCAGGGCGACTATCGAGAGGGTGGAACAGAGGCTGGAGACGCAGGACCTGGCACTCCAGAAGGTGGGAGAGTCGATGGGGGCACATGAGGATTAGCTGGCCTCGCTGGTGGTGGTGCTGGTGGCGGACAGCCAAAAGAGATTGAGGGAGAAGGTGGAGGACCTCTGGAATCGTTCCAGAAGGCAGAATCTCCGGATCGTGGATGTAGTGATAAGCATAGCAATGTATTTAGTTGGATGTACGACCTCCGACCAGCAGGTGGGGACAGTAATCCACCATGTGACTCTACAGATGGGCAGTTGGCAGTAAGTCGTACTAGAGGACAGTCGCATTAGAAGTAGCTCCAGAATAATTCACTTATTTGTTCTCGTTTGTATCATAGTTCATTAGTTATATTTCCACGTGTTAATTTTGTGAATAAACTATCTTACTAGTCAAAGAACTAGATGTTCCGTGTGCATCTTTACCATGGCCACAACACAGAACATAACATGGTACCAGGGGTGTAGAACAATTGAAAATAACTACGGAGAAGATGCGACGAAACAGGCCGAAGGAAGAAAAAGAAAATTCTTCCACCTACCTGGTAAACTAACGGCAACTGGAAGTCAACGCACAGAAAGACTGTGAAGTTAGAGTTGGAAGGTCTGAAGGCTCCTCACCAGCTTCAAGTCACCAGTAATGTAGATGGGAATTGTCATATTTTTAAGCAACAATTCAAACTCTATGTTGCAACCTTGGCCTGTAGGCACAGCCTGACGAGAGGCGTCTTGCATTGCTGCTAACGGTAGCAGGTCCTCAAGCCATTGAAATTTACAATACCTTGGCGTTTGACAGCGAAGCAGAAAGCAAAACCTTCGATGAAGCAATAAAATTCTTTGATCAACATTTCTCCCCCCCAAAAAATGAAACGTTTGAGCATTATATCTTTTGCACGCATACTCAAAGGCAGGCGAATCTTTCGAGAGTTTTCTAACTGACTTGCGGTCGTGCAAGTTTAGTGCTTCACAGTCGTCGGTGATCTGCGATCAGATAGTGTTTGGAATATCGAATGATAAGGTACACGTGAGGCTATTGAGGGAAGAAGAGCTTCAACAAGAAAACGCTGTCAATATTTGTCATGCCTGAGAGGTAGCTGCACAGCAGATTAGTGCGCTTAATCTGAAACATTTTTCCACCAATGTGGCAGAAGACGCCAGCGCCATAAGCATAGTGACGCAAAGAAGCGTGGTCCCAGTACGGGAGGCCATTTGAAATGGATGACCGGATCCGCCATTTTGGGCCAGCGATGCGCCAATCGACATGGGTCACCACAATGTCCAGCATTTGGGAAGGTGTGTTCCAAGTGTGGTAGAACAAATCACTTGCGAGGCAATGCTTTTCATGTCCAACAGTGGACCAAATAGGATCAGTCAACATGGTTGATGAGATGTGCATTGAAGACCTGTTTTTCGTTGATCTGATTTCGACTGAGGACGCGATGAGTCCGAATATGCAAAGTAAAGAAGTCTTACTTACCAGTTGCGGCAATAGTGATGGTGATGCTGATACCATGGAGACAGATGGACAAGTCCATTGATGCTGAATGGCACTTTAATCAAATGCAAGCTTGACACGGGTGCGAGGGCCAACCTTATCAATCGGTCAGATTTGAACAGGCTGGACTTCCGGTAGCGGCTATGAGGGAGTAAGTCGCGCATTTGGTGGCTCCCGCTCCGGTCAGACTTTTAGACCTTTTCCCCCGCGTTTTCGAACTTTTGAGCGCTGAAGGGAAAAGCAACAGCACTATAGATCTGGATCCATACAGAGTTCTATGGACTTAAGGAGTAGAAGGGAGCGAAAACAGGTGAAGAAGGGGCTGAACAAAGGTGATGTGGAAGTTCAAGTGGGAGGAAAGATGGCCGACGAACGGACCACGGAACGGACAGTCCAGACATCACTGGACAACATGCTGAAGGTCATGAAGGAGAGCTTTGCAGCACTGAAGCGGGATAATTTGGAACCGCTTCAGAAAGCGGTGGAGCGACTGGACCAAAGGCTGGACGCCCAGGATAAGAAGTTCCAGGCATTGGAGAAGACAGTGGAGGAGCAGGCGGATTTCCAAACAGTAGCGGACGCGGAAATTAGAAAGTTGAAGGAGCAACAATCAAGGCTGATGGACAGGCTGGAGAACCTGGAAAATAGGTCTCGCCGGCAGAATCTGAGAATCATTGGGCTCCCGGAGGGGGCCGAGGGAGTAGATGCCATGGCATATGTGGCAGACATGCTGCAGAAGCTGGTGGGGGAAGATTTCTTCCCGCGTTCATTGGAGCTGGACAGGGCACACAGAGTGCAGGTGAGGCAGCCGCGAGGGGGGAGGGGCCCCCAGGCGATGGTGGTCAGGTCCCATAGGTTCGTGGACAAGGAGCGGGTTACAGTGGGCCAAGAACACGAAGAGCTGCTTCTGGAACAACAGTGTCCTGCGCATCTATCAGGATCTGAGCCAGGAGGTGGCCAGAAGGAGGGCAGCCTACAGACAAATTAAAGAGATCCTGTTTAAAAAGGTCAAGTTCGGGCTACTTTTTCTGGCACGGCTTTGGGTCACAATACCGGGAACAGCAGCATTATTTTGATGACCCGGAGGAAGCGATGGACTTCGCTAAGGGGCATGGACTGGTGCCGAACTGAGGACTCATGGACTCAAGGGATGTTTGCATTTGTTTGTGGATTGCCCTACATGTTAGCGATGTCGTTCGGCATGTTCTTCTACTTAAAATTTGGGGTGTTCTTGTGTTTGTTTTTGCCTGTTTGAAAGTTTTAAAGTTAAAGCCAAAGTCATAGTTAAAGGTTAAGTTATTGGGTACTGGGGGGGGCGGTACGGGTTCTTTTTGCTATTTTTCTGGTAATGTTGGGAGGGGGGTGGGTGGTCGCGCCCACCTCATTGCACAGTTTGAATTGCACTATTGTGGGGCGAGCTTTGGTCTTTGTTTGTTTTCTCTCTGTTTCGGTCCCAGAGCGATTGCTTGAACAGGGCTGTTCTGGGGAAGTGGTGTTGATGGGCGGGGGGACAATAGGTGGGAGACATGGTGGTGCCGGAGTTGAGAGTCACCAGGCTAGCTGCTTTGAGCTAGTCAACGGGAGCGACGTGGGGGGGGGTTATTTAGCCAATACATGGCAGGGGTTAGGTTACAGGGGGTTGTTGCTTGGGGGGGGGGAGGGGGGGGGGCAGGGGGGGAAGATGATCTGCTGATGAGGGAGGGAACTGAACCAGGTAACAGGGAAGAGCTTGGGGGTGGGAGCTGCCAAGAAGTGGACCAGGGGGGCGCGGCACATGGGCAGGGGAATGGCTGATCGTCGCAGGGGAGGGGGGGAGAAGGGAGGATGCCCTCCAACCAGGCTGATCACCTGGAATGTTCGAGGATTAAACGGGCCGGTCAAGAGGGCATGTGTGTTCGCACACTTACGGGTTCTGAAGGCGGATGTAATGTTGCTGCAGGAGACACATTTGAGAGTGGCAGGCCAGATTAGATTACGGAAGGGCTGGGTTAGCCAGGTCTTCCATTTGGGGCTTGACGCTAAGACCAGAGGGGTCGCGATCATGATTAACAAACGGGTTCAATTTGAGGCGGACAGCACAGTTCCGGATGGGGGTGGTATTCTCATGATCCGGGGGAAGCTTGAGGGGGTGAAGGTGATCCTAGTGAATGTTTACGCTCCAAACTGGGATGATGTAGATTTCATCAAAAGGCTGCTGGGTAAAATCCCCGATTTGGATTCGCACAAGCTGATTATGGGTGGGGACTTCAATACAGTCCTTGATCCCGACCTGGATCGGTCGTGCTCCAGAACAGAGAGGGTCCCGGCAATGGCAAGGGAACTGAGGGGGTTCATGGAACAAATGGGGGGGGGGGGGGGGGGGGGAGACCCCTAGAGAATCAGTCGGCCGACGGGGAAGGAGTTCTTGTTCTATTCACATGTTCACAAGGTTTATTCTCATATTGACTTCTTTATTATGAGAAGGGATGTTTTGGAGGGGGTGAGGGATACAAAATACTCGGCGATCACTATTTCGGACCATGCTCCACATTGGGCCGACCTACAGGTCTGCAAAGAAAATTACCAGTGCCCACAATGGAGGTTAGAGGTGGGATTGTTGGCAGATGAGGGGGTGTTTGAGAGTGGGGAAATTCATGCAGAACTACCTGCAGGCCAACGATACAGGGGAAGTCTCAGCAGCGGTGCTCTGGGAGGTGCTGAAGGCGGTGGTGAGAGGGGAACTGATCTCAATCCGAGACCATAGGGACAGAACGGACAGGGTGGAGATGGACAGACTGGTTCAGGAGATGATACGGACGGACAGGGAATATGTGGAGTCCCCGAGGGCAGAGTTACTTAGGGAACGACGGAGACTGCAAGCGGAGCTGGGGGCGCTATCCACTGGGAAGGCCGTAGAGCCGCTCAGAAAGGCAAGGGGCGCGGTGTATGAGTATGGGGAGAAAGCCAGCAGAATGCTTGCACAGCAACTTAGGAAGAAGGAGGCGGCCAGGGAAATAGGGACGGTAGTGGACGGGGCAGGGAACCGGGTTGGAGACCCGGCAGGATTGAACAGGGTATTTAGGGACTTTTACAGCAAGCGATATACCTCGGAACCCCCCACGGGGCTAGAGGGGATGAGGCGCTTCTTAGATGGGCTGACCTTCCCAAACGTGGGTAGGGGGATGGTAGAGGGGCTGGGGGCCCTGATTAGGGCTGAAGAAGTAATGGGGGGCCTGAAGGCCATGCAGTCGGGTAAAGCCCCGGGGCCGGATGGGTATCCAGTGGAGTTCTACAAAAGGTTCTCGGGGATAGTGGGGCCGGTGCTGGTTGGGGTGTTTAACGAGGCGAGGGACAATGGGGTGTTTCCCCCGATGATGTCGCAAGCCACCATCTCGCTGATATTAAAACTGGATAAAGATCCGGAAGCCTGTGGGTCCTATTGGCCAATCTCCTTGATTAATGTTGATGCTAAACTACTGGCCAAGATTCTGACGTCCGGAATCGAAGATTGTGTACCGGACGTGATTGTGGAGGACCAAACGGGGTTTATAAAGGGCAGGCAGCTGGTAGCCAACCTAAAAAGGCTACTCAATGTGATTATGATGCCCCCGGAGGGCAGAGAGGTGGAGGTAGTGGTGGCAATGGATGCCGAAAAGGCTTTTGACCGGATGGAGTGGCACTATTTATGGGAGGTGTTGGGACGGTTTGGGTTTGGGGAAGGCTTTGTGGACTGCATTAGACTGCTATATCAGGCCCCGGAGGCTAGTGTAAGAACGAACCGGACGACATCTGAGTATTTTCGACTATACCGTGGGACAAGACAGGGATGCCCCCTCTCTCCATTGCTGTTTGCGTTGGCCATAGAACCGCTGGCAATTGCTCTGAGAGCAGCAAGGGGATGGAAGGGAATGGTCGGGGGGGGGGGGGGGGGGGGGGGGGGGTAGAAAACAAGGTCTCGCTCTCCGTGGATGACCTGCTTTTATACGTGTCGGATCCAGTGGCAGGGATGGCCGGAATTATGGAAATCCTAGGGGAATTTGGCCGGGTTTTCAGGGTACAAGTTGAACATGGCAAAGAGCAAGATGTTTGTGGTGCAGGTGAGGGGTCAGGAGAACAGGCTTAGGGAGCTACCGTTTAGGCTGGTTGGGGAAAGTTTTAGGTATTTAGGGATACAAGTGGTGCGGCAGGACCGGGGAAGGATGCATAAGTTGAACTTGTCTAGGCTGGTGGAGCAAATAAGGAGCGAGTTTCGGAGATGGGATGCACTCCCGCTATCACTAGCGGGGAGAGTACAGACGGTGAACATGACTATCCTACCAAGATTCCGGTTTATTTTTCAGTGTCTCACTATTTTCATTCTGCGGTCCTTCTTTAAAAGTATCAATAAAATCATCCTGGGATTTGTGTGGGCGGGGAAGTCCCTATGGGTAAAGAGGGGGATGCTGGAGCGGAACCGTAGCGAGGGGGGACTGGCGTTGCCGAACCTCAGCAACTACTACTGGGCGGCTAACATAGCCGGTGGTGTTGGTGAATGTTTACGCCTAAAACTGGGACGATGTAGAGTTTATGAGGAGGATGCTGGGCCTGACTTGCAGCGGCTGATAATGGGGGATGGATTTTAACACAGTTATTGAGCCAAAATTGGACTGGTCAAGTCCGAGGTCGGGGAGGGTATCAGTGGTGGCAAGGGAATTGATAGGGTTTATGGAGCTTATGGCGGAAATGGACCCATGGTGATTTAGTAGGCAAAGAGCGAGGGAATTTCCCATACATTGGGTGTACTCTCAGATCGACTATTTTGTGATGGACAGAACGTTGTTGGCGGGGGTGGTCGGTTTGGAGTACTCGGCGATTGTGGTCTCGGACCACGGGCCGCATTGGGTGGACTTGCAGGTGGATCGTGGCATGGGGGGGCGGAAAGCGTGGGCAGTGGAGGTTGGATGTGGGACTGTTAGCAAACGAGGAGGTTTGTGAGCGGGTGAGGGCTACTATTCAGGGGTATGTGGAGTTGAATGACACGGGAGACGTTTCAGCTGCCACACTATGGGAGGCGTTGAAGGGAGTGGTGAGGGGGGGGGTTTATAACAATATGGGTGCAGAGATACAAGACAGAGCAGGCGGAGATGGCAAGGTTAGTGGATATGATCCTGCAAGTGGATAGATAGCACAGTGGTTCGCACTGTTGCTTCACAGTGCCACGGTCCCAGGTTCGACTCCCGGCTTGGGTCACTGTCTGTGCGGAGTCTGCACATTCTCCCTGTGTCTGCGTGGGTTTCCTCCCACAAGTCCCGAAAGACATGCTTGTTAGGTGAATTGGACATTCTGAATTCTCCCTCAGTGTACCCGAACAGGCGCCGGAGTGTACCGACGAGGGGATTTTCACCGTGACTTCATTGCAGTGTTAATGTTAGCCTACTTGTGACAATAATAAAGATTATTAATAAAAATTATTAAATGAGGAATTCGGAGGCCCCGGAGGCGGGGTTGTTGAAGGAGCGGCAGAAACTCTAGATGGAGTTTCGACTGATATCTACGGGTCAGGCAGTGGGACAATTGAGGAGGGCTGGGGGGCAGTCTATGAATATGGGGAAAAAACGAGTTGGCACATCAACTGAGGAAGCAGGAGGCGGCAAGGGAGATCGGAATGGTGAAGGATAGAAGGGGGAGCACCGTCTTGGACCCAGTGGGGGTGAATGGGGTGTTTGAGGACTTTTATAAGAGGTTATGCGATTCGGAACCCCCGGACGGGCTGGAGGGAATGAAGCGTTTCTTAAGACTGGTTGGAATTCCATAATGTGGAGGAGGACCTGGTGAGGGACTAAGAGGAGGGTATGAGCTGATGCCGGTGGGGAAGGCCCCGGGCTCGGATGGGTTCCCTGTGGAATTTTGTGAAACGTTTTCGGGGGACCTGGGGCCCCTGCTGTGCGGACAAATCGGGTGAGCTCGGAGTTTTTAAGGTTGCACCGAGGGACGAGGCAGTGATGCCCACTCTCCAATTGCTCTCTGCCTTGTTGGGGGGAGGGGGGGGGAGCATAGGGTCTCACTGCACACGGACGGCCTACTGTTATATCAAACACTTTGGAAGCTATTGGGGAGATTATGGGCATATTGGAAGAATTTGGCCGGTTCTCGGGGTACAAATTGAATATGTTGAAGAGTGAGGTTTTCGCGATCCAAGCGAGGGGGCAGGAGAGTATGTTGGAGGTGTTGCGGTTTGCCCACTCTCCCCATTGCTCTCTGCCTTGTGGGGGGGAGGGGGGGGGAGCATAGGGTCTCGCTGTACGCCGACGACCTACTGCTCCATATATCAAACCCTTTGGAAGGTATTGGGGAGATTATGGGCATATTGGAGGAATTTGGCCGGTTCTCGGGGTACAAATTGAATATGTTGAAGACGGAGGTTTTCCCGATCCAAGCGAGGGGGCAGGAGAGGAGGTTGGAGGAGTTGCGGTTTAGAGTAGTGGGGGCAGCTTCAGGTATTTGGGAATTCAGGTGGTGCGGGGGTGGGAGCAACTATGCAAGCTGAATCTGGCTCAGTTGGGGGAGCAAATGAAGGGGGATTTTAGGAGGTGGGAAGTCATTGACGGAACGGGTGCAATCGGTGAAGATGACGGTTCCCCCGAAGTTCTTATTTGTGTTCCAGAATCTCCCGATCTTTATCCCAAAGGCTTTTTTAGGAGGGTAATGCACTGATATTTGGGTTTGTCTGGATCGGCAAAGCCCCGCGGGTGAAGAAGGTGCTGTTAGAGCGAGGTCAAGTTGGCTCTTCCAAACTTAAAATTTTTTTTTTTTTTTTTTTAAGAGTACCCAATTATTTTTTCCAATTAAGGGGCAATTTTAGCATGGCCAATCCAACTACCCGGCACATCTTTTGGGTTGTGGTGGTGAAACCTACGCAGACACAGGGAGAATGTGCAAACTCCTCACGGACAGTGACCCAGGGCCGGGATTCGAACCCGGGTCCTCAGCATGTAGGCAGCAATGCTAACCACGGTGCCACCATGCTGCCCTGGCTCTTCCAAACTTGATGAATTATTATTGGGCGGTGAATATAGCTATGGCTAATAAGTGGGTCGTGGGGCGGGATCGATATAGGAGTGGATGGAGGCAGCGATGGGCGGGGTTTGAGCGGTTTGGGATCTATTCGTTGAGAACAGCTTTTCGAGATTGGAGGGGTTGATGGAGGAATTTGAGCTGCCCAACGGGAATCTGTTCCGGTATTTGCAGCTGCCTGCCGCCCCTGGGGCTACAGGACAACGTGGTGTCAAAAACAGGGGTGGGTGAGGGCAGTGTCGGAAATCTATAAAGAGCTAATGGATTGGGAGGGAGCCCCGATAGGGGTAGTGAAGTGTATATGGGAGAAGTGTTAGGGAGGGAGGTGGAGGCTGGGTTGTGGGAGGAGGCTTTGAGGAGAGTGAACGCATCCTCTTCATGTGCTAGGCTTAGCCTTATTCAGTTCAAGGTGCTTTACAAGGCACATATGACTGTGGCCAGGATGAGCAGGTGTTTTGAAGGGGTGGAGGATAGGTGTGGGCGGTGCACAGATGGGCCTGCGAATCATGTCCACATGTTTTGGGCCTGTCCGAAGCTGGAGGGTGTCAAGATATGCAGACATGCAGATGATGATATACAGACAGGCACAGACAGGCAGCTAATGAACACAGAGAACAGGACATGACCAATGAGCAGGCAGGACACTCAGGGGTGGTATCTCACTATAAAATGCACGAGGCACTCACACTCCGCCTCTTTCCCCTGACGAACATCTGCAGAATGAGTCAGGGTGTATGTACAGTGTCACACCTGCAGCACGTGGCTAAGAGCTAGTCTGGTTGAGTCAGACAGAGTAACCACACTTAGGTTAGCAGAGAGTCGAACTCATAGAGAACTGTGCTACTGGTTCAATAAATCAGATTGAACTAACTTCAAGGTCTGGAGTATCTTTTGGTTAAAGATGCATCCAGTTGCAGCCTGTGTTATCCCAGAGTACATAACACATCATGCTACCAGGAGACTGCTTAATCTAGGTGCTTTACCTCAGTCCGTTCCGTGACGACCAGCGAATGTATCGCGGCACCACGGAAGATTCAGGCTCCTCACCAGCTCAGGATCTCCGGCAATCTCAGTGCGAACTGGCGGACATTCAAGCAAAAGTTTCTGCTGTAGATCGAAGCTTCAGACCTTGTGGGTGCATCTGATGCAAGGAAGATCGCGCTTCTCCTCTCAACAGATCAAGCCATCGAACTCCTCAACTCTTTTCACTTCACCGAAGGCCAGGCCAAGACAAAGTTTCAGACCATCCTGGACAAGTTTGACAGTCACTGTGAAGTGGACACCAATGAAATCTTCGAGCGCTACATATTCAAACAGTGTCTACAAGGTAGAGATGAATCTTTCAACTCCTTCTTAACTAACCTCCTCCTGCTAGCACTGTCCTGCAACTTTGGTGATATTTCTGACTCCATGACCAGAGAACAAATCGTTTTTGGAGTTCACTCTGATCCTCTGAGAGAGCAGCTACTGAAAATCAAGTATATGACCCTGCCAGTTGCGATTGAAACATGCACAGTGCATGAGCACGGCAAAAATTGCTATGCCCAGTACCAATCGGCTGAAAATTAGAAACTTGCCTCCCACGAGCCAGAGAGTCTGCAAGCCATCTCCCGGATGCAGCGCCTCAGCATTGATGAAAGCGGCCATTTTGCGTGCTTTTCCCGGGGCCCCACGCATGAGCGATGCGAACGGGATAACAAAGCGGCCGACACCCGCACTGCGCATGTGCAACGACGCACGGAACGTCAGGACGCTGATGTCATGACGTGCTCGAACTGCGGCAACGCCCACTTAAAGAAACACTGCCCTGCAAGCGGCAGGCGATGTTTAAACTGCGGGAAGCCTGGACACTATGCAGCCTTGTGCAGGTCTGCACCACCAGTCAGGGGCCAGCGCTCCCAATTCCGACGACAGCGCGTTCAGAATGTGCAACAACGATTACAGGATTCTGACCCTGGGCAGCACAACGGATCCAGAGGAAGAATGCCTGGACTCTACCTACTGTTTGGGCATCATTACCAAATGTGAATATGCCACATCCAACTCATCACAAACTCAATCCATCCTCACTGTTGATTCTGCGGACGAATGTGTGCGGTGATGCAGGTCAACCACTGCTCCATCCAGTTTAAGCTGGACACAGGTGCTTCTGCCAACCTCTTCTCACAGGCAGATTTCAAACGCATCAAGAAGCCCCTCAAGGTCCTTCCAGCAGCCTGCAGGTTCCTGGACTACAACGGAAAAGCCATCACGGCACTGGGATCCTGCCATCTACTTGTCTTCAACCGGAGCACCCATGCACAGTTACGTTTTGAAATTGTCAAGTCAGACAGGGCATCCATACTTTGCACGCATGCCTGCAAGCAGCTGAACCTCGTGCAGTGGGTTTACACAACAACATCCTCCAATGTGGATCTTCAGGCCGGCATTGACGACATCCTCGCTCAGTATCCGGATGTGTTCGACGGGATGGGCACGTGCCATATCGATACAAGATTCTGCTGCGACCTGATGCCATGCCAGTAGTCCACGCACCACGCGGGGTCCCGGCTCCACTGAGGGAGCGCCTGAAGGCACAGCTCAAGGATCTTCAGCAACAGGGCATCATCTCCAAGGTGACCGAATCAACTGACTGGGTCAGCCAGATGATATGTGTTAGAAAGCCTTCGGGAGACCTGCACATCTGCAGTGATACCAAGGATCTCAATAAGAATATAATGCGTGAACACTACCCCATCCCGAAGCAGGAGGAACTCACCAGTGAGATGGCAAACGCACGATTTTTTACCAAGTTAGATGCGTCACATGGATTTTGGCAAATCCAGCTGGATGAGTCCAGCAGAAGGCTCTGCACCTTCAACACACCGTTTGGCACATACTGCTATAATCGCATTGGAGATCTTCCATCGCATCATGGAGCAGATGATGGAGGGCATTGCAGGGGTTCGTGTGTACATGGATGACATCATCATATGGTCCACGACCCCTGAAGAGCATGTTTCCGGTCTCCAGCAGGTATTCCGCCGTGTCCATGCCAATGGCCTGAAGCTGAACAGGTCCAAATGTTGCTTTGGCATGTCGACACTCAAGTTCCTAGGTGACCAGATCTCTCAGCAGGGCGTGCGCCCGGACACAGACAAGGTCAAGGCCATCAAAGCCATGAAGGTCCCTGAAGACAAGAAGGGGGTGTTGCGCTTCCTGGGCATGGTCAATTTTCTGGGCGAGTTCATCCCAAATCACACACCACGGCCGTATGAAACCTGGTGAAAAAGTCCATTGCCTTTGCGTGGAAGGCAGCACATCAGGCAGAATGGTTGGAGCTGAAAGCCAAGCTCACCACTGCACCCGTCTTGGCATTTTTCAACCCAGACAGGGAGACGAAGATCTCGACAGATGCGAGCCAGGATGGCATCGGTGCGGTGCTGCTTCAACGCGATGACACTTCATCCTGGGCACCGGTAGTCTACGCATCGAGGGCCATGACGCCCACCGAAACAAGGTATGCGCAAATAGAGAAGGAATGCCTGGGTCTTCTCACTGGCATTCTCAAGTTTCACGACTATGTCTACGGCCTGCCGACATTCAGTGTCGAGACGGATCATAGGTCTCTGGTCCACATTATCCATAAGGACCTGAACGACATGACGCCTCGGTTGCAGCGCATCCTCCTCAAACTCTGTGTAACGCACAATGACTTACGAGAGACGAGAAGTGATGAAGTCGATCCAGGCTTTATTAAGCGATGCTTGTCCCCAGCAGCTCAGCAACAGAATGAAGCTGCGGGGAGAAGCTCGGGTTCTTATACTCCGCCTCCAGGGCGGAGCCAGAAGTCGGCAGATCCAACCAGGACCCGGGATCTGTCAGCCAATAGCATCTCGGCTCCACAGGTCCCACATGACCCCTAATACATACCACCACATTCACCCCTTGTTAAAAAGGAACCCGGCGGGATGGTGGTTCGCATGGTGGGAGGGGTTTACAAGGCTGGCCCTGGAACAAATTTCGGACATTGTTACTGCAGCTTTAGCCCTACACTGGGCTATGTACAAGTTTGTGAGAACTATTTACAATATGAGCAAAAAAAAAATTTTTTTTTTTGTTACAACAACATTCCTGGTGTCACACGGATTCCCCGAGTCGAGCGGGCGGTCTGGTCTTCCTCGTCGATCGCCTCAGCCCCGGTGGTGGTGCAGGTGCTTGCTCGGGCGTTGCCGTCTCCGGGAGCGTTTCGCTGTTTGTTCCTGTTTTACTCCTGGGCGGGCACGGGAGGAGGACCGATCCCCCCGGGAAGGGGCGGTCGCGGGGTGCGCCGGTGTCGGGGGTGTGTGTGTGTTTCCGGCGGGCGCCAGGTCCCGCAGGGAGACCGTGTCCTGTCGGCCGTCGGGGTATGCCACGTAGGCGTACTGCGGGTTCGCGTGGAGAAGGTGAACCCTCTCGACCAACGGGTCCGATTTGTGCGCCCGCACATGTTTCCGGAGCAAGATGGGTGCTGGGGCCGCCAGCCAGGTCGGCAGCGACGTTCCGGAGGAGGACTTCCTGGGGAAGACAAGGAGGCGCACATGAGGCGTTTGGTTAGTGGTGGTACACAGCAGGGACCGGATGGAGTGGAGAGCGTCCGGGAGGACCACCTGCCACCGGGAAACTGGGACATCCCTGGACCGTAGGGCCAGTAGGACAGTTTTCCAGACCGTGCCATTCTCCCTCTCTACTTGCCCGCTCCCCCGGGGGTTGTAGCTGGTCGTCCTGCTCGAGGCTATGCCCTTGCTGAGCAGGAACTAGCGGCTCTCTTTCCAAAAGTCTTTGGCGGATTTGGGGAGAGTTCATACCTGCCACAAATGCATCACGAATTAGCAGGTCCGTGTGTTCGATCGCGTTCACCGGCGGGCAGCTGCAGCCTCGTCCCAAAATTAGCAGCGCGGCGTAGAATTCCTCTCGCGATTCTCCGGGACTTTGCCGTCTCGTCGCGGGTTGGTGGCGCGCGTAGACCTGGTTAACGGGCCGAACGTAGATGCCCTTCAGCAATGCGAGCGCCGTCGGGAAATCCTCTGCGTCTTCTATGAGAGGGTAAATTTCCGGGCTTACCCTCGAATGCAGGACCTGCATTTTCTGGTCTTCTGTGATCCGGCCGGGGGCCGTTCGGAGGTAGCCTTCAAAGCATGCTTGCCAGTGTTTGAATACTGCTGCCGACTTCGCTGCATGGGGGCTGACCGCAGGCATTTCGGGGCGATCCGGAGCTCCATAGTCTTTTAAGCTCGCTTAATAGATTGTAGCGCACAATGACTTACGAGAGACGAGAAGTGATGAAGTCGATCCAGGCTTTATTCAGCGATGCTTGTCCCCAGCAGCTCAGCAACCGAATGAAGCTGCGGGGAGAAGCTCGGGTTCTTATACTCCGCCTTCAGGGCGGAGCCAGAAGTCGGCAGATGCAACCAGGACCCGGGATCTGTCAGCCAATAGCATCTTGGCTTCACAGGTCCCATATGACCCCTAATACATACCACCGCACTCCGAAGGTACGACTTTGACTTGGTGTACACGCCTGGCACGGAGCTCATCATCGCTGATGCATTGTCCCGCTCCATCACATTGCCTAGTGAACCGCTGGAAATCATCCGGCAGATTGAATAACAGGTGCAGCTGTGTGCTAGCACCCTCCCGGCATCTGATGAGAAGGTGGTTCGTATCCGCGAGGAGACAGCCAAAGACCCCCTCTTGCAGCGTGTCATGCACCACCTCACCAATGGCTGGCGGAAAGGGCAGTGCCCTCAATTTTACAATGTAAAGGACGACCTGATGGTGATTGATGGTATCCTCCTTAAGAGGGACCGGATTGTCATTCCACTCAGTCTCCAGAGCTTGGTGCTCCACCAAATCCATGAGGGACACCTGGGTGTCGAGAAGTGCAGACGCAGAACCAGGCAGGCTGTCTACTGGCCCGGTATTAGCCAGGACATCTCGAACATGGCCCTCAATTGTGCGACCTGTCAACGCTTCCAGCCAGCATAGAGCAAGGAGAGGTCCCAGCAGCATGAAATCGAGACCTCCCCGTGGTCCAAGGTTGGCATCGACCTCTTTCGTGCGAATGGTCGTGACTACGTGTTGATTACTAACTATTTCTCCAATTACCCTGAAGTTGTGAAGCTCTCAGACCTCACATCTCGGACCGTCATCAAGGCCTGTAAGGAGACGTTCTCCAGGCATGGCATCCCACTCACTGTCATGAGTGACAATGGCCCGTGCTTCAACAGCCACGAGTGGTCTATGTTTGCCAAGTCATACCATTTCAAACATGTCACTTCCAGCCCACACTATCCGCAGTCCAATGGGAAGGTTGAAAAAGGGGTGCACATTGTGAAACAGCTCATCTGCAAGGCCGCGGATTCTGCGTCTCACATCTACCTCGCGCTGCCTGCGTACAGGGCGACCGCACTGTCCACTGGCATGTCGTCAGCTCAACTCCTGATGAGCAGGGACCTGCGGACGACACTTCCAGCCATACACTTGCCCAACCTGGATCACGTCCCGGTGCTGCAGAAGGTGCAGCAGCTCCGAAACCAGCAAAAGCAGGGCTGTGATGCTCATGCCACCGATTTGCCCGTGTTATTCCCATTCAGACAATGTCAGGATAAAGATACTGGATGGTGGCTGGTCTGCTCCAGCTGGCGATGTTTGACAGGCTGCGCCCCACTCGTATGTTGAACGTATGGCAGATGGTTCTGTTGTGCAACGAACCAGACGGGCACTGCGCAAAGTTGCCTGCCCGCAACCGCTTTCTTCGCCGTTTCCGTCCATTGTTTTGCCATCTCCTGATACCTCGAACATCGAGGCCACCAGTCAGGCTTCCATCTCGCCTGTCAAGGCGCCGTCGTCCCCACCACCACCTTTCCGGCGGTCGACAAGGATCAGACACAAGCCCCAGAGACTGGACTTATGAACATTTGTTTTGTTTGCTTTGTTGTTTTCTCACATTAGACAGCTGTCTTCACATGTAAATACGTTCACATATGCCACCGCTTGTAAATATGTTAATACATGTCACCACATGTAAGTACGTTCACATCTGTCAACAAAACATTTTTTTTAAAAGGCGAGATGTCATGATATGCAGACATGCAGATAATGATATACAGACAGCCACAGACAGGCAGCTAATGAACACAGAGAACAGGACATGACTAATGAGCAGGCTGGACACTCAGGGGTGGTATCTCACTGTTATAACCTGCCTGCTTACCATTGGCTGGGGACTAATGACAATCCCACAATCCTGTGGGAGTATGAGCTTCCCCAATGAGGGGGGGCGGAGAAACCATTAGTAAACTCCAAGTAAAAATAAAGCTGGCCAGTTTGGAACCAGCAGGAAGGAGTGTGCAGCAAGGGAAGTTGCTGCTGCTGTTATATATATATATATATGTTATTGTAAATAAATGTTATTACTTTGTATCCTTAAAACCCGTGCTGGATTCTTCGTGGCCCTCACAAAACTCACTATAAAAGGCACAAGGCACTCACACTCCGCCTCTTTCCACTGATGAACATCTACAGAGTGAGTCAGGGTGTATGCACAGTGTCACACCTCCAGCACGTGGCTAAGAGCTAGTCTGGTTCAGTCAGACAGAGTAACCACACTTAGGTTAGCAGAGAGTCGAACTCATAGAGAACTGCGCTAACTGTGCTACTAGTTCAATAAATCTTAGAACATAGAACATCAAACATTACAGCGCAGTACAGGCCCTTCAGCCCTCGATGTTGCGGCGACCTGTGAAACCACTAAAGCCCATTTACACTATTCCCTTATCGTCCATATGTCTATCCAATGGCCATTTGAATACCCTTAGTGTTGGCGAGTCCACTACTGTTGCAGGCAGGGCATTCCACACCCTTATTACTCTCTGAGTAAAGAACCTACCTCTGATATCTGTCCTATATCTATCTCCCCTCAATTTAAAGCTATCTCCCCGCATGCTAGCCATCACCATCCGAGGAAAAAGGCTCTCAATGTCCACCCTATCTAATCCTCTGATCATCTTGTATGCCTCTATTAAGTCATCTCTTAACCTTCTTCTCTCTAACGAAAACAGCCTAAAGTCCCTCAGCCTTTCCTCATAAGATCTTCCCTCCATACCAGGCACCATCCTGGTAAATCTCCTCTGCACCCTTTCCAATGCTTCCACCTCCTTCCTATAATGCAGTGACTAGAATTGCACGCAATATTCCAAATGCGGCCGCACCAGAGTTTTGTACAGCTGCAACATGACCTCATGGCTCCGAAGCTCAATCCCTCTACCAATAAAAGCTAACACACCGTACACCTTCTTAACAACCCTCTCAACCTGGGTGGCAACTTTCAGGGATCTATGTACATGGACACTGAATGTCTCTGCTCATCCACACTACCAAGAATCTTACCATTTGCCCAGTATTCTGTCTTCCTGTTATTCCTTCCAAAATGAATCACCTCACACTTTTCTGCATTAAACTCCATTTGCCACCTCTCAGCCCAGTGCTGCAGCTTATCTATGACCCTCTGTAACTTGTAACATCCTTCCGCACTGTCCACAACTCCACCGACTTTAGTGTCACCTGCAAATTTACTCACCCATCCTTCTACGCCCTCCTCCAGGTCATTTATAAAAATGACAAACAGCAATGGCCCCAAAACAGATCCTTGTGGTACACCGCTAGTAACTGGATTCCAGTCTGAACATTTCCCACCCTTTGTCTTCTTCCAGCTAGCCAATTTCTGATCCAAACTGCTAAATTCACCATGAATCCCATGCCTCCATATTTCCTGCAGTAGCCTACCGTGGGGAACCTTATCAAACGCTTTACTGAAATCCATATACACCACATCAACTGCTTTACCTTCATCCACCTGTTTGGTCACCTTCTCAAAGAACTCAATAAGGTTTGTGAGGCACGACCTACCCTTCACAAAACCGTGTTGACTATCTCTAATCAAATTATTCCTTTCCAGATGATTATACATGCTATCTCTTATAAACCTTTCCAAGATTTTGCCCATAACAGAAGTAAGGCTCACTGGTCTATAGTTACCGGGGTTGTCTCTGCTCCCTTTCTTGAACAAGGGGACAGCATTTGCTATCCTTCAGTCTTCTGGCACTATTCCTGTAGACAAAGATGACTGAAAGATCAAAGCCAAAGGCTCAGCAATCTCCTCCTTAGCATCCCAGAGAATCCTAGGATAAATCCCATCCGGCCCAGGGGACTTATCTATTTTCACACTTTCCAGAATTGCTAACACCTCCCCCTTATGAACCTCAAGCCCTTCTAGTCTAGTAGCCTGAATCTCAGTATTCTCCTCGACAACATTGTCTTTTTCCTGTGTGAATACTGACGAAAAATATTCATTTTGCACCTCTCCTATCTCCTCGGACTCCACGCACAACTTCGCACTCCTGTCCTTGACTGGCCCTACTCTTACCCTAGTCAATCTTTTATTTCTGACATATCTATAGAAAGCTTTTGGGTTATCCTTGATCCTACCTGCCAAAGACTTCCCATGTCCCCTCCTGGCTCTTCTTAGCTCTCTCTTTAGGTCCTTCCTAGCTAATTTGTAACGCTCGAGCGCCCTAACTGAACCTTCCTGTCTCATCTTTACATAAGCCTCCTTCTTCCTCTTGACAAGTGCTTCGACTGCTTTAGTAAACCACGGTTCCCTTGCTCGACCACTTCCCCCCGCCTGACAGGTACATACTTATCAAGGACACGCAGTAGTTGATCCTTGAACAAGCTCCACATTTCCATTGTGCCCATCCCCTGCAGTTTTCCTCTCCATCCGATGCATCCTAAGTCTTGCCGCATCGCATCATTATTGCCTTTCCCCCAGATATAACTCTTGCCCTGCGGTATATACCTATCCCTTTCCATCACTAAAGTAAACGTAATCAAATTGTGGTCAATATCACCAAAGTGCTCACCTACCTCCAAATCTAACACCTGGCCTGGTTCATTACCCAGTACCAAATCCAATATGGCCTTGCCTCTCGTTGGCCTATCTACATACTGTGACAGGAAACCAACCTGCACACATTGGACAAAAACGGACCCATCTAAAGTATTCAAACTACAGCATTTCCAGTCAATATTTGGAAAGTTAAAGTCTCCCATAACAACTACCCTGTTACTTTTGCTCCGATCCAGAATCATCTTTGCAATCCTTTCCTCTACATCTTGGAACTTTTCGGAGGCCTATAGAAAACCCCTAACAGGGTGACCTCTCCTTTCCAGTTTCTAACCTCAGCCCATACTACCTCAGTAGACGAGTCCTCATCAAATGTCCTTTCTGCCACCGTAATACTGTCCTTGACTAACAATGCCACACCTCCCCCTCTTTTACCACCTTCCCAGAGCTTACTGAAATATCTAAACCGCGGCACCTGCAATAACCATTCCTGTCCCTGCTCTATCCATGTCTCCAAAATGGCCACAACATCGAAGTCCCAGGTACCAACCCATGCCACAAGTTCACCCACCTTATTCCGGATGCTCCTGGCATTGAAGAAGACACAGTGTAAACCACCTTCCTGCCTGCCGGTACACTTCTGCAACTTTGAAACCTTACTCATGACCTCACCACATGACCTCAACGTCCTGAATACTGGAGCTACAATACAGGTTCCCAATCCCCTGCTGAACTAGTTTAAACCCTCCCGAAGAGCATTAGCAAATTTCCCTCCCAGGATATTGGTACCCCTCTGGTCCAGGTGTAAACCATCCCGTTTGTAGAGGTCCCACAAACCTCATAATGAGCCCCAATCATCCAGAAATCTGAAACCCTCCCTCCTGCACCATACCTGTAGCCACGTGTTCAACTCCTCTTTCTCCCTATTCCTCGTCTCACTAGCACGTGGCACGGGTAACAACCCAGAGATAATAACTCTGTTTGTCCTAGATCTAAGTTTCCACCCTAGCTCCCTGAATTCCTGCCTTACATTCCTATCCCTTTTCCTACCTATGTCATTGGTACCTATGTGGACCATGACTTGAGGCTGCTCCCCCTCCCCCTTAAGGATTCCAAAAGCACGATCCGAGACATCACGGACCCTGGCACCTGGGAGACAACAGAATGAACTAACTTCAAGGTCTGGAGTATCTCTTGGTTAAAGCTGCATCCAGTTGCAGCCTGTGTTATCCCAGAGTACATAACACGCCAGAGGGATTCTGGCGGGGGTTTGCTGACATTATGTCAGAGGTCTTGAGGGCGAAGGTGGTTGAGTCCAGCAGTGACAATCATGAGAGTGTGAGAAGACCCAGAAGTCCAGGGGGTGAGAGAGGCCGATGGTCTTTGCCTCCTTGGTATCCTGGAGACGGACCTTATTTGAATGGAGGGACCCGGGGTCACGAGACGGTGAGGTGTTAGATATTTATTTACTTTGGTTATTTGCATTCTGTTTGCTTGCTTTTTTATGGTTGTGTTTGATGTATATATATAAATGCCTCCATCAAACACTCCCAGTGTCTCCGTCAAACACTCTCGGTGTCAAGATCAAAAACTCCCAGTGTCTCTATCAAACACTCCCAGTGTCATCATCAAACACTCCCAGTGTCTCCATCAAACACTCCCAGTGTCTCCAACAAAAGCTCCCAGTGTCTCCATCAAACACCCCCAGTGTCTCCATCAAACACTCCCAGTGCCTCCATCAGATGCTTCCAGTGTCTCCATCAATCACTCCCAGTGTCTCCATCAAACACTCCCAGTGTCTCCATCAAAAATTTCCAGTGTCTCCATCAAAAACTCCCAGTGTCTCCATCAACAACTCCCAGTGTCTCCATCAATCACTCCCGTGTCATCATCAAAGACACGCAGTGTCTCCATCAAACACTCCCAGTGTCTTCATCAAACACTACCAGTGCCTCCATCAGACGCATCCAGTGTCTCCATCAGACGCATCCAGTGTCTCCATCAATCACTCCCAGTGTCTCCATCAAACAATCCCAGTGTCTCGATAAAATAATCCCAGTGTCTCCATCAAACACTCCCTGTGTCTCCATCAAAAACTCCCAGTGTCTCCATCAAAAACTCCCAGTGTCTCCATCAAACACTCCCAGTGTCTCCATCAAACACTCCCAGTGTCTCCATCAAAAACTCCCAGTGTCTTCATCAAACACTCACAGTGTCTCCATCAAACACTCCCAGTGTCTCCATCAAAAACAGCCAGTGTCTCCATCAAACACTCCCAGTGTCTCCATCAACCACTCCCAGTGTCGCCATCAAACACTCCCAATATTTCGATTAAACACTGCCAGTGTCTCCGTCAAACACTGCCAGTGGCTTGATTATACACTCCCAGTGTCTCCATCAAACATTCCCAGTGTCTCCATCAAATATTGCCAGTGTCTCCATCAAACACTCCCAGTGTCTCCATCAAACACTCCCAGTGTCTCCATCAACACTCCCAGTGTCATCATCAAACACACGCAGTGTCTCCATCAAACACTCCCAGTGTCTTCATCAAGCACTCCCAGTGATTCCATCAGACGCTCCAAGTATCTCCATCAATCACTCCCAGTGTCGCCATCAAACACTCCCAGTGTCTGCATCAAAAACTTCCAGTATCTCCATCAAACACTCCCAGTGTCTCCATCAAAAACTCGCAGTGTCTCCATCAAACACTCACAGTGTCTCCATCAAACACTCCCAGTGTCTCCATCAAACACTCTCGGTGTCACCATCAAAAACTCCCAGTGTCTCCATCAAACACTCCCAGTGTCTCCAACAAACACTCCCAGAGTCGTCATGAAACACTCCCAGTATTTCCATTAAAAACACCCAGTGTCTCCATCAGATATTCCCAGTGTCTCCATCAAACACTCCCAGTGTCTCCATCCAACACTCCCAGTGCCTCCATCAAACACCCCCAGTGTCTCCATCAAACACTCCCAGTGTCTCCATCAAACACTCCCAGTGTCTCCAACAATCACTCCCAGTGTCTCCATCAAAAATTCCCAGTGTCTCCATCAAACACTCCCGTGTCATCATCAAACACACGTAGTGTCTCCATCAAACACTCCCAGTGTCTCCATCAAAAACTCCCAGTGTCTCCATCAAACAATCCCAGTGTCTTCATCAAACACTCCCAGTGTCTTCATCAAACACTCCCAGTGTCTCCATCAAACACACGCAGTGTCTCCATCAAACACTCCCAGTGTCTCTATCAAACTCTCCCACTGTCTCCATCAAAAACTACCAATATTTCCATTAAACACTGCCATTGTCTCCGTCAAATACTGCCAGTAGCTTGATTATACACTCTCAGTGTCTCCATCAAATACTCCCAGTGTCTCCATCAAACACTCCCAGTGTCTCCATCAAACTCTCCGAGTGTCATCATCAAACACACGCAGTGTCTCCATCAAACACTCCCAGTGTCTTCATCAAACACTCCCAGTGATTCCATCAGACGCTCCAAGTATCTCCATCAATCACTCCCAGTGTCTCCATCAAACACTCCCAGTGTCTCCATCAAAAACTCCCAGTGTCTCCATCAAACACTCCCAGTGTCTCCATCAAACACTCTCGGTGTCAAGATCAAAAACTCCCAGTGTCTCTATCAAACACTCCCAGTGTCATCATCAAACACTCCCAGTGTCTCCATCAAACACTCCCAGTGTCTCCATCAAAAGCTCCCAGTGTCTCCATCAAACACCCCCAGTGTCTCCATCAAACACTCCCAGTGCCTACATCAGATGCTTCCAGTGTCTCCATCAATCACTCCCAGTGTCTCCATCAAACACTCCCAGTGTCTCCATCAAAAATTTCCAGTGTCTCCATCAAAAACTCCCAGTGTCTCCATCAACAACTCCCAGTGTCTCTATCAATCACTCCCGTGTCATCATCAAAGACACGCAGTGTCTCCATCAAACACTCCCAGTGTCTTCATCAAACACTACCAGTGCCTCCATCAGACGCATCCAGTGTCTCCATCAATCACTCCCAGTGTCTCCATCAAACAATCCCAGTGTCTCGATAAAATAATCCCAGTGTCTCCATCAAACACTCCCAGTGTCTCCATCAAACACTCCCAGTGTCTCCATCAAACACTCCCAGTGTCTCCATCAAAAACTCCCAGTGTCTCCATCAAACACTCCCAGTGTCTCCATCAAAAACTCCCAGTGTCTTCATCAAACACTCACAGTGTCTCCATCAAACACTCCCAGTGTCGCCATCAAACACTCCCAATATTTCCATTAAACACTGCCAGTGTCTCCGTCAAACACTCCCAGTGTCTCCATCAAACATTCCCAGTGTCTCCATCAAATATTGCCAGTGTCTCCATCAAACACTCCCAGTGTCTCCATCAAACACTCCCAGTGTCTCCATCAACACTCCCAGTGTCATCATCAAACACACGCAGTGTCTCCATCAAACACTCCCAGTGTCTTCATCAAGCACTCCCAGTGATTCCATCAGACGCTCCAAGTATCTCCATCAAATACTCCCAGTATCTCCATCAAACACTCACAGTGTCTCCATCAAACACTCTCGGTGTCACCATCAAAAACTCCCAGTGTCTCCATCAAACACTCCCAGTGTCTCCATCAAACACTCCCAGAGTCGTCATGAAACACTCCCAGTATTTCCATTAAAAACTCCCAGTGTCTACATCAAACACTCCCTGTGTCGTCATCAAATACTCCCAATATTTCCATTAAAAACACCCAGTGTCTCCATCAAATATTCCCAGTGTCTCCATCAAACACTCCCAGTGTCTCCATCAAACACTCCCAGTGTCTCCATCAAAAACTCCCAGTGTCTTCATCAAACACTCACAGTGTCTCCATCAAACACTCCCAGTGTCTCCATCAACCACTCCCAGTGTCGCCATCAAACACTCCCAATATTTCCATTAAACACTGCCAGTGTCTCCGTCAAACACTCCCAGTGTCTCCATCAAACATTCCCAGTGTCTCCATCAAATATTGCCAGTGTCTCCATCAAACACTCCCAGTGTCTCCATCAAACACTCCCAGTGTCTCCATCAACACTCCCAGTGTCATCATCAAACACACGCAGTGTCTCCATCAAACACTCCCAGTGTCTTCATCAAGCACTCCCAGTGATTCCATCAGACGCTCCAAGTATCTCCATCAAATACTCCCAGTGTCTCCATCAAACACTCCCAGTGTCTGCATCAAAAACTTCCAGTATCTCCATCAAACACTCCCAGTGTCTCCATCAAAAACTCGCAGTGTCTCCATCAAACACTCCCAGTGTCTCCATCAAACACTCTCGGTGTCACCATCGAAAACTCCCAGTGTCTCCATCAAACACTCCCAGTGTCTCCATCAAACACTCCCAGAGTCGACATGAAACACTCCCAGTATTTCCATTAAAAACTCCCAGTGTCTACATCAAACATTCCCTGTGTCGTCATCAATACTCCCAATATTTCCATTAAAAACACCCAGTGTCTCCATCAAATATTCCCAGTGTCTCCATCAAACACTCCCAGTGTCTCCATCAAACACTCCCAGTGTCTCCATCAAAAGCTTCCAGTGCCTCCATCAAACACCCCCAGTGTCTCCATCAAACACGCCCAGTGCCTCCATCAGATGCTTCCAGTGTCTCCAACAATCACTCCCAGTGTCTCCATCAAACACTCCCAGTGTCTCCATCAAAAACTCCCAGTGTCTTCATCAAACACTCCCAGTGTCTCCATCAAACACTCCCAGTGTCTCCATCAAAAACACCCAGTGTCTCCATCAAACACTCCCAGTGTCTCCATCAACCACTCCCAGTGTCGCCATGAAACACTCCCAATATTTCCATTAAACACTGCCAGTGTCTCCGTCAAACACTGCCAGTGGCTTGATTATACACTCCCAGTGTCTCCATCAAACACTCCCACTGTCTCCATCAAAAATTTCCAGTGTCACCATCAAACACTCCCAGTGTCTCCATCAAAAATTCCCAGTGTCTCCATCCAACACTCCCAGTGTCTCCATCAAAAATTCCCAGTGTGAAGACTTCCGGGTGCGGCGATGACCAGCTGAGTCGCACGTTTCGGCAGCTCCCGGTGAAGCGGACTTTTGGGCTCTTGATAGGAGCCCCAACGGCAATTTTGACGGCTAAAAACACTGTGCGGTAAACCAGAAGGGAATCCCCCCTGGATACGGACGAAAAAAGGAGGAGAAAGTGGCCGGATTGCAGTGGATCCTTTAGAACAGCGGCAAGAAAGGCAAGCAAAAACCAAGATGGCGTCGGAAGGTGGCAGTTTAACATGGGGCCCTGAACAACAAGAGTTCTTGAAATGCTGTGTGGAAGAGCTCAAAAAGGAAATGAAGAAAGAGCTGTTGGCCCCGATACTACAGGCGATCGAAGGGCTAAAGGAGGAATAAAAGACCCAGGAGCGGGAGCTTCGGGTCGTGAAGGCAAAGGCAGCCGAGAATGAGGACGACATACAGGGCCTGGTGGTGAAGACGGAGACGCATGAGGCACATCAGAAACGATGTGTGGAAAGGTTGGAGGCACTGGAGAACAACGCAAGGAGGAACCTGAGGATTCTTGGTCTTCCTGAAGGTGCGGAGGGAGCGGACGTCGGGGCATATGTGAGCACGATGCTGCACTCGTTAATGGGAGCGGAGGCCCCGGCGGGTCCGTTGGAGGTGGAGGGAGCATACCGAGTGATGGCGCGAGGACCGAGAGCAGGAGAAATTCCCAGAGCCATAGTGGTGAGAGTCCTCCGTTTTAAGGATAGAGAAATGGTCCTTAGATGGGCAAAGAAAACTCGGAGCAGTAAATGGGAGAACGCGGTGATCCGCGTTTATCAAGACTGGAGTGCGGAGGTGGCGAGAAGGAGGGCGAGCTTTAATCGGGCCAAGGCGGTGCTTCATAAAAAGAAGATAAAATTTGGAATGCTGCAACCGGCAAGACTGTGGGTCACAGATCGAGGGAGGCACCACTACTTTGAGACGGCGGATGAAGCGTGGACTTTTATTGTGGAAGAAAAACTGGAATGAGCGGGTTATTAAAAAGAACGTTTGAACAAAGTGGTGGGGCGAATGTGGGGGGCGAAGAGGGGGGTTAAAAAGGGGGGAAAGAGGAATTTCATGTACTAATCCTGCGATGTGGTAACTTTTCTCTCTTCCACAGGTGGTGATGGGGGGAGGAGGGGAGGTGGAGGAGATGGGGCATTGGCCATTGGGGACGGGGCCAAGGGAGAAGCGCGGGCTTGGTTCCCGCGCTATGATAATCATGGCGGGAATAGAGAAGCAGGAAGGAGGGGGCGTCGCATGGTGCGAGCCGAGGTCACGGGGGGAAGCCGAGGTCGGCCAGAGTTTGCTGACTTCTGGGAGCAACATGGGGGGAGTAATTACGCTAGCGGGGGATCTAGCGGGGGGGGGGTGGGAGGGGGGAATTACTGGGTTGCTGCTGCTGGGGAGAGGGGGGAGCTGGTATGGGAGGGGATGGGCACCGCCTGGGGGAGATACAGCTGCGTGGGAACCGGGTGAGGAGCTGGAAAAAGGGGATGGCTAATCGACAAGGGGGGGGGGGGGGGGTAGGAAGCCCCCCCAACCCGGCTGATCACGTGGAACGTGAGAGGGCTGAACGGGCCGATAAAGAGGGCACGGGTACTCGCACACCTTAAGAAACTTAAGGCAGATGTGGTTATGTTACAGGAAACGCACCTGAAACTGATAGACCAGGTTAGGCTACGCAAAGGATGGGTGGGGCAGGTGTTCCATTCGGGGCTAGATGCGAAAAACAGGGGGGTGGCTATATTAGTGGGGAAGCGGGTAATGTTCGAGGCAAGACTATAGTGGCGGATAACGGGGGCAGATACGTGATGGTGAGTGGCAAACTACAGGGGGAGACGGTGGTTTTGGTAAACGTATATGCCCCGAACTGGGATGATGCCAATTTTATGAGGCGGATGCTAGGACACATTCCGGACCTAGAGATGGGAAAGCTGATAATGGGCGGAGATTTTAATACGGTGTTGGAACCAGGGCTGGATAGGTCGAAGTCCAGGACTGGAAGGAGGCCGGCAGCAGCCAAGGTACTTAAAGATTTTATGGAGCAGATGGGAGGTGTAGACCCGTGGAGATTTAGCAGACCTAGGAGTAAGGAGTTCTCGTTTTTCTCCTATGTCCATAAAGTCTACTCGCGAATAGACTTTTTTGTGCTGGGAAGGGCGTTGATCCCGAAGGTGAAGGGAACGGAGTATACGGCTATAGCCATTTCAGATCACGCTCCACACTGGGTAGACTTGGAGATAGGGGAAGAAACAGGAGGGCGCCCACCCTGGAGAATGGACATGGGACTAATGGCAGATGAGGGGGTGTGTCTAAGGGTGAGGGGGTGCATTGAAAAGTACTTGGAACTCAATGATAATGGGGAGGTCCAGGTGGGAGTGGTCTGGGAGGCGCTGAAGGCGGTGGTTAGAGGGGAGCTGATATCAATAAGGGCACATAAAGGGAAGCAGGAGAGTAAGGAACGGGAGCGGTTGCTGCAAGAACTTTTGAGGGTGGGCAGACAATATGCGGAAGCACCGGAGGAGGGACTGTACAGGGAAAGGCAAAGGCTACATGTAGAATTTGACTTGCTGACTACGGGCACTGCAGAGGCACAATGGAGGAAGGCACAGGGTGTACAGTACGAATATGGGGAGAAGGCGAGCAGGTTGCTGGCACACCAATTGAGGAAAAGGGGAGCAGCGAGGGAAATAGGGGGAGTGAGGGATGAGGAAGGAGAGATGGAGCGGGGAGCGGAGAGAGTGAATGGAGTGTTCAAGACATTTTATAAAAAATTATATGAAGCTCAACCCCCGGATGGGAGGGAGAGAATGATGGGCTTCTTGGATCGGCTGGAATTTCCCAAGGTGGAAGAGCAGGAAAGGGTGGGACTGGGAGCACAGATCGAGGTAGAAGAAGTGCTGAAAGGAATTAGGAGCATGCAGGCGGGAAAGGCCCCGGGACCGGATGGATTCCCAGTCGAATTCTATGGAAAATATGTGGACTTGCTCGCCCCGGTATTGACGAGGACCTTTAATGAGGCAAAGGAAAGGGGACAACTGCCCCCGACTATGTCTGAAGCAACGATATCGCTTCTCTTAAAGAAGGAAAAGGACCCGCTACAATGCGGGTCCTATAGACCTATTTCCCTCCTAAATGTAGATGCCAAGATCCTGGCCAAGGTAATGGCAATGAGAATAGAGGAATGTGTCCCGGGGGTGGTCCACGAGGACCAAACTGGGTTTGTGAAGGGGAGACAGCTGAACACGAATATACGGAGGCTGTTAGGGGTAATGATGATGGCCCCACCAGAGGGGGAAACGGAGATAGTAGTGGCGATGGATGCCGAGAAAGCATTTGATAGAGTGGAGTGGGATTATTTGTGGGAGGTGTTGAGATTATTTGGTTTTGGAGAGGGGTATGTTAGATGGGTGCAGCTGTTGTATAGGGCCCCGATGGCGAGCATGGTCACGAATGGACGGGGATCTGCATATTTTCGGCTCCATAGAGGGACAAGGCAGGGATGCCCTCTGTCCCCATTATTGTTTGCACTGGCGATTGAGCCCTTGGCGATAGCGTTGAGGGGTTCCAAGAGGGGAGTACTTAGAGGAGGAGAAGAACACCGGGTATCTTTGTATGCGGACGATTTGCTACTATACGTGGCAGACCCGGCGGAGGGGATGCCAGAAATAATGCGGATACTTGGGGAGTTTGGGGATTTTTCAGGGTATAAATTGAACATGGGGAAAAGTGAGTTGTTTGTGGTGCATCCAGGGGGGCAGAGTAGAGAAATAGAGGACCTACCGTTGAGGAAGGTAACAAGGGACTTTCGTTACCTGGGGATCCAGATAGCCAAGAATTGGGGCACATTGCATAGGTTAAATTTAACGTGGTTGGTGGAACAAATGGAGGAGGATTTCAAGAGATGGGATATGGTATCCCTGTCACTGGCAGGGAGGGTGCAGGCGGTTAAGATGGTGGTCCTCCCGAGATTCCTCTTTGTGTTTCAGTGCCTCCCGGTGGTGATCACGAAGGCAAAGGATTGAAAAGAGCATCATGGGTTTTGTGTGGGCCGGGAAGACCCCGAGAGTGAGGAAGGGATTCTTACAGCGTAGCAGGGATGGGGGGGGGGCTGGCACTACCGAGCCTATTGGGCTGCTAATATTTCAATGGTGAGTAAGTGGATGGGAGAGGAGGAGGGAGCGGCGTGGAAGAGATTAGAGAGGGCGTCCTGTAGGGGGACTAGCCTGCAGGCTATGGTGACAGCCCCATTGCCGTTCTCACCGAGGAACTACACCACAAGCCCGGTGGTGGTGGCTACACTGAAGATTTGGGGACAGTGGAGACGGCATAGGGGAAAGACTGGAGCCTTGGGGGGGTCCCCGATAAGAAACAACCATAGGTTTGCCCCGGGGGGAATGGATGGGGGATATGGAATGTGGCAAAGAGCAGGAATAACGCAACTGAAAGATCTGTTTGTGGATGGGAAGTTTGCGAGTCTGGGAGCGCTGACCGAGAAATATGGGTTGCCCCAAGGGAATGCATTCAGGTATATGCAACTGAGGGCTTTTGCGAGGCAACAGGTGAGGGAATTCCCGCAGCTCCCGACACAAGAGGTGCAGGACAGAGTGATCTCAAAGACATGGGTGGGGGATGGTAAGGTGTCAGATATATATAGGGAAATGAGGGACGAAGGGGAGACTATGGTAGATGAACTAAAAGGGAAATGGGAAGAAGAGCTGGGGGAGGAGATCGAGGAGGGGCTGTGGGCAGATGCCCTAAGCAGGGTAAACTCGTCGTCCTCGTGTGCCAGGCTAAGCCTGATTCAGTTTAAGGTATTACACAGGGCGCATATGACTGGAGCACGGCTCAGTAAATTTTTTGGGGTGGAGGATAGGTGTGCGAGGTGCTCGAGAAGCCCAGCGAATCATACCCATATGTTTTGGTCATGCCCGGCACTACAGGGGTTTTGGATGGGGGTGACAAAGGTGCTTTCAAAAGTAGTGGGGGTCCGGGTCGAACCAAGCTGCGGGTTGGCTATATTTGGGGTTGCACAAGAGCCGGGAGTGCAGGAGGCGAGAGAGGCCGATGTTTTGGCCTTTGCGTCCCTCGTAGCCCGGCGCAGGATATTGCTAATGTGGAAAGAAGCCAAGCCCCCGGGGGTGGAGACCTGGATAAATGACATGGCAGGGTTTATAAAGCTAGAGCGGATTAAGTTTGTTCTAAGGGGGTCGGCTCAAGGGTTCACCAGGCGGTGGCAACCGTTCGTCGAATACCTCGCAGAAAGATAGATGGAATGGAAAAAAGGCAGCAGCAGCAGCCCAGGATCGGGGGGGGGGGGGGTGGAGGGGAGGAGGAGCCAGAAGGACTCTCAGGGTTGTTCATATATACTGTATAATATGTATAGGTCGTTGCTACAGATAATTATATATTGGACTGTTAAATTATATTTTTGGAGAGTGTTACTTGTGATAAGGCAGTTGCCAATTAGGGTTAGTTTTCATTTTTGTTATTTATTATTTATTTATTTTCTGTTTATAAAATAGGTCATTGTTACTTGTGTTGTTATAATATTGTGTAAAGGATGCACAATGTACTGTGTTGGTTGACCAAAAATTTTCAATAAAATATTTTTTAAAAAAAAAAATAATACTGGAGAGGTCACGTCCCCCATGCTGTGGGAGGTATTGAAGGAGGTAGTAAGGGGAGAATTTATTTTGATTCGGGCTCATAGGGAGAGATTGGAATGGGAGGAGAGGCTGAGGTTAGTTGAGGATATCCTGAGGGTGGATCGGAGATATTCGGTGGCGCCGGAGGAGGAGTTGCTAAAGCAGAGACAGATGCTCCAGATAGAGTTTGAGCTGGTGTCCACGGGGAAGGGCAGTTGCAGAGGGCCAGAGGGATGGTCTATGAGAATGGGGAAAAAGTGAGCAGGATGTTGGCACATCAGTTGAGAAAGCAGGCAGCAGCGAGAGAGATTGGAAGGGTGAGGGTTGAGACAGGCGTGGTGGTGTCGGAGCCAGAGCGGGTGAACGGAAATTTTCAGGCTTTCTATTGAAGGCTGTATGAATTGGAGCCAACCAGGGAGGAAGGCATGAGGCAGTTCTTGGATGGGCTGGAGTTCTCAAGAGTGGAGTAAGAAGTGCAAAGATTGGGGGTCCCGATTGGCGATGAACTGTCTGGATTCTATGCAGGTGAGGAAGGCACCGGGTCCAGGTGGGTTTCCAGCCGAGTTTTATAAGAAGTTTGGTTTGGAGCTGGGGTCTCTGCTTGTTGGGATGTATAATGAGTCGATGGCAAGGGGGGAACTGCCTCTTTCATTGTTGCAGGCATCCATATCACTTATTTTATAGAAGGACAAAGATCCGGAGCAGTGTGGATCATACCGTCCGATTTCACTGTGAGATGTGGATGCAAAGTTGCTGGTGAAGGTATTGGCGTCATGGATAGAGGGTTGTGTGCCAGGTGTGATAGGAGAGGACCAGACGGGATTCGTGATGGGGCGACAGCTGTTGGCGAATGTACGCAGGCTGCCCAACGTTATTGTGATACCCTCGGAGGGCAGGAAGTGGAAGTGGTGGTGGCAATGGATGCAGAGAAGGCGTGTGACTGGGTTGAGTGGGCATATTTGTTGGAGGTGTTGGGTCAGTTCGAGTAGGGACTTGTGGATTGGGTTCGGCTGTTGCATAATGCGCTGAAGGCTAGTGTCCGGACGAATAGAAATAACTCGGGACTACTTTGGGCTACTCCAGGTGACGAGACGGGGTGCTCGCTCTACCCGCTGCTTTGTGCTCTGGCGATAGAGCCCTTGGCAATAGCGCTTAGGGCGGCGAGGGGGTGGAGGAGGGTGAGCGGGGAGGGCTCGGGCACAGGGTCTCTCTGTATGTAGACGACTTCCTGTTGTACATTTGCGACCAAGTGGGGAATTTTGATAGGATGATAGGGATCCTGGGGGAGTTTGGCCGTTTCTCAGGCTATAAATTGAACATGGGAAAAATCAAGGTGTTCCTGAGAAATGCCAGGGGGCAGGAGAGGAGGTTGGGGTAGTTGCTGTTCTGGGTGATTGGGGAAGTTTTTGCTGTCTTGGGATACAGGTGGCGGGGAGTTGGGCACGGCCGCGGAAGTTGAACTTGGCACGATTGGTGGAGGGTATTAAGGCAGACTTCAAAAGGGGATGTGTTGACCTGGGAATTTTCACAGTAACTTCATTGCAGTGTTAATGCAAGCCTACTTGTGACACTAATAAACATTATTACTATTATTGTCTTTGGCAGGGCATGTACAGATGGTGAAAATGACGGTGCCGCCCAAGTTTCTGTTCGCATTTAAGAACCTCCCCACCGTTGTCCCTGAGGCCTTTTTTTAGAAATGTGAATGGGATGATTTCGAACTTTATGTGGGTGGGAAAAGCCCCCCTGTGTGAGGGAGATGTTTCTAGAAAGGGATCGGGAGGGGGGTGCTGGCTTTGCGAGTCTGTTGAATTACTACTGAGCAGCAAACATCGGAATGGTTAGGAAATGGGCGGTGGAGCTTGGGTCGGTCTAGGGGCAGGTGGAGGCGGTGTCATGTAGTAGGACCAGTTTGGGGGCACTGTTGTTGGCCCCTTCCGTTCTTACTGGTCTGATACTGTGTGAGCTCGAAGGTGATATCAGCGTTGAAGGTTTGGAACCAATCTAGGCACAATTTCAGATTGGAAGGTAAAGCGGGGGGGGGGGTTCAGCGATGATACCTCTTGAAACTGAATAGTTAGCATGCCAAAAGAGTAGTTTTACATAAGTTATTTTATTAAGGATTGAGATGAATTATAGGACTCAGGAATCATTATTAATCATTGAACATATCTTTTTAGGACAAAGCAGTAATAAGTAATCAAATGGGATTTAGGATAGCTAACTTGACCAAAAGGACATTACTTCTGACATCTTGTCTTTGTGAAACAATTCTGGGTGCTGGTTCTATTGTTCTGTTTCTCACAAACAGTCAGCGCAAGCTGCTGGGATTGTACACAGCTGTCAGGATGAGGATCAATCATGTGCTGCTTGCGATTCTATTGGGTGAAGTTTAAACACTGCTTGCAATTCTATTGGATAAGTTCAAAAGTAGCAGCTTCAGGGATTGGATTGCGTCCAACTGGGGTGGGCTATTGATTTTTGAACGTTGTATAAGTACTGTGTTCTGGTCTTTGTTCGGCAGAACAGGTCTTGGCAGATATCCAGTCTGTTCTCCGTGTACACGTAACAAGCTTGATTAAATATGCCATCTTGTACAGGTTGTCGTGTTTGTTCCTTTCTGTACTGAGCTGAGCCACAGGGAATAACCCCACATGGAAGCTGACTCAATACACAGGTCTTGAAACCACTCCAACATCAGAAGGTATGTCTCTGTGGGCGCCGATATGTGACAACCAGAGGTTTGTGCTGGCGGGGCCGGACGCAAGGTTTGGGGGATGATGGCAGGTGGGGATAGAGTACTTCAGGGACTTGTTTCTGGGAGGAAGATTTACAGGCATGGAGGAGCTTGAGGAAATGTATCAATTTCGTAAGGGAAACAGGTTTAGATACTTGCAGATAAGGGACTTTGTTAGGAAAGAACTGTCGTTCTTTCAGGGGCTGCCACTTATGGTTGCAAGACAAGTTGTTGTCCAAGGATGACATTGGGGAGGGGAGAGTGGCAGATATATATGGAGAGCTGATGGATAGGGAGGGCGTTCCTGTGCAGGAGGTCAGAAGCAAGTGGGAGGAAGAGTTGGAGTTGGGGGTCAGGGTGTGGAGGGAAGCCCTGCAGAGGGTGAATGCTTCCTCGTCATGTGTGAGGTTAAACATTATCCAATTTAAGGTGGTGCACAGAGCCCACATAACGGTCTCGAGGATTAATCGGTTCTTTTGGGTGATGTGCGGGTATGCCGGCGAACCACGTGCATATGTTCTGGACGTATTCGTGGTTGAGGGGATTTTGGAAGGGGTTTTGGGATATAATGTCCAATATTTTGGGAATAGGGGTGGCTCCGAGTCCAGAGGTAACGATATTCAGAGTGTCAGAAGATCGGGGCGTTCAGGTGGGGAGAGGGACCGAGGTCTTGGTCTTTGCCTCCCTGATAGCCTGGAGACGGGTTTTGTTGAGTTGGTGGGACTTGGAGCCGCAAAGGTATGGGTGAATGACCTGGCAGAATTTTTGTACCTAAAAAAAGTTAAGTTTCTCATACATGGAGTAGATCCTCAGGTGGAAGCCGTTTATCAATTTCTTTATTAAACTGAGGCGACAGCTGGGGGTGGGGGGCGAGTTAACGAGGTTTTGTTTTGTTTGGGGGTAAGAGGAGAAGGGTGTTATGGGACAGGGCTTAGAAACTCCAAAGTGCAATATGAAGTTCACCTGACCTACAACCTTTATAGTGAATTTGGCTAGGATAAGCACAAGAGCCTTCACTGCAAATGTGATTCATCAGACTTCTAGACACTTTAATCAAAATAAGGTTTATTCTAAGAATGTAGTTAGCATATATTAAATAGAGCAAGTATTTTAAACAATTACAAACATAAAGACACCCCACAGCTACAGTACTCTATGTATAACACTTCATGAATTCCCCTTAGCTGTTCCAATTCAATAACAAAATCCAATTAAACCAAAACCCCTTTTCAAGGGCGTGGCTCAGCACACTGTATTCTCACTTGAATGGGACTGGTGCTTTCCCGGAAATTCTGATCCAGTTCCAAACAGCAGATTCAAACTCCTTCCGGAAAACAACTATGGCCGGGATTCTCCAATCCCGCGGGCAAGTTCTGATGCCGGCATGAAAAGCAGCGCAAATCACTCCGGCGTCAGCGCTCCTCGATTGTCAGGTATTCACACCTTCCGAGGGGTCTAGGTCGGCACCAGAGTGGTCTCTGCTGCTCCAGCCGGCGCATGTTCGATCCCGTCTCCGCGTGGGTTCCTGTCACCGCGCCAGCTCCCGGGCAATATGGCGGAGCCCAATAGGGGCCCGATACACCCCCATGGAACCAGCCAGCCTGACGATCGGTAGGCCCCGATCGCGGGCCAGGCCACCGTGGAGGCCCCCCTCCGGGGTCGGATACCCCCGCCCCCCTCACCAGCACGGCCCCCGCAGACAGAACTTTCAAGTCCTGCCGTGTGGGACCATACGTGACCCATGGCAGTGGGACTCGGCCGGAACTCGGCCCAGAGAATCGCCGGGGGGGGGGGGCGCTTTCAACGGCCCCCGACTGGCGCGGCAGCGCTCCCGCGGGCATGGGGTCGGAGAATCCCGGCCTATATCTTTAAAGTTAACAAGGCAGTTAACCACACCCAATGTGCTTTTAACTGGAACAACTTTTAAAATGAAAACAGAGAAAGACAGAGAAAATATTTATTTTCTCTTTCTGTAGTCCACAGCAGCCAAACTGAAACCCCCTCTCACCTCACAGCCACAGCCCAATGTGCTACAAGTCGCATGATAAGAGACAAAACCTTTCTTAAAGGGACACTCACATGACAAGGGAAAAAAGGAGGTGGGCTTAGCGTGACGGGGGGGCGGGAGATGGGGAGGATTGACTGTTAATTGTGTTATGCTGCCAAGGTTTGTCTTGTGTATTTTTGAACATATGAAAAATGCCGAAAATAAAAATATTTCTTAAAAAAAAGGAGGTAGCTAATTACCATTTCTATCTGATACAACGTCGATGTGATTCATGTTGTCATGGGAATGGGTTTTAGGAAGGAAACATCAATAATTGTGATCAATAAAAGCAATTGTGATATCCGGGTTTTTTAATTCTTTCATCAGTTTCATCATGTGAAGTTTCAGTTGGGGCGATGGATAGTTACAAGGTAGCGAGGAAGGATCTAAAGAGAGAGCTAAGACGAGCAAGGAGGGGACATGAGAAGTATTTGGCAGGTAGGATCAAGGAAAACCCAAAAGCTTTCTATAGGTATGTCAGGAATAAAAGAATGACTAGGGTAACAGTAGGGTCAGCCAAGGACAGGGATGGGAAGTTGTGTGTGGAGTCTGAAGAGATAGGCGAGATACTAAATGAATATTTTTCGTCAGTATTCACTCAGGAAAATGATAATGTTGTGGAGGAGAATGCTGAGACCCAGGCTATTAGAATAGATGGCATTGAGGTACGTAGGGAAGAGGTGTTAGCAATTCTGGACAGGCTGAAAATAGATAAGTCCCCAGGGAAATTGATGGGATTTATCCTAGGATTCTCTGGGAGGCCAGGGAAGAGATTGCTGGGCCTTTGGCTTTGAAATGTCATCATTGGCTACAGGAATAGTGCCAGAGGACTGGAGGTTAGCAAATGTGGTCCCTTTGTTCAAAAAGGGGGGGAGTAGAGACAACCCAGGCAACTATAGACCGGTGAGCCTCACGTCTGTTGTGGGTAAAGTCTTGGAGGGGATTATAAGAGACACGATTTATAATCATCTAGATAGGAATAATATGATCAGGGATAGTCAACATGGCTTTGTGAAGGGTAGGTCATGCCTCACAAACCTTATAGAGTTCTTTGAGAAGGTGACTGAACAGGTAGACGAGGGTAGAGCAGTTGATGTGGTGTATATGGATTTCAGTAAAGCGTTTGATAAGGTTCCCCACGGTAGGCTATTGCAGAAAATACGGAGGCTGGGGATTGAGGGTGATTTAGAGATGTGGATCAGAAATTGGCTAGCTGAAAGGAGACAGAGGGTGGTGGTTGATGGGAAATGTTCAGAATGGAGTTCAGTTACAAGTGGCGTACCACAAGGATCTGTTCTGGGGGCGTTGCTGTTTGTCATTTTTATCAATGACCTAGAGGAGGGCACAGAAGGGTGGGTGAGTAAATTTGCGGACGACACTAAAGTCGGTGGTGTTGTCGACAGTGCGGAAGGATGTAGCAGGTTACAGAGGGACATAGATAAGCTGCAGAGCTGGGCTGAGAGGTGGCAAATGGAGTTTAATGTAGAGAAGTGTGAGGTGATTCACTTTGGAAGGAATAACAGGAATGCGGAATATTTGGCTAATGGTAAAGTTCTTGGAAGTGTGGATGAGCAGAGGGATCTAGGTGTCCATGTACATAGATCCCTGAAAGTGGCCACCCAGGCTGATAGGGGTGTGAAGAAGGCCTATGGAGTGTTGGCCTTTATTGGTAGAGGGATTGAGTTCCGGAGTCATGAGGTCATGTTGCAGCTGTACAAAACTCTGGTACGGCCGCATTTGGAGTATTGCGTACAGTTCTGGTCACCGCATTATAGGAAGGACGTGGAAGCTTTGGAGCGGGTGCAGAGGAGATTTACCAGGATGTTGCCTGGTATGGAGGGAAAATCTTATGAGGAAAGGCTGATGGACTTGAGGTTGTTTTCGTTGGAGAGAAGAAGGTTAAGAGGAGACTTAATAGAGGCATACAAAATGATCAGGGGGTTAGATAGGGTGGACAGTGAGAGTCTTCTCCCGCAGATGGAAATGGCTAGCACGAGGGGACATAGCTTTAAACTGAGGGTAATAGATATAGGACAGAGGCAGGTTCTTTACGCAAAGAGTGGTGAGGCCGTGGAATGCCCTACCTGCAACAGTAGTGAACTCGCCAACATTGAGGGCATTTAAAAGTTTATTGGATAAGCATATGGATGATAATGGCATAGTGTAGGTTAGATGGCTTTTTGTTTCGGTGCAACATCGTGGGCCGAAGGGCCTGTACTGCGCTGTATCGTTCTATGTTCTATGTTCTAGATGTAGGTTTTGCTGACTAGGCCAATATTTATTGCCCATCTCTGATTGCCCTTAAGGAGCTGGTGGTGAGTTTCCTTCTTCAACTTCTGCAGTCCATGAGATGTAGGTACTATAGTAGCTGAAGGAAGGGACTTCATGGAATGCACGGTAAGCTGGGTAAGAACAAGGTTTATTTACACTGTACACAATAACCACAAGTACTACACTCCTCACCCTGAAGGGCCACCCTCCAGGAGAATCCAGAAGCAAGATCTTTTTGCTTTTCTGTAAAGACAGTGATTGCATCTTTTAAAAGAAAAAATATAATAATAAAATAAATTAAAAGTTTTAACCTGAAACAGTGGGTATTACAAAGTCTACTTTACTTACTTAGCAATGCGGGACCCAGGATCAATGCTACTAAGTGGTAAGTAGATAAAATTCTTCTGTGAAGGTATGGGTTATACCGGGGGCTAACTTGAAAATATAGTTTGACCTGAATAGCACCCACCTAAGCCTGCATAGGAGTCAGGGAGTGAGAATACCTGTTCACCATTTAGAATATCGACCCTTTTTGGTATATTGGGAATTCTAAGAATAGTGGTGAGTTTTTAACTTCACAACTGAACTGGTGTCTAGCTTTCTGGCTTTATAGGCCTTAATGCTACGTCTAGGTGGATCCCTAGCAGTACATCAGGGGTGAAGGTGACCTGCTGCGATTCCCGCCCTGTGAACTAGGTCCCCTGGAGTGACTGGGCCTGGCTGTCTCTCGGGCGTCCCAGGTGGCGTGATGCCACCCTTTTCTGCCCGGTGCCCATTGGATGGCCAGGAGCAGGAGTGGGGAGTCTAAGGCACTGCAGTGTACCAGCACCTGCCCTGCGGGGGTCACCGGCACAAGCCCCATCAACTTTCCTCCCTCAGGGTGCTCGATGACCCCCGGGCTACTCCTTGGGATGGGGTTGCGGCTGGAGCGAGCACCGGGGGCACCCCCGCCACCTGGATTGACAGTCCTGGAGGCCTGCTCTCATCTGGGATCTTAATGCTCGCGACCATGGAGTACATGGACTGGGCCACATCCCTCTGTGACTGGCTCAGGTCAGCCAGCACCTGGGCAATGCGATTGATGACCGCAACCATGATCCATTGTGACTGGGTCAGGCTCTGGAGTGCCGCTGCAATGTGCAAGGGCCCTGGTGATATGGCACCGGCCCCCTCCAGTCTTCTCCCTCTCTCTGCGGTTATGCGGCGCCTTCTCCTTGGTGGGCGGAGGAACAGAAAATGCACAGGGTTAGGCAGTTATCACAGGGGGTGGACAGCATTTGGCATTTGTGAACAGGGCACCCAGCCATGGTGGGATGGCATGTGGTGCAGGGTGGGGTACGAGCAGACTGTTGATGCTCGGGGCACGGTGTTGGTTCCTCACCCTGGCCGCCCCGAGGAGGTCATACAGCTTCTTGTGACACTGCTGGCCGGACCTGGGGTGGGGCCCACGAAGCTCACAGCCTCTGCCACCTGCGCCCAGGTCCGGTGTACCCTAACAAGTCACAGCCTCCTTCCCACCCAGGGAAACAGGGTGCTTCGCCTCTCCTCCACGACGTCCAGCAGGGTGTCGGGCTCTGCATCTGCAAATCACGATGCCGCTCTTCAGGTTGCCATCTTCTTGGCTGGAACGTGTGTGTGTGGGTAGTGGAATGCTCATATGTGGCTGCAGCTTGTCAGCCTCTCGAGTGCCAATCCCAGCTCTGGTGGATTAGAGACCGTTTTTCATTGGAATTGCTCTAGTTCCACGTGGCTAGCCCATTAACGGATCCTGAATTGCCCTGGACCAGCACCGATTCCGTGGTCGTAGAGCACCACCGATTCAGTCCTGGTGTCAGCAATTAATCTCTGAAACGGAGAATCCGGCCCCTGGTGTGTGCAGGTGAACCGTGAAAGACCTGAGGCAAGAAGAGATGTGGTTGATGTTGCCAGTGTTCAAAGACCTTATCTTGCCCCTTTGGCGAAGCCACATATCTTGCACATTATTTTTCATTATATGCATCTTAATGTGATTAAAAGTGCTGTGGTTAATACCACACATGTGAAATGTATCTTGGTTTTGGAAATTATGACCTTATCATTAGGTCCTCCTGTATGTGAAGCTGAGAGTGTCCTGTGGCAATATGCACTCTCAGAAGACTAACTGCATCATGAGAGCTAACCCCCATGAGAAGTGGATGTCATATTGGACTTTGGGTTGGGACCGTTATATATAAACTGGCTGTTAGCTCATATGCTTCCATTGGGGGATCTGTATTTCCAAGAACAAGTACTCCTGGATCAGGGTTTTCCAGGTTTCCCTGCCATCCTGATTAACATGTTGCTAGAGGAAGTCAAACTGCATATGCCCTTGGTCTTCTTTAAAACCCTTTTCCTCCAATTACATGGCGTTCTCTTCCCCATGGACCTGCTCCAAGCTTACTCCTCTCTGGATGACCATGCTGTGTAGAGTGCAGCAGGCCATATAAAACCCTTGAACAACCATGCTGGTCTGCTCAATGGTGGCACTTGTGCTGAGATGGCAGGGGTTGGTATTGTTCATGTGTCTCAGTTTGGGAATTTACACTGGGGTCAGCAGCTGTCTTTTCACCCCTGTCAGCTAGAAACCCACCAAGGAATCAGGATAGTTGCCAGGAAACCTAGTGCGCACATGAAAAAAGTGCTTTCAATACTGTCCCACTAACCAGTACTTCTGCATCCTTATGTAGCAAGGGGTTGTCTATGCTGCTGCGCACATTGATTTCCATTACTGTTTCAGCCCAATTCTGAGTAGGTAGGTGGGTCCCATTTCCTGAGATGTAGAAGCAACCTGCCAGATATTGTGACCATGGTTAAGCATTCTAATTACCACCCTGGTATTACAGCTCAAATTCCTTAGTGGTATCGATGGGCTCTCCTTTGCTTCTTCCACATTTCAATCAAAAAATTGAATGTTGATTTCCGGTGGCGGCGACGTGCTGAGCGGACGCACATCAGATGGCTCTCCTCCCAAGCGGACCCAACGTAGTCAATTTATTGGGAATTTCAGCTTAAAAAGCCCACCAAAATCCATCCGCATACGAAGGACACAAGAGAGGAACATGCCCGGCAACAGCAAACCGAGGGGATGATGAGATATTAGGAGCAGCAGTGACCACACGAGGCGAGGCGGAGATTCAGGCGAACCAAGAGGGGGAAAGGTCGGCGAAGCGAACAGCGGAGCAGAAGCAGGATGCGGCTACATCGCGGCACAGGAGGACGAATGGAGAAATGTGCTGAAAAAGGAGTTGAATCCCATGAAGGAGGCGATCAGGACGGAGCTCCATACGATGATGCAGCGCACCATAGAAGGCCTGGGAAGAAAGGGGGAGGCACAGGAAAAAACAATCCTGGATTTAGAGAAAGCTGCTCTGGACCAGAGCGACAGGATCGTAGCTCTGGAAACCAAAGTGAGAAGGTTGGTGGGCCCAGGAGAGCCTAAAAGGGAAAGTGCAGGACCAGGAAAACAGGTCCAGATGACAGCATGTCAGAATAGTGAACCTGCCAGAGGGGATAGAGGGTAGAGACCCAACGGGCTATATTGCCCAAATGCTGGGCAAGCTAGTGGGGAGGGAGGACTTTCCAAACCCCTGAGAAATGGACAGGACACACAGGGTGCTTCGGCCCAGGCCCAAAACCGGGGAGCAGCCCACGGCGATTATCGCAAAGTTGCACTGGTTCCAGGACCGAGAAAAAATCTTAAGGTGGACCCGCCAGACGCAATCATGCTCGTGGGAAGTGCATAGAATAAGGGTGTACCAGGACATTGGGGCGGACCTGGCAAAAAGAGGGCAAAATCAGCGCTCTAAAAAAGTGGGGTACGATTTGCCATGCTATTCCCGGCCAGACTCTAGATGACATTCAAGGGCAAGGAAATGTACTTTAACACCCTGGCGGAGGCTGACGAGTTTGTTAAAACAAACAAATTGGAGGAAGAGCAATCGCGGCAACGATGAAAGCTGCAGGGGCGGTAAAAAGAAAGAAACACAGAGCGGAGGGGAGACGGCAAACCGAGACAAAAATATCACAAATTTTGTGCATATGTTTTTTTATGCGGGACTGTGCTGCCTTGCTTTCGGGCCCATGTCTTCCCTCAATATGAGGGGGAGCAGGGCAAGGGGAGCGAGAGTAAGGAATGCAGACAAGAGAGCGAGATAAGGGATAGAAGGAGGAGGGTAAAACAGGATCAGAGCTGGACAAGTACTGAGAGAGAAGCCACCATTTTAGCGAGGAGGATTGTCATGGGAGGGCAGAAAGCAAGGACCGGGGGGTCAGAAACCCGCCACCAGGATTATTGATTGTTATCTGGAACGTAAGGGGACTTAACGGCCCAGTGAAAAGATCCAGAGTCTTCACCCACTTAAGAAGTGATTTACCTACACGAGATGCACCTGAGGGAGAAGGAGAGACTGCAGGTAGGGAAGGGCTGGGTGGGATAGACCTACCACTCATGTTACGGGACGAGGACGAGGGAATTAGCAATACTAATTAACACAAGGACAAGGTTTACAGAAACCAAGACAGTTACGGACCCAGGGGGACGGTACGTTATGGTCAGCGGTGTCCTGGAAGGGGCACCGGTGGTACTGGTAAATGTGTATGCTCCCAGCTGGGACGACACAGAATTCATAAAGAAGACCATGGCAGAAATCCCCGACATTGACACACACCGACTGATTATGGGGGGCGACTTCAATTGCGTGCAGGGCCCACTGACCGACAGATCAAACCCCAGAACATGGAGGAAGACTGGCATGGCTACGGAACAAGGAGCACTTATGGAGCAGATGGGGGCGGTGGACCCATGGAGGTTTCTGCACCCAGGAAAAAAGGAATTCTCATACTTTTCACAAGTGCACAAGGTGTACACCCGTATCGACTTATTTGCAGTGGGCAAATCGGTGCTTCCAGAGATCATGGGAGCAGAATATTCCACGATCATTATGTCCGATCACGCTCCACATTACATGGATGTGAGGTTGGTGACAGGCCCACATGGAGGCTGGACACGGACCTCTTGGCCGACAAGGCCTTCTACCAAAAAACATCGCGGGCCATAGGCGACTAAGTTAGTATCAACCAAAACGGGGAGGTCTCACCCGCCACGATTTGGGAAACACTAAAGTCCGTGATTAGAGGAGAGATCGTAGCCTACAAGGCAAGCAGAGATAAGGAAGAGAGGGTGGCCAGGCAGCAGCTAGTAGACTCCATTCTGGAAATCGACAGAAAGTACTCCGAGGCACTGATTGTAGAGCTGGCGGAGAGGAAAAAGCTACAAATGGACTTTAACCTGCTATCCACCAGGGAAGCAGTGTACCAACTCCGCCAGACGCAGAGGACCTTCTACGAACATGGAGACAAGGCTGGCCGCCTATTGGCTCACCAGCTAAGAAAGCAGGCAGCCACAAGGGAAATAACGCAGGTAAAAAATAGCACAGGCAGACTGGTAGTGGAACCAAAAGAGTTCACTCAGGCGTTTGAGGTCTTCTACCGAGAACTGTACACCTCCGAGCCCCCCAACATGGACGTGGGGATGAAACAGTTCCTTGACGGACTGGAAGTACCAGTTGTGGGGGAAGACATACGGGGGGAGCTGGAAGCACCAATAGATACGGGAGAAATCATGGAGAGCACCTATGCAGGCGGGACTCGACGGGTTCCTGGTGGACTTCTATAAAAAATCTGCACCAATCCTGGGCCCACACCTAAAGGACATATTCGCGGACTCACTGGCAAGGGGCACTTTGCCTCCCACGCTAGTGCAGGTCATAATCTCACTGATATCCAAAAAAGATAAAGATCCAACGGAATGTGGGTCATATAGACCCATTTCCCTGCTGACTGTTGATGCGAAAATATTTGCAAAGGTCCTGGCCAAAAGGCTGGAGAGCTGCGTACCAGAGGTGGTCGCAGAGGACCAAACGGGTTTTGTCACGGGTAGGCAGCTCACAGCCAACATCAGCCGGTTGCTGAACGGAATAATGACCCCCCCCCCCCCCACCCCGGGGGAGAGCACCAGAGGTGGCACCAGAGAGAGCACCAAGGGGCTGGTTTAGCACAGGGCTAAATAGCTGGCTTTTAAAGCAGACCATGGCAGGCCAGCAGTGCGGGTTCAATTCCCGTACCAGCCTCCCAACCCAAGAATTCCCAATCTGACACTGTAAAGAAGGAAAATCACAGGGGGCCTAGCTTTACCGAACCTACAATACTGCCACTGGGCAGCAACAGCAGAAAGAGTGAGGGCCTGGGTACATGAACCCGACTCAGAGTGGGTGCAGATGGAGGAGACTTCCTGTAAAGGAACAACCCTCCGGGCCCTGGTTACTGCAGCACTCTCATCCCCCTCAACAAGATACACAATGAACCCAGTGGTAACGGCCACACTGAGAACTTGGGTCTGAGACAACACTTTGGGTTAACTAAGATGTCCCCTGTCATGATGTGCAGACACACACATAATGATATACAGACAAGCAGCTAATGGACACAGAGAACAGGACATGACCAATAAGCAGGCAGGACACTCAGGGGTGGGATCTGACTGTAAAAGACACGAGGCACTCACACTCCGCTTCTTTCCACTGATGAACATCTAGAGAGTCAGTCAAGGGTGTTGTTACAATCTCACACCGCCACCAAATGGCTAGGAGCTAGTCTGGTTCAGTCAGAGTAACTACACTTAAGTTAGCAGAGGGTCGAACTCACAGAGAACTGTGCTATTAGTTCAATAAACCTGATTGAACAAACTTCAAGGTCTAGAGTATCTTTCTGATCTAAGCTGCATCCAGTTGCAGCCAGTGTTAGACCAGTGTACCTAACACGACATCCCCCATCTGCGGCAATCACAGATTCCTCCCAGCCATGTTAGACACCACGGGCGAAATTCTCCCCCAACGGCGCGATGTCCGCCGACTGGCGCCCAAATCGGCGCCAATCAGACAGGCATCACGCCGCCCCAAAGGTGCGGAATGCTCCGCATCTTTGGGGGCCGAGCCCCAACATTGAGGGGCTAGGTCGGCGCCGGAGGGATTTCCGCCCCGCCAGCTGGCGGAAACGGCGTTTGTTACCCCGCCAGCTGGCGCGGAAATGACATTCAGGGCGGCGCATACGCGGGAGCGTCAGCTGACAGTTTCCCGCGCATGCGCAGTGGGGACAGTCTCTTTCGCCTCCGCCATGGTGGAGACCGTTGCGGAGGCGGAAGGGAAAGAGTGCCCCCGCAGCACAGGCCCGCCCGCGCCGCCTTGTCCCGCCGGTAAATAGCAACTCTAATTTACGCCGGCGGGACAGGCAATTTATTGGTGGGACTTCGGCCCATCCGGGCCGGAGAATCGAGCGGGGGTGGCCCGCCAACCGGCGCGGCCCGATTCCCGCCCCCGCCCAATCTCCGGTACCGGAGACTTCGGCAACTGGCGGGGGCGGGATTCACGGCGGCCAACGGCCATTCTCCGACCCGCTGGGGGTTCGGAGAATGACGCCACTGATTCAAAAAATGGAGGCGGGAAGGGGGCACACTGACGTCAGGGACTTCTACGTAGGGCACAGACTGGCGACAATGGAAATAGACCTCTTAACTAAATTGACGAGGAAGTGGAAATTAACAAAAGGACAGGAAATGAGGCACCTTCAAGTAAAACACAAGGAGACAGTAGGGTACCCTGGGGCCCCAGAAACCACACTATTAGAGGAACTGCTAGGCACTCTGTGGGAAAATATATGGGCAGTTACTGGATAGAGCTTGGACACCATTGGACGAGACCAGACACAAATGAGAGGACGAACTGGGGACAGAGGTAGGGTGGGGACTCTGGAGCGAAGCACTGAGCAGGGCTAACTCCACCTCCCCCTGCGCAAGGCTCAGCCTGATGCAGTTCAAAGTGGTGCACAGAGTGCACATGACCAGAACCCGAATGAACAGGTTCTTCCCGGGGGTTGAGGTCAAATGTGAACGGTGCCAGAGGGGTCCATCCAACCACACTCACATGTTTTGGGCCTGCCCCAAATTTGCTGGGTTCTGGACAGTATTCTCGGAGACAATGTCCAAGTTTGAGAGGGCGAGGGTGAAGCCATGGCCAATTGTGGCAATTTGCGGGTTTTCGGAGCAGCCAGAACAACGCATGGGGAAGGGGGCCAACGCCCTTGCTTTCGTTTCCTAAATCACACGCCAGAGAATCCTGCTCAGCTGGCGATAAGCAGAATCACCCACAGCTGCAGACTGGCCGGTAGACTTTCGGAATTTCTCCACCTGGAGAAGGTTAAGTATGCCATCCGAGGGTCAGGGGAAGGCTTCCTAGACACATGAGGGCAGTTTGTCGGCCTGTACCAAAACCTGTTTGAGGCCAGCAACGAGGAGTAACTTAAGAAAATGGGAAAGAGAGGAAGAAAAAGAGAGAGGATAAGAAAAAAAACAAGATCGATGAGGAACCAAAGGAATGTGCAACCCAGGGGGAGGGATGGGGAGGGGAAGACAGAGGGAAGGTGGGAAAACCACAAAAGAGGAGACGAGGTGGGAAGGGGTGTAACCCCCCTTCCTGAACACAAAAGCAAACACAGCCGAAGTTGACGGGGGCAGGGGAGAGAGACAGGGGGAATACACAAGGGAGGGGGGAAAAAGGGGGGGCAGAGAAGGGACCATAGGCCGAGCCAGAAGGTGGCAAAATGTATATAAAGTTAATTAAAGGAAGGACAGGATAAACATTTCTGTACAATAAAGTAAATATACGCAGTTAAGGAAAATGTGTATACATACAATTGTTTATAACTATGGAAAACGGCAATAAAAAGATTTTTAAAAAAAAATTGAATGTTTAATGCTTCATTCAATGGCCCCCCTCAATTGTTTGGACAAATCTCTGAAAAAGTGGGTCCCATGAGCTGTTGGAAAAATTGTAAATATGAGGAAATAGTCCTCTTAACTGAATTAATACTGAGCCTATTGATGTCCTGCTGTCTCCCGGTAATTTTCCCTCCCACCTGAGATGCTGCTTCAGGAAGAGTGGCATGGAAGTGGCAACATGTCGGGCAACCAGCTGGAACCTTCTAGCACGAATTTGCCAGCTCATCGACCTCCTACTCCACTGACAGCCACATGGCAAAATTCAGCCCAATGACTCTGCTGCTATCACCAAGAATGTCTCGGATGGAAGCGGGATCAGTCCCTTAAATGTGCCACACTATCAAATCACCGTTGATAGTATCTGATCATCTGTGGAGTAGGCCAACCCTTTCCTACTAAGCGAGGAGACAAATTGATCGAGAGAACGTTAACTGACCAAAAAAGCGCTAGACAAATAAAACTGTCTTCCAACAGGTTATTTTTACATGAAAATAAAATAACCGACTTCAGAAATCTTCTAATTTGAGGGAACAGGGTTGGTTGCTGTCAGTTATTATCCATATCTCACCAACCTTCTTGACAGCTCCAATGACCTTACATTTCTCAACCCACTCAGTGCATTCACGCACTATGTAATGGGTACATAACAAGCATCTTCTACAACTATTTTCAGGAACAGGAAACCTTGTAATGCATCTGTAAAATCATCATGCCAAATTTGACTTGAAGAGTCCATGCCTTGGGAATTCATGAATTCTTCAGATCTTGTCATTATATAACTCAGAAATAAGAGCTAATTGGCATAGTGTTTCAGCCTGCACTAAGCTACATCTAAGCTCAAAAATAGTTCCTTTGATGGTGTAATCGTGCTGTGGTGTTATTTCATACCATTTATAGAAAATAATACCATCTCTATTCCACTAAAGAATTACACACAACAATCTAAGATGCAACTAATATATTCTGGGGCAGCACGGTGGCGCAGTGGTTAGCACCGCTGCATCACGGTGCTGAGGACCCGGGTTCGATCCTGGCCCCAGATCACTGTCTGTGTGGAGTTTGCACATTCTCCCTGTATCTGCGTGGGTCTCATCCCCACAACCGAAAGATGTGCATGGTAGGTGGATTGGCCATGCTAAATTGCCCCTTAACTGAAAAAAAGAATTGGGTACTCTAAATTTAAAAAAAAGAAAAGTAATAAATTCCATCCAGTATTTCCCTGCATTTATAAAATTGTTTTTTGCTTATTTTCTCTTATTTCCTTCTGAACTCTTGTTGGGGTACAGTTGTACTTGCAGCCTCCCAGTACATCATACAATTGACTATCCTTCATGCATGAGCCAATCCAGTGAGTGATGATGGGTTGTTTTAACTCTGAAAGGCATACAGCTGAACTTCATCCAGTTGTGAGGCTTGTAAGAAAGGCACTGCAATAATTATAGGTGATCTTACTCCACATATAGATTGGACGAATCAGTTTGGCAAAAGGAGCCTGGAAGATGAGTTCTTAGAATGTACTCGGGACAATTTCTTACACCAGCACTTTCTAATGTCAGCCAGAGAGCATGCTATTTTAGACCTGGTAATGTGCAATGAGACAGGATTAATTCACAACGTCATAATATAGGAGGCTCCTGGCAACAGGGACCATAACATGGTAAAATTTCACATTCAGTTTGAGGGTTAGAGTGTATGTCTAAGATTAGTGTCTTAAACTTAAATAAAGGAAATTACAAGGGTATGTAGACAGAGTTGGTTAAATTCAACTATAATATGGAAATACATTAGAGAAGCAGTGGCAGGCACTTACGGAGATATTTTAAAACTCCCAGCAAAGATTCATTCCACTGAGACGGCAAGGCACAATGAGGAGGATGTGCCATTAATGAAGTTAAGGATAGTATAAAATTGAAAGAAAAGGTGTACAAAACTGTAATGACTATTGGTAATAGAAAAGAACTAAAAATAAGAAGGTGGGAGAAATTAGAATATGTGAGAAAGCTAAATAGAAATACAAAAGCAGATAGTAAGAGTTTCTACAAGTATTTTAAATGTAAAAGAGTAACTAAAGTGTGTGTTGGTCCTTTAGAGGTCAAAATTGGGAATTAATAATGGGAAACAAGTATTGAACAGGTATTTGGTTTGAGCTGAGCCTGGGGAGAGGGGGGGCGAGTCTGGCCTGGGAAGGGAGGGGGGAAAAGGGAGCTGGGTCTGGGGGTAGTCTGGAGTCGGACCTTGGCGAGAGATGCTGGGGTGTGAGTAAGGTAATGGGGAGTCACGTTTGGAGAGCAAAATCAGGCCAAGAGTGGGATTCCCGAGTTGGAGGTCAGATCTGGGGAGAGTGAGGAGACCAGACTGTAAGGCGTGGGGGCAGATTTTGGGGAGTGTATTTATGGGGTGGCGGAGTCCCTGGTGGTCTAGAGACAAGTGGGTAAGTCTGGGGGGTAATCCCAAGGGAGGTAGTAGTGGAGGGATGGGGGGGGTGTTCCATTGGGGGTCATGGGTGCGGGGATGGGAATTCTGTGGGAGGTTGGGGGAGTCTTGTTGGGATGCGGAATGGGGTGCAGTCAGGGTCCCGTGGGGTGGGGGTGGGTCAACACTAGCTACCCAGAAACTAGCAGTGGTTTTAAATTTTTCTGGGCAATTATTTCTATATGATAGTAGGAACAATTCAAAGTTCGCTATTTATATCACATTTTCAGATGGTTCCCAGTGCAAGGCAATTTCCTAAAGAAAGTTTGAACTTCCCAGGCTATTGCTGTGCAATCGTTACCTGGGAACCTCTGTGGAGAGGCAGGTGGTTCCCTGGCGCAATCTTCAAGATACCCTGCCTTGGAGCCCTAAGAGTCTACAAAGGGATTTAGATAGGTTGAATAAGTGGACAAAGAATCAGCAGATGGTTAACAAAGTGGGAAAATGTAAACTTGCCCACTTTGGCAGGAAGAATAAAAAAACTGTATGTTTTTTAAATGGAGATTGCAGAACCCTACAGTACCAGTGGACTAGAGATTCCTGGTGTATGAATCACAAAAGGTTAGTATGCAGGTACAGCAAGTGTTTATTGCAAGGGGAAGATAGTATAAAAGTAGGGACGTTTTGCTGCATCTGAACATGGCCTGAGTAAGAATGCATCTTGAGTGCTATGTAGTTTTGGTCTCCTTGCTCAAGAAAAGATGGAATTGTATGAGAAGCAGTTCAGAGAAGGCTCACTCAACTGATCCTCAGGAAAATGGAGTCATCTTATGAGGAAAGATTGAGCAGGTTGGGCATATACGCATTAGAATTTAGAAGAATGAAAGATGATCTTATTGATACGTGTAAGATCCCGAGGAAATTTGACGGGGTAATTGTTCAGAGGATCCTTTCCCATGTTCGGGCAGTCCAGAACTAAGGGGCACAGTTTAAAAATTAGAGATCTTTTCTTTGAGACAGAGATGAGAAGAACATTTTTTCTCTTAGAAGGTAATTAGTCTGTGGAATTTTCTTCCACAGAGAACAGTGGAGGCTGGGCTATTGAATATACTCAAAGCTGAGTTAGATAGATTTTTGATCGACAAGGCAATCAAGGCTTCTTGGGTAACAGAGAGGAACATAGAACATAGAACATAGAAAATACAGCACAGAACAGGCCCTTCGGCCCACGATGTTGTGCCGAACCTTTGTCCTAGATTAATCATAGATTATCATTGAATTTACAGTGCAGAAGGAGGCCATTCGGCCCCTTGAGTCTGCACCGGCTCTTGGAAAGAGCACCATACCCAAACTCAACACCTCCACCCAACACCAAGGGCAATTTGGACATTAAGGGCAATTTATCATTGGCCAATTCACCTAACCCGCACATCTTTGGACTGTGGGAGGAAACCGGAGCACCCGGAGGAAACCAAATTGGAGTTGAAGCCACAATCAGATCAGCCATGATCTTATTGAATGACAGGAGCTGGATTGCCTACTCTTCTGTTAATTCTTGTGTTCTTGTATTCACTCATGAACTTTGCAGTGGGTCAATGCATCATTAACTGAAACTCCGTCTCAATTCTCCTCTCCACAGCTAAAGATGCTGGGCTGGATTCTCCGCACCCTCGTGCCAAAATCACGGCCGGCGCGGAGAGGAGGTGTTCTCCTCTGAGGGTCTACCTCTGTGGTCCGAGTCCGCCATGGAGCATGGCGCAGCTGCTGGAGGCTGCCGCCGTGCGCGTGCGCATGCGCAGCCTCTGTCTGGAAGTGCGGGGGCCCCTATCTGCGGCAAAAGCTCCGAGATTTACTCCGGGCCTCTGCTAGCCCCTGCAGGGCTTGGAATTCGTGTCCCTTTATTCCAGGATTTTCAGGAGTAAAACTCCATGGTTTTGACGCCGGCGTGGGGACATAGTCCCAATAATGGAGAATTCAGCCCCCTAGGCGAGATTTTCCGTTGGCCGACGGCGAAATCGGGAAAGGCGGAGAATCGGTTCTGACATCAAAATCGCGGAAGGCACCGATTTGACGCCAAATCGCCCTTCTCCATCACCTCAACAGCGGTGTCAATGCGTTCCGGAATGCACATACAGTAAACACCGTTTACGTATTATTAGGGGGCCCGATCCAGTATTCTCTGCCTCCGATGGGTCGAGTTTCCGACAGCACGGTTCAATTGTGCTTTTAAAAATCTAACTGCTGAGGGAGAGAGAGGGTTTATGTGAATTGTCCATCATCGCCATAGTTTGTTGACAGTTGTGTCGCTGGTTGGGGGGCTTCTGCCAGTGCTGGGGGGTGTAGTGGGGGGTGGCCAGGAGGTGAGCTATGAGGTTGGGGTGTACGGGCACAGAACACCATTGCCATAGCCGGCAAGGCAGCCATGCAGCTGTGAATTTAGTGTAGGAGTCTCAACAGGCCACCCCCTTGGGTGCCCTCTGGCCCCAGCCGACCCATCAGCTGTATGGGCACGTTCAGTGCAACCAGTGCCATCTTGTTGGCTGGGATAAGTGTAATGTATATGTGTGGCTGCAGCTTGTCAGTCTCCCGAGCGTTAATCACGGACTCGGCAAATACTGCATTGTTTCTCATTGGAACTGATTGTGTTCCTCGCGGCGCAGGTGCTAGCACCTTCGCAGTAGTGGAATCGGTCCAGGTGTGGCGTCAGTTTTTCTCTCGTCAAAGTCCATGAAGGCAGCACGGTGGCGCAGTGGGTTAGCCCTGCTGCCTCACGGCACCGAGGTCCCAGGTTCGATCCCTGCTCTGGGTCACTGTCCATGTGAAGTTTGCACATTCTCCCCGTGTTTGCGTGGATTTTGCCCCCACAACTCAAAAATGTGCAGGGTAGGTGGATTGGCCACGCTAAATTGCCCTTTAATTGGCAAAAAATAATTGGGTACACTAAATTTACACTAAAGTCCATGAATTCTGCGTTGGCATCAAGGAAACGGAGAATCCAGCCCGTTGGGCGCAATTCACTGGAAAGATTTTTAAGTGTTGTAATGAGTGGGAATTGCCGTGAGCTTCCCTTCACTCGGCCCAGCAATGCCGGCATCGCTATTCAACGATAATTGATCCACATTGCAGGCTTCTCACCGCAAATTAAAGCTCGCCAGCTGATTCGTCGGCACCACGCTCACCAGACCCCCGCAAACAAGGTCGAGCAGAACTTAAACAGCACTTGCTCAGCCAATCCCAGCCAGCTCGCAACAATGGCGCCCAGGAGACTGGCCGTAAGATTCAGGGACACTGACCCTGGGAGGTTGCTAAACACTGTGGAGGCCAGGAGGGATATTTTCTTTATCTGAGGGTGCAGGAGGGACATACATAGGGCACCAGTGCTGCCTGGGAAGAGGTGTTGGCGGCAGCTGTGAGCTTGGGGAGTGTGAAAAGGTCAGATTATGATCTACATCGGGCAGCACAAGTGAGTAGACACTAATGCCCACCTCCCAGCCTGATGCTGAGCCTGTGGAAGAGGTCATCCTGGAGGTAATAGAGACATGAGGATGCGGCCGGGACATTCAGAGGGAGATGTCAGCATCACTCTAGCAGATCCATAACCGCATGGAGGAATCCCAGAGGCTAATAGAGACATTAGGGTGCGGCAGGGACATTCAGAGGGAGATGTCAGCGTCACTCCAGCAGATACATAACCGCTTGGAGGAATCCCAGAGGCTAATAGAGACATTAGGGTACGGCAGGGACATTCAGAGGGAGATGTCAGCGTCACTCCAGCAGATCCATAACCGCATGGAGGAATCCCAGAGGCTAATAGAGACATTAGGGTGCGGCTGGGACATTCAGAGGGAGATGTCAGCATCACTCTAGCAGATCCATAACCGCATGGAGGAATCCCAGAGGCCACGGGTGCTGGATATGTCACCGGCAATGCTTGGCACTGAGGCCAACAATGCTAGGATGGCGACTGCAGTGGAGAGTGTGGTGCATGACTCGGAAAAATTAGTGAAGGTGTCTGAGGCGTCGCGCAGTTGATTACGGCCATGGCTGAGGGTTTTGACAAAATGTCCGTCTCGCTGGGGGATGTCACCCAATACCAGGCTGACCTTGATGAGGTCCTGTGGGATATGTCCCGCTCTCAGATGGAAAGGCGGAGGCGCTGCGGAGCTTGTCGCAGCCGGGCATTGCTGAGGCGTTGCAGAGCATATCCCAGTCACTGAGGAGCATCGGCAAGGGCGTCGACACGATCGTGCGGACCATGGGGAACTGCACGGCTGACAGAGCCAGATTATGCAGGGGCAGCTGGGGCTCGAACCACCTGCTCCTACCTCCAGTGATCACCAGGGCCCTATGGGCACTGACCGGGAGAAGGGGGTGCTGGGCGCCAACCCGGACATCCCATGGAGCAGGGATGGCGCCCATCAGCTCCCCTGAATTCTACCCCTCTGATGAGGCTGCATCTTGCAGTCAGTACATGGGACAGGGCAGCACAAATATGTATGTGCCGCCGGCAAGTGAGCCGGGGCCATCCGGCCCCAGAGCCTCCATAGGACATCCGCCAACGTAATCGAAGGCCACAAGACGAGGTAAGCAGCTGGCTGCCTCCACCTCAGGTGTGCATCCAGTGCCTGCTGGTCCGGAGTCACCTCATTCTCCTCGTCCTCTTTCTACTTGCCCTCCTCGGAGGTGGCGACATGTTCCACATCACCAACCTCCAGCACGTTGCCCCACTGCTGTGCCAGGTTGTGGTGGGAACAGCAAACCACCACAAAGCGGGCGATCCGCCGGGCGGTGTACTGGAGGACACGCCGGAACGGTCGAGGCATCGGAACTGCATCTTGAGCAGTCCGATTCACCGCTTAATCACACCCTGGGTGGCTGCATGGGTCTCATTGTATATGGTCTCCGCTTCAGTCTCCGGCCTCCATACTGGCATGATTAGCCAGGTCTTCAGCAGGTATCCCTTATTCCCCAAGGGCCAGCCGCCCATCCTGGGGTGCTCCTCGAAGAGGTTGGGACTGACTGGCCCAGGATGTAGCTGTCATGAATACATTCAATGTTTTAGCATCAACTACTTCCTATGGTAATGAATTCCACAGGCTCACCACTCGTTGGGTAAAAAATGTCTCCTCATATCTGTCCTAAATGGTTTACCCTGAATCCTCAGATTGTGACCCCTGGTCTGGACACACCCATCATTGGTAACATCTTCCCTGCATCTACCCTGTCTAGTCCCGTTAAAATTTTATAAGTCTCTATGATAACCCCCCTCATTCTTCTGAACTCCAGCGAGAACAATCCCAACCTAGTCAATCACTCCTCATATGACAGTCCCGCCGTCATTGGAATCAGTCTGGTAACCTTTGCTGCACTCCCTCGAGAGCAAGAACATTCTTCCTCGGAGAAGGAGACCAAAACTGCACACAATACTCCAGGTGTGGCTTCACCAAGGCCCTGTATAATTGCAGCAACACATCCCTGCTTTTATACTCAAAACCTCTCGCAATGAAGGCCAACATACTGTTATGGGCCAGGGTTTATAGAACCCCAAAGTGTATCATGGAGTTCATCTGACACACAACTTTTAATAGATTGTGGTATAGGGAGCACATGGCCCACTCTACAGGTGTGGTACAGCAGAAATGGAAAAGTATTTTTTAAAGCAAAACAATGTTTACTCTATGAACTCAAGTTAACCTTTTTAAAACATACAGTGAACATCTTAGCAACCATTAATTCAAATACAACCCCCAAAGAATACAACACAAAGAAATCCTTTAAGCTTTCCTTTTAACATCCATAAGACTTAAAACACCTTTTACCAGAAGCACATCAGGTAAAAGTCACTACTGTTATTAGTTTTAAATCACCAGGATCGATTTACAGTCTTTAGATTACAGAGAGAGACTCTAATACACCTTCTGGCTGTGACTCCAGCTATCCAGCTCTGAAAACGAAACTAAAACACACCCTACAGCAAGCTGCCTAAAACGAAAGTAAAACGTTAACAGACAGCCCAGCTCCACGCCCTCTCTCACATCACTGCAGTAATAAACACACATTTCTTAAAGGTACTCTCACTAGATATATATATACACACCCATTTATAAACACCCATTTCTCAAAGGTACTCTCACATGACAGCTCCCCCCAAGAAAAAATAAATAAACCATCAACTTCAAGATGGTTTCATTTTTCACCTTTTCACCATCCTTTAAGAAATGCACAGAGTACGTATACTTTATCGTTTCAAAAAACACACGCAAACAGGTATAATAATATAGTCCATTTTTTTTCGTTCTTCTTCCTCCAAATTAAATCCTTCTCGATTGAAAGCCTCTTTGAACAAGAAGGTCTCTGCACGATCCGTCCATTTCTCAACGCCTCGACATTTCTCTTTAAAGTCAGATACTTTAGTTCAATCTGATCGCAGAGTCCCTTCTAATTCTCCAACACAGGAGCATTGGTTATCTCAGCTTTCAGGCCGTCAAATGACTTTTGAAAGTCCGCTGTCCACTGAAATTTTCGACATTTCTTCAGCAGGTCCATCAGTGGAGCAATCACGCTACAACACCTTTGCACAAATGTTTGATCAAATCCACTCATGCCAAGAAATCGCATTACTCCCTTTGTCTCGAGGGTATCGGAAACTCCTCAATAACTGATGCTGTCACATCCCGTGTGACCATTCGGCCCTGTCCGATTGTATGGCCAAGGAAAGTGACTTGGGCTTTTCCAAATTCACTTTTGGCTAGGTTTATCACCAGACCCGCCTCCTGAAGTCAATCGAATAACTCCATCAGATGTTTCAAATGTTCTGTCCATGTCTGGCTGAAAATTACCAGATCGTCGATGTATACCGCACAATTGGGTAATCCTGAAACACCTTTGTTAGTTAACCGTTGAAATATGGCTGGGGTGTTTTTCACGCCAAATGGCATAACTTTGAATTGGTATATACCATCTGGAGTCACAAAAGCTGAAATCTCCTTTGCCCTTTCGGATAAAGGTACCTGCCAGTAACCTTTAAGTAAATCCAGTTTGGAAATAAAAGCTGATCATCCCACTTTCTCAATGCAATCCTCCAAACGTGGAATAGGGTAAGAGTCCGTTCTTGTAACTGCATTAATATCTAACTGCATCTATACTCCACACACAACCGTTGGGTACTGTCTGGTTTAGGTACCATCACTATGGGTGAGCTCCATTGGCTGCAACCCACTTCAATTATGCCATTTTTAAGCATACTCTCAATCTCTTTGTTAACCTGTGCCAATTCTAAAAGTCGATATGGATGTTGTTTGATTGGAACAGCTTATCCCACACCTACATCATGTATAGCCATTTTAGTACTTCCCAATTTATCTCCACAAACTTGCCCACGTGATATCAATAACTCTTTCAGGTCAGTCCATTTTTCCTCTGGAAGGTAACTCAACAATTTATCCCAATTTTAAGAACATCCTCGTTTTCCAATTTAATTTGAGGTATGTCAAATTCACAGTCATCTGGAATTGGTTCGTAATTTTGAGTTAGAATCATTAAAACCTCCTCCTTTTTCTCTCCTTCCCTTTCAAAGTACCTTTTAAGCATATTCACATGACACACTTGGTGAGTCTTCCTTCCATCTTGTGTTTTTACCACATAATTCAACCTACTTAATTTCCTTTTAATCTGATAAGGTCCATAAAACCTAGCTTTTAAAGGCACCCCTACCACTGGTAACAACACTAAAACTTTATCCCCACTGGCAAAACTACGAACTTTGGATTTCTTGTCCGCTACCCGTTTCATCACATTTTGTGCAACTTTTAAATGTTGTCTAGCCAATTCACCTGCTCTATTTAATCGTTTCCTGAAGTTTGACACGTAATCCAATAATGTAATTTCCGATTTCTCACTCACCAATTTTTCCTGAATCAATTTAAGTGATCCTCTTACCTCATGACCAAAAATTTATTCGAAAGGACTAAATTTGGTTGATTCAATGGGTGCATCCCTAATTGCAAACAGTACGAATGGAATTCCTTTATCCCAATCCTCTGGATAATATTGACAATAAGCCCTCAACAGTGTCTTTAATGTCTGATGCCACCTTTCTAACGCTCCCTGCGATTCTGGATGGTACGCAGTTGATTTAAATTGTGTTATTCCTAAGCAATCCATAACTTCTTTGAATAGCCTTGAGGTAGAAATTCGATCCTTGATCCGATTGTATTTCTGTGGGTAGTCCATATCTAGTAAAGAATTTAAGTAACTCCTCCACAATCTTTTTAGCTGCAATATTATGTACTGTGTGAAAGTGTACAAACTCAGCAATAGCATGATGGGAAAAATAGCCAACTTATGTAACCAAGTGTAAGACAGCTGTGTCAGCAAAGTGCCAAGATCAGACCCTGACAAACTAGACAAAGCTAAGAATCCACATAATTGTATCATACAAGGCCAGAAGAGGGAAAATAGTGCCTGACCTTATTAAAACCTGATAACAAAGCCACGATCTAGGAATGTCCTAATAACACAACCTCCTCATGACCTAGGTCCATCTGCGTCAAGGCATCATGAGGGCAGAGGTAAAAACAAAATAGGACCACGTCTTAAACCCTCTAAAGACAAAATACTGCAAATAAGCCGAGTCAGGGTCTTTCCATGACAACATGTTTGATCAGAAGTTATGACTGTATTGACATTTTTGAACAAGGTCTGTTTTTGTAAAATGATACAGCTTTTGTATAAATATTGAACGTTTTCTCCATGTCTTTGCGAGCTTGAGAAAGAATGAGCAGGTTTACCTTAACAGCTCTCTCTCTCTCTAACCTGTAGCCATCTGCCTGCAGACTTTGGTCAATAAAGACAAAGTTATTTATTTCGAAAAAAAAAAAGTTGTCTTTTAAAATTTTTCCTACTTCAAGACTGTGAAGAAAACAATTTTACAACTCTGTTTCGAAATAAATAACTTTGTCTTTATTGACCAAAGTCTGCATGCAGATGGCTACAGGTTAGAGAGCGAGAGAGCTGTTAAGGTAAACCTGCTCATTCTTTCTCAAGCTCGCAAAGACATGGAGAAAACGTTCAATATTTATACAAAAGCTGTATCATTTTACAAAAACAGACCTTGTTCAAAAATGTCAATACAGTCATAACTTCTGATCAAACATGTTGTCATGGAAAGACCCTGACTCGGCTTATTTGCAGTATTTTGTCTTTAGAGGGTTTAAGACGTGGTCCTATTTTGTTTTTACCTCTGCCCACATGATGCCTTGACGCAGATGGACCTAGGTCATGAGGAGGTTGTGTTATTAGGACATTCCTAGATCGTGGCTTTGTTATCAGGTTTTAATAAGGTCAGGCACTATTTTCCCTCTTCTGGCCTTGTATGATACAATTATGTGGATTCTTAGCTTTGTCTAGTTTGTCAGGGTCTGATCTTGGCACTTTGCTGACACAGCTGTCTTACACTTGGTTACATAAGTTGGCTATTTTTCCCATCATGCTATTGCTGAGTTTGTACACTTTCACAACTGGAATGGCCTCTGGAAACCTAGTAGACACATCCATTATAGTCAAAAGATATTGATTCCCACTTTTTGTTTTAGGAAGTGGTCCTACGCAATCAATTAGGACCCTTGTAAAAGGTTCCTCAAATGCTGGAATGGGTATTAAGGGTGCTGGTTTTATCACTGCTTGACGTTTCCCTATCACTTGACATGTGTGACATGATTGACAAAATTTAATTACATCTTTATGTAGTCCAGGCCAATAAAAATGTTTCTGGATTTTAGCTTGAGTTTTCCTTATTCCCAAATGACCTCCCACTGGTACCTCATGTGCAACTCGCAACACCTCCTTTCTATATCCTACCGACAATACTACTTTATGAACGTCTGCCCACTTTTCATCCGTCTGCATTTGAAAAGGTCTCCATTTTCTCATCAAGACATCACTTTTACGGTAATAACACTCTGGTATACACTCAGATTCCTCTTCCGTGTAGGCTTTCTTATACATCCGTTTTATTTCTACATCTTTCTGTTGTAACTCCGCCAATTTTCCTGAACTAAAAATATCTGCCTCATCCTTGACCTGTTCTTGTTCTTTTTCAACCATCTGATCAAAAATTGTTTCTGATAATTGCACTTCAACTTCATCTTCATGCTCTGATTTCTCTTCTTTTCTTTACCTGTGACTTTGTGACCTTGTTACTACACAATCTGGAAAAATCCCAGGATCTTCATCCTTCAACATTTCAGTTGTGACTTCTGGTTGCGGCTATGCCAAGGTAGGTCGCACGTTCGGCAGCTCCCGCCGGGAACAGACTTTTGGGCTGACTAGAGGGGCCCCAACGGCAACTGTTCAATGACTTCCAGTGTGGGAAGGTGACAGCAAGTTCCCCCAGACATTATATGGATTAGACCAGGAGTGGAGCGGTGAAAAAAGTGATCTTGGAGCAGCGAAAAGCGAGAGGGAAAAAACAAGATGGCGGCAGGTGGAGACCAAGCAGCATGGGCGCTGTGGTCGCAGGAGCAGCAGGGGTTCCTTAGACGCTGCTTTGAGGAGCTGAAAACCGAAATGCTGGCGCCAATGAAGGCGGCGATTGAGAAACTAGTGGAGGCCCAGAGGGCAGCGATCCGGGAGGTGCGTCAAAAAGCCTCGGAGAATGAGGATGAGATCTTGGGCCTGGCGGTGAAAGTGGAGGCACACGGGGCGCTGCACAAGAGGTGGGCAGAAAGATTTGAGGACCTGGAGAATAGGTCGAGGAGGAAGAATCTTCTGATTCTGGGTCTCCCTGAAGGAATTGAGGGGCCCGACACCGGGGCATATGTGAGCACGATGCTCAATTCGCTGATCGGTGCGGGAGCCTTCCCGAGCCCCCTGGAGCTAGATGGGGCTCATCGGGTCCTGGCGAGGAGACCCAAGGCCAACGAGCTGCCAAGGGCTGTAGTGGTGAGGTTTCACTGCTTTATGGACAGAGAGTGTGTCTTGAGATGGGCCAAGAAAGAGCGGAGCAGCAGGTGGGAGAACACGGAGATCCGAATCTACCAGGACTGGAGTGCAGAGGTGGCCAAGAAGAGAGCCGGCTTTAACCGGGCCAAGGCGGTGCTACATCGGAAGGGGGTGAAGTTTGGTATGCTGCAGCCAGCGCGACTGTGGGTCACATTCCAGGATCGGCACCACTATTTCGGAACGCCCGGAGGAGGCTTGGAGCTTTATACAGACTGAAAAGTTGGACTCAAATTGATGGTCTGTGGTTGTGGAGGGGATGTCTGCTGTATATATGGTTTTAACTACGTGTAGGGAATGTTCGCTTAGTTGGGTGCTGAATGGGGATGGATGAAGGGATTTGATGGGGAGGCTGTGGAAGACTGTGGGCGCCGGTGGTGGAGGGAGGGGAGGCCCGGGGATGGGGGAATTGAGATAAGGCCGCAAAGGGAGCAGCGCCGGGGGGCGGGGCCGGCTCAGATAAGCACGGGCTTTTTCCCGCGCTAGGGAAGGATGGCGGTGGGGGTCGGAGGAGCGCACACCGACTGAGGGGGAGAGAGGATTCCCACACTGGGGGGGTCGATCGGAAGGCGGGAGAGGCCGGGGTCAGCAGGAGTCAGCTGACTTACGGGAGTGTTATGGGGGGAGCAAAAGAGCTAGATATGGATCTAGCGGGGGGGGACGTTATAGGGTTGCTGCTGCATTGGCCAATGGGGAACTGGAAATAGGAGAGGTGGTCGGGGCAAGGGTCTGCCGTCTGGGGGACTGGAGGGTGCGGGAGGCGCAGGCACGTGACTGGCATAGAAAAGGAGATGGCTAGTCGGCAGGGGGGGGTTGAGAAGCTCCCCAATCCGGCTAATAACTTGGAATGTGAGGGGTCTGAACGGGCCGATCAAGAGGGCCCGGGTGTTCACGCACTTAAAAGGACTGAAGGCAGACGTGGTCATGCTCCAGGAGACACACTTGAAGGTGGCAGACCAGATCAGGTTGGGAAAGGGATGGGTAGGACAGGTATTCCATTCGGGGCTGGATGCGAAGAACAGAGGGGTTGCAATACTGGTGGGGAAGCGGGTGTCGTTTGAGGCCAAGAATATTGTAGTCGATAATGGAGGTCAATACGTGATGGTGAGCGGCAGGTTGCAGGGAGTGTGGGTGGTACTGGTAAACGTATATGCCCCGAACTGGGATGATGCCGGATTTATGAAGCGCATGCTGGGTCGGATTCCGGACCTGGAGGCAGGAAGCTTGATAATGGGTGGAGATTTCAACACGGTGCTGGATCCATCATTAGGTCGCTCCAGATCCAAGACGGGGAAGAGGCCGGCTGCGGCCAAGGTGCTTAGGGGGTTTATGGATCAGATGGGGGGAGTAGATCCATGGTGGTTTGCTAGGCCCCTGGCCAGGGAATTCTCATTCTTTTCCCATGTACATAGAGCTTACTCCCGGATAGATTTTTTTGTTTTGAGTAGGGCGCTAATCCCGAAAGTGGAAGGAACGGGGTATTCGGCCATAGCCATCTCAGACACTGGGTAGAACTGGAGTTAGGAGAGGGACCAGCACCCGCTATGGCGTCTTGATGTGGGATTACTGGCAGATGAGGAGGTGTGCGGAAGGGTGTGGAGGTGCATTGAGAGATACTTGGAGGCCAATGACAACGGAGAGGTGCAGGTGTGGGTGGTCTGGGAGGCGTTGAAGGTGGTGAGAAGAGAGAGGGCAGGGAGAGGGAGAGGTTGGTAGGGGAGATCTTAAGAGTGAACAGGAGATATGCAGAGGCCCCCGAGGAGGGGCTACTTAGGGAGCGGCGAAACCTCCAGACGGAGTTTGACCTGTTGACCACAGGGAAAGCAGAGGCACAGTGGAGGAAAGCACAGGGGGCGACGTACGAATATGGGGAGAAGGCGAGCCGGATGCTGGCACACCAGCTCCGTAAGCGGGTGGCAGCGAGGGAGATAGGTGGAGTTAAGGATAGCAGGGGGAACACGGTGCGGAGTGTGGTGAGAGTAAATGAGTTATATAAGGACTTCTGTGAGGAGCTATACAGATCTGAGTCCCCAGCGGGGGAAGAGGGGATGCGACGATTTCTGGACCAACTGAGGTTCCCCAGGGTGGAGGAGCAGGAGGTGGCTGGTTTTGGGGCGTCAATTGGGTTGGAGGAGCTGGCTAAAGGATTGGGGAACATGCAGGCGGGGAAGGCCCCCGGGCCAGATGGGTTCCCGGTCAAGTTTGAGAGGAAATATGTGGACCTGCTAGGCCCGTTGTTAGTAAAGACTTTCAATGAGGCAAGGGAGGGGGGGACCCTGCCCCAGATAATGTCTGGGGCGCTGATCCCGCTGATTCTGAAGCGGGAGAAGGACCCACTGCAATGTGGGTCGTATAGACCGATCTCGCTCCTCAATGTGGATGCTAAGTTGCTGGCAAAAGTGCTGGCTACGAGAATCGAGGACTGTGTCCCTGGGGTGATTCATGAGGACCAGTCGGGATTTGTAATGGGCAGGCAGCTAAATACCAATGTACGGAGGCTCCTCAACGTGATTATGATGCCATCGGTGGAGGGAGAGGCAGAGGTAGTGGCAGCTATGGACGCGGAGAAGGCCTTCGACCGGGTGGAGTGGGAGTATCTTTGGGAAGTGTTGCGGAGGTTTGGGTTCGGGGAGGGGTTTATTAGGTGGGTCAGGCTCCTATATAGAGCCCCGGTGGTGAGTGTGGCTACGAATCGGCGGAGGTCGGAGTATTTTCGGCTGTACCGAGGGACGAGGCAGGGGTGCCCCCTGTCCCCCTTGTTGTTTGCATTGGCAATCGAGCCTTTGGCCATGGCACTAAGGGAGTCCAGGAAATGGAGAGGGTTGGTCCGAGAAGGAGAGGAACATCGGGTGTCGCTGTATGCGGACGACCTGTTGCTGTACGTGGCAGATCCAGTGGAGGGGATGGTGGAGGTCATGCGGATCCTCAGGGAGTTTGGGGACTTCTCGGGCTATAAGCTCAACGTAGGGAAAAGTGAGCTCTTTGTGGTGCATCCAAGGGACCAGGGAAGGGGGATAGACGACCTACCATTGAAGAGGGCGGACAGGAACTTTCGGTACTTGGGGATCCAGGTGGCTGGGAGCTGGGGGGCCCTGCACAAGCTCAATTTGACGCGGTTGGTGGAGCAGATGGAGGAGGAGTTCAAAATATGGGATGTGCTGCCACTCTCGCTAGCGGGCAGGGTACAGTCGGTTAAAATTTATGGTCCTCCCGAGGTTTCTTTTTGTGTTCCAGTGCCTTCCCATTATGATTACCAAGGCCTTTTTTAAATGGGTGGGTAGGAGCATCATGGGTTTCGTGTGGGCAAATAAGACCCCGAGGGTAAAGAGGGTGTTTCTGGAGCGTAGCAGGGACAGGGGAGGGCTGGCGCTGCCGAATCTGTGCGGCTACTATTGGGCAGCCAACGTGGCGATGATCCGTAAGTGGGTAATAGAGGGAGAGGGGGAGGCGTGGAAGAGGTTGGAGATGGCGTCCTGTAGGGGCACGAGCTTGAGGGCGCTGGTGACGCTCTGGCCGACAAGGTACACCACGAGTCCGGTGGTGGAGGCAACGTTGAAGGTCTGGGGGCAGTGGAGATGGCGAGATAGGAGCCTCGGTTTTGTCCCCGATTCGGGAGAACCATCGGTTCGTCCCGGGAAGGATGGATGGGGGGTTTCGGAGCTGGCATCGGGCAGGGATCAGAAGAATGGGGGACCTGTTTATAGATGGGACGTTTGCGAGCCTAGGGGCGCTGGAAGAGAAGTTTGGGTTAACCCCGGGAAATGCATTCAGGTATATGCAAGTGAGGGCGTTTGTGAGGCGGCAGGTGAGGGAATTCCCGTTGCTCCCGGCACAGAGGATTCAGGACAGGGTGATTTTGGGTGTATGGGTTGGCGAGGGCAGGGTCTCGGCGATTTACCAGGAGCTGAAAGAAGAGGAGGAGGCCGCGGTAGAGGAGCTAAAGGGCAAGTGGGAGGAGGAGCTTGGGGAGGAGATAGATGAGGGTCTGTGGGCTGATGCCCTGAGTAGGGTTAATTCTTCCTCCTCTTGCGCCAGGCTCAGCCTAATACAATTCAAGGTTGTTCACAGAGCGCTTATGACTGGGGCGAGGATGAGTAGGTTCTTTGGGATGGAGGACAGGTGTGGGAGGTGCTCGGGAAGCCCGGCGAATCACGTCCACATGTTCTGGTCGTGCCCGGCACTGGATGGGGTCTGGAGGGGTTTCACGAGGGCTATGTCCAAGGTGGTGAAAGTCCAGGTCAAGCCGAGCTGGGGGTTGGCATTATTTGGGGTAACGGACGAGCCGGGAGTGCAGGAGGCAAAAGAGGCCGGTATCCTGGCCTTTGCGTCCCTGGTAGCCCGGCGGAGGATCTTGTTATTATTGAAGGACGCGAAGCCCCCCAATGTGGCAGCCTGGATAAATTACATGGCAGAGTTCATTAAGCTGGAGAGGATAACGTTTGCCTTACGAGGGTCTGTGCAGGGGTTCTTCAGACGGTGGCAACCGTTCCTAGACTATCTCGCGGAGCGCTAGGAGGTCAGCAGCAGCCCGGGGGGGGGGTGGTGTCTCTTCCGGTGGGGTATTTGGGCGGGGGGTTTCCCCAAGGGTACTGTTGAATGTTATATGGGGGGGTTGATATATGTGGGAGAAACCCAATGTATAAGTTGTTTATTATTTTTGAATGTGGGGTTCGTGTTCTTTCTTTTTTCTGTTATGGGGGTGGGGGGGGTTTGTTTGTTATAACAATTTTGTTGGAAAAATTTGAATAAACATATTTAAAAAAAAAACAAAAACAAACACTTCAGTTGTCTGATTTTCCACTGGCTTATCAATCACAGTAGGCATCACTCCCACCTGCGATCCAGCTATATCATTACCCAAGATAAACTGTATTCCTGGACAAGCTAGTTTCTCTATTACTCCTCCCACTTCACCACTCTTCACTGGATTTTCCAACCTTACCTTATATAATTGAACTCTACTCCTCTCACCCTTAATTCCACATATTACCACTTTTTCTGGCAACATTCTTCCCAAACTACATAACTCCTCATCTCTTACCATAAAGATTGACGATCTCCCGTATCTCTTAAAATTGTGACATTTTTACCTGCTCCTCTTGATACACATGAGTAAACTTTACCCACACAGTAAATTCTTTAAAGAGATCTGGCACCTTCTTATCAATCACCTCTTGATCAGGCTGTACAATCTTTTGCACCTCCTTCGCTCCACTTGGGCTTTCCTTTACCACTTTAACAAGCCCCACTGTCTTATCCTGTTGTACCAAATCAGCCTTCCCAGTGCTTTTCTTCAACCACCAACACTGTGACTTTACATGGCCTAGTTTATTAGTGAAAACATTTTAAACTTTTCATTTATTTTCCGCCCTCCTGGATTTCTTTTTTAATCTCCTTATTATCTCCCATCAGATCACCTTTACCTTTACCACTTGAGCATTTCTCATGTCCCCAGTTTCTATCCCTCACAGGCTGAAACTGATGTCGGAAATCAAGCTTCGATTTATGAACTAATTCATAATCATCTGCCATTTCTGCTGCTAACCTCACAGCTTTAACCCTCTGCTCTTCCACATGAGTTCTCACTACATCAGGAATTGAATTTTTAAACTCCTCCAAAAGTATAATTTCCCAGAGAGCTTCATACGTTTGGTCTATTTTCAAAGCCCTTAACCACCTATCAAAATTACTCTGTTTGAGCCTTTCAAACTCCATGTATGTTTGACCAAATACTTTCCTTCAATTTCTAAATCTTTGTCTGTGAGCTTCAGGCACTAGTTCATTTGCACCTAAGATGGATTTTTTCACCTCCTCATACGTCTCAGATACCTCCTCCGGTAGTGATGCAAACACTTCACTAGCCCTACCTACCAGCTTTGTTTGAATCAGTAATACCCACATGTCCTGTTGCCATTTCATTTGTTTAGCCACCTTCTCAAATGAAGTGAAAAAGGCTTCCACCTCCTTCTCGTCAAATCTTGGCAATTCTTGGACATATTTAAATAGATTCCTACCAAGCCTTCGACTTTTGACGCTCTTTCTCACCATGCTCATCACTATCAACCAACTGTACGTTTCCCTTTACGTCTGCCAATTTCAACTGACTGTCATGTTTCATGGCCATTTTCTGAAGTTCAAACTCTCTCTCTTTATCTTTTTCCCTGATCTGTATCTCCCTTTCTCTTTCTTTTTGTTCTGCTAGGGCTATTCTTTCTGTTTTCCGTTCTTCTTTCTCTTTTCCCTCTCTCTCTCTTTCGTATTCAAGCTGCTTTAATTCTTTCTCACGTTCCATTTGTTTCATTTGTAACTGAATTTTTGCCATTACCAATGAGTCAAACTGTATCTCAGGCAACTTTAAATGCTTGGCCACTGCCATAATTACCTCATCTTTTCGCATTTTGTCAGGTAATGTTAACTGCAATGTTTTTGCCAAATCTAACATTCTGCCTTTAGTCTCTGCCCGTAAAGTACTGCGTGTGACCGTCTCCACCCCAAAAACCTCTGAGCCTCTGAAAGAGCCATTGTCCACACCACACCCCCTACTTAAACTAGAATACCACACCTGATAAGCAACCACAATATGCTCACCCCTCACTGTCTTTAAATTCACTAAGCCAATCCAATAGATAGACTTTTATCCCCCTCAAGCCCCCAATTTGTTATTGGCCAGGGTTTAGAGAACCCCAAAGTGTATCATGGAGTTCACCTGACCCACAACTTTTAATAGATTCTGGTATGGGGAGCACACGGCCCACTCTACAGGTGTGGTACAGCAGAAATGGAAAGGTATTTTTTAAAGCAAAACAAAGTTTATTCTATGAACTCAAGTTAACCTTTTTAAAACATACAATGAACATCTTAGCAACCATTAATTCAAATACATCCTCCAAAGACTACAACACTAAGTAATCCTTTAAGCTTTCCTTTTAACATCCAGAACACAGAAGAAACACCTTTCAACAGACGCACATTAGGCTTACATTCACTACTGAGAACACTTATAATTCTGAATTCACCAAATGATCAAGAGATAGTCTTTTGATGGCAGAGAGAACAGCAGTACACCTGCTTGGTCTGGCTTCAGCACTAACACTGAAAACGAAACTAAAACACCCCCTGCAGCAAACGACCTAAAACAAAAGTAAAAAGCTGACCAGCTCCACCCACACTCTGACATCAGTGCAGTAATATGAACAGCCAAACATTTCTTAAAGCGACATACTCATGACACTGGACTATTGGTGGAAATGGAAGGGGTGGACCCTTGGAGGGTTTTGCACCCGAGGGAGCGGGCGTACTCATTTTTATCAGTGGTCCATAAGGTGTACTCGCGGATTGACTTTTTCATGGTGGGAAAGGCGTTGCTGGCTGGGGTTAAAGGGTCGGAGTACTCGACAATTGCAATATCAGATCACGCTCCGCATTGGATGGATATGGTACTGGAGAAGGGGATGGTACAGAGACCAGGGTGGAAGTTAGATGCGGGACTGTTGGGGGACCGAGGGTTCTGTGACAAAATTGAAAAAGTAATCGAAAAATATGTAGGTTTTAACTGCACAGGTGAGGTGTCAAAGGCGGTTGTCTGGGAGGCTTTAAAGGCGGTGGTGAGGGGTGAGGTGATATCGTTCAAGGCTAGGCTAGACAAAGAGGAGAGGTTGGAACGTCAGAGGGTAATAGATGAGAGGCTGGAGGTAGACAAGAGGTTTGCAGAAGATAGGGACCCGGCGCAGTTGGAAAAGAGGAAGGAACTCCAGGCGAGCTTTGACCGACTATCTACCAGGAAGGCAGTACACCAGTTGAGACGAGTAAGGGGTGCAGTTTACGAGCATGGGGAGAAGGCGGGCCGTATGTTGGCGGGTCAGTTCCGTAGGGAGGCTGGGGCAAGTGATATTGTCCAGGTGCGGGACAGGGCAGGGAAGTTGGTGATAGCTCCAGGTCATATTAACAAGGTCTTTAAGGAATTGTCTGAAAGGTTGTACAGGTCAGAGCTATCTGGGGGAGGCCGGGAGATGTTGGAATTTCTAGATGGGCTGGAGTACCCGAGGTTAGGGGAGGGGGACAGGGCTACATTAGAGGGGGCGATAATGGAGCAGGAGGTAAAAGATGCGATTGGGAGGATGCAGTCGGGGAAGGTGGCAGGGCCAGATGGGTTTCCGGTGGAATATTATAAAAAATTCAAAAATAAGCTGGTACCACTGATGGTGGGGATGTTTGAGGAGGCGATAGGGAAGAGGGTGTTACCACAAACTTTGGGGGGCAGGCATCGATTTCCCTGTTACTTAAGAAAGATAAGGATCCAACGTAGTGTGGGTCGTATAGACCCATATCACTTTTAAATGTGGACGCGAAGATATTGGCGAAGGTACTGGCAGGTAGGCTAGAGAAGTGCCTCTCGAAGGTGATAGGTGAAGATCAGACGGGGTTTGTGAGAGGGAGGCAGCTCTTTTCGAACATTAGGAGGGAATTGAACGTGGTTATGGTACCGGCGGAGGGGAAGGAAACAGAGGTGGTTGCGGCATTGAACGCCGAGAAAGCGTTTGACCGGGTAGAATGGGGGTACTTGATGGAAGTTCTAGAACGGTTTGGAATTGGACCCAGATTTGTGGACTGGGTAAAGCTATTATGTAAGGAGCCGAGGGCCAGTGTCAGCACAAATAACATCAGCTCAGAATACCTTCCTCTCCACCGTGGGACTAGGCAGGGATATCCTATGCCCCCCCTGCTGTTTGCATTCGCGATTGAGCCATTGGCCATCGCATTAAGAAGTTTGGGGTTATGGAAAGGGATAGTGCGGGGGGGGATAGAGCATAGGGTGTCCTTATATGCCGATGACTTATTATTATACGTGTCAGACCAAGTGTGTCAATAGGGGGAATACTGGAGCTGCTTCAGGTGTTTGGGTCTTTCTCAGGGTACAAATTAAATCTAGACAAGAGTGAATATTTTGTGATGTCTCGGCCAGGGCTGGGGGGCTGCCATTCCGTAAGGCAGGGATTCACTTTAGATACCTGGGGGTGCAGGTTGCTCGAGATTGGGGGGGGCTCCATAGGTATAACATTTCTCGTTTGGTGGGAGAGTGAAAGCTGACCTGGCAAGATGGGATGGTCTCCCTCTGTCTCTGGCGGGTTGGGTACAGGCGGTTAAAATGAATGTGCTGCCGCGATTCTTGTTTAATTTTCAATGCCTACCGATTCTCCTACCAAAGGCATTTTTTAGACAGATTGAAGGGATGATTTCATCGTTCATATGGGGAGGGAAGGTGGCCAGAATTAAAAAGGTGCTACTATAGAGAGGAAGGCAGGCAGGGGGTTTGGGTCTTCCAAACCTGATGTATTATTACTGGGCGGCAAATGTGGAGAAGGTACGGAGCTGTGTCAGAGGGGTTGACTCCCAATGGGTCAGAATGGAGGAGAGTTTGGGTCGGGGGTCGGGATTGAAGGGGCTAGTGACAGTGCCGTTCCTGAGGGCCCCGGGGAGATACTCAGGGAGTCCGGTAGTAATAGCTCCGTTGAGAATTTGGAGGCAGTTTCGACAGCACTTTGGGTTGGTGGTAGGGTCAAGGGAAATGCCCATTCAGGGGAACCATAGATTTTAGATTTGAGCCAGGGAAGTGGGATGGAAATTTTTGGAGATGGGAGGAGAAAGGAATTAGGACACTAAAAGATTTATTTCTTGGGGGTCGTTTTGCGGGATTGAAAGAGCTGGGAGCGAAGTATGGGCTGGAGCAGAAGGAAATATTCAGATACATGCAGGTTCGAGATTTTGCCAGAAAGGAGATACAGAGCTTCCCAGTAGAGCTGGCTACCACATTGCTGTAGGACGTGCCGACGACAGGGGAACTGGAGAAGGGGATAATATCTGTGGTTTACGGGGCTATTTTGGAGGAGGAGAAGGCGCCGCTAGAAGTGATCATGGCAAAGTGGGAGGAAGAGTTGGGAGAGGGTATGGGGGAGGGGTTCTGGTGTGAGGTGCTCTGGAGGGTGAACGCCTCCACCTCGTGTGCGAATTTGGGGCTGATATAGCTGAAGGTGGTGTATAGAGCGCACCTTACAAGGGCGAGGATGAGCCAGCTCTTTGAGGGGGTTGAAGATGTGTGTGAACGTTGCGGGAGGGGCCCTGCAAACCGCATTCATATGTTTTGGTCCTGTCCAAAGCTGGAGGATTACTGGAAGAAGGTGTTTAGGGTAATCTCTATAGTGGTGCACGTGAAACTGGACCCGGGCCCTCGGGAGGCCATATTCGGGGTGTCGGACCAGCCGGGGTTGGAAATGGGCGCGGAGGCGGATGTCCTAGCCTTCGCCTCATTGATCGCCCGAAGGCAGATCCTGTTGAGGTGGAGATCAACCTCTCCACCCTGTGCCCTTGCGTGGTGGGGGGACCTGCTGGAATTCTTGACGCTTGAAAAGGTCAAATTTGAACTGAGGGGAAAGATTGAGGGGTTCTACAATTCATGGGCGCTGCTCATTATGCACTTTCGAGAATTGGATCACATTGAACATTAGTGGAGTTGGGGGCTGGGAGGGTTGGGGGGGAGAGGGACTGTATGTGTTAATGGTGACTATGGGTGATTCCTGATTCCTTTTTGTCATTTGTTTATGTTAACATTCGGGCTAATGTTTGGGGGTTTGTTGGGAGAATGGGATCGTTGTTATTGATATGGGGGTTGAATTACATTCATTACTGATTATTGTTTATTGTTAGGTGTAAATTTGGGAGAAAATGTGAAAAAGAGAATAAAAAATATTTTTTAAAAAACGAATTAACTATTGTAGAGCTATTGCAAACTACATCTATCCCTTAGCACGACCTACTCCGAACTCCCCCACCATAGGGTTACGTGGTGGGTTTACACTGCCACTTAGTGGTTGAAGGTTGTGTATAACATTATGTACAAACTTGCTTTAGCATATTGTCACATCTGCTTTCTTCTGAAAAATTAAATTATTTACATACATTAAATGAATTTTTTACATTTCACCATGATAGGCATAACTATTTACATGTTCAGAATTTTTTTTTTAACGTCTGTCACAAGTTCATTCTTTTTGGCTTGTGCCTTATTCTTGTAGACCTGCACAGTGTCTGCTGAACTTGCACAGGTTCTCCATTTTCCTCCGTGTTTGTTGCTTGAGTATTATTTTCTTCATGTCTTGATGTATCATCCTCTGTTGTATTTGTTCTGTATGTTCGGCAGATGTTTTCGGACTGTTGCATGCTTCTTCTGGTGGTTGCATCACAGACGGTTACCGTACATTGAGCAAAGGTCTTCTATTCCTTCTCAAGATAGCACCTTCATCCGTAATAATGAGATATGAGTTTGGACCTGCTTGTCGCAGCATTTTTGCCTGTTTAGTCAATCCATTTCCTTTGGACTCTTCTATCTCACCGTATCCTCTGGTTCCAGAGGTTGAAGTCTTTTGGCAGACCTACCATAGAATCCCTTCTGCCTCCTTTTCAGAGAGGTCAATTGTCTTGCTCACAAATGGTTCACAGGCTCATGAAGAAAATGAGATAGAGTCATTTGCAGTTGCCTGTTCATCAGCATTTGAGCAGGAGAGAGGCCATTGACTAGTGGTGCCGAATGATAGCTGAGAAGCGCAAGATATATATAACCGCGACTGTCCAGTGCTTTCTTTGGGATCTGCTTGACAAAACACACACCCTTTTCAGCCATGCCATTCTACTGAGGATGATGTGGACTGGACATAACATGTTGAAAATCATACTGCCACGCAAATTCCGTCCACTCATAGCAATCAAAACAAGGACTATTATCGTTCATGACCACATACAGAATGCCATGTCGCACAAACATTTATTTCACATTCTTAATAACACATCTGCCGTAGAATTTGACAACTGCGCTATCTCCGGGTATGATGTGTAGATGCCGGCATTGGATTGGGGTGAGCACAGTAAGAAGTCTTACAACATCAGGTTAAAGTCCAACAGGTTTGTTTCAAATCACTAGCTTTCGGAGCACTGCTCCTTCCTCAGGTGAATGAAGAGGTATGTTCCAGAAACATATATATAGACAAAGTCAAAGATGCAAGACACTGCTTTGATTGCGAGCATTTGCAGGTAATTAAGTCTTTACAGATCCAGAGATAGGGGTCACCCCAGGTTAAAGAGGTGTGAATTGTCTCAAGCCAGGACAGTTGGTAGGATTTTGCAAGTCCAGGCCAGATGGTGGGGAATGAATGTAATGCGACGTGAATCCAAGGTCTCGGTTGAGGCCGTACTCATGTGTGTGAATATAAGTTTCTGCTCGGCGATTTTGCGTTGTCGCGCGTCCAGGCAGGAATATTCCCTTCCAGTCGGGGAACACTTCAGCAGTCAAGGGCATTCAGCCTCTGATCTCCGGGTAAGCATTCTCCAAGGCGACATTGAGAAGGTGGCCCAAAACTGCTCCATTTGCCAGGAGCATCAGAAGCTTCCGCCGGCCGCGCCCCTACATCATTGGGAATGGCCAGGGTGGCCTTGGGCACGCTTGCATGCAGATTTCGCAGGCCCTTTTCAAGGATCCATGTTCCTTCTATTAATCGACGCCCAGTCTAAATGGCTAGAGATGCATAAGATGCAGGGGATGCGCAACAATTGAAAAGATGCGTTTGTCTTTTAGTACGCATGGCCTCCCCGAGGTGCAGGTCACGGATAACGGCACTCCATTCACGAGTGAGGAGTTTGCGAGGTTCATGAAGATGAACGGCATACGCCATATCCGCACTGCCCCTTACCACCCGGCTTCAAATGAGTTGGCAGAGCGCGCAGTGCAGACATTCAAAAGAGGCCTAAAGAAGCAGTCTTCCGGATCAATGGACACGAGACTGGCTCGCTTTTTGTTTACGTATAGGACCACCCCCCATGCGGTGACTGGGGTAGCTCCCGCAGAACTCCTAATGGGCCGGAGACTTCGCACCCGCCCCAGTATGGTTTTCCCGGACATTGGTGCAAAAGTACGCCGCACACAAGAACGGCAGGGTCAGGGATTTTCTCGGCATCGGCCGATTCGGCAGTTTGCGCCCGGTGACCCAGTGTTCGTTCGGAATTTTGCTGGTGGTGTCCAGTGGGTTCCTGGCGTAATCTTTCGCCAAACGGGCCCTATATCTTACCAGGTGCAAGCCCAGGGTCGTCTCCAGCGCAAACATGTAGACCACTTTCAGTCCAGAAGACTATTCCCTCCAAAGATTCCCCGCCCCCGGAGCTCATTTCTACAGCCGCAGAGACCAGACACAAGGGAAGGTAGTCCTCACAATCTTCCACTGGTGCCTCACTCAAAGCCTGCGCAGGTCGTTACAGAACCGTATGGAGATAGAGACGCTGACATGACGGAGGCAGCAGACTCTGACTCCGAGATGGAGACACAGGACGCATCAGAGGGGGAATCCTCGGGTCCACGGGCCGTGGATGTACAACCGTTACGCCGTTCATCACGGAAGCGCCGGTCTCCATCTCGTTACACGCCACCTGATCCAGCGCCGCGTGCAAATGGTGTCCGGCCTGCGGCAAAACGAGTCCGATGCCCTCCTTCGCCAGGGTCATCGGTGGATTCCTTGGACTTTGGGGGGGGGAGGGATGTTATAACCTGCCTGCTTACCATTGGCTGGGGACTAATGACAATCCCACAATCCTGTGGGAGTATGAGCTTCCCCAATGAGGGGGGCGGAGAAACCATTAGTAAACTCCAAGTATAAATAAAGCTGGCCAGTTTGGAACCAGCAGGAAGGAGTGTGCAGCAAGGGAAGTTGTTGCTGCTGTATATATATATATATTATTGTAAATAAATGTTCTTACTTTGTATCCTTAAAACTCGTGCTGGATTCTTCGTGGCCCTCACAAAAGTATGTTCCTGGAACCCACCTCTTCATTCACCGGAGGACGGAGCAGTGCTCCGAAAGCTAGTGATTTGAAACAAACCTGTTGGACTTTAACCTGGTGTTGTAAGACTTCTTACTATCTCCTGGTAGTTAGAGGAATAGTCTATCCCCAGAAGGTACTCCTTTCCATTCAAATGGAAATGATTCATGCCAACCTCCTGCCATGGAATTGTGACTGTCTCACCCATCTGTATACCATTCCTTGCTCTGCTTGCGCTGAAATCTTTAGCATGTTGCACAGTTCTCCACCATCAACTCGATGTCTCTGTTGATCCCAGGCCAATAGACTGCCTCCCTGGCTCTCCTCATGTACTTTTCCATCCCCAAGTGTCCTTAATGTAACTTCAGGAGGATCATTGACCATCGTGCCTGTGGAATCACAATCCGCTGATTCCGCAGCAAAAACCCATTCACACCACTTAGTTCTACTCCAATACTCTAGAAACTCGAACAGGATCCTTTGGGTCATCGTTCATGGATATACTGTCTCACGTTCTGCAGGATTGTGTCCTTGGCAGTTAAATATTTTTGACTTGTTTTCAGAGACTGGCAGAGACTTTGACACCATATTTACGTGGACCTGTACATCCTTATCCAGCTGGAGTGGTTCCTCATTGCCGGTATCTCTGGAAAGTGTGTCAGCCACAATAAGATGTTTACCCGTTGTATACACTAATTCGAAGTCGTACCTTTGCGAATTCATGATCATTTGTTGGATTTTCGGTGACATCGCACTAAGATTCTTTTTATGATGGCGACAACTGGCCTATGGTCATTCTCCACAATGAAGGTTGGAAGCTTATACACATCATGTCACTTCATTAGCTTTTTAATGAGCCCGAGGCACTCTTTTTCAATTTGTGCGAATCTTCGTTCAGTGTCAGTGTTATACCATCAATTCACTATGAGACCGTGAGAACGACCGAACATTAGGCTTTACTATCCATGAACTGCCAGTGTCGGCTGTACAAATGAATGCCACCCACAGGTGGCCGGACTATATATGGCCCCGGCGACGGCGGAGCCAGAGGCGGAGCCCAACGAGGTTCCAGTACAGTACCTGGAAGTAGTCCGGTATCATCACTTCCAGGTCATGGGTCACATCATTATACAGACAGTACAAACAGCTCATGCATGAGGTGAAATACATTCACCATATTCACCCCGTTAAAAAAAAAATCAAGTCCAGCGGGGGTGACGTGGGGTCATTAGAGATTCAGTCTGTCTGGAGGCTGGATCGTTCTTCTAGACCTCCTCAGCTCTGGCGATGCGGCAGGCACGGTCGTTGCCGATGGTGACTCCGGGGGCGTCGTGTCTGAGCTTGAACCTCAGTCCGGCGTGTTGGAGATGGTTGGGGGGGTGGCGGCAGTGCCGGCGCGGGCCAAGCCAGGAGACCCAGGGGGGCTTAAGGGGCGCAGGGGGTGGCTTTAGGCAGCGGGGAGGGGGGCGCGTTGGCAGGGGAACCAGCTGGCGCCAGATCTCATAGGGAGACCGTATCGTGCCGTCCGTCCTGGTGCACGATGTAGGCATACTGGGGGTTGACGTGCAGCAGCTGGACCCTCTCGACCAGGGGGTCAGTCTTATGGCTCCTCATGTGCCTCCGGAGAAGGACAAGTCCCGGAGTTGTCAGCCAAGGTGGAAGCGAGACCCCGGAGATGGACTTCCTAGGAAAAAGAAACAAGCGGTCGTGAGGGGTCTCATTCGTGGCTGTGCAGAGGAGTGATCTAATGGTGTGGAGGGCGTCGGGGAGGACCTCCTGCCACCGGGGGGTCGGGAGACTTCTAGACCGGATGGCCAGAAGGACGGCCTTCCATACCGTCGCGTTCTCCCTATCCACCTGCCCGTTTCCCTGCGGGTTATCGCTTGTAGTCCTGCTCGAGGCGATGCCTTTGCTGAGCAGGTACAGACGCAGCTCATCGCTCATGAACGATGTGCCCCGGTCGCTGTGGACGTAAGCAGGGAAACCGATCAGTGTGAAGATGCTGTGCAGTGCCTTTATCACAGTGGCCGAGGTCATGTTGGGGTAGAGGACTGCGAAGGGGAAGTGGGAGTACTCGTCGACGACGGTTAGAAAGTATATATTATGGTTGGTGGAGGGGAGGGGCCCTTTGAAGTCCATACTTAGGCGCTCAAAGGGCTGAGAGGCCTTTACCAGGCGGGCCTTGTCTGGCCGGTAGAAGTGCGGTTTGCACTCCACGCAGACGTGGCAGTCCCTGGTCATGGCCTTGACCTCCTCGGTGGAGAAGGGCAGATTGCGGGCCTTAATAAAGTGGGTAAGCCGAGTGACCCCTGGGTGGCAGAGGTCATCGTGGATAGCCCAAAGTCGGTCATCTTGCACGCTGGCGCATATGCCGTGGGACAGGGCATCTGGGGGTTCATTGAGCTTCCCAGGACGATACTTCATATCGTAATTGTAGGTGGAGAGTTCGATCCTCCACCTCAGGATTTTGTCATTTTTCATTTTGCCCCGTTGTGCGTTGTCAAACATGAAGGCGACCGATCGATGGTCGGTGACGAGGGTGAACCTCCTACTGGCCTGGTAGTGCCTCCAGTGCCGCACGGCTTCCACTATGGCTTGTGCTTCCTTCTCGACAGAGGAGTGTTGGATTTCGGAAACGTGGAGGGTTCTAGAGAAGAATGCTACTGGCCTGCACGTCTGGTTGAGTGTGGCGGCCAGTGCAATGTCTGACTCATCGCTCTCTACCTGAAAGGGGACGGACTCGTCCACCGCGTGCATAGCGGTCTTGGTGTCGGCCTTGATGCGGCTGAAGGCCGAGCGGGCCTCAGCCGTCAGGGGAAAAGTGGTGTTTGAATAAGTGGGCGGGCTTTGTCCGCATAGTTGGGGACCCACTGAGCGTAGTATGAGAACAGCCGCAGGCATCGTTTTAGGGCTTTGAGGCTGTGGGGAGGGGGGAGTTCCGTGAGGGGGCGCATACGCTCGGGGTCGGGCCCGAGGACTCCATTCTCCACAACGTAGCCGAGGATGGCCAGTTGTGTAGTGTGGAAAACGCACTTCTCTTTGTTGTACGTGAGATTGAGGGATTGGGCATCCTGGAGGAACCTCTGAAGGTTGGCGTCATGGTCCTGCTGATCATGGCCGCAGATGGTGACATTGTCCAAGTACGGGTATGTAGCCCGCAAACCGTACTGGTCCACCATTCGGTCCATCGTTCTCTGAAAGACCGAGACTCCGTTAGTGAAGCCGAAGGGGACCCTGAGGAAGTGGAAGAGTCGGCCGGCTGCTTCAAAAGCAGTGTAGTGGCATTCTTCCAGGCGGATTGGGAGTTGGTGGTACGCCGACTTCAGATTGACTGTTGAGAACACACGGTACTGTGCGATCTGATTGACCATCTCCGCTATGCGGGGGAGGGGGCACGCATCCAGTTGCGTGAACCGGTTAATAGTCTGGCTGTAGTCTACAACCATCCGGTTCTTTTCACCGGTCCGGATGGCCACCACTTGCGCTCTCCAGGGGCTGTTGCTGGCCTCGATGATCCCTTCACTCAACAGTCGCTGGACCTCCGACTTGATAAAAGCCATATCTTGGGAACTGTACCGCCTGATGCTGGTGGCGATGGGCTTACAGTCGGGAGTGAGGTTCGCAAAGAGTGAAGTGGGGGGGGGGGGGGGGGGGGAGAGACCTTGAGAGATGCGAGGCTGCATACCGTGAGGGGGGTAAGGGTACGCCGAACTGTCGGGTCAGGCTTCGGTGACTGCATTGGAAGTGGAATCCAAGCAGTAGGGAGGCGCAGAGGTGAGGGAGGATGTACAACTTAAAACGGGCGTACTCGGCGCCCTGCATCGCAAAGTTAGCGATACAGTACACCCGGATCTGGACCGAATGGGATCCGGAGGCAAGGGGGATGGTTTGGGATGCGGGTATATGGGAAGGGTGAACCGTGTCAGGGTGAACAAAGCTCTCCGTGCTCCCGAGTCAAAAAGGCACGGGGTCTCGTGACCATTGACCCGGACGACCATCATTGAGTTTTTCAAGTCCTTCGGCTGCGACTGGTCGAGGGTGACTGCGCCCAGTTGCGGGTAGCCAGTGTGGTCGGCGGTGTCGTGGTCACAAAATGACGGCTCCCATGAGTCGCACGTGTCGGGCCGGGTCGAAGATGGCGACCAAGCTGGCCGCCCCCATTGGTCACTTTCTTCCGCAATGCGTGCTGTCCTCCAAATCCTTGGCCCATCTCTCCAAGCATCTCCCCCACCCTGTGGCGTCCACCCATCCACTGGCCATGGACATGTGTCCCATCACCTGAGTGTTCGGATGTTACCTCCCACAGTGTTCAAGCACAGTGTGAAGGTATGATTGGGATGCTTGGCAATGAGCTGCACATGCTTCATGGCCCGCCCACCCACAGGAATCCACTTGGGGTGTGTGAAGTGCTCACTTAACCACGATTGCCAATTCCCGATTAGCAATATGTTCAGCCGCACGGTCAGAGGCCTCGGCAGTCGATGGGGGTTATGGGTGGTTGGTGGGGCAGAAGGGCAGGGACAAGGGTAACTCCCGGATACACACGATCCAGGGATTGCCATGTTGGTCCGGGCGCAGTTGCCCCCCGGTTCCCCCCCCAGCACCTCCCCCCAACCCTCCCATGGCGGCCCAGCCCTGCGCAGGATACGCCATCTCCAGCCGAGGGCCCCCCTACCCCCAGCCAAGCACTGGAGTGGCAAGCCCAGTGTCCCCGGGCTCTTTGCCTCTGAGCAAAGATGGCTACTCACCTCCTCGGCTCCCAACAGAAGACCTCCGCCAGGTTCACGTTTTTCAAAAGGAATACTAATCGACGGCAGTGTGACCACTGCTGGGGAGGCCGCTGAATGAGGGGAGGCCGTTGGGCATGGGGTGACTCTCGTTAATTGTATCGAAATAGGGCTTAAGTGATTATAATTGGTTTCTTGCCACCCTAAGGCGAGATGCCGATTTTGCCTCCAGGAGCGGGCCAGTTGCATCACAAACCGTTTGCCGCCTGGCGCACTTCTCGTTTTCAGCCTCTCCCGCTAATTACCAGCCTCGTTTCACTCCAGCGAGAGCGCAACGAGGCTGTAGAATCATGCCCTTAGTCTCTCAAACAGAGAATCCACCCCTTTGTTTTAGAATACATGTTCTGTAATTTGTCTCATAAATAGTTTGAAACTGCGTGAACTAAAGTGACCATATTGCAAGTGCAAGGATTGAACCATGCACAGAAACCTGGGGTGGGATTCTTCGTTGCCCGACGGTGAAATCATTAGTCGGCGATCGTAGAGAATCTGTTTGCGACCAAATCGGTGCCGGTGCCGTTTTTCGGATGCTCCGCCCCCTCCAAATCGTCATCAGCGAGGCGCATGCTGCAGCAACGGCGTGAGCGCGTCGCTTTGTGGCCCTCCCCTGATGCTCCGCCCCCAATGAGCGGAGTTCATGAACGCGCGGGTCACGTGCAACCTGAGTTTTCGTTGGAAAGATGGAATTTGAAGATACATTCACTGACATTGACCATTTGCATGAGATCATTAAACTTCCTCTGTACTGTTCGTGGAGCTGTCCTCCTGACACTGGCAAGAGATAGCCATGGAGGTCAGTGCCTTCTGATCAAGTGCCTGGAGATCCTCCTGACCCGCTAAGGATTCAGGATATCCTTCTTTCATTTCGCCTCTTCAATAAAGACCTCCAATGCAGCATCGGGAAATTTTGGTGCCTGATCTAAAGTTTCCATACTTTCACAATGCAATCCAAGTGCTTCAGAGAGGCATCTCATTGAGGTTATTTGTTGGTTTTCGAAAAATTCAACCAATTCTTTGAATGAGATCAGTGTGTTAATTTTAGGACCATGTTATGTGAACCTGGTCTGCCAAATAATCTCTTCCCTGGTCAGCCATTCTTCACTCTTTCCCAGATCAAGTTCACTTGTAGGAGCACCTATTCCAATGATAATGCACCTCCCATTTAAGAGGTGCAGGTGTTAGACATTCGCATGATTCAGGCTCCTGTTGGCTGCAAGCAACAAATATGATAATAAGCGCGAAGTACGATATTAGCATGCTGCCTACATTGCACTAACAATGCGCAGGGTAATCACACATCGTGATCCCTTGCACATTCCCAGGGGCTATCCAATTTTTAAAAAAAACTTAAAGTACCCAATTCATTTCTTTTTCAATTAAGGGGCAAATTAGCGTGGCCAATCTGCTACCATTTGGGTTGTGGGAGTGAGACACACGCAGACAAGGGGAGAATGTACAAACTCCACACGGGCAGTGACCCGGGGCTGGGATCGAACCCGGATCCTCGACTCCACGACGCACCGTGCCGCCCGGGGCTATCCAATTTAACCTCCTTTGGCATTCCAGTTTGTCTGTTAAAAAGGTTGATTTATGGCTACTGTAGTTCCGTGCTCACACCACCAGGTGTAACTTTGAGATATTTTGTTCTGCTGCTCTGATTTGACAGATGATTTGCTGGGAAAGTATCTGAGCGAGTAATTTTCTCAATTTTTAAAAGTGAAAAGAATTTTAAATAGATTATTCTGTGTATTCCTATCAGTTTTTACTCTTTTGATCATGCATATATCTCCACGCCTCCCCAGATCGAGGCAACATTCCTTGAAAATTTGTATTCGGCTGCTTAATCCAGCTGACCTCCTGCGTTTCACCTCTGAAATTTGGCAACCAAACCTTCATTTGACTTTCATTCATATTCATAATTTCAGTCCAAAGACGTGCAGGTTAGGTGGATTGGCCATGATAAATTGCCCTTCGTGACCAAAAAGGTTAGATGGGGTTATTGGGTTAGGGGATAGGGTGGGTTTAAGTAGGTCGGTGCAGACTCGAGGGGCCGAATGGCCTCCTTCTGCACTGTCTGTTCTATGTTCTATGTTCTTTTGTCCTGGAACATTTGCTATTAGTCTTTTTTTTAGCCTTGCGTAATGTTGTAGTTATTAACATAAACAGTTCTCAACCTCCTGCGGCCACCTCTGTTGCCTACCCAACTGAAGGGTACTGATTCGTAACACTTCACCAGTAGTTCTTCCTCCAGCTGTTTCTTTTTTTTTTAAATGTATTTTATTACAAACATGTATCTAAATAGGTTACAGGAAATAAACACCCTGGGAAACATACTTCCCAGCAATCAACTACAGTCTGTACTGGTATTTTACCTTTTTTGCCCCTCCTCCGAAGAACAGTTCCTCACAAACATACCCCACCTTTTCTCAAACCCCCATCCAGAGCCCCTTAACTCATACTTTATCTTCTCCAACCGCAGGAAGTCGTACAGGTCACCCAACCAAGCCGCTACATCTGGTGGCGATGCCGATCGCCACTCCAGTGAAATTCGCTGCGTGCAATCAGAGAGGCGAAGGTCACAATATCGGCCTTCCTCCTCTCCATGAGTCCTGCTTCTCTGAAACCCCAAATATCGCCACCAAAGGGTCCGGGTCCACCTCCTCCTCCAGCTGTTTCTTACAGTTCCCTTCTTTGACAATCTTGATGTCCTATTTTGTTCATCTTCCACATGGAGGCAGCAGAACAGATCGGCCCTCTGAATCACCTCCTGCCCTGGCTCACTTTCCCTGTTTAGCTGGTTCAAGCCTGTCTGTACTCATATACTGTTGTACCAGGCAGCTGCATCTCTTTGCATGATTAATGCTCCTACCCTGCATTCGCCCTGCTGGTGATGTGTCCCTGGTAGTGTTCAGGGAGCAATTCTCCCACTAGAACTTCACTGAGGAACAATGCCTGTGATGCCTACACTTCAGTAAGGACGTCCACACTGAAATCTGTCACCTGCTGTTGCCAAAACTGCAATGTTAGAACAAGGAGAGTTTTGCATTGTCAGTAGCTCCGAAGGTGGATATGACAATGAACTTTTATACCTTTGAATCCTTCCAGACTGGAAATATTTGCAACATGTTGTAGCTTGTCATTCACTGTTGTGGAGGCCAGTGACACTCTCTTTTCATTGGAGTGTCAACTATATTTCATTCCCTCTTGCCAGAGAGAAGAAGTGAATACATGACTTTGCTAGGATTTCAGGATTCGTCATGGCGCATGGTGCCATTGACTACATGTACATTGCTTTGAAGATACTGCAGGCCACCACTATCCTCTACCAGAACTGAAAGGGATTCTACTTGCTCAAAATTTGGCTGGTGTGCATCCATATGCAGAGAATAATGAGGTATCCTGGCAGAAGTCATGGTGCTTCATTCTGAGGTAACCAGTTACATTTGAGCTATAACCAAAGAGTAGATACTATGCAGCAAATGTTTTTCAGTCACCACCCCAGTGTGCAACCCATGCATATGTGCAGCATGCATTCAAGTGACATTGCGAGCTGAAATGTGATACAGCATATAACTGGTACGCTGAATGTTCCTGCTACCTGGATGCAATGGAGAAGTCCTGCAGTACTCAACAAAGGCCAAATTTCTCTGGTCGTTGTGGTTCACTTCTCCTGCTGGCAACGCAGCGCCCAGCAGTGTGAGGTGGCTTCAATGGGAAATCCCATTGACAAATGGCAGGAAGATAGAATCCCATCACCAGCAAACAGTGCGCCGCTGAGAAACACATGGCTGGGGAACTGGAGATTCCTGCCCAAAGTGTGTGTCAAGATTCATCATGTATATGCTGTACAACCATGCCAAAACGAGGAGATAGATTTTCCACCAGTTACAATGTGAACAATTCAGGAGCAAGAATAGGAGGAAAGGAGGAGGCAACCTAGACAGAATCTTTCTTGCCAGATGTCTGTGAAGAACTCAACCTAGGCTCATAACCAGTAATTGCAACTCCAGTTCCCCATTCAGCAACATCACGCACATTCCCTTCTCTCTGTCACTGACCATCACAGTGTTCACTAAGTCACAATGCAAAAATAAAAGTAATCTCAAAATAAACAATCTAGGGGGCTTCCGGTAACGACAGGTAGGAGAAGGTTGCATATAAGGTGGTGCCCGCCATGGTCTTTGTTTCTTGGATTTTTTAATCCAGTCCCCAGGGATTTTGGTCATCAAAACCGGCCTATCGTATGGGATAAGGAATTTTGCTGGCGATGGGATTCTATCTTCCTGCCATTTGTCAATGGGATTTCCCATTGAAGCCACCTCACACTGCTGGGAAACCTGCGGGCGGCGCTGCGTTGCCAGGGGGAGAAGTGAACCACAACGACCAGAGAATTTTGGCCTTTGTTGCGTACTGCAGGACTGTAGGTCTTCTCCAATGCATCCAAGTAGCAGGAGCATTCAGCGTACCAGTTATATGCTGTATCACATTTCAGCCAGCAATGTCACTCGGCCCGTCAGAAAAAATATGTTGAAATCTATGAAGAAGGTTGGTGGTAAGAAGATTACAGGGGTTAATCCTTCGATGGAGCCAGTCAGCCCACAAAGCTCAGCAGGAGGGAAGGTGGCAGGCCCGACCTAGGGTGTGGCCACTCATATCACGTTGCAAACGCTGACTGGGGTGATGGCGCAGGAGCTTGAAAAACAGATTGCCCAGCAATTTGAGGAGCAGGGCAGGGTGATGGAAACCGTTAAGCAGTCAACTGAGGAGACACTTGGCCGAATTTGGGAGAAGCTGGAAAAAACTTCGGAAGCGATGAAGGAACATGGAGAAGCGCTGAAGGGTGTGGAGGCGGCCTTGACGCTGCATGGTGATCGAGTCACCTCGTTGGAAGCTGAGAAACTGGTGGAGGAGAGGAACAAGACTCTGAGGGCAAAGATGGCTGACTTGGAGACTAGGTTGAGGAGACAGACCTAAGAATTGTGGGGTTACTGAAGGGAATGGAGGGTCCAAAGCCAACTGAGTACTTTTCTCAAATGATCGGCAAGCTTTTTGGGGGAGGGGGGTGGGGAAACGGGTGCCTGTCCCCTCCAGAGTTGGATCGGGTCCGCCGAAGTACTCCAGCGGAAGTGTCGGGCGAATGAGCTGCCACGGGTGGTGATTATTAGATTACACAGCTTCCAGGAGAAGGAGCGGGTTCTGCAATGGGCTAAAGTGAATCAGGACTCGAAGTGGAAAGGAAGTATCATTAGAATATACCAAGATGTTGGAGGAGATGTGGAGAAGCGGCGTGCATCTTTTAATACGGCAAAGTCAGCGGTATTCAGGAGTCAGGTATGGAGTAGTGTACCCGGCGAGGTTGAGAATGACTTTTCAGTCGAAAGATCATGGCCGGGATTCACTGATATTGCGGCCAAATGTTGACGCCAGCGTCAAAACAAGCACGAGTGACGATGGTGTCAACGGGCCTCCAGTAATTCTCCTCTTCCTCGGGGGCTAGAACTGCGCCGGAGTGCTGTGCGCTGCTCCAGCGCCTGAAGCCGGCCCTACACGGCCGGCATGGGTTCGCACATGCGCACCACGGTCGGTGCGGGTCCGCGCATGCGCGCAACGGCCATCTCCATCCCGGCGCATGCAAGTAGTTGCCGTCTCCACGCCGGCCCCCGGGCAATATGGCGGAGCCCTAAAGGGGCCCGGCGCGGAGGAACATAGGCCCCCCCTGGAATGAGCGCATCCGCCGATCGGTAGCCCCCAATTGCGGGCCTGGCCACCGTGGAGGCCCTCCCGGAGTCGGATCCCCCCGCCCCCCACCAGGACGGCCTCCGCAGCCAGAACGCCAAGGTCCCGCGGGTAGGACCATATGTAAACCACGCTGGTGGGACTCGGCGGAACTTGGCGGGCACTCGGCCCGTCGAGCGCGGAGAATCGCCGCGGGGGCCGCTTTCAAGGGCCCCCGACCGGCACCGCGGCGACAGCGCACCGTCGGAGCGGGATTCTCGCGTCCCCCCAGGCGATGCTCCAACATGGCGCGGGCTCGGAGAATCCCGGCCCATTTTTTCAATATATCGAAGGAGGCGGAGGCTTTTGCCAAGGAGCATGGACTTGGGCTTGATTGAATGGATTCGATTGGGACTTTATTGGGGACGGCTGGGAGGGGTCAGTTTGAGTTGTTTTGTAGTTTGTACCTGGTGTATGTTTGGGATTGATTATGGTTGTCCGGGGTAGTAGTCAGGGTAACAGTATGGGGACTTTGGACCCCTGGGGATAGTTTAAGTACTGTCAGGGTGTTGGTTTTGGTTAGTCTTCCGTAGCTGGAACGGGTTGGGGAGTGTTGTTTTCCCTCTGTTCTTTGAGTATACACCCTGGGTGGGGGTTACCTTTGCTAAAGTTTCAGCTCATGAATGGGAGTGTCGTGGGGGCGGGTCTGTGACTTGTTGGATCTGCTTGGGCAAGGTTCAATGAGCCAAGCGTATTTGTTTGGTGAGGGGAGGGGGAGAGAGGATGGAGTCCTGTCTCTGAAAAGCTTTTTTCAGGTTTATGGGGGGGGGGGGGGGGGGTGGGGGGTGGGGGGAGGAGAGAGAGAGAGAGAGAGAGAGAGAGAGGGTCCTGACTGGGACTTGTCTGTGTCTTGTTTAGGGGCAGGGTTGGTGGCTGCTTTGGGGGGGTCCTGGACCTGGGCCTGCTGGAGATGACGACCTTTGTCTTTTATCTTTGGGAACTGGTCACAGTCAATGGGTCAGGGAGGGGGGGTTTATGACTTGTTTTTTATCAAGAGTAGGGGTTTGTAAATCGTATTTTGTTAATCTGCCTTTGTTTATTTTGTTTTTTATAAAATTAACCTTTAATAAAAATATTTTTTAAAAACCCATTCTAAACCAAGTTTACAAACACGGGATTCTCCAGTCCCCAGCTGCATGTTTCTCGGCAGCGCGCTGTTCGCTGGCGGTGGAATTCTCTCTTCCCACTGCTTGCCAATGGGATTTCCCATTGAAGCCACCCCACACCACTGGGAAACCTGTGGGCATGGGTATGCTGCCAAATGGAAAAGAGAATCTCAACGGCCAGAGGATTCCTGCCATAGTTATGGCATATTGTATGCAAAAGCGAACCAATCAACTAACATATTTCCCTAGTGCCCATCTTACAGGCAGCTTTGCCCGAGTACTCCTACACATTTGTACCTCAGTGGCTGCACCATGGCTGGTGGAAGGTTGCTGACTTTCAGTGGGGGAGACTACTGATGGCCTTGGAGAACGATCTCGAGTAGCTCTGGGCATAGAGGGTCCAAGAATGAACTGCATCATGTCGGCATGGATGACAGCTAGCCTTGCTAGCCTGTTGAACAGGAAACAGCAAGGGTGCATACTATTTTACTGAGACAGAACACAGGTATGTGTTCCATGGAACCACTGGCACTACCCCAGGGTGGCACTGGACTGCAGTGACATGCTGCAAGCACAATTCCGTTCTGTAATCCACAGCCATGACAACATCCTGACCTTGCATCATTGACGGGCATGTCTTCAGCTGCCTTGGCCCCAAGCTTTGGAATTGCCTCCCTATACCTCTCCAACTCTCTCGCTCTCTTTCTTTCTTTAAGGTACTCCTCAAAACCTAACATTTTGACAAAGCTTTGGGGCCATCTGCTCTAAATCTGCAATGTGGCTTGAATTTTGCTTCAGAATGCTCTTGTGAAGCATCTTGGGAAGTTTTATTATTAAAGGTGATAATTAAATATCAGTTGTTGTTGAAGTTCACCATGGAAAGCTTCCACCTATTTCTGAACCAGCTCCAAACCTCTAACACCACCCCTTTGTCAACAGTGTGATAAAATTATACCTTAGAATTACACTTTGTAATCAAATTAAACTTTGTATTCACCTTCTATAGCTTTAGCACATATCTATTTAAGTTTAAACATGGTAATTTTGAATCTAAGTGGACCTTTGTAATCTTGCCTTGCATAGTTGCATCTATCAACATGAACTTGCACCAGTCTGTTTAGAACTGGTACAAATTGATAAGATGCCAATGTGAGAATCTCCTTACTTATGAATGTAATAGATTACGAACTAACATCAGATGCCCAGGGCCAATTAAATATCAATTACTTGGACCTCCGGTGGTGGCCATGGTGTGAGTGGTGGCACATTTGGTGACTCCCGCTCGTGGTGGAATTTTCGGACCTTTTCCCTGGCTAACGGGTGGATTTATTTATTTTAAAAGGTGCAGGAGGGGTGGAAGGAGAAAGTGTCCCACCAGTGGATCGATTCATGGACCAGAAGTGGTCTAAAAAGAAAGGAACAGTTGGATATAGCTGGAGATATGCCTGCGATACAGGTGAAGATGGCGGAGGGTCAGGGACCGGGCCTACCCTCTCAATGTTCGATGGAGCAACTTGTGGGCTTCCTGAATAAGAAGTTCACCCAGCAGGGGAGGGAGAATTTGAAGGACCCAGTTAGGGTGATGGACCCGATAAAAGCGGGAATCGACCGCCTAGAGACGAGGCTGGAGGCCCAGAGCAAGGCAATCCATAAGGTGGATGTGGTATTATAGGTATTACGGTACCTGATAGGCTAAAGCACCATTGGTGGAAACTGTATGCTTTCTATTGGTTAGAATGTATGATAGCTCCGCCCTGCTAGATGGGGTACAAGAACCCGTGCCGCCCCAGCAGCCTTCATTCTGTACCTGAGCTGCTGGGGGAAACATCTAGCTTATTAAAGCCTTCAGTTGGACTACAACCTCGCTTTAGTGGTCATTGATCGTGCATCAATTTAATAAGCTAGTTTTTTAAGAAGAAAAGATAGAGCTCCGAATCAAGCCCCACGCGGCGAACTCAGCGGCAACCTTTAAGCACTGGCTGGCGTGCTTGAAAGGGTATTTCGGGACGGCCAAAAACACACCCACGGGAGAGCAGAAACTGCACGTCCTGCACTCAAGGGTGAGCCCAGAGATTTACACCCTCATCGAGGAAGCGGAAGACTTCGATGCAGCAATAGAGCAGCTAAAAGGACACTATATTCGCCTGGTAAACCAGGTCTACGCCCGGCACCTGCTTGCAACAAGGCGACAAACCCCCTGGGGAATCGCTGGAGGTATTCTACCGTGCACTCCTGGTGTTGGAAGAAGCTGCAGCTGCCCGCAAGTTTTGGCGAGTGAACACACGGAACTCTTAGTCCGGGAAGCTTTCATGGCAGGTATGCTATCTTCACAAATCCGCCAGCGTCTGTTAGAAAAGGACATCCTGGGTCTCAGGGAGACACGGGCCCTTGCAGGCTCCCTGGACGTGGTCTCCAGGAACGCCCGCGTTTACGTTCCCGACCGCGCGGCAGCCCCCTGGGCAGCGTGGAACCCCTCCGCGGCCGACCCCGAGACTTCCCCCATTCCCCCACAGGCCTGCGATGCAAGGCGGCCTGGCAACCCCGGGGGGCCCCGCTGCTACTTTTGCAGGCAGGCCAAGCACCCCCGCCAGCGCTGCCCGGCCCGCTCATCCACCTGCAAGGGATGCGGCAAAAAGGGCCATTTCGCGGGGGTATGCCAGGCCCGTGCGGTTGCCGCGGTCTCCGGCGGCGAATGCGGACCGCAACCACAAACGTCTCCACGGGCCCCGTGCGGCCAGCAGTCGCCGCCATCTTCATATTCCAGGGCCACGTGCGGATCCCGGGCACCGCCATCTTGTTCCGCGGACGCCACGTTGGAGGGATGGGCGGCGCCATTTTGTGCACCGCCAGCCATGTGCGACCAATGGGAGCCGCCATCTTGGATGAACCCCCAAGACCCCAGCTCGGTTGACCACGCACTGCCCGAAGAGAACTCTCAACTGCTGCGGTTAGCCTCGGTGTCTCTGGATCACTCACGGCCTCGAACACTCTCAACTGCTGCGACGACCGTATTCATCAACGGGCACGAGACGTCCTGCCTAATCGACTCTGGGAGCACGGAGACCTTCATACACCCTGACACGGTAAGGCGCTGTTCTCTCCTCATTCACCCCATTAATCAAAAAATCTCCCTGGCTTCCGGTTCACACTCAGTGGAGATAAAGGGGTTTTGTGTAGCAAACCTCAAAGTCCGGGGAAGGGAGTTCAAAAATTTCCGTCTCTACGTCCTTCCCCACCTCTGCGCAGCTACACTCCTGGGTTTAGACTTCCAGTGTAACCTTCAAAGTCTGACCTTCAAATTCGGCGGGCCTATACCCCCCTTTACTGTCTGCGGCCTAGCGACCCTTAAGGTCGACCCGCCTTCCCTGTTTGCTTACTTCACCCCGGATTGCAAACCCGTTGCCACCAGGAGCAGACGTTACAGTGCCCAGGACCGGATCTTTATTAGGTCAGGGGTCCAAAGGCTACTGAGGGAAGGGGTCATTGAAGCCAGTAACAGGCCCTGGAGAGCTCAAGTAGTGGTGGTAAAGACCGGGGAGAAACATAGGATGGTCATTGACTACAGTCAGACCATCAACTGATTTACGCAGCTGGACGCGTACCCTCTCCCCCGCATATTCGACCTGGTAAACAGGATCGCGCATTATAAGGTCTTCTCCACGGTGGATCTCAAGTCCGCTTACCACCAGCTCCCCATCCGTACTAGTGACTGCAAATACACTGCCTTCGAGGCAGATGGGCGGCTCTATCACTTCTTAAGGGTTCCCTTCGGTGTCACCAACGGGGTCTCGGTCTTCCAGCGCGAGATGGACCAAATGGTTGACCAATACGGTTTACAGGCAATATTCCCGTATCTCGATAATGTCACCATCTGCGGCCATGACCAGCAGGAGCACGACACCAACCTCCGAAAATTTCTCCAGACCGCTAAAATCCTTAACTTTACATACAAGAAGGATAAATGCGTGTTTAGCACCGACCACCTAGCCATCCTCGGCGACGTGGTGCGAAATGGAGTTGTAGGCCCCGACCCTGAACGCATGCGCCCCCTTATGGAGTTCCCCCACCCTCACTGCTCCAAGGCCCTGAAACGTTGCCTAGGGTTTTTTAGCTACTACGCCCAGTGGGTCCCCAACTACGCGGACAATGCCCGTCCCGATCCAATCCACAGCTTTTCCCCTGTCGATAGAGGCCCGCCAGGCCTTCAGCCGCATCAAAGCAGACATTGCAACGGCCACGATGCACGCCATCGGCGAGTCCCTCCCCTTCCAGGTCGAGAGCGATGCGTCCGACGTAGCTCTGGCTGCCACCCTCAACCAAGCGGGCAGACCCGTGGCCTTCTTCTCTTATACCCTCCATGCTTCCGAAATCCGCCACTCCTCAGTCGAAAAGGAGGCCCAGGCCATAGTAGAAGCTGTGCGACATTGGAAGCATTACCTCGCCGGCAGGAGATTCACTCTCCTCACGGACCAACGGTCGGTTGCTTTCATGTTTGATAATGCACAGCGGGGCAAGATAAAAAACGACAAGTTCTTGCGGTGGAGGATCGAACTCTCCACCTACAACTACGAGATTGTGTATCGTCCCGGGAAGCTAAACGAGCCTCCTGACGCACTGTCCCACGAGGATCTCTGCCACCCGGGGGTCACTCGCTTTTTCCATTTTGTAAAGACCCGCAACCTGCCCTACTCCATCGAGGAGGTCAGGACAGCCACCAGGGACTGCCAAATCTGCGCGGAGTGCAAGCCGCCTACTGACCAGAGAAAGCGCACCTGATAAAGGCTTCCCGTCCCTTTGAACGCCTCAGCATGGACTTCAAAGGCCCCCTCCCCTCCACCGACCGCAACACGTACTTCCTGAACGTGATTGACGAGTACTCCCGGTTCCCATTCGCCATCCCCTGCCCCGACATGACCGCAACCACCGTCATCAAGGCCCTCCATAGCATCTTTGCACTGTTCGGGTTCCCCGCTTACATACACAGTGATAGGGGGTCCTTCTTTATGAGCAACGAACTGCGTCAATTCCTGCTCAGCAAGGGCATCGCCTCGAGCAGGACGACCAGTTACAACCCCCGGGGTAACGGACAGGTAGAGAGGGGGAACGGAACGGTCTGAAAGACCGTCCTACTGGCCCTACGGTCCAGGAACCTCCCAGTCTCCTGCTGGCAAGAAGTCCTCCCGGATGCCCTCCACTCCATCCGGTCACTGCTTTGTACGACCACCAATCAGACACCCCACGAACATCTCCATGTCTTCCCTTGGAAGTCCTCCTTTGGGACCTCGCTCCTGACCTGGCTGGCAGCACCCGGACCCATCCTGCTCCGAAAACACGTGCGGGCGCACTAGTCGGACCCGTTGGTCGAGAGGGTCCATCTGCTCCATGCTAAACCCCAGTACGCCTACGTGGCATACTCCGACGGCCAATAAGATACGGTTTCCCTATGGGAGCTGGCGCCCGTCGGAACCCTACGCACATTTCAGCCACCAGTCCCACCCTCCCCTCCACCGCAGTACCTTACAGGAGGATCGGTCCTTCCGCCGGCCACGTCTAGGCCCCCCACCCACCGACGCCCCCGCAGGCGCTCCCTTCCCAGGTCAACCACTTTCCCCACCAGCGCCGTCTAGGGGTGCCGAAGCTGCCATGGAGATTGAAGCCACGCTCCCGGAGTCACAGACGCCCGAGCCTCTACCGGAGTCACCACCGAAGCTCCGACGATCACAGAGGACGACCAGGGCCCCCGATCGACTGATTGCTTCATTTTAATCGTAAACTGTAAATATAAACCATCAAATGTACATAGCTATCAGAATTGTAAATAGTTACTAAACACTGTACGGAGGAGGTATTACGGTCCCTCCATAACTAATTATACCACGTTCCCATGTTTTGTAGTTTCAGACCACCAGCCCCTCCGGACTCTTTTTTAACAGGGGGTGAATGTGGTATTATAGGTATTACGGTACCTGATAGGCTAAAGCACCATTGGTGGAAACTGTATGCTTTCTATTGGTTAGAATGTATGATAGCTCCGCCCTGCTAGGCATGGTATAAGAACCCTTGCCGCCCCAGCAGCCTTCAGTCTGTACCTGAGCTGCTGGGGGAAACATCTAGTTGGACTACAACCTCGCTTTAGTGGTCATTGCTCGTGCATCAGTGGAGGAGATGGTGGGGGCGCACGAAGAGCTGTTAGCCTCGATGCCAGCAAAGTTCGGGGTGATGATGGATAATTCAGGCGGCTGCAGGAGAAAGTGGAGGACCTGAAGAATCGGTCTCGCAGGCAAAACTTGAGGATCATGGGACTGCTGGAGGGCAGCGAGGGAATGAATGCCGGCACGTACGTGACTCAGGTGTTCGAGAAGCTACTGGGTGAGGGGACATTTGAAGTGCACCGGGTGCACAGGGCGCTAAAGAGGAAGCCGCAGCGGAACGAAACGCCGAGGGCGATGGTGGTGCGCCTGCACCGGTTCCTGGACAAGGAGCGGATCCTGAGGTGGGCCAGGCAGACGAGGCGCTGTACCTAGGAGGGCAATGAGCTGCATGTGTACCAGGACCTGGGTGCGGAGTGAAATTTGGCATGCTGTACCCGGCGCACCTGTGGATAAGTTATAAGGGTCGGGAACTGTACTTTGGTTGCCGATGGAATTTGTCAGGGATAATAAAATGGCAGGAGGAGGAGGACACTGAACCTTTGAGGAGATGTTCGCTTTCTGTTCCTTTGGATTTGTTTTTGTACTGTGTTTGGGATCATTACTTTGTGTTTGTTCTTGGTGGGGGATGGTGGGTTGCTCTTTTCTTTGTGTTGGATAAGTATTGTTAAGTTTGCACCGGGATAATGTTTGAGCTGGGGGGAGGGGGATCAGTGGGGGGTAGGATTCTAGGCGCCATGGGCGGGGGCTACCAGGCTAGTTGGGCAGGCTTGTCCACAGAAGCTTAGTGGAGGGTGAGCAAGTGGTTAATGTGTTGATGGGGCTTGGGGTTGTTATTTTGAGGTGGGGAGAGGAGAGGAACTGCTGACAGGAGAGGAGTTTCTGGAACGTGTTATGGGGGGGGGTCGATGACGGTGGGTGCCCGAGGGTGGGCCTGAGGTGCGGGGCATGGGCTGGAGACTGGCCCAGGAGGATCTATGGTTGATCGGCAGGCGCGGGGGCAGGGGCAGGTGACCAGGCTGATCACATGGAACGTGAGAGTGTTGAATGGTCCAGTCAAGAGGGCCCATATGTTCTCACATTTAAAGACAGACGTAGTTCTGTTACAGGAGACACATTTGAAGGTGGTGGATCAGACTAGGCTGAGGGAAGGGTGGGCAAGGTAGGTATTCCATTCAGGATTATAATAAAAATAATAATCTTTATTGTCACAAGTAGGCTTACATTTACACTGCAATTAGATTCTAAGACAAGGGGGGTGGCACTTTTGATTAACAAACGGGTGGTGTACGAAGTGGGGAGTATGCTGGCTGACTCTGGGGGGAGTTATGTGATGGTGAGTGGGAAATTGGAGGGGATGCCGGTGGTGCTGGTGAATATTTATGCTCCAAACTGGGATGATGTGGAGTTTATGAGGCGGGTGTTGGGGAAGATCCCTGATCTGGCATCGGTTGATAATGGGGGGGATTTTAATACGGTTTTGGACCCAAGGTTGGATCGGTCGATTTCAAGGTCGGGGAGGGAGCGGCTGAGGGGGTTTATTGAGTACTTGGAGGGGGTGAATCCGTGGAGATTTGGGAGGCCGAGGGCAAAGTAATTTTCGTTCTTTTCACATGTGCACAGGGTGTACTCCTGAATTGACTTTTTTGTCCCAGATAGGAAGTTGTTGGCGGGAGTGGTCGGCGTGGGTTATTCAGTGATTGTGGTATTGGATCATGCTCCGCATTGGGTTGCCTTGCGGGTGAATAAGGGAGGGGGCCAGTGCCCACAATGGAGGTGAGATGTGGGGCTTTTGCCGGACGAGGAAGTTTGTGAGCGGATGAGGGAGGCCATTCGGGGGTATGTGAAGCTGAAGGATACATGGGCGGTTTCGGCGGTCACGCTGTGGGAAGCATTGAAGACAGTGGTGAGAGGAGAGCTGATCTCGATACGGGCACACAGGGAGAAGGTGGAGATGGAAAGGCTAGGTGGTCAGGAAATATTCGGAGGCCCTGGACATGGGGCTGTTGAAGGAGCGGCAGAAGCTACAGATGGAGTTTGGGTTGTTATCCACGGGGAAGGAGGCTGGGCAGCTGAGGAGGGCGAGAGAGGTGGTTTACGAATATGGGGAGATGGCGAGCAGGATGTTGGCACACCAACTGAGGAAGCAGGAGGCAGTGAAGGAGATCGGGAAAGTGAAAGTGAATGACGGGGGGGCGGGGGGAAATGTAGATTTGGACCAGGTGGGGGTGAATGGGGTGTTTAGGTATTTTTACAGCAAGCTGTATGAGTTGGAATCCCCGGCCGGGGTGGAGGCGATGAGGTGGTTTTTGGAGGGGTTAGAGTTCCAGAGGGTGGCAGAGGATCTGGTGGAGGGGCTGAGAGCCCCCATTGGGCTGGTAGAAGTGGTGGAGGGGCTGGAGGCAACTTCCTTGATTTTGAAGCGGGATAAGGATCTGGGGCAGTGTGGGTCGTAAGGCCGATCTCCCTGTTAAATGTGGATGCCAAGTTATTGACCAAGATCTTGGCCTCGAGAATTGAGGACCATGTGCCAGGGGTGATAGGGGAGGACCAGATGGGGTTCGTGAAGGGGAGGCATCTGGCGGCTCTTATCAGGAGGTTATTAAATGTGATAATGATGCCCCCCAAGGTGGGGGATGTGGAGGTGGTGGTCGCCATGGATACGGAAATGGTCTTTGATCGGGTGGAGTGGGACTATCTGTGGGAGGCTTTGGGGCGGTTTGTGTTTGGGCAGGGTTTTGTGGATTTGGTCCGGCTGCTGTACCAGGCACCGGTGGCGAGTGTGCGGACGAACCGGGTGAGCTCGGACTATTTTAGGCTGCATCGGGGGACGAGGTAGGGATGTCCACTCTCCCCACTGCTCTTTGCCCTGGTTATCATTGGCAATGGCGAGTGGGAGTTGGAGGTGGGGTTATGGGAGGATGCCCGGGAGAAGACCCGGGAGTCCAGGGGCCGAGAGCGGCCAATGTCTTGGACTTGGCTTCTCTGGTAGCCCAGAGTCGGATCTTGCTCGCACGGAGGAACTCGGAACCCGGGGGTGTCGTTTGTGACATGGCTGGGTTTCTCAGGCTTGAGAAGACCAAATTCACCCTGAGGGGCTCAAGGGGTTTGCATGGAGGTGGCAGACGTTTATTGTCTTCTTTGGAAAGGACTAAGTTGTCAGCAGGGGGGGTTAAAAAGCGGAGGCAGGGGGAGTTGGGTAAGGTGGGGGTAGGTTGGTGGGGAATTGTTATTGTGTTATGGGCCAGGGTTTAGAGAACCCCAAAGTGTATCATGGAGTTCACCTGACCCACGACTTTTAATAGATTGTGGTATGGGGAGAACATGGCCCACTCTGCAGGTGGGTGTTGCAGACATCGAACAGTATTTTTTAAACTGACACTCTGACATCACTGCAGTAATAAACACCCATTTCTTAAAGGTACTCTCACACTTCTTGGTGTGTGGTTGTTCATTTTGTTAAAATTTGTAATGTAAATGTCTCAATAAAATATATTTTTTAAAAAATCAATTACATGCCCTGGCAATTGGTCAGTTGACTCAAATAATTTGTAAAGCAGGAGACTAATTAACAGACGTAACAAGAAGAACTACCTCTTCCCAGGATCTGAATAGCTGGAGAAAGGTACAAAAGTCCGAATAGACTACAAAGTTTAAGAAGAAGTCATCTGAGAAATCTACAAGACAAATTCAGTTTGGGTTTTTGTGTGCTGTTGTCCAAATCTGAAACAGAGATGTACAATTTGTCATGCTGTGTTATTTTCTGGATACCTTACTGAATCGCATTTGAATATTGCTTAAAAGAGAGACGTGTTGCAAAGCTTTTTGTTTTGCACTCATTGGGACTAATGCAAGAATGCCAAATTTCAAACGGCCATATACTACAGGAGGAAAGGGCACTGACTGGTTGGCAAGTTAACTCAAACTGCCTGAGGCATTGTTATAGAGGAAGAAATTAGGATTACAAACTCCCTTGTAATTCAAATAATAGTGCAAGGCTTGAACCAATTCTTTTGTAGAAAATGGCACTCTAAATGTGTTGCTTTTGGCAAGCATAAATGAGTCACATTATGAGTTTGACTGATTATCTTAAATTATTTGCTAGTGTACCTATTAACGTACTCAGAATTGTTCAACAAGTGTTGCCCAATTGCAAAATCATATCTAACAGCAGACATTTGTTTTAGGGTTTGCAAGTGTGGGCTGGTTGAGTATGCTCTGTACAGAGCCTATTACGAACAACCAAAGGAATATAGGGCGGGATTTACTGGCTGTTCACACCGGCAGGAAATTCCAGTCCCACGCCGGCGCATGGGATTCTTGGAGCCGAGGGTGCGGTCACCAGTGTTGAATCTCTGTCTCTGTATCTTCACACAAGAAGTCAAAGAGTCATGTATCAAACAAACACGTTACACTGAATTTTATTCAACACAATTTATTCACGAAACTTGCATCAAATACATAATTGGCAGGATTCTCCGTTTCTGAGACTAAGGGCGGGATTCACTGTTCCCCGACAGCGATTTCGTAACTGGTGATCAGGCGGAGAATCCCTTCCGACGCCCAAATCGGGGGCGGCGTCGGTTTGACAAAGGTTTTCTATCCTCTGCCCCCTCTGAAATGGTGTCATCATGTCGCGTGTCATTGGATCGGCGTTGGCGTGTCACCTGAAGGCGCTCCCCGATGCTACCCCCCAACTGGGCCGGGTTCCCGATGGCGCGGCACATGTGTGGTCTCAGGTGTGCGGGAACCCGGCACGGTGGCTGCAGACTGTATCCAGTGCCGCCAGTCGTCCGGGAGCCGTGCTGCTGGCCTGGGGGGGGGTTTCCGTAAGGACTGGGGGGACTGGTGGGGGGTGGCCAAAGGATCACTATTTAGCAGGTGGGGTTCACGGGCAGTTGGCGCCATGTTTCACGGCGCGACTGCTGCAGGCCGTCACCGTGCGCTTGCGCAGCCACAAACTCACCCATTCTCCAGCCGTTTATATTGTGGGAGCCGGGAGTTTTACTCGGCGCGTCTGTAGTCCCTCACCGGTCGCAGGATTGGTGCGGATTCAATGACGATTTTGGCATCGTAAAACGCCACAGTTCCCACGCCGGCGTTGGCACTTAGCCTGAAAAACAGTGAATCCAGCCTGAACTGTTGACACCAATGGAGAATCCATGGACTTTCACGTGAGAAGAATCGGCGCCAAACCCGCACCGATTCTGCTGCTGTGAGGGGCTAGCACTGGTGTCATGTGGAACACTTTTGATTCTCATGAAAAGTGGTGTGGGATTCACCGGGTCCATGATTGACACTCGCAGGGCTGACAAGCTGCAGCCGCGCTTAACCAATACACCCCACGCACACACACTGAAAATGGCCGGAAAGATGGGACAGGTTGTTCTCGAGCGCCCACACAGCTGATGGGTTGGCTGGGGCCAGAGGGCACCCGGGGGGATCAGCTATACGACCCAAGGCATCAGGTTTAAGGCGAGTTGTCAGCGACATACGCAGTGGCATGGCAGCCTTGCCGGCTGTGGTAATGGTGTTGCATATCCGTCCACCCCGACCCCACAGCCCACCTCCTGGCCACCCGCCACTAGTCCCACCAGCCCTGGCAGAATCCCCCGGCCAGCGGCACGGCGGTCAGCAAAGTATGGTGGTACTGCACATTGTCCGTACGTCCTCTCTCTCTCTCAGCTGCCACCGTAGCACGGTAGCATTGTGGATAGCACAATTGCTTCACAGCTCCAGGGTCCCAGGTTCGATTCCGGCTTGGGTCACTGTCTGTGCGGAGTCTGCACATCCTCCCCGTGTGTGCGTGGGTTTCCTCCGGGTGCTCCGGTTTCCTCCCACAGTCCAAAAATGTGCAGGTTAGGTGGATTGGCCATGATAAATTGCTGGGTTATGGGGATAGGGTGGAGGTGTTGACCTTGGGTAGGGTGCTCTTTCCAAGAGCCGGTGCAGACTCGATGGGCCGAGTGGCCTCCTTCAGCACTGTAAATTCTATGATAATCTACGATGCCAGGTTTACGATTTGTTACAGCACACATGGAACGCACCATCAGGAACTTGGCCCATCAGAGGCGGAGAATCACGGATGGGCCCACTACGTGCGGTGTGTGTCGCATTGATGCCGTCTTCGAGGAGGCGGAGGCTATCAGCACAGTGGGCAACACCGCCTGGACTTGCCAGCAGTGCCTTAAAGAACTGCACAACCTCCTCCGGGCAGACAGGGCGAGTAGGCAGAACTGTGCCGCTGGCCCCCACGTGCCCGTAACCTGACCGCACCGCCCCCACACTTGGCGTGCGGCCAAACCCCCACCCTGCAGCACATGTCGGCACCCATACCGGTTGCCATGGCCAGGTTCCCTAGCCACTGAGGCCACCAGCTACCCACCCCCCTCGGCTGCATGCACTGGACTGTCTAATGCTGTTGTTTTTTGTTTGCCACCCAACCCCCCAAGAGAAGGCCGTGCATAACCGCTGGGAGCAGGAGAAGACAAGTGGATGACCACTGGACCTGCAGCCCCTTACTGTGGCAGAGCAGAGTGCCCTGGACGTGATTGGCGGACGGGAGGGAAGGGAGGTCACCGAGGTGGAGTTCGGCTGCGGGCAAGGAAGTGAGACCCTGCTTAGTCGCGGTTCCCCATGACACGTGTCAACCCCCCCCCCCCCACCGCCCACACCACCCTCATCACCCCCACAACACCCTCACTCCCACACCACCGCCATACTAAACTCACCACCCACACCCACCACCCTCCGGGCCCGCAGTCTAATCATCCGTCTTGTCTTGCAGGACCTACTGGCGATGGGGCAGGTCCACCTGACATATCCCGCCCCCAGTGAGTGCCACAGCCAGAGGCCCCGGCTGAGCCAAGCAGTGATGTGGATAGCTGCTCAGACACCAACCCTCCGTCCGAGACCCAGGAGACCCCAGAGCTCGAGTTGGAGGATGACACAGATTTCCCATCACATCTGTCTCCAACGCCCTCCATCATCCCAGAGACACTAACATCGGTTGGGCACTTTCGTGAAGATGCTCCTTGGACACTATCTGGTGCTCACCACACAGCTGATCCAGTACAGCAGTTGGAGGTTCTGATTTGATTTGATTTATTATTGTCACATGTATCAGTATACAGTGAAAAGTTTTGTTTCTTGCATGCTATACAGACAACATATACTGTATATAGGGAAGGAAGGAGAGACTGCAGAATTCAATCTTACAGTCATAGTTAAGGTGTAGAGAAAAGATCAACTTAAGATCATCAGAGGGCAGGCCGACCCCAGGGATTAGCTGCCATCCAGACAGGTTTCGGGCTTCTGGAACGGGCAGTCCCATCTCTCGTGCAGATGCAGTTGCAGAGCCAAGGACAAGCATCCAGTACCTGCAGGTGCAGTTGGAGGAGTCCAACCGTGTGCAGCAGCAGGAGGTGGTGCTGATAATGCGTGCCACCCAAGTCAACACCACACGGATGGCGTCCATGGTGGAGGTATTTGGGGCAATGTTCGTGGCTATGGATCAGCATGTCCAAGGCCTAGGGCATTCCGTGCAGGCACGGGTCGAGGCCCAAAACAGGGTTGCCATCTCACAGGCAACCAAGTCCCAGAGCTACCTGGACATCGCAACGGCACTCCTGAGCATGGCCCAGTCACAGCAGGCCATGGCTGGGAACGTCACTGGCATTGCCCAGGCGCTGGCTGATGTTTCACAGATCCAGAAGGTGGTGGCACAGTTGCAGTGTGATGTGGAGCAGTCCCAGATGGAGATGGTCCACTCCCTGCGCTTTCTGGTCCCGAGCGTGCAGACCCTGGTCGAGACCAGGGCGGGCCTCCAGGACTGGCAGCGTGGGGGAGCCTCAGGAGATCGCTCCGCTCACACCCGTCCCATGGAGTAGCCCGGGGGCCATCGGGCACCCCGAGGGAGGACGAGGTGATAGGGCCTGTGCCGGTGACTCCCGCAGGGGAGGTGGCGGAACACCAAAGCATCTCAGCCTCCTGTCCTTGGTGCATCTGGTGGGCAGCGGGCAGAACTTGGTGGCATCACACCACCTGGGACACCCAAGCAACTGCCGGGCCCATCCAGGCCCAGTTGCCCCGATGATGCCCGCCAACGGGGACCCAGCTCAGAGGACAGGAATCACAGCAGGCCGCCTCCACGCCTGCTGTACGGTCTGGGGAACTATCTAGATGTTAGGGGCCATAAGACCAGAAAGTTAAACGCCAGATAAGTAGGAATGGGTGCAGGGCAGTTTAGCTATAGGGGCTGGGGCACAAACCTGTACATATTTGTTCACATTAAACAACACCTGTTATCACTGATACAACCTGCCTCGGTGTGCTGTGTGATGGGTGTGAGGGGTGGGCTGGGCTGGGCTGGCCAAAGAGAGGGTGCGGGGAGGGTGGAATGAGCAGACATTGTGGGTGGGGTGGGGTGGGCTTCCCCCCCAAATATCCATTGTCTGCAGGGGTGAAAGGCCGACATATTACCATGGTGCATACTCCAAAGCCCAACTAGGTCCAACGGACTACATGGTGGCCCCGGTTGGCATCGCGGGCTCTGCCCCTGCATTTCCTCCCACCCTATCACCTCATACCTGGCCCCATCAGTGGCTGGCACTGTGGGGGCACCTGGCCCTGGTGCCTGTCCTTGATGCCAGGGGTATCAACGCTGGCACTGCTCTCACCAACGGTACGCTCCGTGGCCCCCATAGGGGTTACTGTGGGTGATGCCCTGGGTGGGCCACCAATAGGTGGCCAGGTGGTGGGGGGGGGGGTGTCTGTGACGATGGGGATGGAGGTTGCGGTGTGGGGGTGGGGGCCCCCATACGGCTGGTGTCACACTGCAGAATCAGGGGCCAGCTGGGTGGTCAGTGGTTGCGCAGCCAGATGGCCACGGTAATGGCAGTCCGTGCCTTGACACCGCCCATTCCTGTGGGGGATCACCCCGGCCGCTCGGCCTGTTCTCCCGTCACCCCGTCCCTGCCCCGGCACAAATGAACTGCACATTCGGGAACTTGGCCCATTTGGGAAGGAAAATCATGGAGGCCCTGGAGAATACCAGGTCAGGCCCGCTAATGATATGCAAACAGTGTCTAGTGTACATGCGTTCTGGTACGCATTGACGCCGTTGTTGAGGTGATGAACAATCGCAATTTGGCGTCAAATCGGCGTCCGCTGTGATTTTGCCATCAGAACCAATTCTCCGCCCAATCGCATTTTGCGATTTCGGCATTGGCCAACGGAGAATGCTGTCCTATGTATCCAAATCTTATGCTGTACAACTGATCAGAATTTGTCTCAATGCTCACAGCTTCAGGAATAAGTAGCTAGTACCCCATGGTACTGAATTGGCCAAATTCTTCTCGGAAGTCTGTTCTATTCTCTGAGCCTTCACTCAGGGTCACTACATTTGCGCAGGTTGTACCTAAGTTGTCGCTGAAAACAAAATCTTCCGAGTTGATTCACATACTCTTTCTGACCTATGTCCTAGGTCAAACTCATGTTCTATTTTGAACTATCGGCTGACATCTTTCTCCTAACCACAGGTTAATCTTCCAGACATTGGGCTGGATTCTCCAAAAATGGGGCTATGTCCCCATGCCAGCGTAAAAATGCTGGTGTTTCATTCTTGACTTTCCTCAGGAAAATCTACGACTATTCTCCTTCTTTGCAGGGGCTGGCAGGACCCCAGAGTGCTTCTCGCAGCTTCAGCTGCGGATATGGGCCCCCACACTTTCGGTCGCGAGTCCGCACATGCGCACGGTGGCGGCCTGCAGCGGCCGCCCCGTGTGACAAGGTGAACTCAGACTGCGGAGCAACATCCAAAATATAGGCCTCCCTAAGATGGCGCTCGCCTGCGGATCCGAGGTGCGCAATCGCTGCCTTGGCCGCCCATGAGGCCCCCGCCAGTGCTCGATCCCCCCCGTCCCCCACCAGGGCGGCCGCGGACTGAGTCCGCATCCGCCACCCGAGGTTCCCGCAGGTCAATACGTGCTTAGAACCACGCCGTCGGGAACTCGGCCAGTTTTGCCCGGAGAATCGCGGGCAGGGCCTCTGTCAATGGCCCCCTAGTCGCGCCGTGTAAATCGCGCGGGAGCGATTCCACGGGGACCGGAGAATCGCGGGAGCAGCGCTGGCTATGATTTCCACATAAACGGGGATTCTCCATCCCCGCGCCGAACACGATTTCGGCGCGGGGATGCGGAGAATCCAGCCTAATGTTCCTCAATATTCAGACATTGTGGTCACAGGTGTCAGCTCAGAGTTCCTCTTTCTTGCATTCTGTAAACTTTCGATCTGTGCATTGCAAACTGTGTGTAAATAGGTCATTGGTCTCACGGTCTAATTTCAAGTTGACCAAAACTTCCCATCATGACGGCAATCAGTCATCTTTGCACAAACAGGGCCTTATCGCTACACCGGGAATTCCCGTTGACAACGGCAGAGTCAGTAGATCCCGCTGGTGGCCACCTCCGCCACTGAAAACACGCGGCAGGGTGGTCGGCAAATTCCGCCCTTACTGTTTGATTCAATCAGCCAAGTGTTGGGATGTACCTGCCATCGTACCAACACTGAAATTCATACATGATGTTGCTCAATTATGTGGTAGAGGGATCAGCTTTTTGGACTGACATGTAGCAGTGAGAAATGGCTTCCTTAACCTGTTGCTTGAGATACCTTGCCTTTCCAGGGTACTTTGAAGTAGATTGGGCACTTTTCATGTCTATAAATGGTACCTTTGGCCCACTTGGAAGTTTTTACATACAAGGTGAACAATGATCTGATCAGGATTGCCACTGTCTTGGAGAATACCTTTGATTTGCTCCATTTCTGTGGCAATCTTGCAAGATGACCAAGATTGCGAATAAGGCAAATTTGATAACACGTGGAGTTATACAAACCACATTGTGCATACTGACCAGTGAAAGTAGGCTTGTAATACAAGTAGTAGGGAATCCATTAGTGGATTTCTCAATTAGCACACTGAGTAAAGAGAAAATGTTAAGACTGCTTCATCTTAAAAGTGAATCTGAGAGCAGGATGGCGCATATTGAGGTGGTGAAGGAAATCCTTAGACACAACTGCAGATTCAAAGATTGCGAACCTATCATCTATGTATCGGAAATATGCATATACACGTTGCATCAAAAACGTGTTTCTCGTGGAAGCTGATCAAAATGTTAGTGAGCTCTAGATCCAGTGGAGATCCCATGGCAACACCGTCCATTTGGGCATACATGGTGCAATTAAAACTGAACTCAATAGCGTGAATTATGAAGTTCATAAGTTTAAAGAATACAGATTAAGAAAATGGCGGCATATCAATATTGTTGTGATATGACATGAAGGTGCAAATGTCCATGGCTACCTTCAGCATATTATGGCTTGCTTAAGCATATTTTATGCTTAATAAATTTGTCCACTTTGTGACAATTTGACCGTCTTGCTGTTGATTTATTTATCACATCTGAAATTCCTGATAACATCTTACACGTTCCTGTCATTTGGTTGTGCGTTCAGTCCAATCAGAAGGACGTCATGAAATGAAATGAAATGAAAATCGTTTATTGTCACAAGTAGGCTTCAAATTAAGTTACTGTGAAAAGCCCCTAGTCACCACATTCCGGCACCTGTTCGGGGAGGCTGGTAAGGGAATTGAACCGTGCTGCTGGCCTGCCTTGGTCTGCTTTCAGAGCCAGTGATTTAACCCTGTGCTAAACAGCCTCATCACCATTTTGAGGAGGTGGGCCTTCATGAATAAACTCAGCGGTATGGGAATTAAACCCACACTGCTGGACTTGCTCTGCATCAGGAATCAGCTGTCTAGACAACTGAGATAAACATTTTGATCGGCAGCCCTGATCTTCCCCACCCCCACTGTCAGGCCCCCATTCCCCTTTACAACCCCCCCCCCACCCCCCCCCAATCTTGTCGAGGCCGCTGGGAAACCCCCCTCATCCCACTCCAGGCCCGACACCTGGCAGTGCCAACCTTGAAGCTGGGCACCCTGGCACAGCCAGCCCAGCACCTGGGCAGTGCCACTGGCACCCTGGCAGTGCCACCTGGACAGCCTGGCAGTGCCAATCAGGTATGGTGTCAGGCTGGCAATGCCAAGGTTCCCGGGTGCCAGGGGGAGTGCCAGGGTATCACCCTGCTACGTCCCCGATCACCCGGGGATCTCCAATGGCTTGCGAAATCCCCCGAGGTGCCCTTACGCCTGGTCCACTTTTGTGTGGACCACTAGTAAACGGCGCCCTGGCAAGGTCTTGCAGGCGCAGCCATTGAGTCCCGGATGGCAGGTGAATCCGGCATCTTGGTGTTCAAATGAGTGTGATGGCTCATTTAAATATGCAGATCTGGATCGCGCCCAACGAGGATGAAATCCAGATCTCGCCAGGTAAAGCGAGTCGGGTGATTCACGATCGGCCTGGCGCGGAGCCCGATTTGGGGCTCTCGCACAATTCACTGGTTGCACCCGGATCTGCGCCTGGCGCAACGGGGTCGCTGAATCGGGAGTGTTATGTTCTGCAATTTAACTGTTTTCACTTCAGTTACCTGCACAGGATTTGAGATGCCATATTTACCATGGAGTCACATGGAAAAGAGCCCACCATTTATCTTAAAAGTGCCCAAATTCCATGGGGAAATACAAAAGTGATGTTAATAATAGAAATGCAATAAGCAGTCAAGTGCACCTGAAAGCATAAAATTCAGTACCTGTTGATGCACGATCAATTACACAAAGACGAGAGTTGGATGCAATTGAGGCTTTATTACATTAAGGTGTGTGGCCTCTTACAGCAGCTGGCGAAATGGCTGCAGTACGAGGAGCACACATATTTATATTCCGCCTACTGGGCGGAGCCAGCAGGCAGAGAACTACCCCCGTACCTGTAGTACGGGGCCTTCCCACAAAGCACCTAATGTATACATCAGTGGTGACTACCACATTCACCCCCTGTTAAAATTGAGTCCGGCGGGGTGGTGGAGAACTATATACAAGTAGATGTTTTAAAGTACAGAAAAAAAATGGAGTCCAGCGGGGGTGGAGGAGAGTTATACCGAAGGATGATGTTCTATTTTTAAGAGTCCCGATCAAGTAACAGGTTCAGTCGGTCCGGAGCCTTGATCTGCCGTTGGAAGCGCCGCAGTGTTGGCGGCGATTCCGGTGTCGGTCTCTCTTCGGTGACTCCGGGAGCGTGCCAAAATCCTCTTCATCCTCGGGCATGGGCAGGGGGAGGACGGATTGTCCTGGGGCGGGGGTTGCGGCTGGGTGCGCCGGGGAGGGGAGGGTGACGTTGGGCCGGAGGGGTGGGTGTGTGTGTGGAACCAGCTGGTGCCAGGTCCCTGAGGGAGACAGTATCTTGGCGGCCGTCGGGATACGCTATGTAGGCGTACTGTGGGTTGGTGTGGAGTAGCTGTACCCTCTCAACCAACGGATCCGCCTTGTGGAGTCGTACGTGCTTACAGAGGAGTACGGGTCCTGGAGCTGCGAGCCAAGTCGAGTGCGACACCCCGGAGGTGATCTTCCTGGGGAAGGCAAAGAGACGTTCATGAGGTGTGTCATTAGTCGCAGTGCATAGGAGCGACCGAATGGAGTGCAGTGCGTCGGGGAGGACCTCCTGCCAGCGGGAGGCCGGGATATTTCTGGACCGTAGGGCCAGCTGGACGGCCCTCTAGACCGTCCCATTCTCCTTCTCCATCTGCCCGTTTCCCTGGGGTTATAGCTGGTCGTCCTGCCCGAGGCGTTACCCTTGTTGAGCAGGAACTGACGCAGCTCATCGCTCATGAATGAGGATCCCCTGTCGCTGTGAACGTAGGCGGGGAAGCCGTACAGAGCGAAGATGGTGTTGAGGGCTTTGATGACGGTGGCAGACGTCATGTCGGGGCATGGGATGGCGAAGGGGAATCTGGAATAGTCATCGACCACACTGAGGAAGTACGTGTTACGGTCAGTGGAGGGGAGGGACCCTTTGAAGTCTACGCTGAGGGGTTCAAAGGGGCGGGAGACTTTCACCAGGCGCGCACGGTCTGGCTGGTAGAAGTGTGGTTTGCACTCAGCGCAGACCTGGCAGTCTCTGGTGATTGCCCTGACTTCCTCGACGGAGTAGGGCAGATTGCGGGCCTTGATGAAGTGGTACAAACGCGTGACTCCCGGGTGACAAAGGTTGTCGTGCAGAGTCCAGAGTCGGTCCACCTGTGCGCTGGCACATGTACCTCGGGATAGGGCATCGGGGGCTCGTTGAGCTTACCGGGGCGATACAAAATCTCGTACTTGTAGGTGGAGAGCTCGATCCTCCACCTCAAGATTTTATCGTTCTTGATCTTGCCCCGCTGTGTGTTATTAAACATGAAGGCTACCGACCGTTGGTCAGTGAGGAGAGTGAATCACCTGCCGGCCAGGTAATGCCTCCAATGCCGCACAGCTTCAACGATGGCTTGGGCCTCTTTTTCGACGGAGGAATGTCGAATTTCGGAGGCATGAAGGGTTCGTAAAAAGAATGCTACGGGCCTGCCTGGTTGAGGGTGGCGGCTGGAGCGACGTCTGATGCGTCGCTCTCGACCGGAAATGGTAACGACTTGTCGACTGCATGCATCGCGGCCTTGGCGATGTCAGTCTTAATACGGTTGAAGGCCTGGTGAGCCTTAGGGGAAAAAGAGTGGATTGAATGAGTGGGCGGGCCTTGTCCGCATAATGTGGGACCCACTGGGCGTAGTAAGAAAAGAACCCCAGGCAACGTTTGAGAGCCTTGGGGCAGTGGGGGAGGGGGAGTTCCATGAGGGGGCGCATGCGGTCGGGGTCGGGATCGGGCCCCAGAACTCTGTTCTGGACCACATAGCCGAGGATGGCTAAGTGGTTCGTGCTGAAAACGCACTTCTCCTTGTTATAAGTTAGGTTGAGGAGAGTGGCGGTGTGGAGAAATTTGGCAAGGTTGGCACATGATCGTGGCCGCAGATGGTGACATTGTCTTGGTACTGGAAAGTGGCCCACAGCCCGTACCGGTCAACCATTCGGTCCATTGCCCGTTGGAAAACCCGTTGGTGATGCCAAAGGGAACCCTAAGAAAGTGGTAAAGGCGGCCATCTGCCTCAAAGGCAGTGTATGGGCGGTCCTCCTTACGGATGGGGAGCTGGTGGTAGGCGGATTTTAGGTCGACAGTTGAGAAGACCCGGTACTGTACAATCTGATTGACCATATCAGATATGCGTGGGAGGGGGTACGCGTCGAGCTGCGTGTATCTATTGATGGTCTGACTGTAGTCCACGACCATTCTGTGTTTCTCCCCAGTTTTCACAACTACCACTTGAGCTCTCCAGGGGCTGTTGCTGGCCTCGATGATGCCTTCCCGAAGCAGTCGCTGGACTTCAGACCTGATGAAGGTCCTGTCCTGGGCGCTGTACCGTCTGCTCCTGGTGATGACGGGTTTGCAATCTGTGGTTAAGTTTGCAAATAGGGAAGGTGGGTCGCGAGGCCGCACACAGTAAGGAGTGGTAGGGGCCCGCCGAATTTCAATGTTAGGCTCTGGAGGTTGCACTGGAAGTCCAGGCCGAGTAGCAAGGCAGCACAGAGGTTGGGGAGGACGTAGAGGCGGAAGCAGCTGAACTCCACCCCCTGGACAGTGAGAGTGGCTATGCAGTACCCCTGGATTGCCACGGAGTGGGACCCAGAGGACAGGGAGATTCTCTGGTTGGCGGGGTGTACCACGAGGGAGCAGCGCCTTACCATATCGGGATGGATGAAACTCTCGATGCTCCTGGAGTCCAGTAGGCAGGAGATCTCATGCCCATCGATTTTCACGTTGGTAGAGGCCGTTGCTAGGTTGCGTGGGCGGGACTGGTCAATCGTGACCGAGGCAAGACGCGGCTGGTCGTCGATGGTGGCAGACGATGGAGTGCCCGGGGGGCATGGGTCCTGGTACGATGGCGGCGCCCACGGGCCACACGTGTCGTGGGGGAAACAAGATGGCGTCGCCTGATGATCCTGGGGTGGACAAGATGACGGCGCCCACGGGCCGCACCTGGTCCGGGGAGGGGAAGATGGTGGCGCCCACTGGGCGTATGCGTGGGGGGGGGGGTCGGAACAATAGCGGCGACTACGCAGGCCTGGCACGCCGCAGCGAAGTGTCCCATCTTGCCGCAGGCCTTGTAAAGGGCGCTCCGGGCCAGGCAGCGTTGTCGAGGGTGTTTTGGCTGCCCACAGAAGTAACATTTGGGGCCCCCGGGGTTGGTTGGCTGCGTGGGGTCCCCGATTGGGCGGCCGTCTGCAGAGTCCTCGATGCGTAGGAGGGGTGGGTCGCGCGGCCGGTAGTGTAGGCCTGGTGTTGCGTGAAGAGACCGTCAGCGAGAGCGCTAACTTTTTGGTTGCCGCGAGGTCGCGCGTGGCCCCTTCTAGGAGGCCCTGGCAGATGTAATCTGACCCTATCCCCGTAACAAAAGCGTCTCTCATGAACAAGTTCGAGTGTTTCGTGGCCGTGACGGCCTGACAGTCACAGTCTCTGACTAGGGGAATTAGAGCATGCCAGAAATCTTCCACTGACTCACCAGGAAGTTGACTACGAGTGGAGAGGATGTATCTGGCGTAGAGCATGTTAGTCCGCTGAGCGTAGTTTTCCTTCAGTAGCGCCATGACATCTTCGTAGGTCGGCGCGTCCTGGATAAGTGGAAAGACGTTGGAGCTCAGCCGCGTGTAGAGGATCTGAATCTTCTGAGCTTCCGGAATTGGGTCTGGTGCAGACCTGATGTAAGCTTCGAAATAGGCTAGCCAATGTTCAAAGTCCTTTTTGGCGTTGCCTGATTGCGGATACAGCTGCAGGCGATCCGGCTTGATGCGGAGGTCCATCTTCTGAAGACTTTACTGTAATAAATTGCTGCACGATCAATTACACAAAGACGAGAGTTGGATGCAATCGAGGCTTTATTACACTAAGATGTGTGGTCTCCCACAGCAGCTGGCAAAATGGCTGCTGTACGAGGAGCACACATATTTACACTCCGCCTACTGGACGGAGCCAGCAGGCAGGGAACTACCCCCGTACCTGTAGTACAGGGTCTTACCACAAAGCACCTAATATATACATCAGTGGTGACTACCACACCTGTGCTGTTCCCTAAAAAAATAATCTTCTTCACTTAACCTTTCTTAAGTGAAATCCCTCAGTCACACAGCAAAATCAGCAAATCCCATCAGTCACGAAGAAAGGGAGAGACCGATCGGTGAACCCCCTTCAGTCAGAGAAAAAGAGATTGGCGAGAACCCTCTGTCATGGAGAGTGAACAATAAGTGAAACCCGCAGTTGCACAAAGAGAGGGAGCACGAGAGATAGATCGGTGAAACCCCTCAGTTACACAGAGAAAGAGAGAAATGCTCAATGAAACCCCTCATTCACACCAAGAGATGTAGAGAGAGGAGAAAAGAGAGTGAGAGAGATCAGTTCAACCTTCAGTCACCCTGAGGGATAGAAAGTGTCCCCCAGAGGGAGATAGAGAGAAAGGTAGAGCGAAAGAGAGATTTATGAAATCCCTCAATCATGGGTGGCATGGTGACACAGTGGTTAGCACTGCTGCCTTCCAGCTCCAGGCACCCGGGTTCAATTCTGGCCTCGGGTGACTGTCTGTGTGGAATTTGCACTTTCTCCCCGTGTCTACGTGGGTTTCCACCAGGTGCTCGGGTTTCCTCCCACAGTCCAAGATGTGCCGGTTAGATGGATTGGCCATGCTAACCTTCCCCTTAGTGTCAAAAAGGTTAGGTGAGGTTACTGGATTATGGGGATAGGGTGGAGGCGTGGGCTTAAGTAGGGTGCTCTTTCCAAGGGCCAGTACAGACTTAATGGGCCGAATGGCTTCCCTTTGCACTATAAATTCTATGAATCTATGAATTCTTGAGAGATCAGTGGCAAATTTAAGGAGCGATTTAATGGCCGTGTTACGCTTAAGCCGCATATACACACTTCACTCCCCACACACACTCATCCCAGCCAACAAGATGGCACTGGTGTACTGGAGCCCGCTGATGGATCGGCTGCAGCCAGAGGACACCTCGGGGGTGCCCTGGGAGGTCACCCATGCGACCTATGGCCCTAAGTTCACGGTGGGATGTCAGCGGCGTGCGCAGTTGTATGGCTGCCTTGCAGACCACGGCAATGGTGCTCCGTGCCCATTCACCCTGACCCAACAGCCCACCTCCTAGCCACCCCCTGCGACATCCCACGGCCCTGGCAGATGTCCCTGGCCAGCGGCCGGCTCTCAGCAAACAATGGCGATATTGGACGCTTTCCGAGCCACCTCTCTCTCCCTCAGCAGCCAATGTGCCTGTTTCATGATTTTTAAAAGTACAAGTGAACCTCATGGTCAGGAATTTGCCCGAGTGGAGGTAGAGCATCTTTAAGGCCCGGGAGAATACTGGGTCAGGCGCGCTAATGATATGTCAACGGCGTTTATTGTATGAGAACTGGAGAATTGCAATTTGGCGAGAAACTGCCACCCGCCACAATTTTGGCGTCAAAACCGATTCTCCGCCCAATCCCGTTTCCCGATTCCTTGACGGCTGGCGGAGTATCCAGCCCGTGAAGTTTTCCACTTTGCTAGATAAAAATGAAATGCAGCATTTCTTAAATGGTGATAGACTGGGAAGTGTTACTGTCCAAAGGGATCTGGATTCTTTGTCCATAAGTCACTGAAAGCTAACATGTAGGTGCAGCAAGCAATTAGAATGTGTGATGGTTTTATTGCAAGAAAATTTGAATACAGAAGTAAAGAAATCGCTGCAATTGGTGAGACCACATTTGGTCTCCTTACCTAAGGAATGTTATACGTGCCTTAGAGGGCGTTCAGTGAAGGTTCCCTGGGATGGTGGGATTTTCATATGAGGAGAGACTGAGGTAACTGGGCCTGTATTCTCTAGAGCTTAGTGGAATGAGAGGTGATCTCACTGAAATGTAGAATATTCTTACAGAGCCCGACAGGATGTTTACCCTGACTGGGTGGGGGTGGATGTTCTAGAATCAGGGCACACAGTCTCAGAATAATTGGTAGGCCATTTAGGTCTGAGATGCGGAGGAATTTCTTCACTCAGAGGGAGGTGAATCTCCAGCGGGTTCTGGAGATTTAGTATTGAGTATATTCAAGACAGAGATCACCATATTCCTAGATAGTAAGGATAACAAGGGACATGGGATAGTACAGGAAAATAGCACTGAGATTGAAAATCTAATTGAATGGTGGGGCAGGCTTCAGGTGCAAATGGACCACTCCTGCTCTTATTTCCAATGTTACTGTATCGTCTTTGTTACTTCAAAATCCTGAAACCCCCGCCCAAACAGCACTGTGAGTGTGCCTACGCCACAACAACAGCAACAGTTAAAGAAGGTGGTTCACCAATACTTTCTCAAGGTCAATTAAGAATGCTGCCTGAACAGGGATATCCACTATCCATGAACAAATTTAAAAAATACTTGATACTTTATATTGTTATGGGCGAGGTGTTTTCAGAACCCCAAAATGTATCATGGAGTTCAACCAACCTCTCCCTTTAATGTATTTGTTGCTTTTCCTAGCACATGGCTTTTTCCCTAGGTCGTGGGATTACAATTATGGACACGTGGGTTTTTAAACACAAAATACTGTTTATTCCATGAACTCAACTTAACATCTTAAATAAACATTGGATCTCTTAACACCCCTTACTTCAAAGATAACTCAGAAAATATTGCAACAGTAAATCATTCCTTAAAATGTTCCTTCAAACTTCCAAGAGACTTAACACCTTTAAACAAAATCACATCAGGTTAAAGGCTTCACTATTATAAGTTTAAATCACCCAAATGATCCAGAGATGGTCTTTTATGTCAGAGGTCCAGCTCCCTGCAAACACAGACACTCCCAAGCTCTTTTCAAACTTGCAGCTCTCTGGAAACACACAGACGCACACAAGCTGTTTTTAAACTGAAACTAAAAACCTGCCAAAATGGCTGACCTAAAGCCCAGTTCCACCCACTCTCTGACATCACTGTTTTCGTAAAGGTACATTGCTTAAACATCCATGTCTTAAAGGTACCCTCACATGACAATATTCTCTAACAATTAATGATAAACATTTAGTGAAAATTGAATAACATGTTAAATGATTCAGAAGAATTATATCTGTTGTAAACAACCATACACCCTAATAAGAACCGACAGGAAAACATCTTCTGATCCATCTAACCTGACCCACACAACTACAATGCCTTGTGCAGCACAATATACACATTCTTTATCACAATCAGAACCCTGCATTTTCCTAGACAAGCAGTTTTTCAGTCAAACTCTCCGTAATACCAAACATACTTCACTTACATGTAAACTTTCAGCACAAAATCCTTTTCCTCTCGGAGTTCGGCAATTGACGGCAGAACATCCATCATACTCAGCACTGCACAACCATACGGACGTCGGTACTGGACGTGAGGAGGGCCTTTTTTCGAATCATTGGATAACATCCGACCTTACAAGAACACAGGGAAAGGTGAACACAATAAAGAACAAATAGAAGCAGGAGTAGGTCACTAGGCCCCTCAAGCCTATTCTGCCATTCAATTAAATCATGGGTGATCATTAACTCCACTTTCTTGCTTGCCCCCATAACCCTTGGTTCCCTTGACAATCAAAAATCTGTCTAACTCAACCTTGAATATATTCAATGACCCAGCCTCTACTGTCATTGGGGAAGAGAATTCGAAAAACTAATGGTCCTCCAAGAGAATCATTTCCTCCTCATCTTTAAATGGGAGATTCCCCCTTATCTTGAAACTGTGGCCCCCAATTTTAGATTTCCCCACAAGAGGAAGCATTTTTTCAGCATCTGGTCCAGTCAAGTCCTCTCAAAATCTTTAATGTTTCAACAAGGTCGCCTCTCATTCTTCTAAACTTGAATGAATATGGGTGCAACTTGCTCAACATTTCCTCGTAAGACAAACTTCTCATTCCAGGAATTGGCTCAGTGAACCATTCATGACCTGCTACGAATCCAAGTTGGTCCCTCCTTTAGTAAGGTGACTAAAACTATACACAATGCTACACTATGTGTTGTTTCATCAATGCCCTGTATAGCTGCAGCAAGACTTTTATACTCGACCCCCCTCGCAATAATGGTCAACATTCTCTTTGCCTTCCTGATTACTTGCTGTATCTGCATGCTAACTTTTTGTGATTCATGTACTAGGCCACCCAGATCCCTCTGTAATGCTGCATTCTGTCATCTCCCTCCATTTAAATAAAATTCTGCTTTTTATAGAATCATAGAATTTACAGTGCAGGAGGCCATTCAGCCCATCGAGTTTGCACCGGCCCTTGGAAAGAGTACCCAGTTTAAGCCCACACCTCCAACATAGCCCCGTAACTCAGCAACCCCACCCAACCTTTTGGACACCAAGGGGCAATTTAGCATGGCCAAACCATCTAACCTGCACATCTTTGCACTGTGGGTGGAAACCGGAGCATCCGGTGGAAACCCACGCAGACACGGGGAGAAAGTGCAAGCTTCACACTGAGTCATCCGAGGCCGGAATTGAACCCGGGTCCCTGGAGCTGTGAGGCAGCAGTGCTAACCACTGTGCCACCGTACCGTCCTTTTGTCTTCCTGCCAAAGTGGACAATTTCAATTTTCTCACATTATACTCCATTTGTCATTTTGTTTCCACTCACTTAACCTACCTCTAACCCTTTGTAGACTCTTTGTATCCTCTTCATAACTTGCTTTCCTATCTATCTTCGTATCAACAGAAAATTTGGTTACATTACAATCGGTCGTTTCATTCAAGTGAATAATATATTAATATGATAGAAAGGGCTGATGCCCAGTATTGATCCCTGTGGTATTCCATTAGTTACAGTTTGCCATCCTGCAAATGGAGTATTTGTATCAACTCTCTGTTTCCTGCCAGTCCTCTCGCTCAGCAAAAATATCATTTTCTCCCCCCCACACCCGCCCCCCCTCCCCCGCACAAATTATAAGCCCTTAACTTGCATGGTAACCTTTTATGTGGCACCTTACTGAATGCTTTTTGGAAATCAAAATACACTAGATCTACTAGTTCTCCTTTATCCACCTTGCTTGTTACACCTTTACAGAGCCTTAGCAAATTTGACAAACATTATTTCCCTTTCACAAAATCACATTGACTCAGCCTAATATGATAATTTTCCATATGATCTGCTACTATTTAATTAATAGTGGATTCTAGCATGTTCCCAATGACATTCGGCTAAATGGCCTATGGCTTTTTGACTTCCTCCTTTCTTGAATATAGGTGTTACATTTGTGATTTTCTAATCCACTAGGATTTTTCCATAATCTAGAAAATTTTGGAAGATTGCAACTAGTGCATCCACAATCACTGCAGCCACTTTGTTTAAGACCCTAGGATGCAGTTTGTTAGAGCCAGTGGACTTGTCAGTCTTAAGTTCCATTATTTTTTCATTGGTGATTGTGATTATTTTAAGTTCCTCCCTTCCTTTTGCCTCATGCTTTTCCACTAGCCTTGCAATGTTTCCCGTGCCTTCTACTGTGAAGATGGATATAAAGTACTTGTTCAAAGACTCGGCCTTTTCCTAATTTCCCGCTATTAATTCCCCAGTCTTATTCTCTAAGGAACCAATGCTTACTTTGGCTATTCTTTCCTCTTAAAATACTGGTAGAAGCGACTACTATCTGTTTTTACATTTCTTGCTAGTTTTCTCTCATTCTCTGGGGCGAAATTCTCCAGTAATGGCGAGATGTCCGCCGACTGGCGCCCAAAACGGCACCAATCAGACGGGCATCGCGCCGCCCCAAAGGTGCGGAATGCTCCGCATCTTTGGGGGCCGAGCCCCAACATTGAGGGGCTAGGCCGACGCCGGAGGAATTTCCGCCCCGCCAGCTGGCGCGGAAATGACATCCCCGGGCGGCGCATGCGCGGGAGCGTCAGCGGCCGCTGACGGTTTCCCACGCATGCGCAGTGGAGGGAGTCTCTTCCACCTCCGCCATGGCGGAGACCGTGGCGGAGGCGGAAGGGAAAGAGCGCCCCCACGGTACAGGCCCGCCCGCTGATCGGTGGGCCCCAATCGCGGGCCAGGCCACCGTGGGGGCACCCCCTGGGGCCAGACCGCCCCGCCACAGGACCCCGCCCACGCCGCCTTGTCCCACCGTTCAAAAGGTGGTTTAATCCACGCCGGCGGGACAGGCAATTTATCGGCGGGACTTCGGCCCATCCGGGCCGGAGAATCCAGCGGGGGGGCCCGCCAACCGGCGCGGCCCGATTCCCGCCCCTGCCGAATATCCAGTACCGGAGACTTCGGCAACCGGCGGGGGCGGGATTCACGGCAGCCCCCGGCGATTCTCCAACCCGGCGGGGGGTCGGAGAATGACGCCCCTTGTGTTCCTTTGTAATTTTTCTTTAGTCATCCTTTGCTAGTTGCTAAAATTTTCCCAATCCTCTGGCCTACTACTTGTGTTCCTAGCATTGTACACCTTTTCTTCCAATTTGACACCACCCTTAACTTCCGCAGTTAGCCACGCATGGTGCATCCTTCTTTTTCAATTTGAATATATCTTTGTTGAGAGTTATGAAATACCTCCTTAAATGCCTGCCACTGCTTCTCTACCATCTTCCCATTTAACCTATTTACCCAGTCCATTTTACCCAATTCGGGCTTCATAGCTTAAAATAAAGACAATTAAAAGGGATAGACAGTAATTAGGGATCCACATTTCTCACTACAGGAGAATGCAAAATTCTAAAATGTAAATCCTAATGTGAAAGGTTAGTTATAAACACGCTTTTCTTAGAACTCTTGATAATCACTACCTGCTAGCAACAAGCTGTGCTGGAACTGCTAATTCTGCAAACCTACGAATGAGATTCAAACATTTAAAATATATTAAATATTGTTTTATAAAAAATCACATTTTTAAATATTGTGGGCGGGATTCTCTGTCCGCCGATGGCAAAACCGGGAAAGGCAATTGGGTGGAGAATCGGTTTGGATGCCGAAATTGAGGCGGATGCCAGGTTCACGCCAAATCGCAATCCTCAAGTGCCTCGACAGCGGCATTAATGTATTCTACTCTGCATGTACAGTAAACGCCGTTTGCATATCATGAGCGGGCCTGACCAGTATGCTCTGGGGATTCCTAGACTCTCCGCCTACACAGGGGGGAATTCCTGGTGGCGAGGTCACTGTCTGTGCGGAGTCTGCACATCGTCCCCGTGTGCACGTGGGTTTCCTCCGGGTGCTCCGGTTTCCTCCCACAGTCCAAAGATGTGCATGTAAGGTGGATTGGTCATGATAAATTGCCCTTAGTGTCCAAAATTGCCCTTAGTGTTGGGTGGGGTTACTGGGTTATGGGGATAGGGTGGAGGTGTTGACCTTGGGTAGGGTGCTCTTTCCAAGAGCCGGTACAGACTCGATGGGCCAAATGGCCTCCTTCTGCACTGTAAATTCTATGAGATCACAGAAAATACAGTGCAGAAGAGGCCCTTTGGCCCATTGAGTCTGCACCGACACATGAAAAACACCTGACCTATCTACCGAATCCCAATTGCCAGCACTTGTCCCACAGTCTATCGTGATTACTAATTTAAAATCTTTAAACAAAATAGGAAAGTCAAACGGAGGTGCTCATGCAGTGGACCTTCTAGCTACGGAAAAAGACAATTGTGACAAATTTTGTGGCCATTTCCCAAGTGATTTCCTTGAATTACTTCCACTGAGCCTGCTTGTTTCTTTTATGAATGGGCAGAGCATGGGCAGAGCTATTGAGGAGGAAGGTCAGCCAATGAGTCCCCAAAAATTGTAACTACATCATTAGGACAGCAATTGCACATGCAAGAGCTCTATTTCCTGAATACTGTAGTCACCCTGGGTCGGCCCTTTTCAAAATGTCTATGGTGAGAACATGGTCACACGGTAAATCTACTGACCCCACTTTGAGGCCCTTAGTGCCCCATTAACACATTAAAATCGAGCCCCAGGGAAGGCACCCATGAACCTTGCTTGGCCTTTTACCTGGTACCTCAATGATATTTTACAGGTTCTCACCAAGTACAATGTACAATACTGTGGTAGTCACCACTTGCAGTATTATATGTATTACGGTAAGACACGTATAATAGAAGTACATGCGTAAATCCCTGCCTGCTGGCTCCGCCCAGTAGGCGACGTATAAATGTGTGTGCTCGCAGCCAGTCTGGTGGCAGCTACAGGAGGCACAACATCTTTGCTCAATAAAACCTCGATTATTCCACTACTCTCGTCTTTGTGGTAATTGATAGTGCATCAATTTATTGAGCAAAGATTTTTAAAATGATGGAACTTCGCATCAAGCCTGATCGCTTGCAGCTGAGCCCTCAAGCAGCCAACGTTACGTCCGCTTTTGACCACTGGCTAGCCTGCTTCGAAAGCTACCTCCGAACATCCGCTGAGGAACCCTTGGACACGTAGGAGCTCCAAGTCCTTTATTCATGGGTGAGCTCCGACATTTTTCCTCTCATCCGGGAGGTGCCCACTTGCTCCGAAGCGATGGAGCTCCTGAAGGGACATTACGTGCGGCCAGTCAACCAACTATACGCCAGGCACCTCCTGTCCACGAGACAGCAACTCCCCGGTGAGTCTCTGGACCATTTCTAGCGTGCCCTGCACATCCTGGGGAGGAACTGTGACTGCCAGGCAGTTTCGGCAGTCCAGCACACAGAACTTTTAATCCGAGATGCCTTTGTTACGGGCATGAGGTCTGCGTATGTCCGCCAGCGCCTACTGGAAGAGGGGTACGCTTGATCTTGCGGGAATTAGGCAGCTTGCGAACTCGTTAGAAGTGGCCTCCCGTAATGTCCAGTCGTACGCCCCTGACCGCGCATCATGGGCATCGTGGGCCCCACCAGCTGCCGACTCAAGCTCATCGCAAGCCTGGGGGGCCCAAGTGCTATTTCTGCGGGCAGAACAAACGCCCCCGGCAGTGCTGCGCGGAGCGCGACCTGCAATGGATGTGGAAAGAAGGGACACTTTGTTTCTGTTTGCCAGGCCCGGTCGGTTGCCGCTGTTTCCAGGCCCGGCGTTCCTGAACCCCCCACGTGCGACCCAGGATGCCCGTGCCGCCCGCCATTTGCGCCCGTGGGCGCCGCCATCTTCGGCTCCATTTTGGATGGCGCCTCAGGACCCTTGCTCGTCTGGCCGTTCATCGCCTGCCGCAACGTCCACCACCGCTGATCAGCCCGGGACCTCCCAGCATCTGCCGCAGCTTGCCTCGATCACCATGGATCAGTCCCGGCCCCGCAACCTTGCAACCGCAACAACGAACGGTGAAAATCGATGGGCACGAAACAACCTGCCTTTTTGACTCCGGGAGCACAGAGAGCTTCATCCACCCCACGATGGTAAGGCGCTGCTCCCTCGCGGTACACCCAGTTTCCCAGAAAATCTCCCTGGCCTCCAGATCCCATTCTGTGGAAATGGGGGGTACTGCATCGCGACCCTCACCGTCCAAGGCGTAGAGTTTAGCAACTTCCGGCTCTATGTCCTCCCCCACCTCTGCGCTGCCCTGTTACTCGGCCTGGACTTCCAGTGCCACCTCCAAAGCTTAACCTTAAAATTCGGCGGACCCCTACCCCCCTCACAATATGCAGCCTCATAACCCTTAAGGTCGATCCACCTTCCTTGTTTGCGAACCTCACCCCGGAATGCAAACCCGTCGCCACCAGGAGCAGACGGTACAGTGCCCAGGACAGGACCTTCATCAGGTCATAGGTCCAACGGCTTCTGCGGGAAGGGGTCATTGAGGCCAGCAACAGCCCCTGGAGAGCTCAAGTGGTAGTAGTAAAAACTGGGGAGAAGCACAGGATGGTCATTGACTCCAGTCAGACCATCAATTGGTACACACAGCTCGACGCGTACCCCCTCCCATGCATATCTGACATGGTCAATCAGATTGAGCAGTATCGGGTCTTTTCCACAGTGGACCTGAAGACCGCCTACCACCAGCTCCCCATCCGCCCGGAGGACTGCCAATACACTGCTTTCGAAGCAGATGGCCGCCTCTATCACTTCCTTAGGATTCCCTTCGGCGTCACTAATGGGGTCTCGGTCTTCCAACGTGAGATGGACCGAATGGTTGACCAGTACGGACTGCGGGCCACCTTCCCGTACCTAGGTAACATCCCCATCTGCAGCCACGATCAGCAGGACCATGACGCTAACCTCCAAAAATTCATCCAGACCGCCAAACTCCTTAACCTCACGTACAAGAAGGAGAAATGGTGTTCCGCACCAACCGCTTAGCCATCCTTGGCTATGTCGACGAAAATGGAGTTCTAGGGCTCGACCCCGACTGCATGCGCCCCCTCATGGAACTCCCCCACTGCCCCAAGGCCCTGAATCGATGCCTGGGGGTTTTCTCCTACTATGCCAAGCGGGTCCCTAATTATGCGGACAAGGTCTGCCCACTCATTCAGTCCACAGTTTTTCCCCTGACGGCTGAGGCCCGCCAGGCCTTCAGCTCCATCAAGGCAGACATCACCAAGGCCACGATGCACGCGGTCGACGAGTCCCTTCCCTTTCAGGTCAAGAGCGATGCATCGGACGTAGCTCTGGCCGCCACCCTCAACCAGGCGGGCAGGCCCGTGGCCTTCTTTTCCCACACCCTCCATGCCTCCGAAATTCGGCACTCCTCTGTCGAAAAGGAGGCCCAAGCCATTGTGGAAGCTGTGCGACATTGGAGGCATTACCTGGCCGGCAGGAGATTCACTCTCCTCACTGACCAATGGTCGGTTGCCTTCATGTTCAATAACACACAGTGGGGCAAGATCAAAAACGACAAGATCTTGAGGTGGAGGATCCAGCTCTCCACCTATAATTACGAGATTTTGTGTCGCCTGGGGAAGCTCAACGAGCCCCCTGACGCCATATCCCGCGATACATGTGCCAGCGCACAAGTGGACCGACTCCGGGCTCTCCACTATGACCTCTGCCACCCGGGGATCACCCGGTTCTTCCATTTCATCAAGGGCCGCAACCTGCCCTACTCCATTGAGGAGGTCAGGACTGTCACCAGAGACTGCCAGGTCTGCGCGGAGTGCAAGCCGCACTTCTACCGGCCAGATCGAGCGCACCTGGTGAAGGTCTCCCGCCCCTTTGAGCGCCTCAGCATGGACTTCAAACGGCCCCTCCCCTCCACCGACCGCAACACGTACTTTCTGAACGTGGTCGATGAGTACTCCCGGTTCCCTTTCGCCATCCCATGCCCCGATATGACTTCTGGCACGCTCATTAAAGCCCTCCACAGCATCTTCACACTGTTCGGTTTCTCCACCTACATCCACAGCGATCGGGGATCCTCTTTTACGAGTGATGAGCTGCGTCAGTTCCTGCTCAGCAAGGGCATCGCCTCGAGCAGGACGACCAGCTACAACCCCCGGGGAAACGGACAGGTGGAGAGGGAGAACGGGACGGTCTGGAAGGCCGCCCTGCTGGCCCTGCGGTCTAAAAATCTCCCGGTCTCCCGCTGGCAGGAGGTCCTCCCTGAGGCGCTCAACTCCATCTGATCGGTCCTCTGCACCGCGACTAATGAGACCCCTCATGAACATCTCTTTGCCTTCCCCAGGAAGTCCACTTCCGGGGTTTCGCTCCCAACATGGCTGACAGTTCCTAGACCCGTCCTCCTTCGCAAGCATGTGCAGACCCATAAGTCGGACCATGTGATCGAAAGGGTCCACCTCCTACACGCGAACCCGCAGTACGCCTACGTGGCACACCCAGATGGGCGCCAGGACACAGTCTCCCTCCGGGACCTGGCACCCGCTGGATCCCCACCCACGGCCCCCGACCTGACACCGCCCCCCCCCCCCCCCCCCCCGGTTGCCTTTCACCCCTGTGCCACTCCACCCTCCCCCCAGCGAACCTCACTGCAGCCCCCGCCCCAGGAGGTTCAGTCCTCCCATTGGTTCCACTCAGGGGTGACGAAGACGAGAACAACATGCTCCCGGAGTAACAGGTGACCAAGTCGGCGCCCACGTCACCACCAGGATTGAGGCGATTGAAGAGGAGGGTCAAGGCCCCCGGCAGACTGAACTTGTAATTCTTTTTTCCACCCCCCCCCGCCGGACTCTTTTTTTTAAACAGAGGGTGAATGTGGTAGTCATCATGGTAGGTACATGGGTAAATCCCTGCCTGCTGGCTCCGCCCAGTAGGCGCCGTATAAATGTGTGTGCTCGCCGGTGCTGTAGCCATTCTGGTGGCAACTACAGGAGGCACAACATCTTTGCTCAATAAACTCTCGTCTTTGTGGTAATTGATAGTGCATCAAATACCACACGATAATTTTCAGAATACATTACTTCAAAATAACAATTAAGTTACATTATCGGGATGGATTTTCAATCCAGAGTCAGAGCCCAAAGCCACAGTTGTTGCTGGCCCACAATGCATGACACAATGCAATTTTAACATGCAAATACTTTAAGCAAGCTGGAGATGTGGTGATGCGTGCTGCCTGAAGGCATGAACTAGTCTGGACAGTGATTTTAAAAGGTAAGCAGCAGCCATAACTGAACTCTCCGTTGCCTTGGGGAATGGAGCAGGCAGGAGAACAGAAGGCCAGTGCCTCACAGTCCGAACAAGTGCCCAAAAGCTCACTCAGGAAGCAACTAATCCACTCTGTTCAAGACATGGCAATTCTTGCTACTGCAAGAGCACCTTGATTTAATTTTCCTTTTTACTTCAAGATTTTAAATTTGTAGCCAATAAATAATGGCTTCTCACTGTGCTGCCAAAAGCTGTGCACTAACGTGCCCCAGACTGTTCACTCTTCCTGTTATCTTTGAAAATTTAATTCTGTCCCATTCCAGCCTGTGAACACACTCTTCAATGAGTTTAACAGCAAGTTAATTGGAGAAATGCAGTTGCCAGTTTCCCCCGCCTCCGCCCCCACCCCTGTGAAAATTGCAACACGTCAAGGAGGTATAGGAAGACTAAATTGCCATCTGAGAGTATTACTTTCAAAGTAATTGCACCTTGTTCATCCATTCTAGTGACTTGCCAATGATTTCACATTTAACATCGTAACAGTAGACTGCTGTAAATATTTTGGGGTTTACCTATTCGTATTACATGAGCAACTATGTAGAGATCTCGCTTCAGATCCTTGTTACTGAGATCCTGAAAGTCCAAACATAAAAAGCAAAGTTATATCAGGTAAATGACAGTGAGCAGAACTACAGTCAATAACATAACATGAGGATGCTGCAATTAGGTTAATAATCTATTTTATCAGGATATCACAATCACTATTAGCATTACCAGTCAGCATTTTAATTGAGAGTCAACATTTCACATGAAAAATCCAACATTTTTCACTGAGATTAGTTTTTTTTTAATAAATATTTTATTGAAAATTTTTGGCCAACCATCACAGTACATTGTGTATCCTTTACACAGTAATATAACAATATAAATAACAATGGCCAGTTTTATAAACAAGAAATAAATAATATATAAACAAAAACAAAACTAAATGGCAACTGCCTTGTCCCAGATAAATATTCTCCAAAAATATGTTTTAACAGTCCAATATACAATTATCTATAACAACAACCTATACATATTATACTTATATATTAACATCCCTGAGAATCCCTCTGGTTCCTCCCCCCCCCACCCCCCCCCACCCCACCCCGGGCTGCTGCTGCTGTCTTCTTCTTGTCCATTCCCTCTATCTTTCTGTGAGGTATTCGACGAACGGTTGCCACCGCCTGGTGAACCCTTGAGCCGATCCCCTTAGGACGAACTTAATCCGTTCCAGCTTTATAAACCCTGCCATGTCATTTATCCAGGTCTCCACACCTGGGGGCTTGGCTTCCTTCCACATCAACAGTATCCTGCGCCGGGCTACTAGGGACGCAAAGGCCAAAACATCAGCCTCTCTCGCCTCCTGCACTCCCAGCTCTTCTGCAACCTCAAATATAGCCAACCCCCAGCTTGGTTCGACCTGGACCCCCACTACCTTCGAAAGCACCTTTGTCACCCCCACCCAAAACCCCTGTAGTGCCGGACATGACCAGAACATGTGGGTGTGATTCGCTGGGCTTTTCGAGCATCTCGCACACCTATCCTCTACTCCAAAACATTTGCTAAGCCGTGTTCCAGTCATATGCGCCCTGTGTAACACCTTAAATTGTATCAGGCCTAGCCTGGCACACGAGGACGATGAGTTTACCCTACTTAGGGCATCAGCCCACAGCCCCTCCTCAATCTCCTCCCCCAGCTCTTCTTCCCATTTCCCTTTCAGCTCGTCTACCATAATCTCCCCCTGTCTCTCATCTCCCTATATATGTCTGACACCTTACCGTCCCCCACCCATGTCTTTGAGATCACTCTGTCCTGCACCTCCTGCGTCGGGAGCTGCAGGAATTCCCTCACCTGTTGCCTCGTAAAAGCCCTCAGTTGCATATACCGGAATGCATTCCCTTGGGGCAACCCATATTTTTCGGTCAGCGCTCCCAGACTTGCAAACGTCCCATCTACAAACAGATCTCTCAATTGTGTTACTCCTGCTCTTTGCCATGTTCCAAATCCCCCATCCATTCTCCCCGGAGCAAACCTATGATTATTTCTTATCGGGGACCACACCAAGGCTCCCGTCTTTCCCCTATGCCGTCTCCATTGCCCCCAAATTTTCAGAGTAGCCACCACCACCGGGCTTGTGGTGTATTTCTTCGGTGAGAACGGCAACGGCGCCGTCACCATGGCTTGTAGGCAAGTACCCCTACAGGACGCCTTCTCCAATCTCTTCCATGCCGCTCCCTCCTCTTCTCCCATCCTTCTTACATACCATTGAGATGTTGGCGGCCCAGTAGTACTCACTCAGGCTCGGTAGCGCCAGCCCCCCCCTATCCCTACTACGCTGCAAAAATCCCTTCCTCACTCTCGGGGTCTTCCCGGCCCACACACAACTCATGATACTCTTCTCAATTCTTTTGAAAAAAGCCTTCGTGATCACCACCGGGAGGCACTGAAACACAAAGAGGAATCTCGGGAGGACCACCATTTTAACCGCTTGTACCCTCCCTGCCAGTGACAGGGATACCATGTCCCATCTCTTGAAGTCCTCCTCCATCTGTTCCACCAACCGCGTTAAGTTTAACCTATGCAATGTACCCCAATTCTTGGCTATCTGGATCCCCAAGTAGCGAAAGTCCCTTGTTACCTTCCTCAGCGGTAAGTCCTCTATTTCTCTGCTCTGCTCCCCTGGATGCACCACAAACAGCTCACTTTTCCCCATGTTCAGCTTATATCCTGAAAATTCTCCAAACTCCCCAAGTATCCGCATTATCTCTGGCATCCCCTCCGCCGGGTCCTCCACATACACCAATAAATCGTCCGCGTAAAGAGATACCCGGTGTTCCTCTCCTCCCCTGAGTACTCCCCTCCACTTCCTGGAACCCCTCAATGCTATTGCCAGGGGCTCAATCGCCAGTGCAAACAATAATGGGGACAGAGGACATCCCTGCCTCGTCCCTCTATGGAGCCGAAAATACGCAGACCCACGTCCGTTCGTGACCACGCTCGTCATCGGGGCCCTATACAGCAGCTGTACCCATCTAATATACTCATCTCCAAAGCCAAATCTCCTCAACACCTCCCACAAATAATCCCACTCCACTCTATCAAATGCTTTCTCGACATCCATCGCCACCACTATCTCCGCTTCCCCCTCTGGTGGGGGCATCATCATTACCCCTAGCAGCCTCCGTATATTCGTATTCAGCTGTCTCCCCTTCACAAACCCAGTTTGGTCCTCATGGACTACCCCCGGGACACAATCCTCTATCCTCATTGCCATTACCTTGGCCAGAATCTTAGCGTCTACATTTAGGTGGGAAATAGGTCTATAGGACCCGCATTGCAGCGGGTCTTTTTCCTTCTTTAGGAGAAGCGATATCGTTGCCTCCGACATAGTCGAGGGCAGCTGTCCCCTTTCCTTCGCCTCATTAAAGGTTCTCATCAGTATCGGGGCAAGCAAGTCCACATATTTCCTATAAAATTCGACTGGAAATCCATCCGGTCCCGGAGCCTTCCCCGCCTGCATACTCCTAATTCCTTTCACTACTTCCTCTATCTCGATCTGTGCTCCCAGTCCCATCCTCTCCTGCTCCTCCACCTTAGGAAATTCCAGCCGGTCCAGGAAGCACATCATTCTCTCCTTCCCATCCGGGGGCCGAGCTTCGTATAATCTTTTATGGAATGCCTTGAACACTCCATTCACTCTCTCTGCTCCCCGCTCTATCTCTCCTTCCTCATCCCTCACTCCCCCTATTTCCCTCGCTGCTCCCCTTTTCCTCAATTGATGGGCCAGCAACCTGCTCGCCTTCTCCCCATACTCATACTGTACACCCTGTGCCTTCCTCCACTGTGCTTCTGCAGTACCCGTTGTCAGCAAGTCAAATTCTACGTGTAACCTTTGCCTTTCCCTGTACAGTCCCTCCTCCGGTGCCTCCGCATATTGCCTGTCCACCCTCAGAAGTTCTTGCAGCAACCGCTCCCGTTCCCTACTCTCCTGCTTTCCTTTATGTGCCCTTATTGATATCAGCTCCCCTCTAACCACTGCCTTCAGCGCCTCCCAGACCACTCCCACCTGGACCTCCCCGTTATCATTGAGTTCCAAGTATTTTTCAATGCACCCCCTCACCCTTAGACACACCCCTTCATCTGCCATTAGTCCCATGTCGATTCTCCAGGGTGGACGCCCTTCTGTTTCCTCCCCTATCTCCAAGTCTACCCAATGTGGAGCGTGATCCGAAATGGCTATAGCCGTATACTCCGTCCCCCTCACCTTCTGGATCAACGCCCTTCCCAAACCAAAAAAGTCGATTCGCGAATAAACTTTGTGGACATAGGAGAAAAACGAAAACTCCTTACTCCTAGGTCTGCTAAATCTCCACGGGTCTACTCCTCCCATCTGCTCCATAAAATCTTTAAGCACCTTGGCTGCAGCCGGCCTCCTTCCAGTCCTGGATCTCGACCTGTCCAGCCCTGGCTCCAGCACCGTATTAAAATCTCCCCCCATTACCAGCTTTCCCACCTCTAGGTCCGGGATGCGTCCTAGCATGCGCCTCATAAAATTGGCATCATCCCAGTTCGGGGCATATACGTTTACCAAGACCACCGCCTCCCCCTGTAATTTGCCACTCACCATCACGTATCTGCCCCCGCTATCCGCCACTATGGTCTTTGCCTCAAACATAACCCGCTTCCCCACTAGTATAGCCACCCCCCTGTTTTTCGCATCTAGCCCCGAATGAAACACCTGCCCCACCCATCCTTTGCGTAGTCTAACCTGGTCTATAAGTTTCAAGTGCGTCTCTTGTAACATAACCACGTCTGCCTTAAGTTTCTTAAGGTGTGCGAGTACTCGTGCCCTCTTTATCGGCCCGTTCAGCCCTCTCACATTCCACGTGATCAACCGGGTTGGGGGGCTTTTTACACCCCCCCCTTGTCGATTAGCCATCCCCTTTTTCCAGCTCCTCACCCGATTCCCACGCAGCTGTGTCCCCCCCCAGGCGGTGCCCCCCCGCCCACCCCACCCCATTCTGGCTCCCCCTCTCCCCAGCAGCAGCAATCCAGCAACTCCCCCCTCCCCCCCCCGCTAGATCCCCCACTAGCGTAGTTACACCCCCATGTTGCTCCCAGAAGTCAGCAAACTCTGGCCGACCTCGGCTTCCTCCCGTGATCTCGGCTCGCACCGTGCGACGCCCCCTCCTTCCTGCTTCCCTATTCCCGCCATGATTATCATAGCGCGGGAACAAAGTCCGCGCTTCCCTTTTGGCCCCGCCCCCCATGGCCAACGCCCCATCTCCTCCACCTCCCTTCCTCCCTCCACCACCACCTGTGGAAGAGAGAAAAGTTACCGCATCGCAGGATTAATAACATAAAACTCATCTTTCCCCCCCCTTTTTCCCCCCCCATACTCGCCCCACCACTTTGTTTCAAACGTTCTTTTTTAATAACCCGCTTATTCCAGTTTTTCTTCCACAATAAAAGCCACGCCTCATCCGCCGTCTCAAAGTAGTGGTGCCTCCCTTGATATGTGACCCACAGTCTTGCCGGTTGCAGCATTCCAAATTTTATCTTCTTTTTGTGAAGCACCGCCTTGGCCCGATTAAAGCTCGCCCTCCTTCTCGCCACCTCCGCACTCCAGTCTTGATACACGCGGATCACCGCGTTCTCCCACCTACTGCTCCGAGTTTTCTTTGCCCATCTAAGGACCATCTCTTTGTCCTTAAAACGGAGGAATCTCACCACTATGGCTCTAGGACTTTCTCCTGCTCTCGGTCCTCGCGCCATCACTCGGTATGCTCCCTCCACCTCCAGCGGACCCGCCGGGGCCTCCGCTCCCATTAACGACTGCAGCATCGTCCTCACATATGCCCCGACGTCTGCTCCTTCTGCACCTTCAGGAAGACCAAGAATCCTTAAATTATTCCTCCTCGCGTTATCCTCCAGCACCTCCAGTCTTTCCACACATCGTTTATGGTGTGCCTCGTGCATCTCCGTCTTCACCACCAGGCCCTGTATATCGTCCTCGTTCTCGGCAGCCTTTGCCTTCACGACCCGAAGCTCCCGCTCCTGGGTCTTTTGCTCATCCTTTAGCCCTTCGATCGCCTGTAATATCGGGGCCAACAGCTCCTTCTTCATTTCCTTTTTAAGTTCTTCCACGCAACATTTCAAAAACTCTTGTTGTTCAGGGCCCCATGTTAAACTGCCACCTTCCGTCGCCATCTTGGTTCTTGCTTGCCTTCCTTGCCGCTGCTCCAAAGGATCCACTGCAATCTGGCCATTTCCCTCTCCTTTTTCCATCCGTTTCCAGGGAGGATTCCCTTCTGGTTTACCGCACAGTGCTTCTAGCCGTTAAAATTGCCGTTGGGGCTCTTATTAAGAGCCCAAAAGTCCGTTCCACCGGGAGCTGCCGAAACGTGCGACTTAGCTGGTCATCGCCGCACCCGGAAGTCCCTTCACTGAGATTAGTGTTGAGTAATCAGATCAGTCGAGAGTTGGAACCAATTCGACATTAAACTCTCCGACTGTTAATTGCGATGTACTTAACAATGCTACTCAGATGTAAAGTTGTCACATTACCAGTGGGATTCTCCCTTCTGGGGAACTAAGTCCCCACGCCGGCGGGAGAACCGGCGTCAACCACTCCAGCGTCAACAGCCCCCGAAAGTGCGGAATTCTCCACATTTTCAGGGGCTAGGTGGACGCCGAAAGGGTTGGCGCCGCTCCAGCCGGTTCGCACATGCGCCGAAGGGTCGACGTGATCTCGCGCATGCACGGAACCGCCAGCATGGTTCCGCGCATACGCAGACCAACCGACGTATTTTGGCGCATGAGCGGGAAGTTCTCTTCTCTGCGCCGGCCATGGCGGAGCCCTACAGGGGCCGACGAGGAAGGAAGTGCCCCCACAGAACAGGCCCACCCGCAGATTGGTGGGCCCCGATCGCAGGCCAAGCTCCGGGGTCGGATCCCCCCGTGACCCCCCCCCCCCCCCCCCCCCCCCCTCCCCCCCGATGACTGCCCTTGCCGACTTACCTGCCAGGTCCCGCCGCATAGGACCATGCGTAACCCACGCCAGCGGGACTGGCCAAAAACGGACGGCCGCTCAGCCCATCGGGTCCCGGAGAATTGCCGGGGGGGCTGCTGCCAACGGCCTCCTACCGGCGTGGCGTGAATCCCGCCGCCGCCCAAAAAACACCGCCGGAGAATACGGCAGCCGGCGTCGGGGCAGGATTTGCGCCGTCCCCCGGGGAGTCTCAGAAACTGAGAATCCCGCCCTACATCTCCACAAACATTACTTCCGATAACACTGTTTATGCCAAAATTGATCATTTTGAACCTCCTATGTACACAAAAATTCTGGTATTCTGTATATAAACATTTTATGATGGGAAAATAAATTCTCTGTCAAATTTTCACCAGCATGCTCTGCTGCTGAACTCTTTGAAACATTCAAAATGCTTTCTGGAAAAATGAATCAGGCAACAACTTTTTATCCTATCTGAAATTTCTGGGGCGGGATTCTCAGTTTCTGAAACTAAGGGCTGGATTCTCCGTTATTGGGACTATGTCCCCACGCCGTCTTCAAAACTGTGGACTTTCACGCCAGAAAAACTGGGGTAAAATTAGCAGCTTTTGCTGCAGATATGGGTCCCCGCACTTTCGGGTCTGAGGCCGCGCACGCGCACGGCGGCAGCCTCCAGCGGCCATGCTGTGCTCCATGGCAGGCTCAGACTGCGGAGCTGGACACTGAAAATAGACCCCCCTGATCAGCCACGTGCCCGACCTGGATGCCTCGGAGAAGAGGAGGATGACCCTGTACGACGGCTCGCGAAGGAGGCTGCCAGCCGCTGCCATTCGCTGTGTCTGGGTGCTGGTGGCAGAGACGGTGAGCGCCCTGGGCAACACCGTCCGGACTTGCCAGCAGTGCCGAAAAAAAACTGCACGACCTGCCCTGGCACCAACCCCCCCCCCCACACACACCCGGAGGGCGGCGAACCCCCACCCTGCACGACATGCCAGCACCCATATCGGCCGCCATGGTTGGGTGCCCTGGTCGCTGAGGCCTCCAGCTACCCACCCCTATGCTGCAGGCGTCAGACTGTCTAACACCGGCGTTTTCTGTTTCCGCACTCTCTCTCCCCCATACCGCCGGGAGCAGGATAAGATGGAGGGGGAGAGCCGGACTTGCGGCCCTTCACCATTGCAGAGTAAAGGACCCTGGACGTGGTCGGCGGCCCGGAAGAGCGGGCCTCCAGGGCTGGCAGCAGCAGGCGCTGGGGGTGCCTCAGGGGTTAGCTCTGCTCACACCCCCGTCCCGTGGAGTAGCCCGGGGGCACCCCGAGGGAGGAGGAGGTGATGGGGCCTAAGCTGGTTGGTGACTCCCGCAGAGGATGTGCTGGAAGACTGTACCCCAGACCAGTCAGCCCCCCACCACAGTAGACGGTGAACCTTTATCTGGGGAAGTCTGTCATGGGGAGGAGGGGGGTCGTAGCTGGGGTGGGGGGGGGGTCTACACTTCCCGCTGCCTTGGTAAAGCGGGCAGCGGAATCAAAAACTCCTCCCACCCGGGTTATTCTCTCTTCCAACTTTTTTCATCAGGCAGAAGATACAGAAGTCTAAGAACATGCATCAACAGATTCAAAAACAGCTTCTTTCCCGCTGTTACCAGACTCCTGAATGGCCCTCTTATGGACTGAACTGATCTCTCTACACATCTTCTCTACTGTTGCAGCACTATAGTCTGTATGCTTCACCCGATGTCTATGTATTTATCATAGATTATCATAGAATTTACAGTGCAGAAGGAGGCCATTCGGCCCATCAAGTCTGCACCGGCTCTTGGAAAGAGCACCCTACCCAATCCTCCACCCTATCCCCATAACCCAGTAACCCCACCCAACACTAAGGGCGATTTTGGACACTAAGGGCAATTTATCATGGCCAATCCACCTAACCCGCACATCTTTGGACTGTGGGAGGAAACCGGAGCACCCGGAGGAAACCCACGCACACACGGGGAGGATGTGCAGACTCCGCACAGACAGTGACCCAAGCCGGAATCAAACCTGGAGCCCTGGAGCTGTGAAGCAACTGTGCTAGCCACAATGCTACCGTGCTGCCCCATGGTGTATTTATCATATGTCCATTGTTTTTCATGTATGGAATGATCTGCATGGACTGCACACAGAACAATACTCCTCACTGTATCTCGGTTCACATGACAATAAGTCTAAATCTAATCTAAACCTAATCTGCGGTGCACACCTAAGTGAAGACCCTGCACCAACTCATCCTTCAGACAACAATACTGTGAGTTAATTGTCGTATCTTCCAGTTGCCTGCAATGCACTAATCATCTCTACTTCATTTTAGAGGCACCTATTAGGGGCACAAAGGTACACATTGTATTCTTCTCTTTGAAGTTTAAGTAGTGTGCGTCATCCTGAAGTCTGTATAAAAGACAGACAGAAAGCGCACTCAGTCAGCGTTGCGCAGGTCAAAGAGACACAGCCTGAATGAGTGAGACACATCCAGAGTGGGAATTTGAAACTTGGTAAATTGGTGCAGTGAGGTAATTCGGTGCAGAGTGGGAGAAGGTGCTTTTTCCCAACTGTATTGTTCTCTCTCTTTCTTCTGGCCTGTAACTTTTAATCAGCAGGGAGAGAACCTGAGAGCATCTGATACCCTCAGAAGGTAAGTAAGTAATTTTTACTTTAATTACCTTTTCAAATTGTGTGTGTGTATGGGGGGGGAGGAAACTGAAGTGACATCACAGAAAAGCTGTGACCTGATTGGCTGGTTGGGAATCTACACTAAATTAAAACAATTAAGCATTGGTAAGCTAATTAAACATAATTACTTAATTATAATTTAGAGGGGTATCTAAGCCAGAGAACGGAGAGTACTGTATTTAGCTTTCACATTTATAGTAGAAATCTAGTGCGAGGAAACATATAGTTAACAGTAACTTTTTTTCTTAACTTTTAACTTTAATTTACAAATTAATTGACGTAATGTCAATTAGAGGGGTGCAGTGCTCTGACTGTGAGATGTGGCAGGTCCGGGAGGCTTCCAGCGTCCCGGATGGCTTCATCTGCAGAAAGTGCACCCAACTGGAGCTCCTCACAGACCGCATGGTTCGGTTGGAACAGCAGTTGGATGCACTTAGGAGCATGCAGGTGGCGGAAAGCGTCATAGATAGCAGTTATATAAATGTGGTCACACCCAAGATGCAGGCAGAGAAATGGGTGACCACCAGAAAGGGCAGGCAGTCAGTGCAGGAATCGCCTGTGATTGCCCCCCTCTCGAACAGGTATACCCCTTTGGATACTGTCGGGGGGGATAGCCTATCAGGGGAAAACAGCAGCAGCCAGAGCAGTGGCACCACGGCTGGCTCTGATGTTCAGAAGGGAGGGTCAAAGCGCAGAAGAGCAATAGTCATGGGGGACTCTATAGTCAGGGGCACAGATAGGCGCTTCTGTGGACGTGAAAGAGACTCCAGGATGGTGTGTTGCCTCCCTGGTGCCAGGGTCCAGGATGTCTCCGAACGGGAAGAGGGCATCCTGAAGGGGGAGGGCAAACAGGCAGAGGTCGTTGTACATATTGGTACTAACGACATAGGCAGGAAGGGGCATGAGGTCCTGCAGCAGGAGTTCAGGAAGCTAGGCAGAAAGTTAAAAGACAGGACCTCTATGGTTGTAAGCTCGGGATTACTCTCTGTGCCACGTGCCAGTGAGGCTAGAAATAGGAAGATAGAGCAGCTGAACACATGGCTAAATAGCTGGTGTAGGAGGGAGGGTTTCCGTTATCTGGACCACCATATAAGGACGGGTTGCATCTAAACTGGAGAGGCATAAATATCCTGGCTGCGAGGTTTGCTAGTGTCACACGGGAGGGTTCAAACTAGTATGGCAGTGGGGTGGGCACGGGAACAATAGGTCAGAAGGTGAGAGCATTGAGGGAGAACTAGGGAAGTTGGATTAGTACTTGGAACTATGATGTTGTTGCCATTACAGAGACCTGGTTGAGGGAAGAGCAGGATTGGCAGCTAAACATTCCAGGATTTAGATATTTCAGGCGGGATAGAGGGGGATGTAAAAGGGGTGGTGGAGTTGCGCTACTGGATAGGGAGAATCTCACAGCTGTACTACGGGAGGACACCTCAGAGGGCAGAGAGCTATATGGGTAGAGATTAGGAATAAGAAGGGTGCAGTCACAATGTTGGGGGTTTACTACAGGCCTCCCAACAGCCAGCAGGAGATAGAGGAGCAGATAGGTAGACAGATTTTGGAAAAGAGTAAAAACAACACGGTTGTGGTGATGGGAGACTTCAACTTCCCCAATATTGACTGGGACTCACTTAGTGCCAGGGGCTTAGACGGGGCAGAGTTTGTAAGGAGCATCCAGGAGGGCTTCTTAAAACAATATGTAGACAGGCCAACTAGGGAAGGGGCTGTACTGGACCTGGTATTGGTGAATGAGCCCGGCCAAGTGTAGAAGTTTCAGTAGGGGAGCATTTCGGGAACAGTGACCACAATTCAGTAAGTTTTAAAGTGCTGGTGGACAAGGAAAAGAGTGGTCCTAGGGTGAATGTGCTAAATTGGGGGAAGGCTAATTATAACAATATTAGGCGGATGTTTGAGGGTAAATCAACATCTGACATGTGGGATGCTTTCAAATGTCAGTTGAAAGGAATTCAGGACCGGCATGTTCCTGTGAGGAAGAAGGATAAATACGGCAATTTTCGGGAACCTTGGATAACGAGAGATATTGTAGGCCTCGTCAAAAAGTCTCCCATCACAACAACTCTGTTGTTTTTACTTGTTTCGAAAATCTGACTACCTATCTGCTCATCTATCTCCTGCTGGCTGTTGGGAGGCCTGTAGTAAACCCCCAACATTGTGACTGCACCCTTCTTATTCCTGATCTCTACCCATATAGCCTTGCTTCCCTCTGAGGTGTCCTCCCGTAGTACAGCTGTGATATTCTCCCTAACCAGTAGCACAACTCCGCCACCCCTTTTACATCGCCCTCTATCCCGCCTGAAACATCTAAATCCTGGAACGTTTAGCTGCCAATCCTGTCCTTCCCTCAACCAGGTCACCTTAATGGCAACATCACAGTTCCAAGTACTAATCCAAGCTCTACGTTCATCTGCCTTACCCGTAATACATCTTGCATTAAAACATATGCACTTCAGGCCATCAGATCCGCTATTTTCAGCAACATCTGCTCTTCCTCAGAGCCATACTGGCCCTATTCCCTAGTTCTCCCTCAATGCTTTCACCTTCTGACCTATTGCTCCGGTACCCAACCCCCTGCCATACTAGTTTAAACCCTCCTGTGTGACACAGCAAACCTCGTGACCAGGATATTTATGCTTTCCAGTTTAGATGCAACCCGTCCTTCTTATACAGGTCACACCTGCCCCGGAAGAGCTCCCAGTCAGAGTCCAGATAACGGAAACCCTCCCTCCTACACCAGCTGTTTAGCCACGTGGTTAGCTGCTCTATCTTCCTATTTCTAGCCTCACTGGCACGTGGCTCAGAGAGTAATCCTGAGATTACAACACTAGAGGTCCTGTCTTTTAACTTTCTGCCTAGCTCCCTGAACTCCTGCTGCAGGACCTCATGCCCCTTCCTGCCTTTGTCATTAGTAACAATATGTACAACAACCTCTGCCTGTTTGCCCTCCCCCTTCAGGATGCCCGCTACTCGTTCTGAGACATCCTGGATCCTGGCACCAGGGAGGCAACATACCATCCTGGGGTCTCTTTCACGTCCACAGAATTGCCTATCTGTGCCCCTGACTATGGAGTCCCCTATGACTATTACTCTTCTGCACTTTGACCCTCCCTGCTGAACATCAGAGCCAGCCGTGGTGCCACTGCTCTGGCTGCTGCTGTTTTCCCCTGATAGGCTATCCTCCCCGACAGTATCCAAAGGGGTATACCTGTTCGAGAGGGGGGCAACCACAGGCGATTCCTGCAGACTGCCTGCCCCTTCTTGTGGTCACCCATTTCTCTGCCTCCACCTTGGGTGTGAGCACATTTATATGACTGCTATCTATGATGCTTTCTGCCACCTGCATGCTCCTAAGTGCATCCAACTGCTGTTCCAACCGAACCATGCGGTCTGTGAGGAGCTCTAGTTGGGTGCACCTTCTGCAGATGAAGCCATCCGGGATACTGGAAGCCTTCCGGATCTGCCACATCTCACAGTCAGAGCACTGCACCTCTCTAATTGACATTGCATTAATTAATTAGTAAATTAAATTTAAAACATTTTTTTTTTAAAGTTACTGTTAACTATATGTTTCCTAGCACTAGATGTCTACTATAAATGTGAAAGCTAAATATAGTACTCTCCGATCTCTGGCTTAGACACCCCTCTAAATTATAATTAAGTAATTATGTTTAATTAGTTTAACAATGTTTAATTTTTAAATTTAGTGTAGATTCCCAACCAGCCAATCAGGTCACAGCTTTACTGTGATGTCACTTCAGTTCCCCCCCCCCCCCACACAATTTGAAAAGGTAATAAAAATAAAAAATAAAAATCACTTACCTTCCCAGGATGCTCTCTGGTTCTCTCCCTGCAGATTAAAAGTTACACGCCAGAAGAAAGAGAACAAAACGGTAGGGAAAAAGCAGCTTCTCCCACTCTGCACCGAATTACCTCACTGCACCAAATGACCAAGTTCCAATTCCCACTCTGGATGTGGGTGCTCTAAATTTATTTAAAAAAAATAAAGGGATCACAGTCTGAGGATTCAGGGTAAACTATTTCGGACAGAGATGAGGAGGCATTTCTTCACCCAAAGAGTGGTGAGCCTGTGGAATTAATTACCACAGGAAGTAGTTGACGCTAAAACATTGAGTATATTCAAGAGGCGGTTAGATATAGCACTTGGGGAGAATGGGATCAAAGGCTATGGGGAGAAAGCAAGATAAGGCTATTGAGTTGGATGATCAGCCTTGATCGTGATGAATGATGGAGCAGGTGATAATTTCAGGGTTTGTATGGGCGAGCAAAGCCCCGCAGGTGAAGAACTTTATGAATTATGACTGGGCGGCGAACATAGTTACGCTTTGGAAGTGAGTCGTGGGGGAGGGGGTGGTATGGGAGCGGATGGAGGCAGTCTCTTGCAGGGATACGAGTTTGGGGGAATTGTCTGCCGTTCTTACCGGCCAGGTACTCCACAAGCCCGGTGGTGGTGGCGGCCCTTAGGGTGTGGGGACAGTGGCAGCAGCATATGTGGCTGGAGGGGGCCTCGGTTTGCGCACCGATTTGTGGAAATCACTGGTTTGTTAAGGCAGGGCTAGATGGGGGTTTCGGGGGGTGGCATCTGGCGGGGATTAAGCGGTTTGGGGATCTTTTCATTAACGGCGGCTTTCCGAGCCTGCAGGAGTTGGAGGAGGAATTTGAGCTGCCATCGAGAATCGGTTCCGGTATTTGCAGGTGAGGGACTTTGTTCGAAGGCTGGTAATGTACTTTCCTCACCTGCCGCCCCAGGGCTACAGGACAAGATGGTGTCAAGAACAGGATTAGGGGAGGGGAACGTGTCGGAAATTTGCAAGGAAATGATGGACTGGGAGGGAGCCGTGATAGGGGTAGTGAAGCGCAAGTGGGAGGAGGGGTTGGGTAGGGAGTCGGAGGCTGGGTTGTGGGAGGATGCCCTGAGGATAGTAAATGCATTGTTGTTATGCGCTTGGCTTAGCCTTATCCAGTTTAAGGTGGTCCACAGGGCACATATGACTGTGGCCAGGATGAACAGGTTTTTAAAAATAAATTTAGAGTACCCAATTAATTTTTTCCAATTAAGGAGCAATTTTAGCATGGTCAATCCGCCTAGCCTGCACATTTTTGGGTTGTGGGGGCGAAACCCATGCAGACACGGGGAGAATGTGCAAACTTCACACGGACAGTGACCCAGAACCGGGATCGAACCTGAGACCTCGGCACCAGGAACCAGCAGTGCTACTCACTGTGCCACCATACTGCCCGATGAGCAGGTTTTCTGAAGGGGTGGAGGATAGGTGTGGGCGGTGTGCAGGTGGGCCCGCGAATTATGTCCATATGTTTGGGGCGTGTCCAAAGCTTGGGGGATTCTGGCAGGGGTTTGCCAACGTTATATCGGAGGTCCTGAAGGTGAAGGTGGTCCCGAGTCCAGAGGTGCCGATTTGTGGGGTGTTAGAAGACCCAGGAGTCCAGGGGGGACGAGAGAAGCCGATATCTTGGCCTTTGCCTTCCTGGTAGTCCGGAGACGGATATTGTTGGAATGGAGGGACTCAGGGCCCCCGAAAACCGGGGGTGGGGTGAGTGACCTGGCGGAGTTTCTCAGGTTAAAAAAAATAAAGTTTGCCGTGAGAGATTCTGTATTGGGGTTTGCCCGGAGGTGGGTGCCGTTTATTGACTTATTCGAGAAAAGTTAAGATGTCAGCAGTGGGGGATGGGGTAAAATGGGGAGGCAGGGGAGTTGGAAAGTGAGGGGCTGGATTGTGGGATATTTTGCTGAGTTGGTTATTTGAAACCCTGTTGGCTTGATTTGATTTGTGATTATGTTTGCGGAGTTAATATACAAATGCCTCAATAAAATATTTTTAAAAAAAGATATTGTTGGGCTGCCTTACTGAACACTTGTGGGGACAGAATATGAAATAATTTCTTTGTACATTCAAGAGAACAATCCAAAAGTCCAGGATATCTTTGATTGGAAACATGTAACATTACTGTCTAATTAAATCATTGCAAACTTGATCATCGTGCTTTCAGAACATGCATTAATGCCAGTGAGGCATGTAATAATTAAGAGACGACAGACTGGAAATTACTGTGTAATATTATTATAGAAACCTTTACTTATTTCAAACAGGTAAATATGTTCATTAAAATTGTAGAGACAGGTGGACTTCCAGTCGCGGCATGTAGGTGGAAGTCGCACGTTGTGTAACTCCTGCTCGAGGCTCGGTTTTGTGGAACTAAATGCCCAGTCCCAGGGCAATTTTTAAATGAACAGGTGCTGGAAGACAGAAGGAAGGAGGGCATGTCTAAATATCAGAAGAAAGAGGACGGGAAGAAGGGGGCAAGTGAAGGTTTGCCATCGAGCGAAAGTGTCAGCCTAGCAGCGGGAAAGATGGCGGAGGCTGGATCGCTGGGTGACGCCCTTTACAGCAGAGAAGATGACCGAAGTGATGGTTGTGGAATTTTAAAAACTGTTTACCAAACACGTGGCGGTGATAAGGAAATGATGGTGGCAATGAAGGTACAGGTGGAGGATGATATTGCCCCGGTGAAGGCAGTGGTGTAGAAGACATTGGCCAAGGTGCTGGAACAGGGAGAGAAGCTGAAGGTGATGGAGGAGGTTTTGTCGCAACATAATGACCAGTCCAGCTCGATGAGTGAGGAGCTGCGAAGGATGGTGGAGGCCAACAAAGGACTGAGAACGAAGGTGGAGGACCTGGACAATAGGTCTAAGTGGCAGAAATCAAGAATTGGGGGTCTGCCCGAAGGGGTGGAGAGCCCGAGGTCGGCTGAGTACTTTGCCAAGATATTGACGTGGGAAAAGCCCTCCCGGTATGTACTGGATCGGGCCCATCGGTTGTTGAGGCCTAAACCGAAGGCGAATGAACCGCAAAAGGCGGTAATAATTTGTTTCCACAGATACCATGTAATGGAGAAGGTCCTGAGTTGGGCAAAGCGGGAGGTGTAGTGGGCAGGAACTGATATACACATATACCGGGACTTAACCATGGAGCTGGCGAGAAGGCGGGTGACCTTCGGCCGAGTGAAGGCAGCACTATACAACAGTGGTGTGAGGTTTGGTGAGGTGCATCCAACGAAGTTGTGGGTGACCGACAACTCAAAGGGCTTTTACTTCAAGACGGCGGAGGCAGCAGAGGCTTTTGTGAAGGCACAAGGACTGGGGCAGAAATGAGAAATGGGACTGGCGTATGGTCTTGGACCGAGGATACGGTGGTGGAAGGTTATATATGGTTCTATTTCATGCTGTTATTTGTGATTTAAGGTGTGAAGTTGCCTGGTTGGGAAGGGTAGGAGTTGTGATTTTCCGTTGTGGCAGTTTTCTGGGGTTTGTGTGTTTGCAGTGTGTTTGTTTATCTGATGGGAATTTCTTTGTTCTCGGGACTGGCCATGGGGGAGGGAATCCTGGGCACGGGCCTCCACGGCACGGGCCTCCACACTAGCAAGCTTAAGTCGGCTAGTGAACGGGTGTGTGGTGGGGGGTAGGAATGCAGTCATTGGAGCCTGGTGCTTTCAATGGGCCTGATAGGTGTGAAAGGTGGGGGATGAGATCGATACTGGGAGAGGAGTTTTCGAGAGAAAGTGGATGGCGGGATTCTGGGAGGGGATCTCTGGCAACAAAGGGCCAGGGCGGGCCAGACCCAGTGGTCAGGGCCCAAAGTTATGATGATGGAGGATGGGGGGAGGAAAGAGGGGTGTGTGTGTGTGTGTGTGTGTAGGAGGGGGGCTGACAGACCCCTAGTCAGAATAGTAACGTGGAACGTGAGGGGTTTGGGGGGCCAATGAAGAGATCAAGGGTGTTTGTGCACCTAAAAAGCTTAAAGACCAATGTAGCCATGTTACAAGAGACCCATCTAAAGGTGAAGGACTGGGTGAGGCTTCGTGAGCCAAGTATTTCATTCGGGGTTCGATAGTAGGGCTCGGGGGCTAGCGGTGTTGGTGGACAAGCGAGTGATGTTCCAGATGAAGAAGGTGGAGACGGACCAGGGGGGTAAATACACAATTGTAACAGGGGCAATGGAGGGGAGGTTGGTGGCACTGGTGAGCGTATATGGCCCTAACTGAGATGATACAGGGTTTGTGAGGAGGGTGCTGGGGGCCATTCCGGACATGGATTCACACAAAACTAATAGTAGGAGGGGATTGGAATATGGTGCAAGAGCCGAGAATGGACAGGTCGCAGCCGCGCTCGCTTGCCCAGTCCGGGGGGGGGGGGGGGGGGGGGGGGGGGGCGCGCGGAGGTGCTGGCCGGGCTTATGAGGGAGATGGGAGGAGTGGATCAGTGAAGGTTTTTGTACCCAAGGGAGCGGGAGTATTCGTTCTTCTCCCTGGTTCACAAAGTATATTCGAGTATAGACTTTTTCGTGGTGGGGAAGGCGCTGTTGGTTTCCCGACCAATAGGGGATCAGAGTACTCGGCCATAGTGATCTCAGACCATGTGTCGCACTGGGTGAAGGTGGTCCTGGAGAGGAGTGTAGCCCAGAGGCCGGAGTGGAGAATGGATGCAGGGTTGTTGGTGGATCGAAGCTTCTGTGATAAGATGGGGTACGCGATTGAGGAGTATGTAGGATTTAACTGTACTGGGGAAGTATCACAGGCGGTGGTATGGGAGACCCTGAAGGTGGTAGTGAGAAACGAGGTGATATCGTTTAAGGCCTAGTTAGATAAAGAGGAGACGGAGGAGCGTCAAAGGTTGGTAGAGGAGATGCTGGAGGTGGACAAGAGGTACGCGAGGGATGCAGATCCAACCCTTCTGGAGAGGAGGAAGGAGCTCCAGGCTAGCTTTGACCGGTTGTCTATGGGAAAGGCACTGCGCCAACTGAGGCAGGCGAGTGGAGCTGTTTATGAATATGGGGAGAAGGCAGGCCATGTTGGCAGGCCAGCTCTGGAGGGAGGCGGCGGCAAGGGAAATAGTCCAGGTGCAGGACAGGATGGGGAAACTGGTGGGAGCTCCAGAGCAGATTAATAAGGTGTTTGAAGAGTTTTAGGAAAAGCTGTGTAGATTGGAGCCACCAGGGGAGGAACGAGGAATGTGGGTGTTCCTGGATGGGTTGGAGTATCCGAGGTTGGGGGAGGAAGATAGGGTCAGGTTGGAGGGGGTCGGTGGGGGAACAAGAGATAAAGGAGGCAATTGGGAAGATGCAATCGGGGAAGGTGGTAGGGCCAGATGGGTTCCCAGTGGAATATTAAGGAGTTCAAAGACAAATTGGTGCCGCTGATGAGGAGGCGATAGGGAAGGGGGTACTACCACAAACTTTGGGACAGACCTCGATCTCCCTATTGTTCAAGAAAGACAAGGACCCGATGGAGTGTGGACCTTATAGGCCCATATCATTATTGAATGTAGATGTCAAGATACTGGCGAAGGTTCTGGTGGCTAGGCTGGAGGGATGCCTCCCGAAGGGGATAAGGGAAGACCAGACAGGGTTTGTGAAAGGAAGGCAGCTATTCTCGAATGTCAGAAGGTTGTTAAACGTGACCACGATGCCGGTCGAGGGAAAGGAGAGGAGGTGGTGGTGGAGCTAGATGCAGAAAAGGCATTTGATCAGGTAGTGTGGGGGTACTTGATGGCAGTCCTGGAGAGATTTGGGATTGGGCTGAGGATTACGGAAAGGGTATGGTTATTGTATAGGGAACCGATGGTGAGTGTCCGCACAAATAATATAAGCTTGCGCTACTTTGCTCTGCACCGGGGTACCAGGCAGGGGTGTCCTATGTCCCCCTCTGCTATTTGCACTAGCGATAGAGCCATTGGTCATTGCTTTAAGGAGTTTGGGATTATGGAAGAGATAGTATGAGGGGGGATGGAACATAGGGTATCCTTGTACGCGGACGATTTATTGTTGCATATTTCAGAGCTGAGTACGTTGGTGGGGAACATAATGGGACTTCTCCAAAGATTTGGGGCTTTTTCAAAGTATAAACGTAATTTAGCGAAGAGTGAGTATTTCATGGTGTGAGTGGGAGTGGGGGGGCTGCCATTTTGCAGGGTGGCAACCCACTTCAGATATTTGGGGGTGCAGGAGGCGTGGGACTGGGGCAGGGGCGCTCTGAAGGTACAATTTAACTAGCTTGGTTGGGAGGGTGAAGCACGACATGGCAATGTGGGACAATCTCCCTCTGTCATTGGCGGGTCGGGTGCAGGCGTTTAAAATGAGAGTGTTGCCGCAATTTTTTTTGTTTGTTTCAGTGCCTGCCGGCCTTTTTAGCTAAGGAATATTTTGAGGAAGTGGACAAATTGGTCACCTTGTTCATTTGTGGGGGAAGGGCAGCCAGGGTCAGGAAGGTGGTCCTGCAGAGAGGGCGGCAGGCGGAGGGGCTGGGCCTCTCAAATTTATTATATTACTGTTGGGCGACGAACGCGGAAAAGATTGAGGCGTAGGGGGAGAGTCTCGGTGGGTTAGGATGGAGGAGGGTTTGTGTAGGGGGTCGGGATTGAGGGCGCAGTTAATGGCGCTGCTTCCGATGGCCCCAGGCATGTACTGTGGGATTCAGGTGGTGGTGTAAATGCTGAAGATCTGGAGGCAGATGAGGCAGCACTTTAAGTTGGGACTGGGTCGGGGGAGATGCGATCGGTGGAATCACAGATACAAGTCGGGAAGGCTGGATGGGAGGTTCCGGAGATGGGAGGAGAGGGGATCAGGATATTAAAGGACCTGTTCTGGGGGATGTTTTGCGAGGTTATAAGCGTTGGGGGGAGAAGTATGGACTGGGACAAGGGGAAGGATTTAGGTACCTGCAGCTCCGAGACTTTGCAAAGAGGTTCCGAGCTTCCTGTGAGCTCCGGCCCCCTCGTTGCTGGAAGAGATATTGATGGCAGGGTGATTGGAGAGGGGGGTGGAGTAGGTGATTTACGGGAATTTTCTGGAGGAGAAAACGGTATCCATGGAAGGGATTAAGGTAATTTGGGAAGTAGAGTTGGGGGAGGTAATGGAAGAAGTTTGTGGTGTGAGGTGCCATGAACAGATCAATGCCATGACCGTCAGCCAGACTAAGGTCGAAGACCTTAAACAGACACAAAGCTGCGACCAGGACCTGAAACAAATTCAGGAAGGGGCACCTCCTTTGACAAATGGCAAGATACTATCACCATACTGGATGGGCTAGACCCCAAAGATGGTCTGTACGTGGTCCCAACCAAGGATGTCCAGGGTCACCAAGGGGCAGGAGCCATGGGTGAGTGCATTCAGGGATTGTGCTGGTTGCCAGACATAGACCAAGACATACGACATTACGTTGATAACTGCACAGTGTGTGCCCAAAACAATCCCGACAAATATGTTCACAAGGGAGAACTGAGGCACACCTGGCCGGTGGAAGGCCCCTGGACTAATTTATGAATTGACTACATCGGTCCCCTGCTGCCCGGCACGGAAGGATACAAGTACACCCTGGTTGGCATAGACACTTTTAGTAAGTGGGTGGAAGCCTTTCCCACTCGGACTAATATGGCCAAGGTTACAGCAGATGTCCTAGTGCAGCAAATCTTCACTAAATGGGCTCTCACTTGCAGTTTAGATTCGGACCAAGGCACTCACTTCACTGCCCAGGCGATGCAATGGGTAATGAGGTTATATGAAATACAACAAAACTTCCACATTGCGTACCATCCTCAACCCAATGGGATAGTGGAGAGGATGAACCGCACCCGGGTGTGCCGGACAGGCAGGGGTGTGGACAAGCACGCGGCTGGCGCCGTGTCCAATGGCGGCCCGCCACAACCTTTAAAAGTGGCGTGCACAGGCCAGAGATAAATCTGTGGCTGCAGAATGGCCACTTCAGGAGGCCACAGCAGACGTGAGGGAATCTCCGGCAGCAGCAAGTGCTCCGTTTCCCAGACAACTGCCTCAGAATCCTGGTGGAGGCAGTCAGAGAACGCAGGGGCATCCTGATGCGAAGGGACAGAAGGAGGAGGCCACCCCATCTTACCAAGAAGAGCTGGACCTAGGTGGCAGCACAGATCAGCAGCCAAGAGCTTGTCTTGTGAAACTGAATCCAGTGCCGGAAAGGTATCAATGACCTGTTGCGCTCAACATGGGTGAGTACTGAGTGGACATTATCCAGAATGGGGCACTGAGGAGGGTGCTCATCCATGGTTACGAACACGTGTGTGGGTTTCAGGAAGTCTCAAAGCACAGGTGCCAGTGGGTCCCAAGACTGGAGAGATGAATTAACAGCTTTTGGTCCATCAAAGGGTCAGGTGTCAAGGGTGGTATGGTTCTCAACTTGGGGATGGTTTGAGTTGGGGGGCAGCATGGTATGGTGTTGGAAGTGAAGGTTTCAGCACTCAATTGAGCTCTGCACATATTTGAAGGGGAAACGTAGTCACAACAACTGTGAACGATCTGCCACTGATGGAGGAGTGTCAAATCTGGCATCCTCATCAACCATGAACTGGGAGCCCTGGTGCTTGAGGGTGATCAAGCAGGCAGATCATCAGGTCGCAGAGAGGCTGGCATCTCTGAGGAGTGGACTGAAGCTTTACTGAAGTGTGATGAATGAAAAGCTCATGAATGACCCCAGTTATGCTCCGGTCACTGAGACATCTCAGTGCAACCGAAACCAATTGCAGTGGTCAGCACGTGCTGAGAATTTAACCTCTGTGATATGAGTCATGCATCTTTTTAAAAAATAAATTTAGATTACCCAATTCATTTTTTCCAATTAAGGGGCAATTTAGCATAGCCAATCCACCTACCGTGCACATCTTTGGGTTATGGGGGCGCAACCCACTCAAAAACAGGGATAATGAGCAAACTCCACACGAACAGTGACCTAGAGCCGGGATTGAACCTGGGACCTCAGCGTCGTGAGGAAGCAGTGCTAAGCACTGTGCAACTGTGCTGCCCCCATGAGTCATGTATCTTAATTTTTGTTTTCATCCTTCAGATAAGCTGTCCACCAGAGCCAACCAAGAGGCTGACGACCCTCCTTGACACCTGAGACATTGAGTATGCATGCATGGCACACCATCCCTCAGTACCAAGCACAAGTGCAGATACTGGCACGCCGGGGGCCGTGACCGTGTCGGGAGTTGTTAGGGCACAGCAGTGAAAGCACATCATGCTAGTCGGGGCAGTTGCTGGAGAAAGGGAGTGTCCAGTGCATCAGCAGTTGGAGGATAGCTGAAGACAATGCCATGCTGAGTCTGAGGGAGCGATGAGCCTCTGGAATCGTTCTAAGGTGGCAAATGCTGGATGTCCAGCAGGATGCGTGGTGCAATCTGGCGGAGATCCCGGAGGGTCTGCAAGCCATGGTCTCTGTCATGGAGGAGTCCTTGCGGAGCCTGAGCACTGCACTGGTCCTGAGCTCCAAGTGTACAGCCTCATCCATTGAGCGTGTGGAGACTCACATGGTAGCTCCAGGAGTGCAATGACATGTTTCTGGGGTTTTGCTCGGTCCTGCAAGTCCACACACTGACCTCAGGAGGTCAATGCCTGTGTGGGAGAAGGAGGCAGAAACCAGTCGCATCATAGAATTTACATTGCAGAAGGAGGCCATTTGGCCCATCGAGTCTGCACCGGCCCTTGGAAAGAGCACCCCACTTAAGCCCACAGGTCCACCCCACCCCGGTAACTCAGTAACCCCACCTAACCTTTTTGGACACTAAGAGCAATTCATCATGGCCAATCCACCTAACCTGCATACCTTTGGACTGTGGGAGGAAACCGGAGCACCCAGAAGAAACCCACGCAGACTCCGCACACACAGTGACCCAAGCCGGAATCGAACTTGGGACCCTGGAACTGTGAAGCAACTGTGCTAACCACTGTGCTACCATGCTACCCTTGCTCATAGATGGTTGTCCATCCTTCACTGGTAAGCAGGGAGGTGAGGACTCACCTTAGAACGGCGGATGACGTGACTGTCATCTCTGTGGACTCTTCTCATGGAGCCCTGACGTGGGCAGAAGCCCCCCGTCTCTCTGCCAGTCACCATTCCATCCTCCGAGGCGACTGAGGATTGCCTGGCAATGTTGCTGAGTGAACCCTCCCAGGCGGTGCCTGCTCAGTCCCCTGCTCAGAGGTTATCTGTACCAACATGGCAACAAGATAATCAACCAGCTTCAAATGCCATTGTCAGGTCACTGTCCGTGTGGAGTTTGCACATTCTCCTCGTGTCTGCTTGGGTCTCACCCCCACAACCCAAAGCTGTGCAGGGTAGGTCAATTGGCCGGCGAGAGCATATTCAAGTGAGCCTGACTGCACATTTTTTTAAATCATAGAATTTACAGTGCAGAAGGAGGCCATTCGGCCCATCGAGTCTGCACCGGCTCCTGGAAAGAGCACCCTACCCAAGGTCAACACCTCCACCCTATCCCCACAACCCAGCAACCCCACCCAACACTAAGGGCAATTTTGGACACTAAGGGCAATTTATCACGGCCAATCCACCTAACCTGTACATCTTTGGACTGTGGGAGGAAACCGGACGGCACCCGGAGGAAACCCACGCACACATGGGGAGGACGTGCAGACTCCGCACAGACAGTGACCCAAGCCGGAATCGAACCTGGGACCCTGGAGCTGTGAAGCAATTGTGCTATCCACAATGCTACCGCGCTGCCCATTTGAATATGCAAATCTGGGTCCCACCCAGTGTAGGCGGGATTCAGACCACGAGATCCCTTTAGATTTCGTGAGGCATGATGACCAGGTAAATATCGCAAGAGACTTCTCTGGACTACCAAGAGTTCACGTGAAATTAGGAAATGGACTGGACAGCGTTTCGTTATTTATTCTCAGATCCTAACAATGTCTAATTGTTAGGTAATTGATAAATAATTCTTATCTTCCTGCTGTTTCCCTGGCTGCTGAAAATACTGCCTGCAGTTATGCTCTTCAACCATAATGCCACATTTTAATTGTTTTCTCCTTTTTTATATGTAAAGGTTAATTCTTGTCTGCAGGAGGAAAGGGCTGTCAAAGTACATCAGTTCAAGCAAGGTGAGCTGTGCAAAGGTCATTTCCCAAAACTCCCCTCCATTAAACAAGAGAGATCAGGGCCTAACTGTAAAGGGCAAAAGTACAATCAGGTACATTTCCATAAACTCCAAGAAAATATTATTCTTTGAGTCTCTTTGCAAGTGGAGCTAAACAGCTAACTATATGAGGCCAGCCACTGTTATAAGGCATTTTGTGAATATATTGGCCGGAATTTTCCTATTGTTTTTCAAGTGTTGGTTTCTACTTTGAAAAGTGAGGCGGCATGGTGGCACAGTGGTTAGCACTGCTGCCTCACAGCTTCAGGGACCCGGGTTTAATTCCGCCATCAGATGACTGCCTGTGTGGAGTTTGCACTTTTTCCCCATGTCTGTGTGGGTTTCCTCCGGGTGCTTCGGTTTCCTCCCACAGTCCAAAGAGGTGCAGGTCAGGTGGATTGGCCATGATCAATTGCCCCTTTGTGTCCAAAAAAGGTTAGAGGTTAGATTAGGTTGAGTTACTGGGTTAAAGGGAGAGGGTAGGGGGTCTGACCCTAGGTAGGGTACCCTTTCAGAGGGTCGGTGCAGGTTCAATGGGCGAAATGCCCTCCTTTTGCACAGTAGTGATTCCATTCTAAAACCGGAGAAAATCTCGCTGACGCGGTCAACGTGAAATATCACCAAGTCTTCAGCCACAATGAAAAATTTCACTCCACCCTAGTGGCTGCCTCCTTCTAATTCGCTCATCCGTAATTACTTCAGCTCAGCAATCAATAGGGGAGCTCCTTTTAAACCCCTCCCCAGTTCCAAGTCCAATTGGAGTATGGTATCCAGGAGGACAGCCTTATGATTCCCAGAGAGAGCTCTCACCAAGGTGCTAGGTGGGGTGGAGCAGAGGCGTGACATCCTCTATCTTCGCACGGGCAGAAGGCCAGCCAGCAAAGTAACCAACCCTGTATGAGAGACTGTGGCAGCAAATAGTAAGCGCCAGATCACGGGGCCCCAACACTTGTACTACCACCCTCCACACACTCCTTCTCATTTCCCTCCCCAGTTGCTCCTCTCCTCCTCACATCCCCGCTCCCACTTATCTATCACACATGCCAGACTTCATTACTATTTGACCTGGCACATGTCATAGAATCATAGGATTTACAGTGCAGAAGGAGGCCATTCGGTCCATCGAGTCTGCACCGTCCCTTGGAAAGAGCACCCCACCCAAGCCCACACCTCCACCCCATCCCCATAACCCAAAAACCCCACCCAACCTTTTTGGACTCGAAGGGCAATTGAGCATGGCCAACTCACCTAACCTGCACATCTTTGGACTGTGGGAGGAGACCGGAGCACCCGGAGGAAGCCCACGCAGGCACGGGGAGAATGTGCAGACTCCGCACAGACAGTGATCCAAGCCGGGAATCGAACCTGGGACCTTGGAGCTGTGAAGCAATTGTGCTAACCACTGTGCTACCGTGTTGCCCTCTGCCTACACTCCTGCCTACATTCTGCCGAACTGTCCCATTGCAGGACAGACTTTATTTTCATAAATTTAGAATACCCAATTCATTTTTTTCCAATTAAGGGGCAATTTAGCGTGGCCAATCCACATATGCTGCACATTTTTTGGGTTGTGGGAGTGAAACCCACGCAAACATGGGGAGAATGTGCAAACTCCACACGGACAGTGACCCAGAGCCGGGATCGAACCTAGGACCTCGCCACTGTGAGGCCGCAGTGCTAACCACTGCACCGCCATGCTGCCCTCTTGCAGGACAGACTTGAGCATAATAGGCATGAGCGGGCACAGCCGGTCAATGTGATGCCCGAGCTGGAGGCCCTCACTCCATTTGAGGAAAGAGCCCTTGAGCTGGCCAGGGAGGAGCAAGACCGCACCGGTGTTGAGGGCAAAGTGTGGCAAGATACAAAAGTGAGATCCAGCTATGATGCCATTCTCACGTCAGGTCTGTTTCTTCTATCCTTATGCCATGTCCTGCACTAGTGTCATCGCTTTTCCCTTGCAGGTCAATCAGCTGACCAGCCCAGACCATCCACTCACTCTCAGAAACCCACAGACGAGCAGCTCCAAGGGGAACAGCTTGAAGACGAGCACCAAAGAAACATGACAGCTGCCACCTGCACCCTCCACCAGCGCAGATACACGCACCTTGATGGGAATAAATAGTAGGCAGGCTTCTGGGTCACTCACTTGTGGGCAACTCACAGCTGATGATCCACAGTAGGCGGAGGCAGGGACATCCCCGGGATCTGGCACTCGGAGGGATGCTGGAGCCCAGAACTCTGCTGAGCCCCTGGATTCACAGCTGCTGGAGCTACAAAGGCAGAGTTGTGAATATCAGGAAGGGATGTCAGCAAGGCTGACTGGAGGAGTCTCATCACATTCTGTCCGAGGAAGTGATATCATCACTCTGAGGCAACCAGGCCAAAATTGCAAGGGTTGCCCACAGTGGAGACCTTGGCGCAGGACGTACTCTGCATGGCTGGAGCATGCTCACTCCATGGCTCAGGTCATGCACTCCATGGCTGAAGGCATGAGCTGCATGGTGCAGGGCATCAACTGCATGGTGCAGGAACTTGTGGGAATCATGAGTGTCAGCACTAGAGGACGGCGGGGCTTCTAGAACTCCCTCTATCTCATGTAGGACCCCAAGGGCCCCCTGAGCAGCCATAGAGAAGAGGATCGTCAGGAGACCCTGGAGGTGTCCAGCCCGTCTGACTCCCCCTTCGCTGTGACTGACACACCTCTAGCCCCACACACCGAGGAGGACAGCACTAGAACACCTGTGCTGCTCGAAAGAAAACTCGTCCCTCCAGGTCACCCCCAGGGGACACCCGCTAAGGTCATTTCAGGCAACGGGGCGTGGCAGTCAGCAGGCCGTCTCATCGTCAGCTGTGGATCCTGAGGAGACACCTAAACATAGCAGTAGGGTGAAGAAGGTTAAGAAAATATCGTCCCAGCTCAATGGTTCACCCCCAGCCCCCCACTGTGAAGACGAGTTATGCTGATGTGACACTGGCAATGCACCCCCAACTCCACCCAGGGCTCTCACCTGTTGCAGCATTATTTTAGCATGAGGAAGCCATCGACTGAAAGCATGTGAAAGTCTGTCCAGCAGCTCAAAAGGTGCTGATTCCTAACATCGGAGAAGGCAGTAGCAGCGGAGATGTGTCAATCAGCATTTTCATTGCCCCCAGATCACCCTGTTCAGTGGCAGGTCATGCTCAGAGTTCTGTCAGGCAGGAGTCAGACATTCGCAGGAGATATGAGGAGCATTGCTATGTCCTCCCTGCAAGTCATCATTAGTCTCCTGCATCGTCTGGCCATAGTGCTTTTGGGCCGTGCCCATGAAGGGGAGATCAACAATTGGCAGGACACAATTGAAATGGACTCGCCCCATGGGGCAGATCTAGCCACACTAGTCCCAGTCCTCCCCGAAGCCAGAGGTAGCCCTATGCTCCATTCGGACTTTGGCCATTTCCTGAGGTCCTTCCTCTGCGTTCTCTGGGACTTGACCCTCGCCACCGTCCTCGACTTCCTGCTCATCTGAATAGATATGGTGGTCCTCTATCTCTTCCTCATCCAGTCCCTCTCCCTGTTGCAGTGCCAGGCTGTGGAGTGTGCAGTGCACCATGATGATGCCCGACACTATCTGGGGGCTGTAGTGGAGGGCTCCTCCCGACCGGTCCAGGCACTGGAACCGCATCTTTAGCAGGCCTATCGCCTGTTCGATGAGAGTAAGTGTTGAAGGGTGAGTCTTGCAATGGGTCTCAGCTTGTGTTTGGGGCCTGGTATTGTCAGCCACCTTTTAAATGTGTAGCCTTTGTCTCTGAGGAACTATCCCTCCAGCCACTGCTAATGTGGACACTCCCCTGGAAACGGACACACCTGCATTATGCGCATCGCATGATTTCAGTCAATGTGCACCTTGAGAAAGTGGTATTTCTTGCGCTACATAAAGGATGCCCCATGCCGCCATGGAGAATGCGGGGCCACATGTGTGCAGTTGGGGCAAAAGAGCCATGCGGGCAAAGTCCATGGCACTGGTATCCTGGCTTGCCTGGTCCCAGTCAAATCTGATGAACTGGTGAGCCCTTGCAAGTAGTGTATCTGTCACTCCCATATGTACTATGTGCGGAAGGCTGGACATGCCGCAAAGGTCACCTGAAATGAGCTGCTGGTGTAAAAGTTCAGCGTGGCTGTAAATTTCAGGGCCACAGGCAATGACCTCCAAGTCCATGTGGTGCCAACTCCTGCATCACCTGGCATAAGTTGTCCATCAACCCTCAGGCCAGATGCAGTCAACTCTGGCACTGCATCTCCAACATTGGAGGTGTGATCCGCTCCTCTGAGCCACCTCCATGTGTGGCCCTGCCACCTCATCCTCTGCAGGGCGCTGGCCCTGCACAGGTGCAGCTGCATGTTGATGTCGTTGCTGTTGGGTCATTGCTAGCAATAGCAAAGTGAGCTCGGCTAGCTCCATGATCCGCGCAATCCAAAATCTGAAAGGAAGGAAACGGAAATATGAACATCGGGGAGTCCTGACAATGCCCTGACCCATAGCCCGATCAAGACATGGGACAATCACCCATGCACATTCCCCGACATGAGTGCCTTTCCAATAAGTTTCATTCCTTTTTAGAATTTAGAATTTACAGTGCAGAAGGAGGCCCTTCAGCCTATCGAGTCTGCACCGGTCCTTGGAAAGAGCACCCTACTTAAGCCCACACCCCCACCCTATCCTCATAACCCAGTGACACCACCTAACCTTTTGGACACTAAGGGGCAATTTTAGCATGGCAAATGCACTGTGGGTGTAGCGAGGCAGTCAGTGGGAGCATCTGATTAGCCTGACATGGCGGGCACTGTTTCACCAAACTTTCAATGTTGCAATTGAGCCTGGGACACCTTGGAAACTCTTGGGTTATCACTGTAGAGCTACTTTAAGATTGACCATTGCCCAGGGCTAGGGACAACTACTTGGGCATCCCATAGGATGATGCCACACTGAATTCTTGGCGTTTAGATAGGAAGGGCTTCAGGTCCTCCGTGGGATGCCCTTGGATTCCACTGCTTAGGATCACGTGGCGTTGTTTTACCAAAGTGGGGTTTTTCTCGGTTCATGCAGAGCCGTTGGCAATGATCTTTTCGTCCTCACTGTCAACAGGGGTGGTACCAGGGGATTGGAGAGTGGCGAATGTCGTGCCCCTGTTCAAAAAAGGAACTAGGGATAACCCTGGGAATTACAGGCCAGTTAGTCTTACTTCGGTGGTAGGCAAAGTAATGGAAAGGGTACTGAAAGATGGGATTTCTGAGCATCTGGCCATCTGATTTCTGACCAAGCATGTGGATGAAGGTAAAGCAGTGGATGTAGTGTACATGGATTTTAGTAAGGCATTTGATAAAGTTCCCCATGGTAGGCTTGTGCAGAAAGTAAGGAGGCATGGGATAGTGGGAAATTTGGCCAGTTGGATAACGAACTGGCTAACCGATAGAAGTCAGAGAGTGGTGGTGGATGGCAAATATTCAGCCTGGATCCCAGTTACCAGTGGCGTACCGCAGGGATCAGTTCTGGGTCCTCTGCTGTTTGTGATTTTCATTAATGACTTGGATGAGGGAGTTGAAGGGTGGGTCAGTAAATTTGCAGACGATACGAAGATTGGTGGAGTTGTGGATAGTAAGGAGGGCTGTTGTCGGCTGCAAAGAGACATAGATAGGATGCAGAGCTGGGCTGAGAAGTGGCAGATGGAGTTTAACCCTGAAAAGTGTGAGGTTGTCCATTTTGGAAGGACAAATATGAATGCGGAATATAGGGTTAACGGTAGAGTTCTTGGCAATGTGGAGGAGCAGAGAGATCTTGGGGTCTATGTTCATACATCTTTGAAAGTTGCCACTCAAGTGGATAGAGCTGTGAAGAAGGCCTATGGTGTGCTCGCGTTCATTAACAGAGGGATTGAATTTAAGAGCCGTGAGGTGATGATGCAGCTGTACAAAACTTTGGTAAGGCCACATTTGGAGTACTGTGTACAGTTCTGGTCGCCTCATTTTAGGAAGGATGTGGAAGCTCTGGAAAAGGTGCAAAGAAGATTTACCAGGATGTTGCCTGGAATGGAGAGTAGGTCTTACGAGGAAAGGTTGAGGGTGCTAGGCCTTTTCTCATTAGAGCGGAGAAGGATGAGGGGCGACTTGATAGAGGTTTATAAGATGATCAGGGGAATAGATAGAGTAGACAGTCAGAGACTTTTTCCCCGGGTGGAACACACCATTACAAGGGGACATAAATTTAAGGTGAAAGGTGGAAGATATAGGAGGGATATCAGAGGTAGGTTCTTTACCCAGAGAGTAGTGGGGGCATGGAATGCACTGCCTGTGGAAGTAGTTGAGTCGGAAACATTAGGGACCTTCAAGCAGCTATTGGATAGGTACATGGATGACGGTAAAATGATATAGTGTAGATTTATTTGTTCTTAAGGGCAGCACGGTAGCATTGTGGATAGCGCAATTGCTTCACAGCTCCATGGTCCCAGGTTCGATTCCGGCTTGGGTCATTGTCTGTGCGGATTCTGCACGTCCTCCCCGTGTCTGCGTGGGTTTCCTCCGGGTGCTCCGGTTTCCTCCCACAGTCCAAAGATGTGCGGGTTAGGTGAATTGGCCAATGATAAATTGCCCTTAATGTCCAAATTGCCCTTGGTGTTGGGTGGAGGTGTTGAGTTTGGGTATGGTGCTCTTTCCAAGAGCCGGTGCAGACTCAAAGGGCCGAATGGCCTCCTTCTGCACTGTAAATTCAATGATAATCTATGATTAATCTAGGACAAAGGTTCGGCACAACATCGTGGGCCGAAGGGCTCGTTCTGTGCTGTATTTTCTATGTTCTATGTTCTATGTCTATAAGATTCAAAGCCATGATGACCTCATCCATTCTTGGTGGAGGAGATGGGGTGGGGGTGGGGATCTTGTGGGTAACAGCAGGCGACTCGGACATCAGCGTCAGCTACGTGCGTTTCCGGGTGCTGCTCGAAGGAGTATTTGTATGATGCCAACAAGAGCGCCCAGCGCTGAATCGGAGCTGAGACAGTGGTTGGGATCGCCTTGTCTTCCTTAAAATTACCCGACAGGTGTTTATGGTCTTTGATTATTGTAAAGTGTCAGCCGTAGACGTTTGGATGATATTTCTTCACTCCAAATATTACGGGCAGACCCTCTTTTTTGATTTGTGCATAGCGTCGCTCCGCATCTGTCAGGGTTTATAACGCATATGCAATCAATTGTTCGGTGCCATTGACCCAACGATGGGAGAGGACTGCCTCTACTCCGTAGGGAGAGGTGTCGAATGTTAGTACCAGTGGTCTTGTGGGATCATAGCGTACCAAGATATTGGATGGCAACAGCTGTTGCTTCACTTTTGTGAATACTTTGCCCTGTGACCACTTCTGGCTTTCCTCGTCCTGTGATCGCTTCGGTCTTTTCTTTAGCAACGGGTGTAGGGGTGCCAGTAAGGTTAAGGATAAACTTCCCATAATAATTGATGAGGCCTAAGAACAATGTCAATTCCGCGGGATTGCTGGCCCTTTTATAACCTTTACTTTGTCTTCTACAGGCTGCAGGCCGATCTTGTTCATGTGGTAACCGAGGTATGTCACCTCACCCGTCTGAAACACACACTTTTCCCGCTTGAAGAGGGAAAAAAAAGAAAATCGCTTATTGTCACAAGTGGGCTTCAAATGAAGTTACTGTGAAAAGCCCCTAGTCGCCACATTCCGGCGCCTGTTCGGGGAGGCTGGTACAGGAATTGAACCGCGCTGCTGGCCTGCCTTGGTCTGCTTTCAAAGCCAGTGATTTAGCCCTGTGCTAAACAGCCCCTGTAAACATTGAGATTCCCACACCGGGAGTCGAACCCGGGCCGCCTGGGTGAAAACCGCTAAACCACGTGGGAACTTTCTTCACTGCTTGCATTGGAGAATTGTTGCAGGACTTCCTCCAAGTTTGCCAGCTGTTCTTCGTCTGTGATTAACGCATCATCGAAGTACACTGCCACCCTTTGCAGCCATTGAAGGATATTTTCCATTACCCTCTGAAAAATGGCACATGCCGATGAAACTTCATAAGGCAGGTGGATGTATTAGTACAATCACTTCTGGGTGTTGATTATGATGAACTTCCTGGATGTCGTATCGAGCTCCAGCTGGAGTTACGCAAGTCTCATGTCCAGCTTTGCATAGAGATCTTAGATACACGACATAGGGTACTGGTCAAGGCAGGAGGCTCAGTTAACAGTCAATTTATAGCCTACGTAAAGGCGGACCGACTCATCAGGTTTTAGTACTGGAATCACCGGCAAAGTGTACTGACTGTATTATACCTAGGCGCTCCAGAGGTGTCAGGTTTGGCCTCTACCTTGGCGAGCAAGGCATATGGGACCAGTCGTACCCTGAAATATTTAGGCAGGGCCTTCGGGTTCATATAGATCTTTGCCCTTGCTTCTTTAATCTTGCCAAGGCCCTCCTGAAACACCTTGGGATATTTCCTGACCACTTCATAAAGGCCACCGGACAGTCCAATTGGCTATTTTACAACTAGTCTCTGCCCAAAAGACTGGGTCCTGGTTCTTGCACGACAATTAGGGCACCTGTTGCCTATGGGCGACCGGAGTCACGGTGGCTCCCCCGTGTATGTGGCCAACCTGGCCCTGGTATCCCGCAGGCACAGTGGTGTGATGCTGGCTCGGAGGCACCTGAAGATTCGTTCCCCCACAATAGAGACGGTGCTCCAGAGTCCACTTCCATTTCCGAGGGGGGTGACTGTTTAATTTTGATAGGGGCAACTTTGGGGACGGTGATGCAGTTCAACTGCATTAGTTCATCCTATTCAGGCTTGAGCCTGAGGTGGCTTTGACTTGCAGCCTACGCGTACTGTCAATTCTGGCAGCATTGCCTTGAATGTATCCTTCGGCTGCAGGTACAACACTGTCGTGACTGCTGCCCAAAGTCCACTGGGGAAGCTTCTCTCGCAGTCTGAGAGTTTGCGGTCATCGGCCCATGTCCTTGTGTGCCGTGACTGGGTAATGACCAGCTGGTGGGTGCAGAGCTGAGATATTGTCTACCGGGAGTCCGGTTTTCCGATATGGGGACGTCTGACAAGGAGTGCATTGCAGTCCAAGGAGCCTTGGAGTTCCTGGACCCCTTTGTTGGCATTTTCCAGGGCCAGGGTCAGTTCTATGGCTCTTTTAAGATCAAGGTTTTCTCTGTGTCGCGACGTTGTTCATCCCACATACCAGCTGGTCCCGTAGCATCTCCGGCAAGGATGACTCATACTCACAGTGCTTAGTCAGTTTCCTGAGCCTGGTCAGGAACTTTGTGACAGGCTCTCCAAGGAGTCTTCAGGCTGTAGTAAACGTATAGCGTTGGAGAATAACTGATGATGTTGGGTTATGCCACGGAGTCCACCAGCTCAATAAAAGTTTTTGAATCATGGGCCTCTGGGTATGTCAGGCTCTTAATGATGCCGAATGTCTGGGCTCCATAGGCAGTCAAAAGGATTACTTTCTGTTGGTTCTCACCCTCTATGCTATTCGTAAGAAAGAAATAGCACATTCTTTCAGCTTACTGGGGCCAATCCTGCACACCCATATCATATGGCTTGAGTTTCCCAAATAATAGAATTTCCGGATTCCCTTTGTACTCTTCCGACTGGAGGCGTTTTTCTTTTAAGCAGGGCTGACCAGAATCCCATTCTTGCTCCTTGTTGCCAGTGTAGTAATCCAGGAGACACAAAGATAAAGGTTAAACCAAATACATTTTAACTCAAAAATAAAGCTGCATCTGCGGCTGCAGTAGTGTCTCAGGCTGGGACTAACAGGAAACCCACGCAGACAGGGGGAGGAAGAGCAAACTCCACACAGACAGTCACCCGAGGCTGGAATTGAACCCGAAACCCTGGAGCTGAGACAGCAGTGCTAACCACTGTACCACCGTGCAGCCCCATTGTGCCACCATGCCACCTGATTTATTTCAGACTCCAATTTTCAATCAGCTTCATCCTCAGATTTCATCTTCATTTCCCCAGCTCTGGTAGCCGGAAAGCACATTTTTTTCGGAGATACCTGGGTCCTGGAACACCGGGCTCAGGGGAATGTATGAGTCCAGAAGGCAATCCGGTTTGATACAAGAAGGTCCTGGTGCGCGACATTAATCTGAATGAGCCACCTGCTAACAGCATTGAAGAAATGCTTTCGGATTACTGATGCTTTTGTTGTTGGTGTGGTGAGTGCTGCATGTAACTGGCACATCACTGCCGGTTAAACACGCTGGAAGTCAAGGGTGTTCAACGGCACCTTGAGCGCCAGTGGAATATGTGGATGTCACGATTTGGTTCCGGTGAGATTGGACCATGTGGGAGGACCTGCACAGCTGCGGCTCCTGGAAGGAGAATGGCATTGATACATGGAACAAGTCACACATTGATGGACAGATAATTTCTACAACAAAATTCTGGACATGATAACACATTCTCATGTTTATCCTCCATTTCTGTTGAGGAACCTGCAAGGGGTGATACTGTGTTTTTTTGTGTGAAATTAGCTGATATAGCTTAGTATTGATACCAATATGGAACGGTGATGTTTCCTTGTTGTTTAATGGTTAGTGTGATATGTGGAATGTTATGTAGTTGATTTTCAAATCTCTGTTACTGCTGCCTGTTTAATGAACAAAATATTATCAAGGGTTGTGGGTTAAATGAGCCCCACTGAACTGGTAAACCACAAACCTAGGACAATGCTCTGGGGTTCCAGGTTTGAATTTCACCACGGTAGCTGGCTAGATTTGAATTTGAATTCTGAAATAAACCTCCCAGGTTGAACAGTCAGCGAATCATAATTACATCTCTGATATCTTGATGCCATAACCAGTGGCATTGCACATCCACACAGCTCATGCCCTGAAGCTGCACTTTGCAGCCTGAGGATGAGGGATAACTGTAACTGCTGTCATGACACCAATGTGCGGTCAATTCCAGCCCCACTTGACCCAGAGTTGTGACACAAGTGAAATTAGATGTTATCTTAAAATACCTGAGGTCCTTGGCTGAGCCCAATAAACTGCAGTGACCAGATTTGTAACTTTAACCCAAGTAATCTTGTATCATGTACAGTATTATATCTAAACTGACAGAAAATGTAACTGACTATGTAATAGTCCTTTCCCAACCCCCTTTCTAACTACCCCACCTTCCACACACACACACACACAAACAACACAGAGGGGAAAGGGTGATTGAGAGGTAAAGAAAATATGAATAAAAATAAAAGGTTACCAAACCCTCCAGGATTGTCCAAAAGGCAGGACCTCCAATAATGTAGCAGTCCTTCAGTGCTGTAGTGAAGCATCGGCTAGTTTATGTAATCATGGACGAAATTTTCCAGCCGTTCGGATTCTCTTTTCCCGCTGGCAGCACACCCCGCCCATGGGTTTCCTGGCAGCGATGGGATGGCTTCAATGGGAAATTCCATTGACAAGTGGCAGGAAGAGAGAATCCGGCCGTCAGCAAATGGCACGTCGCGTAGAAACTGGGGGACCAGAGAATCCCGCTCCATGTCTCTGGAGTGGGCCTTGAATCACAATCTTCTACCCTAGAGATTAATGTGCTACCACTGAGCCAATACTAATATATTAGGTTATGATCAGGAGGGACCAGCATCTCATTTGCTTCCCTGTCTGTTTATGCTTCATTAAAAATACTAAAAATGTAATTGACATGTTTCAGATTTGCTCAGTGTTTTGTCAGTGGAAAGTTTGATATATTGTTTTATTACAAATGATAATGTTAAGCCAAATTCTGCTTACAAGTGATTAAATGTTCCAGGTAGCCATAAGCTGTTAATGGGAGGTGAGAGAGTAAGACTCTGTGACAGTGTATTATCAAACATGAGAAAGCACTGCCAGCCAAGACATTGTAAAGTCTCTTCCTCATTAGGTATTTAGACTTTAGTGATTTGTTCAACAGATGGTTGAAGTATGCATTTGAAATGCTTTTCCTTACCAATTTCATTCGCTCCATTCAAATAATCCTAAGATCTGTCACCACCCTCCTTTTTTACCCTAAGTGATGCTCAACGGTCACTCATACCTCAATGGCCTTCATTGGCTTCCCATCGCTCAATTAATTTAATTCATAATTGTGTTTACTTGCAAACTTCTCTATTTCCTTGCCCCTCTTTCCTTGCCTCTGCAACTTACCAAGTCCTGTGTTTCTGCTCATATCCTTCAGTCCTCTGGCCGACTGTGCATCTTTCCTCCATCAATTACACATTTTTCAGACCTCTTTCCCTCAAACCCTGGACTCCTCTTGCTAAACTCTTCCCATCTCTTTCCACATTTAAATTCTTACATCTTTGACAACACCTTTGGCTACCTGCCCTAGTTCTCCCTTTTCTCTTGCTTCCAGCTGACCTCAATGGTGAAATGTGCTGGGATGTTTTGTTACACTGTGCCATATATGTGTAAACAGCTTCTATATATGTGTAAGCACAATCTAACAGAAGTTCCATCGCATCATCACTAATGCCTAATGGTTTCTGAGGCTCCTCATTCCGAGACAGCAACTGGGCCTTCATAGAAATTAGGGTATTTTGATGGAAATGACTTCTGGATGAAATGGGAATTTGATAGCAACTGAATGCAGGTTGTACAAAGAAATGCTGACAAGCAAAAAAATGGCTTGCTAGCTCCCACAGATCTCTGGATAACAAAAGTAACACTACGTAAGCCAATGATTAAGTTGATGTTGCCCTATTCCCATTGATATTTGCCTTTTTTATTTACAGCTTCAGGAAATGCAAGAGGTACAATAATGGATACCACCTTGTTCATAAAACGGTGTTACGATAAGCTGAGCAACTAAAAGTGAGACAGTTTAACCTTGGTAGTGGGGAAGCTTTTAGAAACAATAATTTGGGACAAAATTAATTGTCAGTTGGGCAAATGGAGGTTAATTAAGGAAAGTCAACATGAATATATTGAGGGGAAAATCATGTTTAATTAGCTTGCTGGGATTTTTTGATGGGGGTAACAGAAAGCATCAATGAAACAATGCTGTTGATGCGCCGTATATGAATTTCCAAAAGGCATTTAATAAAGTGTCATATGCAGATTTATGAGCAAAGTTGTAACTCATTGAATAAAAAGGATAGTAGTAACATGGATACAAAATTGGCCGTGTGACCGGAAACAGAGAGCAGTGGTTAATGGGTGTTTTTCAGACTGGGAGGAGGTTTGTAGTGGAGTTCCCCAAAGATTGGTTTTAGGACACTTGGTTTTCCTGATATATATTAATGCCCTAGGCTAGATGTTATGGGCAAAATTTCAAAATTTTGGTATGATACAAAACTTGGAAGCATTGTGAACAGTGAAGAGGATTAGTGTAGAATTGTTGCCCAACCTGAATTGCCTTCCAGAAGGTGGTAGTGAGCCATCTTCTTGAATTGTTGCAATTTATCTGGTGTAGGTACACATAGTGCTGTTAGGAAAGGAATTCCAGGATGTTGATCCAATGGCAGTTGAATAACTGCGTTATATTTCCAAGTTAGGATGGTGTGTGGCGTAGAGGGAAACTTGCAGGTGGTGATATTCCCATGCATCTGCTGCCTTTGTCCTTCTAGGCAGTAGAGGCTGCAAGTTTGGAAGGTGCTGTGGAAGTAGGTAAGTGTTTGCAGTGTATCTTGTAGATTGTACATACTGCTGCCACTGTGTATCAGTGGTGGAGGGAATGAACGTTTTAAGGTAGTGGATGGGGTGCAGATCAAGGGAGCTGCTTCGTCCTGGATGGTGCTGAGCTTCTTGAGTGTTGTTGGAGCTGCACTCATCCAGGAAAATGGAGGGTATTCCATCACACCCCTGAGTTGTTACTTGCAGATGATGGACAGACTTTAGACAATCAGGAGGCGAGTTACGCGCCTCAGAATTCCTAGTTTCTGACCTGCTCTTGTAGCCACAGTGTTTATACGGTAGGTCCAGTTCAGTTTCTCTCTGGGAATGGTAATCCTCAGGATGTTGCTCATGTGAATTCAGTGGTAGTAATGATAGTGAATGTCAAAGGAAGATGGTTAGATTCTCTCTTGTTAGAGATGGTCACTGCTTAGCACATGTTAGGCACAAATGTTACTTGCCAATTATTAGTCTAAGCCTGAATGTTGTCCCGGTCTTGATACAAAAGAACATGGACTCCTTTCATATCTAAGGAGTTGTGAATGATGTTAAACATTATGCAATCATTAGTGAACATCCCCATTTGTGACTTTATGATGGAGGGAAGGTCATTGATGAAGCAGCTGAAGACGGTTGGACCTAGGATACTACCCTGGAGGAACTCCTGCAGCAATATCCTGGGATTGAGATGGTTGACCTCCAAAAACAACAGCAATAATCTTCTCCAACCAACAGTGAGTTTTTCCCCTGACTGGCACTGACTTTTATTTTGCTCAGGTTTTTTGATACCACACTCAATAAAATGCTGCTTTGATGTCAAGGCAGTCACTCTCATCTCATCTGTTGAGTTCAGCTCTTTCATCCATATTTGGGCCAAGGCTATAATGATTTCAGGAGTCAAGTAGCCTTGGCTGAACCCAAACTGAGTCTCAGTGAGCAGGTTATTGCTGTATACGTGTCACTTGTGTTATGGGCCAGGGTTTAGAGAACCCCAAAGTGTATCATGGAGTTCACCTGACCCACAACTTTTAATAGATTGTGGTATGGGGCAGCAGAAATTTAAAAGTAATTTTAAAAACAAAACAATGTTTATTCTATGACCTCAGTTAACCTTTTTAAAACATACAGTGAACATCTTAGCAACCATCAATTCAAATACACCCCCCAAAGAATATAACACACTAATCCTTAACCTTTCTTTTTAACATCCATAAGACAAAAATCCTTTTTACAGAAGCACATCAGGTTTAAATTCTCTACTGAGAGCAGTTATCACTCTGAATTCACCAAATGATCTGGAGATAGTCTTTAGATGGCAGAGAGACCTTCTTTGGCTGGCTTCAGCTCCAACACTAAAATAAAACCAAAACACACAGACACACCCAAGCTTTTCCTCAAAGCGAAACTAAAAAGCAGAGCTGGAGCTCAGCTCCACCCACACTCTGACATCACTGCAGCCACTTGAGCAGACAGATATTTCTTAAAATGACATCCCCATGACACTTGATAGCACTGCCGCCGACTCCTTTCACCACTTTGCAGAAGATCGAGAGTAAGCTAATGGGATGGTAATTAACCACAATAGATTCATCCTGCTTTTTGTTGACAGTGTTGTATATTCACCGGTTTGTTGTGTATTTTATATATCTCAGAGAAATGCAGAGATGATACTCATTTCTACATGTGCAACAGCTTTTATTTAAAGAGTTTTTAAATGTCTCTGCAATCATGAAATGTCTGCATGCATGCTTACAGCTCAGCGTCCAGTAGCTTTGCTGTTTACTCAAGTTCTGAGTCCACACCCAGGCTTAATTCATCAAGCACAGTGAGCATAGATCAGTTACCAGACTCAAATAACCAAACACAGAACTGAACATTATAGACAGGACCATAACTGGGCAACTTTCCACATTGCCAGGTAGATGTTTTCTCTTTTCTCATTACTGTTCTCACTTTCCAAAGAGGAGAGAGAACACTGGTGAGGGAGAAGCAGCTCCTTTTATCCTGGAACTAAAACCTGAATGCTAGTCCTCTAAAACATTGTGCAGGATTCATCAAAATTCTTTCACAACAACTATCTTCAAGTTCAGAGAGAAAATGTAATTTAATTTCCAACTTAATACATGAAACTTTCTTTTAGAATAAAACAAGTGAATACATTAGAGAGGGACTCTAAATTACCGTAAATAGTGCACACAGCCGCTCTATTTTCTCAGGATTTCTCGGCATTCCATTCTTGTTCAGCCTCACCATAAATCTCTCACTGTGGAAGCAAAGAAAATGCAACTGAATATTTTTGGGAATGCATCATTGGTCAGAATATGGATGGTTACTTAGGAAGTTTGCTTAAAGGGGAGGTTTGCTCAGGCATCAGACCAGTTCTACACTGAGATTGTAAAAAGGCTACCTCCACTTGAACTGTGAGAAACATTGAACTATACAATTAAAGATTGTGTTAATATACTTGCATTTCATGTGCAGAGAACATATTGAGCCGTGTAACATAAAAGCACTGGGGGTAGAGTTACTGCTCAGTATGTTTGTTCCTTCCAGTGTGATTTGCTCAAAAACGGTGTTGTTAATTGTATGTCAATTGTTTAATTCTAGCGAGGGAGTGAGATTAACTGATCATTCACTTGAGCCCTCTGTAAATAATCACAGACTAAAATTGTGATTGTTGTTTTAGGAGGTGCGTGCTCGCAATGTATACTTTCAGAAATAAAGATAGATATCTGTAAAGATTGGCTCCAGCTCTATCCTTCACCAACTGGATTTCTAGAGAACAGATGTCACCGGTGTAAAAGATTTCAGAATTTTGAATGTCTATTGCATTTAGCATGAATCGATTTTCTGCAAACTTTTTTGCTGCTAGAAATATCATCATGCTCAAAGCTGCCTTAAAAATTAATCATGCGCCTGGATAATGTAAACATTTCTGATAATTGGATTCATTTGGTGGCCTTCATGAAAGCTCCAAAATGTATGCTGGTTGACTAACAGGTGCATTTCAAAAGAATTTGAATATAATTTTTATTAACATACTAAGAAATTGACTACTGTATTTCAGTTTAACGATATGTATTTATACAGTGTCCTTAATGTAATAAAACACCTGAAGGTGTTACATACGAGGGTTATAAAATGAAAATTTGACTCTGAGCCTCACAAGACGATATTAGGGCAGATAACAAAAAGCTTACACAATGAGATTGACTTTACATAGTTCATCATATTTTTAAAAAGTCATTTTAAGTCATTTAAATCAGTTTACACACAGGTGGGGTTTGACACTGTTGATTAAAAATGCCTATTTTTTGTGATAAATCCATTCCAGCTCTATTAATTGAACTTGATCAAAGAACCGCACTTGCGAGCTGGGCTCTCTATCCATTCTGAGATAATGTTACAATTAAACAGCACTTTTGAGCACATTATTGCCATGGCTGTACCATTGTCATAGATCCTGTAATTTTAATGTATTAAGTCAAACAATGGGAACCCTAGATGGGGGGTAAAAGAAACCTCAGAACCAATTTGGAACAAAATAAATGGGAAATATTGCTTTCGAAAATGATTGTAGGTGCATTGAAAACTTCCTCCTGTGGCTTTACACTCTTTGATTGAATTAAATAGATGTTGCTTTATCTCCATAAAAAAACTTTGCAACACCCCCTCGGTCCACTATTATGATTAACTAGCATTTGCTTATGTCACAATATTGCATGCAATCTCTGCTTCAATCTACAGAGATTTAAGGATTTAATTTGATGTTTGCCTGGGAGTGTTGACAGACATAAAATTAGGCACAATACCATTGGTGCCATTCCTGCTGCCTAGCCACCCATGCTCACTCACCACAGTCTATGTGTGGCAGGCAGGCATTGGGTGTCCCAACACTCATGTGTCAACAGAGGCCCTTAGTAGCCAGTTATTGGGATCTAAGGAGCATCTTCCCTCCCCTGCCACAATCTTTCCTGTGTAAGGTGGAGGACACTGCCAAGTGGAAAACCTGATGGCTTTTACTGTGCAGGTGGTGGAGGGTAAGAGGGTGGGGCTCATACCACCTTCACATATCTCCTAGGCTCATCAGAGGTCCCCAAAGTACCCCTTTCACTGTGCCCCCTGGCATGTCCAGCCCGACCCTCCATCACCTCATCAGGACCACACATCATGGTCCTAGCAATAATACCAATCCCCTCTACTTACCTCGGTGCCTGGCTCCAGCAACAATCTCTGTTTAGATGCAGTACTGACAGTGGCCACCACTCCTGCGGTTCTGTTGGGGCCAGAGAGCTGCTGGCCATGTGATTGGGCGGCAGCTGTTGCAGACAGGACTTTCTCCCCAGATATGAGCAGAAGTCTCGCCTCAAGCCACTCGACAGTCCACCGAGTTAAATTGCTGTGGGCATGCCAGGGAGAAGTCAGGAGAAGGTTCGCACATGACACTTAAGTCGGGATTGATGCAATGTAAATGTGCAATGTAAAATTCTACTCTCTATTTCTGAAAGCATGATTCGGTGAATAAATCAAAATCATATATTTGCGACTACAAGAGCAAAAGGGAATTTGGTTTGTTACTAAATCACAGTGTTCATAAACAGTGCTTTTACTGTTAGTTCTCTATCAACCATTTCACCTAGGAGCTGCTTGCTTTCAATGTCCTCCTTGTACTGCTGCCAAACTACTCATTCTATTCCATATATGTACCATAACCGTCTTAGTGCAGATTAAAATGTTCTAATCTTTGTGATCCCTTTTCTTGATTACAGTGATGGAAAGACACAGGATTATGATGAGGGCAGATTTTACAGGTTCTGATTCACAGAACCAGTCTATTACTCTACAGAGATTTGCTGACATTGAATTACTCTCCTAAACTGCTGCCACAAACACATATTTTGATCATTTTTAACCTCACCTTCTCCCTCTGTTCAATCATTTTTACAATATTTATTAGTGATTCTATTTCTGCTGGATTAAGTATTTGAACTCCATGAGACTTGGGTCATCATCCATCACATAACAACACAATGTGTTCATAGATTATCATAGAATTTACAGTGCAGAAGGAGGCCATTCAGCCCATCGAGTCTGCACCGGCTCTTGGAAAGAGCACCCTACCCAAGGTCAACACCTCCACCCTATCCCCATAACCCAGTAACCCCAACCAACACTAAGGGCAATTTTGGACACTAAGGGCAATTTATCATGGCCAATCCACCTAACCTGCACATCTTTGGACTGTGGGAGGAAACCGGAGCACCCGGAGGAAACCCACGCACACACGGGGAGGATGTGCAGACTCCGCACAGACAGTGACCCAAGCCGGAATCGATCCTGGGACCCTGGAGCTGTGAAGCAATTGTGCTATCCACAATGCTACCGTGCTGCCCACAAAGCCGTGTGTTCACCAGAAAGAGCTGAATTTAATAGTATTGTAGCGTGGGAGTTTGCAAAAGGAAATTAATTGTGAATGAGGTATAAAACTCACTTAACTAAGGAATTTCCAATAATAATAATAATCTTTATTAGTGTCACAAGTAGGTTTACATTCACACTGCAATGAAGTTTGGATGCAAAATTGCTGTCAAAGATCGTGGCCACACGGACAGAGGATTGTGTTCGGGGATAATAGGGGAGGACCAGGCGGGATTTGTTAAGGGACGACACCGGGCGTACAACTTTAGGCGGCACATTAACTTAATAATAATGCTTGCGGAGGGGCGCGAGGTCGAAGTGGTGGTGGTCATGGATGTAGAAAAGGCCTTTGATCGGGTGGAGTTGAAATATCTGTGGGAGGACCTGGGAAGATTTGGGTTCGGGCAGGGATTTGTGGATTGGGTCTGGTTGCTATATCAGGCACCGGTGGCAAATGTAAGGCCAAATCGTGTGCAATCGGAATATTTTAGCCTGTGCCGGGGGACGAGACAGGGTTGTCCACTCTCCCCCCTATTGTTTTCCCTGGCCATATAGCCGTTGGCAAAGGCACTGCGAACATCGAACGTTTGGCAGGGGATAGTGAGAGGGGGGTGGAACACAGGGACTCGCTCTTTGTGGACGATTTACTCCTTTACATAATGAACCCATTGGGGGGGATTGCAGAAATTATGGGGATACTGGAGGAACTTGGCCGGTTCTCAGGTTATAAACTGAATATGGGCAAGAGCGAGGTTTTTGCGATCCAGGCAAGGGGGCAGGAGAGGAGACTGAGGAAGATGCCGTTCAAGATGGTGGGAGGGAGTTTTAGGTAACTGGGTATTCAAGTGTCATGGGACTGGGGTCAGCTCCACAAACTAAATTTGGGCAGGTTGTTAGAGCAGATTAAAGGGGATTTCCGAAGGTGGGATGTGCTCCCCTCTGCCATTGCGTGGCGGGCACAGACTGTGAAAATGACAGTCCGCCCGAGATTGCTGTTCATTGTTCAGCGTCTGCCAATTTTCATCCCCAAGGCATTTTTTAGTAAGATGAATGCCACGATCTCGGGTTTTATATGGGGTGGGAAAGCCCTGCGAGTTAAGAAGATCCTACTTGAGCGGGGGCGTGGGGAGGGGGGGCTGGCCCTTTCGAACTTAATCAACTATTACTGGGCAGCCAATATATCGATGGTTAGGAAGTGGGTAGTGGAGGAGGGGTCGGTGTGGGAGTGGGTAGAGGCAGCATCTTGTAAGGGGATGAGTCTGAAGTCTTTGTTAAAAGCACCTTTGCCGTTCTTGCCTGCTCGATTATTCCACAAGCCCGGTGGTAGTGGCAGCCCTGAGGGTGTGGCGACAATGGAGGCAGCACATGGGACTGGAGAGGTCGTCGTTGTGGTCACCGATCTTTGACAACCACTGGTTTGCTCCCGGAGGGCTGGACGGGGGCTTTAGGAGGTGGCAGCGAGCAGGGATCGAGAGATTCGGAGATCTTTTCATTGAGGAAGGTTTCCCGAGTTTGGAGGAGCTAGAGGAGGAGTTTGAGTTGCCAGATGGGAATGAGTTCCAGTCCTTGCAAGCGCGGGATTTTGTTCAGAGGCAGGTCCCGAGCTTCCCGCGCTTCCCACTAAGGGGGCTACAAGACAAGGAGATGTCAAAAACAGGGGTTGGTGAGGGGAGGGTCTCGGAAATATATAAGGAACTGATAGAGTGAAAAGGAGCTGAGTATGGGTGGTGAAGAGGAAGTGGGAGGAACAGCTGTGCGGGGAGATGGAAGTCGGGTTATGGGAGGAGGCCCTGCAGAGAGTGAACGCATCCTCGTCATGTGCCAGGCTTAGCCAGATCCAATTCAAGGTGTCCACAGGACTCATGTGACTGTGGCCTGGGTGAGCAGGTTTTTTGAGGACGTGGAGGACAGGTGTGGACACTGTGGGGGAGGTGCTGCAAACCATGTGCATATGTTCTGGGCGTGTCTGAGGTTCAGGGGATTTTGGCAGGGATTTGCAGATGTCATGTCAGAGGTCCTGGAAGGGAGAGTGACTCCGAGTCTAGAGGTGGCAATATTTGGAGTGTCTGAAGATCTGGGAACCCAGGGGGGGGAAGAGAGGGTGATGTTTTTGCCTTGGCCTCCCTAGTGCCCGGAGACGGATTCTGTTGGGTTGGAGGGACTCAGCCTCCAAAGTCAAGAGTTTGGGTCAGCCACATGGCAGGGTTTCTCAGGTTAGAGAAAATTAAGTTTGCCTTAAGGGGTTCATTACAGGGGTTCGCTCAGAGGTGGCAGCCATTCATTGATTCCTTCATGGAAAATTCACCGTCACCAGGTGGGTGGGGGGGGGGGGGGGGGGGGGGGGCTGGAAGCGACGAATAAGAGGAGGAAAAGTAATGAAGGGAGAACTATGAGGTGAAGTAGTTACATGGACCACGATAGTTGGGGGAGATGGTTATGTTATTGTGCGGATTTTTTTGTTTGTTTGATCTCTTGGTTTAAAGTGCTAAAATTATAAATGCCTGAATAAAATGTTTTCTAAAAAAAAAAACACTGCAATAAAGTTACTGTGAAAATCCCTTAGTTGCCACATTTCAGTGCCTGTTCGCGTACACAGACAGAATTCAGAATGTCCAATTCACCTAACAAGCACGTCTTTTGGGACTTGTGGGAGGAAACCAAAGAACCTGGAGGAAACCCACGCAGACTCCGCACTGACAGTGATCCAAGCGGGAATCGAACCTGGGACCCTGGCGCTGTGAAGCAACAGTGCTAACCAATGTGCTACCAGGCCGCCAAATTTAGAACTATTAAATTCGATCTGTTGGTACATAGTACAGAATTTGGGTTTCTTACAGTTCCACACGCTATAAGATTGGCCTTATCGGCAACCTCATAAATAGGGCCCTGGCCATTTGCTCACCATAAGAACATAAGAACTAGGAGCAGGAGTAGGCCATCTGGCCCCTCGAGCTTGCTCCGCCATTCAATGAGATCATGGCTGATCCTTTGTGGACTCAGCTCCACTTTCCCGCCCGAACATGGTAACCCTTTATTCCTTTATTCTTCAAAAAACTATCTATCTTTATCTTAAAAACATTTAATGAAGGAGCCTCTACTGCTTCACTGGGCAAGGAATTCCATAGATTCACAACCCTTTGGGTGAAGAAGTTCCTTCTGAGCTCAGTCCTAAATCTACTTCCCCTTATTTTGGGGCTATGCCCCCTAGTTCTGCTGTCACCCGCCAGTGGAAACAACCTCCCCGCATCTATCCTATCTATTCCATTCATAATTTTATATGTTTCTATAAGATCCCCCCCGCGTCCTTCTAAATTCCAACGAGTACAGCCCCAGTCTACTCAACCTCTCCTTGTAATCCAACCCCCTCAAATCTGGCATTAACCTAGTGAATCTCCTCTGCACACCCTCCAGCGCCAGTACATCCTTTCTCAGGTAAGGAGACCACAACTGAACATAATACTCCAGGTGTGGCCTCACTAACAGCTTATACATTTGCAGCATAACCTCCCTAGTCTTAAACTCCATCCCTCTAGCAATGAAGGACAAAACTCCATTTGCCTTCTTAATCATCTGTTGCACCTGTAAACCAACTTTTTGCGACTCATGCACTAGGACACCCAGGTCCCTCTGCACAGCAGCATGTTTTAATATTTGATCATTTAGATAATAATCCCTTTTGTTGTTATTCGTGCCAAAATGGATAACCTCACATTTGTCAACATTGTATTCCATCTGCCAGACTCCAGTCCATTCACTTAAACTCTCCAAATCCCTCTGCAGACTTCCAGTATCCTCTGCACTTTTTGCTTTACCACTCATTTTAGTGTCGTCTGCAAACTTGGATTATTAACCAATCCTCTATCCATGCTACTACTTTACCCTTAACGCCATGCATCTTTATTTTATTTAGCAACCTCTTGTGTGGCACCTTGTCAAAAGCTTTCTGGAATGCAAGCTTGATGCAGAAATAGGGTGCATCAAAGACATCCTGAGGGATAATAGCTATCCTGGTCAGATCATTTCACGCTGTATATTGGGTAAACTCATGAATAGGCCTAAGGCTGTCACGTTCGGCCCTGAGAAATGCCCAGTTTCATAGAATTTAGAGTGCAGAAGGAGGCCATTCGGCCCATCGAGTCTGCACTGGCTCTTGGAAAGAGCACCCTACCCAAGGCCAACACCTCCACCCTATCCCCATAACCCAGTAACCCCAACCAACACTAAGGGCAATTTTGGACACTAAGGGCAATTGATCATGGCCAATCCACCTAACCTGCACATCTTTGGACTGTGGGAGGAAACCGGAGCACCCGGAGGAAACCCACGCACACACGGGGACGATGTGCAGACTCCGCACAGACAGTGACCCAAGCCGGAATCGAACCTGGGACCCTGGAGCTGCGAAGCAATTGTGCTATCCACAATGCTACCGTGCTGCCCTCGAGTTGTCCTCAGACTACTCTGGAAGGGCAAGGAATCCCCAAAAATGGAGCAACAACCTTGCCAGCTTTTATACACTGCTACTCTAAAGTAGAAACATGAGCTGTATTTGCCACCAACAGGCTGCTGCCATCAGGCCAAAAGGACATTCTGCCCATCACATAAATGAGTAATGTGGTATATGTATTTCAGAGCCAGTGTGACGCAAGGTATGTAAGCTGTACGTCCCGTATGGGTCCTTCCTGTTTATTCCCTCTGTGTTCCCTTACTTCCCATTTCTTTTATTTTTGCCGTTACATTTTTGATCCATGGATGATTTATGGATATGTGTCTTTAAGGCACCTGTACCTTTAATTCAAGCAGAAGAAAGCAGTGTCTTGTGCCTTAATTCAAGCAGAGGATTTTAGCTGCAAGAGAGACCACTGAGTTAGTCTGCGCTAGTTCAAACCGGAGCTATGGACTGTCTGGTAACAATGACAGGGATTGGCTGGGACTTGGTTTCATTGATTTGGCTAGTGGCCAATGAATTGGCCAAAAAGGCCATGCTCTGCCCGGTAACAGGTTATGCTTGGAACTAAATAAAAGCAAATTACTGTGGATGCTGGAATCCGGAACCAAAGAGAAAATGCTGGAAAATCTCAGCAGCTCTGGCAGCATCTGTAGGGAGAGAAAAGAGCAAACATTTCGAGTCCAGGTGACCCTGAGTCAAAGGGCCATCTGGACTTGAAACATTGGCTCTTTTCTCTCCCTACAGATGCTGCCAGACCTGCTGAGATTTTCCAGCATTTTCTCTTTGGTTATGCTTGGAACTGATCCCACTAGATGGTTTTCAGAGTCACGAGGGTTGTAATTTGGTTTCAGTCTTGATGAAGAGGTTTAACTAACTCTCTCCAAAAACATCTAACTAATCCTCTCCATTAGGCCACTGTGGGGGCTGACTCTCTCCAGCAAGATGACCATTGCCAGCTGTAAACCAGAGACTTAAATCAGCAAGTGTGCTGTGAGAAAAGCATGCTGAAACAAAAGAAGCAAAGACTCATATCCTTTGATCTTCATCTTATTATTTTGACTCCGTTCACTCCCTCCGTGTTTGTCTGTCTTGAGTGTGTGGAAAGAGGGTGGGACAATTAAAGGGGGTAGTAGGTATTAGTTTGTTATTATCCAGTTGTATTTGCTGCATGTTTCATGGCAGTTGTTGGTATAAATAGACAGTAATGGTGTTTAAACTAAAAAGTCTGGTGATTGTAATTATTGGGTAGCCAAGGGCCAAGGGTATTGTTATAGGAATTATTCATTAATTCACTTGTGTTATGACTCCAGGATGAGTGGGGCTGGAATTGACCACACACTTTCCCAGGGTGTCATAACAGTCCCAAAGATTGGTGCATTATCAATAGCATGTCCCATTTGCTGTTCGCAAAGGGCAAAGTACAGATCGCACTGTTATGATTCCAACTGAGATTATTACTGGATGGTACAGTCCCAAAATGGAACCATGGATCAATAGACCGTAACTATAATTTATTCTTACTTAGAGACAAGGATGAAGAGGGTCACAGGACTGTCAGTTAACTTTTAACAGAAGAATATAACCTTTATTAAACATGGAGAGATTGACTATAATACAATACTCCTTCACCCCACCTCTTTCTTCACAGATGTACACAGATTTCTATCACTTAGCCCCCTCTTCTCATACAGTTGCTGTTTCCCTTGACATTGGTATTCTTGTGGTTGTCCTGATGAGTCGAAGACAAACAGCTTTGGCAAAATGTATTTTTTCAGCAATAAATTTGATTAATTGATGCACTACGACCCGTCTTGCCTAGATTTGTTACTCACAGTAAACGCAGTCTGGGCAGGAAACAAATCACATCTTCTACTTCAAAGTGAAACTATCTATTTTCGTAAACTTGAAAAGCTTTAATGTGATCAAAACTTGTTCACATCTCTCCTTCATATCTCTAGCCTGTTGACAAATTTAAATGGTTTCCTGATTACAATGTTTGTTTTAAAATGTAAAATAATCATGTTTCTCACAGTCCACACCAGCCCCCAAATATTTTTGATATTTAGATATTTTAGATTGTAACTATTTTATTTCAGATTCCAAGTGTTTACACAGCAACAGTCAAATTTGTTGCTCCAGGGTTGGTTCTGCTGCAGAGTGGTGGAGTAAAAGATGTGTGAATGCAATTGTTGGAGGAGATTCAATTGTAAGAGTAATAGATAGGCATTTCTGTGGCCAGAAACAAGACTCCAGGGTGGTATATTGCCTGCCAGGTGCTAGGGTCAAGGATGTCTCGGAGTGGTTACAGGACATTCTGGAGGGGGAGGGTGAACAGCCAGTGGTCGTTGTGCACATTGGTACAAACAACATAGTTAAAAAAGGGATGAGGTTCTAAAAGCAGAATATTGGGAGTTAGGAAGAAAGTTGAGAAGTCAGACATTAAAGGTAGTGATCTCAGGATTACTCGCTAGAGTGGTTGGGGACGGTTTAAACGAATATGGAAGGGGGATGAGAATCTACGTAAGGATTCAGAGCAGGGGAATCAAGAACAAGAGAAAAACACAACAAGGAGAATAAGAAAAGTAATAGGCAGAGAAACCAAGGGCCAGTATCAGATAATGACACTGTAAAATAGGAGGATCGGTCAAGGAACTTTAAAGGGACTAGCCTTAATGCTCAAAAGCATTTGAAATAAAATGGATGAATGAATTACACAGATAGATGTAAAGGGGTGTGATATAATTGGGATTACAGAGGCATGGCTCCAAGGTGACTAAGGATGGAAACTAAACATGAGGGCTACTCAGTTTTTAGGAAGAGCAGACAGAAAGGAAAAGGTGGTGGAGTTTCTTTGTTGATTAAAGAAAGTATTGATACAATATTGAGGAAAGATATTAGCACAGACTATGTGTAATCTGTATGGGTTGAGTTGATAAACACCACGGAACAAAAAACATTCACAAGGGTGGTGTATAGATCATCAAATTGCAGTGGTAATGTTGGGAATAACATGAGACAGGAAATGAGAGATGCACATGTTAAAGGAACATCTGTGATTTTAGGTGACTTTAATCTGCATATAGATTGGGTGAGTCAAATCAGTCACAGTACAATAAAGGAGGAATTTCTGGAGTGTGTTCGGGATGGTTTTCTGGACCAATGCGTTGAGGAACCAACAAGAGATCAGGCCATCTTGGACTGGGTGTTGTGCAATGAGAAAGGATTAGTTGTGAAAGAATCCTTGGGGATAAGTGACCATAATATGATAGAAGTTTTTATCATGGTGAATAGTGAGGTAGTTGATTCTAAGACAAGGGTCCTGAATCTCAATAAAGGTAACTATGATTGTATAAAGCATGAGTTTGCTATGATGAACTGGCAAAACATTACTGAAAGGAATGACAGTGGACAGGCAATGGCAGGCATTCAAGGAACAAATAGGTGAACTCCAAAAGCTGTTTATTCCTATTTGGTGCAAGAGTAGAAAGGGAACCGTGGCCAAACCATGGCTTGCAAGGGAAATTAGAGATAGTATTAGATTCAAAGAGGCATGCAAGTTAGCAAGAAAAAGCAATAGACCTGAGGAACAGTTTAAAATTCAGCAAAGGGGTTGATTAAAAGGGGAAAATGGAGTATGAAAGTAAGCTAACGAGGAACATAAGAACTGACTGTTATAGGTATGTAAAGAGAAAAAGATTGATAAAAGCGAATGTAGGTCCCTTACAGTCATAAACAGGGGACTTCATAACGGGGAACAAAGAATTGGCTGAGGAACTAAATTTGTGCTTTGCTTCTGTCTTCACAAAGGAAGGCATGAATAATGTACCGGAAGTTTTGAGAAACACGCGCTTTAGCGAGGAGCTGAAGGAAATTGGCATTGGTAAAGAAATGGTTTTAGGGAAATCAAAGGGATTGAAGGTGGATAAATCCCAGGGCCAGGGTACTTAAGGAAGTAGCCTTGGAAATAATAGATCCATTGACGATCATTTTCCAAAATTCTTTGGACGCTGGAATGGTTCCTACAGATTGGAGGGTAGCTAATATAACCCCGCTATTCAAAAAGGGAGGTAGAGAGAAAACAGTGAACTATAGACCTAGAACATAGAACATAGAAAATACAGCACAGAACAGGCCCTTCGGCCCACGGCCGAACCTTTGTCCTAGATTAATCACAGATTATCATTGAATTTACAGTGCAGAAGGAGGCCATTCGGCCCTTTGAGTCTGCACCGGCTCTTGGAAAGAGCACCCTACCCAAACTCAACACCTCCACCCAACACCAAGGGCAATTTTGGACACTAAGGGCAATTTATCATGGCCAATCCACCTAACCTGCACATCTTTGGACTGTGGGAGGAAACCGGAGCACCCGGAGGAAACCCACGCACACACGGGGAGGATGTGCAGACTCCGCACAGACAGTGATCCAAGCCGGAATCGAACCTGGGACCCTGGAGCTGTGAAGCAATTGTGCTATCCACAATGCTACCGTGCTGCCCTTAAGCACAAATAAATCTACACTATATCATTTTACCGTAATCCATGTACCTATCCAATAGCTGCTTGAAGGTCCCTAATGTTTCCGACTCAACTACTTCCACAGGCAGTGCATTCCATGCCCCCACTACTCTCTGGGTAAAGAACCTACCTCTGATATCCCTCCTATATCTTCCACCTTTCACCTTAAATTTATGTCCCCGTGTAATGGTTTGTTCCACCCGGGGAAAAAGGTCTCTGACTGTCTACTCTATCTATTCCCCTGATCATCTTATAAACCTCTATCAAGTCGCCCCTCATCCTTCTCCGTTCTAATGAGAAAAGGCCTAGCACCCTCAACCTTTCCTCGTAAGACCTACTCTCCATTCCAGGCAACATCCTGGTAAATCTTCTTTGCACCTTTTCCAAAGTTTCCACATCCTTCCTAAAATGAGGCGACCAGAACTGTACACAGTACTCCAACTGTGGCCTTACCAAAGTTTTGTACAGCTGCATCATCACCTCATGGCTCTTAAATTCAATCCCTCTGTTAATGAACGTGAGCACACCATAGGCCTTCTTCACAGCTCTATCCACTTGAGTGGCAAATTTCAAAGATGTATGAACATAGACCCCAAGATCTCTCTGCTCCTCCACATTGCCAAGAACTCTACTGTTAACCCTGTATTCCGCATTCATATTTGTCCTTCCAAAATGGACAACCTCACACTTTTCAGGGTTAAACTCCATCTGCCACTTCTCAGCCCAGCTCTGCATCCTATCTATGTCTCTTTGCAGCTGACAACAGCCCTCCTTACTATCCACAACTCCACCAATCTTCGTATCGTCTGCAAATTTACTGACCCACCCTTCAACTCCCTCATCCAAGTCATTAATGAAAATCACAAACAGCAGAGGACCCAGAACTGATCCCTGCGGTACGCCACTGGTAACTGGGATCCAGGCTGAATATTTGCCATCCACCACCACTCTCTGACTTCTATCGGTTAGCCAGTTCGTTATCCAACTGGCCAAATTTCCCACTATCCCATGCCTCCTTACTTTCTGCATAAGCCTACCATGGGGAACCTTATCAAATGCCTTATTAAAATCCATGTACACTACATCCACTGCTTTACCTTCATCCACATGCTTGGTCACCTCCTCAAAGAATTCAATAAGACTTGTAAGGCAAGACCTACCCCTCACAAATCCGTGCTGACTATTCCTAATCAAGCAGTGTCTTTCCAGATGCTCAGAAATCCTATCCTTCAGTACCCTTTCCATTACTTTGCCTACCACCGAAGTAAGACTAACTGGCCTGTAATTCCCAGGGTTATCACTAGTCCCTTTTTTGAACAGGGGCACGACATTCGCCACTCTCCAATTTCCTGGTACCACCCCTGTTGACAGTGAGGACGAAAAGATCATTGCCAACGGCTCTGCAATTTCATCTCTTGCTTCCCATAGAATCCTTGGATATATCCCGTCAGGCCCGGGGGACTTGTCTATCCTCAAGTTTTTCAAAATGCCCAACACATCTTCCTTCCTAACAAGTATTTCCTCGAGTTTACCAATCTGTTTCACTCTGTCCTCTCCAACAATATCGCCCCTCTCATTTGTAAATACAGAAGAAAAGTACTCATTCAAGACCTCTCCTATCTCTTCAGACTCAATACACAATCTCCCGCTACTGTCTTTAATCGGACCTACCCTCGCTCTAGTCATTCTCATATTTCTCACATATGTGTAAAAGGCCTTGGGGTTTTCCTTGAGCCTACCCGCCAAAGATTGTTCATGCCCTCTCTTAGCTCTCCTAATCCCTTTCTTCAGTTCCCTCCTGGCTATCTTGTATCCCTCCAATGCCCTGTCTGAACCTGGTTTCCTCAGCCTTACATAAGTCTCCTTTTTCCTCTTAACAAGACATTCAACCTCTCTTGTCTCTATGAGCCTAACGTTGGTAGTAGGGAAGTTGCTAGAGTCCATTATCAAGGATTTCGTAGCATAGCATTTGGAAAGCGGTGGTACAATCAGGCAAAATCACCATGAATTTACGAAAGGGAAATTATGCTTGACAAATCTACTGGTATTCTTTGAAGATGTAACTAGTAGAATTGACCAGGGAGAACTGGTGGATGTGGTTTATTTAGACTTTCAGAACGGTTTTGACAAGGCCTCATGTAGCAGATTACTATGTAAAGTTAAAGGGCATGCGATACAGGTAGTGTCTAGAGATGGATAGAAAGCTGGTTAGCAGACAGGAAGCAAAAAGTTGGTATAAATGGGTCTTTTTCCGATTGGTAATGACCAGTGGGGTACCGCAGGGATCTGTGCTAAGACTCCAACTGTTCACATTATATATTAATGATTTGGACGAGGGAACTAAATGTAGTATCTCCAAATTTGCCGATGATACAAAGTTGGGTGAGAGAGTGAACTGTGAGGAGGATGCAGAATTGCTTCAGCGGGATTTGGACAGGCTGAGTGAGTGGGCATATGCATGGCAGATGCAGTATAATGTGGATAAATGTGAAGTTATCCATTTTGTTGGCAAAAATAGGAAGGCAGATTATTATTTGAATGGGTGTAAATTGAGAATGGTGGATACTCAGCGAGATCTTGGCGTCCTTATGCATTGGTCGCTGAAAGTAAGCGCGCAGGTACAGCAGGCAGTAAAGAGGGCAAATGGTATGTTGGTCTTCATAGCAAGAGGATTTGAGTATAGGAATATGGATGTTTTACTACAATTGTACAAGGTACTGGTGGGGCCACACCTTGAGTATTGAGTGCAGTTTTGGTGTCCTTATCTAAGGAAGAATGTTCTTGCTATGGAGGGAGTGCAGCAAAGGTTTACCAGGCTGATTCCTTGGGTGGCAGGACTGTCATATGAGGAGAGACTAAATTGGTTAGGATTACATTCATTGGAGGTTAGAAGAAGGAGGGGGGATCTCATAGAAACTTATACAATTCTAACAGGATTAGACAGGATAGATTCAGAAAGAATGCTCCTGATGGTGGGGAAGTCCAGAACTAGGGATCATAGTTTGAGGATAAGGGGTAAACCTTTTAGATCTGAGGTGAGGAGAAATTTGATCACCCAAAGAGTGGTGAATCTGTGGAATTCACTCCCACAAAAAGTAGTTGAGGAGAAAACACGGTGTAATTTCAAGAAGGAATTAAATATAGCCCTTGGGGCAAAAGTGATCAAGGGATATGGGGGGGAAGGCGGGATCAGGGTATTGAGCTTGATGATCAAGCCTTGATCATGATGATTGGCGAAGCAGGCTCAAGAGCCAAATGGCTTCTAGTTTCTATGTAAATGAAGTTTTGTAGTGCCGTGTGTGGCGTGCCTGCTTCTTAGTCAGATCTGGGTTGAAATCCCACTTGGGGACTTGACGGCCAAGTTCATAACGTGGCCAATAATTTGATTATCTACCTGCAAATCCTTCCATACATACCAATGTGGGTATAAGAGCAGGAGAGATTTGTGGTCAGCCATGTGATGGCAAGAAATTTGGAGCCTCACTATCTGTAGCATCAGATAACAACATGCATGTTGCCACAGCAGCTAGGCCTGAATGATGTCTAACACAGTATCATATAATTAAATCTGGCTCTATTATTCCTGTGATGGATTTATAGACCAATGTTTCTTGGGCTGAGAAGTGGGTTCCTGGAAATAATGTGTCAGATTTGTAGTACGTGTTTGGAGCTGGCCCAAAGGCGTTGGGTTTCCTGGATTCTGAATTAAAATAGTCCCAGTAATATTCAGGTGCAATGTAGTCCATGGAGTGAGCCCGTTTCTCTCTCCACCAGCCTTATTCTATAGTGTTAGTGAAGACTAGTTTCTTGTCCCTATCAGCATCATTCCTGCACAAATGAAGGTGTATAATGGTGCTATAAAGCCCGGCTGGTGCAAATGGGTTTGAAAATCACGACCCAAACTGAAGAAACAACACATGCAAAAAAATATCAAATGTGCCTAGTTCCTGGACCCATTATGAAATATGGGCAAACACTATTGAAATACCAAGTTACAGTAAGATGCGCCTTATATTTAGGACGCATAATGCCTAGCCACTTTGTGACCTATTTTTTAAAAACACTTGCAGCCTCTTGACAAATTTCAATTTGCATTTGTATAATGGCTTTCACTAATTGCAACCAATCAATTACAGTTGAATTTAGTCACTTCTTTGGTGGGCAAATCCATTAATAACTTGCAATTTATTTGCCTCATTCTATATTTGCAGAAGATTATGCAATATAAAGCTCAATCTCTCCTCCTATGCATCTTGTGAGTGCACACATTAGTCCTACTACTGACTATTCTGTTTATTTTGAAATTGCAAACTCATGAGTGCAGAAATAGATCACTATTTGCCAGAGTTACCTGTGCCCACAAAGTAATATCATTTACAAATAATTCTACAATAAATTCTACTTTAATATACACAGAAGGGATAAGATGAAAAATAAATGGTACTTTGATACCAGTCTAATTCTTTCCAATTACAAAGTGCTCCCAGTTAGTGTAGAATAATAGATCTTGATTAAAATGGGAATATGCAGAAACACAACAGAAAATGTATTTTCTTACAAGTTAGGAGAGTCTCAAACCAAAATCGAGGAGACGATGGCATAAAGGTAATGTCGCTGGAATAATAATCCAAAGGACCAGATTAATGCTCTGGGGGCATGGGTTAAATCCCAACATGGCAGTTGGTGGAATTTAAATTCTATTAATAAAAATCTGGAATTGAAGCAAACCTTAGTAATGGTGACGATGAAACTATCATCGATTGTTGTAAAAATCCATCTTGATTCAATGAAATCTGCCGTCCTTACATAGTCTGGCCTGTATGTGACTCCAGACCCACAGCAATGTGTTTGACTCTTTACTGTCCTCTGAAATGGCCTGAGCAAGGCCGTTAGGTTCAAGGACAATCAGGAAACAGGAATCCTGGCCTTTCCAGCAATGCTCAAACGAAAGAGTAAGACAGGGTCTCGATTTCACATCTCATCCAAAAGATGGCACCTCTGGTACTGCAGTGTTCTCTAGTACTGTACTGGAATGCCAGCATAAATTCTGTGCTCGTCTATGGAGTGGGACTTGAACACAGAAACTTCTGACTCAGAGGCAAAATTGCTGTCACTGCTTACACACATGAGGCGAGCACATGATCAAGCTCACCGTCAAAATGTTATTGACACTCATTGCCATAAGTCAAGCATGAAAAATAGCAACAGGGTGACATTGACAAGCATCTTGTACTTGTAGTCCTGCAACCAAGCAAGGAGTATTTCTGCTGTACCACACCTGTAGAGTGGGCCGTGTGCTCCCCATACCACAATCTAGTAAAAGTTGTGGGTCAGGTGAACTCGATGATACACTTTGGGGTGTTCTAAACCATGGCCCATAACAAATTGGGGACTCGAGGGGGATAAAGGACTATCTAGTGGATTGGCTTAGTGAACTTAAAGACAGTGAGGGGTGAGCATATTGTGGTTGCTTATCAGGTGTGGTATTCTAGATTAAGTGGGGAGTGTGTGATGGACAATGGCCCTTTCAGAGGCTCTGAAGGTTTTGGGAGTGGAGACGGCCACACGCAGTACCTTACGGACAGAGACTAAAAGCAGACTGTTAGATTTGGCAAAAACATTGCAGTTAACATTACCTAACAAAATGCGAAAAGATGAGGTCATTATGGCGGTGGCGAAGCATTTAAAGTTGCCTGAGATACAGTTTGACTCATTGGAAATAGCAAAAATTCAGTTGCAAATTAAACAAATGGAACATGAGGAAGAATTAAAGCAGCATTAATATGAAAGAGAGAGAGAGGAAAGAGAAAGAGAAAGAGAGAGAGGAAAAAGAGAAAGAAGAGAGAGGAAAAAGAGAGAGAAGAAAAGCAAACAGAAAGAACAGCCCTGGCAGAACAAAAAGAAAGAGAAAGGGAGATACAGATCAGGGAAAAAGATAAAGAGAGAGAGTTTGAATTTCAGAAAATGGCCATGAAACATGACAGTCAGTTAAAATTGGCAGACGTAAAGGGAAATGTACAGTTGGTGGATAGTGATGAGGATAATGAGAAAGAGCGTCATAGTCGAAGGCTTGGTGGGAATCTATATAAATATGTCTAAGTATTGCCAAGGTTTGACGAGGAGGAGGTAGAAGCCTTTTTCATTTCATTTGAGAAGGTAGCTAAACAAATGAAATGGCCGCAGGACATGTGGGTATTACTGATTCAAATAAAGCTGGTAGGTAGAGCTCGTGAAGTGTTTGCATCACTACCGGAGGGGGTATCCGGGACGTATGAGGAGGTGAAAAAATCGATCTTGGGTGCACATGAACTCGTGCCTGAAGCCTACAGACAAAGGTTTAGAAAATTAAGGAAAGAATTTGGTCTAACATACATGGAGTTTGAAAGGATCAAACACAGTAATTTTGATAGGTGGACAAGGGCTTTGAAAATAGACCAAACGTATGAAGATGTCAGAGAAATTAAAGTTTTGGAGGAGTTTAAAAACTCAATTCCTGATGTAGTGAGAACTCATGTGGAAGAGCAGAGGGTTAAAACTGCGAGATTAGCAGCAGAAATGACAGATAACTATGAATTAGTTCATAAATCAAAGCTTGTTTTCCGAAATCAGTTTCAGCCTGTGAGGGACATAAACTGGGGACATGAGAAATACTCAAGTGGTAAAGGTAAAGGTGATCTGATGGGAGATAATAAGGAGAGTGTACCTCAAGATTAAAAAAGAAATCCAGGAAGGTGGAAAAGAAATTTCAAATGTTTTCACTGTAATAAACTAGGCCATGTAAAGTCACAGTGTTGGTGGTTGAAGAAAACCACTGGGAAGGCTGATGTGGTAAAACAGGATAAGACAGTAGGGTTTGTTAAGATGGTAAAGGAATGCCCAAGTGAAGCGAAGGAGGTGCAAAAGATTGTACAGCCTGATCAAGAGGTGATTGATAAGAAGATGACAGATCTCTTTAATTTACTTGTGTGGGTAAAGTTGACTCATGTGTATTAGGAGGAGCAGGTAAAGAAGTCACAATTTTAAGCGATATGGGAGCTAGTCAATCTTTAATGGTAAGAGGTGAGGAGTTATATAGTTTGGGAAGAATGTTGCCAGAAAAGGTGATAATATGTGGAATTCAGGGTGAGAGGAGTAGTGTTCAATTATATAAGGTAAGGTTGGAAAGTCCAGTGAAGAGTGGTGAAGTGGTAGTAGGAGTAATAGAGAAACTATCTTGTCCAGGAATACAGTTTATCTTGGGTAATGATATAGCTGGATCGCAGGTGGGAGTGATGCCTACTGTGGTCGATAAGCCAGTGGAATATCAGACAACTGAAGTATTTCCGGATTGTGCAGTAACAAGGTCGCTAAGTCACAGATTAAGACAAGAGGATAAGTCAAAGAGTGAAGATGAAGTTGAAGTGCAATTATCAGAAACGATTTTTGATCAGATGGTTGGAAAAGAACAGGTGGAGTATGAGGTGGATATTTTTAGTTCAGGAAAATTGGCGGAGTTACAACAAAAAGATATAGAAATAAAACGGATGTATCAGAAAGCATACACGGAAGATGAATCTGAGTGTATACCAGAGTGTTATTACCGAAAAGTAATGTCTTGATGAGAAAATGGAGACCTTTACATATGCAGACGGATGGAAAGTGGGCAGATGTTCATCTAATAGTATTGCCGGTAGGGTATAGAAAGGATTTGGTTCGTCACTTTGAGTTAGAACCATTAAAACCTCCTCCTTTTTCTCTCCTTCCCTTTCAAAGTACCTTTTAAGCATATTCACATGACACACTCGGTGAGTCTTCCTTCTATCTGGTGTTTTTACCACATAATTCACCTCACTTAATTTCCTTTCAATCTGATAAGGTCCACAAAACCTGGCTGGAGCACACCCATACAGCTGAAGCCAGAGAGCACCCTGGGGGGACACCTATACAACTTGTGTTCATAGTTGGCTGTTAGCAGCATGTGCAGCTGCATAGCTGCCTTGCCGGCGGTGGCAATGGTGTTTTCTGCCCATCCAAACCGACACCTCAGCCCACCCCGTTCTACTCCCCCCAGGCCTGGCAGCTGGCAGAAGTCTCCCGGCCAGAGGCACAACTGTCAGCAAACTATGGCGATGTTGGACCCTTTCCACACCCCCTCTCTCAGCAGCCACGATGCCGGTTTCCCGATTTTTAAAAGCACAAGTGAACAGTGCCGATTGGAAGTCGGCCCATCGGAGGTGGAACATCGCGGAGACCCCAAAGAATACTGGGTTGGGTGCGCTAATGACATGCAAATGGTGTTTACTGTACGTGCGTTTCAGACTGCATTGTCGCTGCTGTCGAGGTGACTCAGAATAACGATTTGACGTCAAATTGGCGGGAGCCACGATTTTCGGGTCAGAACCTATTCCCTGCCCAATCGCGTTTTGCGATTTTGGCTTCAGCAAACGGAGAATCCTGCCCAGAATCTTTATCACAGCATTATATTGTCAATTATGAATAGGCAGATTCTTATCATCATGCTACGCCATTCTCAAAAGTGAATTCTCCCTTATCTCTCACTCACTATTGCCAGTTCACTCACTGAAATGGAAAATTAGTTACAAGGAGGGAATAGGCCCAAATGAACATTGAGTTCATGTTTCTTCATTCATTGTATATTTAGTTATTTAGTAAGCACATGCAGAGTGGTCACATGAAGTTGTTTAATCACGCCGTTAAGTTTAGTCAGCGGACAGCCCTCGGCAATGTAAGTCATTGGTTTGCATTGCCCAACAGCTGCAGCCTGGATGGCCTTGGCAACCCCACTCAGACGAAGCCCACAATGAAAAATGGGTTTTGAAAAGAATGTCCCGCGCTTGGGAGCAATCACTCCAAGGCAAAACCGCATTTATAAAGCCCGATGAAGAGCAGGCAGACATGAATCCAGTTAAAGCGCACCAGAACCCCGCATGGGTAAATGAGGGCAGGAACAGCCCACCCCAGCCCAAAGCTCAAGAATGTTACAATTGTGGACAGCTAGGACACTTTGCACGAGAGTGCAACGCACACCAAAAGCAGCAGAGAAACCAACAGGCACCCTAAACAGGAATAGGGCAAAGCCGATCCATAGTGTTAGCACCTGTTCAGAAAATGCAGACATGAACGGCACCGACTGACGGTGTTCGGGCTCCCCAACTTGGGTCTGTGACACCCTTTGGGACAAGTCCAGTAGACCGGTAGTTGCAGGCAAAGTCCGGGGACACCCCGTAGAATTTCTTTGGGACACAGGAAGGCCCCGCACCACACTCAATTCCTCCATGATGTTTCAACGAGACACATGGCCCACAACAAACACCATCACACTCAGCAGTTTTACAGGTCATTTACAACAGGGACACATCACAGCCCCTGTAGCGATACAAATAGGTAACATTACAACTAAGCACCCCGTAGTTTTGGTTGATCTGCCCCAGACAGCAGAACATATCCTAGGGATCGATTTTATGAGTTCCCACAACCTTTCTTTTGACCCAGTTAACAAGTGTGTTTGGAAAATGGCAAAGGCAGCACGAGCCTCCCCCCCACACTCACAGTAGGAGAGTGTGTAAACAGGGTTAGCTCAGTAGGAGACTTCTGGTTCGTCCCTCGAGCCATTAATGCAGACAAACAGGTTAGGGCAGTCCTGCAGGAACACAAAGCGGCATTTGCACAGCACAAGCACGACTGTGGCAAATTGGCTGGCTTTGTGAACATTACAGGTCCCGACCCTAAACCACAGAAGCAGTACGGATTTCCCCAAGAAGCAGAGGGAGAAATCTCCAAAGTAATAGTGAGTTTGTTGGATCAAGGCGTACTCAGATCAGTAGCCTCCACAAACAATGCACCAATTTGGCCCGTCAGGAAATCGGATGGATCATGGCGACTGACCATTGATTACCGGGAACAGAACAAAGTAACCCCAGCAGCAGCCCCCACCGTAGCCGCGAGTCGCGAGACCATGCGGAAACAGGGACTCCAGTCAAAATGTTTTTCGGTTTTGGACATTAGCAACGGCTTTTGGTCCATTCCATTGGCTAAAGCGTGCCAGTACAAATTCGCCTTCACATTCCAGGGACAACAGTATACGTGGATGTGCCTTCCACAACTCCCCCTCCATTTTCCACCGCCAGCTGGCAAATGGATTAGCAAGGTTTTCCCGCCCCGATTGGCTGGTGCAGTACGTAGACGACTTGTTACTACAGACAGACACAAAGGGAGAGCACATTTCGATTCCCGCTGAACTCCTAGGACTCCTAAAAGAAATTGGTTGTAAAGTCAACCCCAAGAAGGCCCAGATTTTGAAAGAGAAAGTGATTTACTTGGGAACAGTGATCACACATGGTAAACGCGAGATCGAGCAAAAGAGAATTGACTCGATCGTCAAATTGCCCCTTCCCCACAATGTCTCAGCCCTTCGGTCATTTTTAGGACTGGTTGGCTACTGCCGAAACCATATTGACGGTTTCGCCACTAAAGCAGCGCCCTTTTCCGAACTTCTCAAGAAGCTGGCATCTTGGGAATGGCTTCCACAGCATACGGATGCCGTGGATACTTTAAAAAGAGCACTCAGCACAGTCCCCGCACTACAGGTCCCAGATCCACTTTCCCCGTACGCTATCGAAGTAGCAAGCACCGACCGAACCCTTTCGGCCATGCTCCTCCAGGAACGCCATGACCAATTAGCATACGCCTCACGCGTGTTGGACCCGGTAGAGCAAGGATTTTCTGCCTGTGAAAGGCACCTGCTCGCAATTTTTTGGGCAGTACAGTACTTCGTCTACATTACAGGACTCAACCCCATCACCATCCTCACAGAACACACCCCAGCACAGCTATTGTTAGACGGTCGACTTAAGGATGGCACAGTCAGCCAAATCCACGCAGCCCGTTGGACCCTTCTTTTACAGGGACGGGACATTACAGTAAAAGGAACCAAGACCCACACATTCCTTGCCGATAATTTGCAGTATGCAGGCAGTATGCAGTATGAGTGCGAGATCATTACCACAAAACAGAACACAGGCCCATTTATACCCAAAACACCTCCCAGGAAAGCAGGTAGTACACCCCAGAGACCCCAGCCCACAGACACGTGCGCACCCCTGAAGATTTATGTGGATGGCTCCTCCAAAGTGTTAAATGGAAAGAGAATCACCAGTTGCGGTATTTAAGTAGAGGACGCGCAGGGACGCACCCTAGATGAGATTTCATTAAAGTTGCCAGGTCACTTAGGCTCGCAGGCAGCAGAGCTGCAGCGATCGCTTATATTGTTGACCACCCCGACTCTTTCCCGACCCCAGAAGACATCTAGGACAGCTTGTATGTATGCAATAGTTTGATGGAATTCCTACCCCTGTGGGAAACGAGAGGATTTGTTTCCATGGACAGTAAACCCCAACCCTAAGCCCCATTACTCCGCCATATCTTAGAGACAGCGAAGGATAGAAAATATGGAATAATTAAGGTTCGCAGTCATCACCGTTCTTCCCCCCCAGTAACGTTAAAGCAGACGCCCTAGCGAAGGCAGGCTCCTGGCACGGTTATTTTTGGAACCCCCCCCCGAAAGCACCCCAGTACACGCAGTTCAGGTCTCACAGACCAATATTCAGGATCTAGCGAAGGCACAGAAAGAGGACGAGAAACTCAAGGAAGTTTTAAACGGTACCTTCCCAGCCCCAGAATGCAATAACCACACATGACAGTGTGATTTTAAAGGATGGCATTTATATAGTTCCCAGCCAGGATGGAACCAGATCATTTGTCAGTTCCATGACAATCATGGACACCAAGGTATTGAACCCAACCTAGCCCACCTCAGACCGCTCTGCTGGTGGCCTGATTTAAAAGCCGATGTTACCCACTACATAGAGAATTGCTTGATCCGTGCCCAGAACAATCCGGACAGATATGCGAAAAAGGCTCAACTTAGTCACACCCGCCCCGTTAATGGACCCTGGACAAATCTACAGATAGACTATATAGGACCCCTACACCCTTGCAGAAATGGTTATAAGTGTGTGTTGGTGGTCATCGACACCTTCACAAAATGGGTGGAAGCATTTCCATCGAGAACTAATACGGCCAAGACAACAGCTAAAATACTAACACAGCATACCCTTACAAGATGGGGCCTCCCCTACAGTATAGAATCCGATCAAGGCTCCCATTTCACAGGACGTGTAATGAAAAATGTCCTCACGATTTTTGGCATTCGACAAAAGTTTCACATAGCATACCACCCCCAGTCAAGTGGTATGTAGAGAGGATGAACAGGACATTAAAAGACACCCTCAGGAAAATGGTACAGCAGAATAACAGAACCTGGGATTCAGTTCTCCCATTTGCTTTAATGTTTATAAGGAACATGGTAACAACGTCCACAGGATACAACCCCCACACTCTCATGACCGGACGCCCCATGAAAGGGACAGAGTATTTATTAGGACTGGATTTGGCCAGCCCCGCAGACACAGCCCTTACGCATGAAAATGCTGTACAACAATTGACAGAGAACATAAAGGCAGCCCAGCTCGCAGCAGCCTGTGAGACTTGGGAACAGGAAGAAACAGAGCAAGGCTTGTTTTGACAAAACAGTACACACCACTGAGTTTGCAGTAGGGCAGCAAGTGATGCTTTCCCTATACAACCCCAGTTCATTCCTTTCCCCTAAATTCTCCGGACCGTACTCCATTTCGGACAAAGTCAGCCCCTCGGTATACAAGATTACATATCCCATTGGCAAGTCTGCGTGGTTTCACATAAACCACCCAAAGGCTTATGGCTCGCAGAACAGCCACACCCACCATATCCTGCTTGCAGCAGCAGATGAGCACGCCCCACCCACATATGACGTTTTCCTACCCTCTCCCAACCAGTCCAGCCCGTCCTCACATACGACTTCAACTCCACCCCCAGAGGCACGACTCCACCTCTCCCTTCCTTCAACCAGCAGCGACAGCGGAAGTGATAGCGATCACGATGACGATAGCCACAGCACACCACATTACGATTATCCCCCTGTACCAGGCCCCACTCCCAGCGAATCCAAACATGATTCGAGATTACACATATTAAAGCCCCTGACCCAGACCCACCGCCCGACGATTACGAATTGAAACCTAGTAGCTCCAACCTCGACACACGATTCTGGCACCGAGACAATTCGTTCAGGCTCGTCTGGAATGATGAGATGGACCCCAAGCAGCTTTAGCACGATTACTACAGTCAAGAGTTTGGCAGCTGGGAGAAGATGATGACATAGAGTCTGACTCCCACCAAACAAATCCCTTTGCGACCCTGTTCGCTATTGAGCAATGAGGTGTCCAGATGATGGAAAAAAGGAACCAATGGAGAGATACGGTGTCCTTTCTGATGGAACCTGCACCATGTTTGTTGTATGTTGTTCGTCAGTGTTAATGTTAAGTGTTGTTTGTAAACTTGAAACATTTCACGGCCCCACGTCACCACTCCTTTAACGTCCCCAGGCAGTTAATGGAACAAGTTTGTCCCCAGACAACAGGTCAGAGGAACTAGTTTGTCAACAGAAACCAGTTTAGAGGTACAAGTTTGTCAGCAGACAAAAAGGCACCCCCACGACGACCACATTCTTACCCATTCTTGCCGGTTGCTCAGGCAGTGGAGAAACGGCAGTGGTCCCCGCCCTGCCTGAGGACCCCCCTCTGGTCAGCTACGCTCGGGTAGAGCCCATACGGCATTGATCACAGTCCTACCCGGGGATTCCACCCATTTCTTACCCGCCGCGGCCCATACGCACCCCATTTTGGCACTTTCAGTTCGAAATTCTTTTGTTTGGTATTGGCACCCCTTAGGTTGCTTCCGTATGCTATTTACATCCTCAAACACTAGGATGGTAGATCGCACAGGTTGCGAGACAGCTCGCACTATGTCAGTATTTTTCTCGGATGTCTTGTCCCAAATATCTGGTTTAAAAAAAAAATGAGTGAGTCACAGATAGTGACCAATTATAAAGGGAAATTGGCAACAAAGGACAGACAGACAGGCATACGGGATCTTAAGCAAGATAATAACAGATATTATGCTTGTGTTCACAGAACTCCGGAACCTCAGGAACCCCAGAGGAAGACAAAGAAGAAGACAGAAAGACGGAAAGATGACCTCCATCATGTTCACCTGGATCTTAGCGGGATCCCTTCAGTTGCGTGCGGACGCTACCCCCCTGACCCCTACCACACAAGCCGTGAATGATTCCCACCCCCGAAATACACAGAACCCCGAGATAGCTAGCCCCGTGACAGCTAACAATACCCCGACCTGGTGTGATAAGTTCATCACCTGGTACTCACTATCGTACGTAGTAGAAGCCCTCTTAGTACTGGCGATACTGCAGTGTCGTGCAGACACTTAAGAGTCAGGAAATGGTGAAAGAGAGCCTACCGCTCTCGCAGCCCGGTATACAGGATTAGGTCCCCCATTTTCGGATTCCACCAAACCCCCGAAACCCTTGACATGAATTAAAGTGCATCCGTTTCTCTTTATGTATTCTGTTAAATAAAGAAATGTAAACCTCTGTGCCTGACTGCCAGGCCAGAGAAATTTGTGTGCTGCTATTTTGTACAGTTTAAGATGTTATAGATTATTTTTGATTGTTTGAGTGAGGATAGTTTATTGAGGATAGTGAGAGGTTCCAGTTTTTTTATTTTTCTGTAATGCATGCAGTAATGTCATAGCAGCCTGTAGAGTTTTATAATAATGGATGTATTTAAAATGATTTAGGTAAAATTGTGTTTCATAGGATCGGGCAGAGTAGAGCCTGATTATGGGTGCCCCGTTTGGTCAGAGAACGGAGACGACGCAGTAATGTGATCCTTCCCGCTTCGCGTTGAGGATCACAAGGAAGAAGTGTAGCCATCTGGGATGGCCACGTCCCGATTACAAAATGGACACTTTGCAAAGAATGCAGGGAAAATTGGACAATACCGAAAAAGCAAGCAGGTGCAAGGTCTGTCTGTTAATTAGGGCTGTAGCTCTCAGACAAGACAGATACCGCAGAACCATCTACATACTAATGAGCCATCCCCTGGAACAAAAAGGCAACATTTAGGTAAACAATGCGAAGACAGACACCCCGGCGCCAGAGGAAACTAAAACAAAGCAAACCAACGGCCACCTAGGACACGCCGAGCAATCAGGGAACCCACCCCTCAATTGTAGGAAAATCGATAAGAACGATTGGAAACGGCCCAATTAATTGGGGCCAAGTTCAAGGCCCGCCCAAAAGCGCGCGAAGCCCTTTCGAGTATAAAAAGGACTCCCCAAGAGAGAATCGCTCTCTTGGCCTTGGCTCTCAGCGAGGAGAGACCTGCCAAAGCTGCTCCAGACCATGTAAGTTCCAAGTCAACGCACGCTACGAGGTAGACGCTCCTAGTTGCTATCCTGTAAACAGCTCAACCCAGCAGCCTCAGAACCGAGCAACGGCCATTGTTCCTCTGACTGAGTGGGCACCCAAAGCTAAGTATAGGCTTTAGTAATAGTGATAGTTTAGGTTGTAGAGTTTAATGCATGAGTATATTTGACTGTGTGTAAATAAATGAGCATTGATTTTGAACTCACTAACTGGTGTATCGAGTCTTTGATCAGTATTCGGTTTTGAACCTTGTGGCAGTATCGAAAGATACCTGGCGACTCTTGAGCAAACGTAATTAAACAGAGCCAAATTAAGAGACAACAGCAAGTTAGCAACAGAATGGCCCAATGATGCTGTGGGAGATCAAGTGTCAGGTGGACAAGCACAGTGGCACAGTGGTTAGCACTGCTGCCTCACCGCACCAGGGACCCAGGTTAAATTCCAGCCTTGGGTCACTGTCTGTATGGAATTGGCACTTTCTCCCCGTGTCTGCGTGGGTTTCCTCCGGGTGCTCCGGTTTCCTCTCACAGTCCAAAGATGTGCAGGTAATAATGATAATAATCTTTATTTGTGTCACAAGTAGGCTTACATTAACACTGCAATAAAGTTACTGTGAAAATCCCCTAGTTGCCAAACTACAGTGCCTACACTAAGGGAGAATTCAGAATGTCCAAACTAACAAGCACGTCTTTCGGGACTTGTGGGAGGAAACATGAGCACCTGGAGGAAACCCACACAGACACAGGGAGAACGTGCTGACTCCGCACAGACAGTGCTCCAAGCCAAGAATCAACCCTGGGTCCCTGGCGCTGTGAAGCAACAATGCTAACCACTTTGGTTCGGTGGATTGGCCATGAAAAATTGTCCCTTAGTATCCAGGGATGTGCAGATTAAGTTATGAGAGTACGGGTATTGGATGGAGTGGATCGGTGCAGATACGATGGGCCAAATGGCCTCCTTCTTCATTGTAGGGATTCTATGATGAGAAAGTGGTTTCTCGACTATGATGATGAATCCTCCTGCCATATGTTCTCAGTTGTTACTCCATGGTGTGATGAGTTTAAACATATTGGGTGGTGTGAGGGAATACACATTGCTGATGGATTGAGGAGGTCATTGAATAAGGGTTAAGTTGGAGTAGCTGCAGCTTGCCAGTTGTAATTGCGTTTCTGTTGAGGGGGTGGGTAATGTTACTCAGGACTGGGAGCTGGCGAGGTGAGCTATTGAAGAGTATCTGTGATGATGCACATTGTTGAGTTGAGTTGCACATGCATACATTTGGTGTAGGCAGATTGTTATCTACTGGAGTTGGAAGAAATCACTGATAAATGAGTTTATAAAATCCTCAGAAATGTATTGAATATTACAGAAATAGCTCTCTCTCTCTTCATTAGAAGGAAAGCTCACATACCAGCTTCCTGGACTGGCAAATATAAGGCAGCAAAGGTGGTAAAACTACCAACGATTGTCACTAGCACAAACAGACTGAAACAAGACATTGGTAATCCTGGTACTTGGGGAGTGAGTTGACCTCATGATCCATATGTGAACCAATGTCCTGAAGATTAAAGAGTGCGTCCTCAGAAGTATTGAGCCACAAGCTGACTCAATGAACTTCTGGAGGAAATGGGACCTTGACTATCTCTCCTTTGCCAATGGACAACTGAATAAATGATTGGCCTGAACATCCCAGGAATACGATATATAAATAGACTCTCAAGAAGGAAAAAATACACCTTGGATGTGTTATGGGTCAGAGTTTAGAGAATCCCAAAGCGTATCATGGAGTTCACCTGACCCACAACTTTTAATAGATTGTGGTATGGGGAGCACACGGCCCACTCTACAAGTGTGGTACTTCAGAAATGAAAAAGTTCTTTTTAAAGCAAAACAATGTGTATTCTATGAACTCAAGTTAACCTTTTTAAAACAGTGAATATCTTAGCAACCATTAATTCAAAGATAACCCCCAAAGAATACAACATTAAGTAATCCTAGCTGTCCTTTTAACATCCAAAAGACTGAACAACCTTTAAACAGAAGCACATCAGGGTTTACATTCAATACTGAAAACATTTAAATTTCTGAATTCGCCAAATGATCAAGAGATGATCCTTCATGGCAGAGAGATCAACAGTACAGCTGCTTTGGCTGACTTCAGCTGCAACACACTCCAAAACGAAACCAAAAAGACAGACACACCCAAGCTTTTCTCAAAGTGAAACCAAAAAGCAGAACCAGAGCTCAGCTCCACCCACACTCTGACATCACTGCAGTAACATGAGCAGCTAACCATTTCTTAAAGCGACATTTGGATGTAAGAGAACACCTCGAGGTGGATCAATGCTGACTCCAGCCAAACATCTTGGTTAGCCCTTCAAAAAATCTGCATCAAGGTAGATAAATCCCCGGGACCTGATGAAACGGATCCCAGGACGTTGTGGGAGGCGAGGAAGGAAATTGCAGGTCCCTGAGCAGAGTTATTTGAATCGTCGACAGTCACAGGTGAGGTCCCTGAAGATTGGAGGGGAGCAAATGTTGTGCCTTTGTTTAACAAGGGACACAGGAACAAACCTGGGAACTACAGACTCGTGAGCCTAACATCTGTGGTAGGTAAGTTGTCAGAAGATATTCTGAGAGAAAGGATCTACAGGCATTTAGAGAGGCAAGGACTGATTAGGGACAGTCAGCATGGCTTTGTAAGGGGAAAATCATGTCTCACGAATTTGATTGAGTTTTTTGAAGGGCCAACCAAGAAGGTAGTTGAGGGCACTGCAGTTGACGTTGTCTACATGGACTTGAGCAAGGCCTTTGACAAGGTACCGCATGGTAGGATGCTGCATAAGATTAAATCTCACGGGATCCGACTCGGAGGTGTGGGGGTCCGTATCTGCAGCAAAAGCTGTGACATCTACTCCAGGTCCCTGCTAGCCCCCTGCAGGGCTAGGAATTCATGTCCCTTTGATCCAAGTTTTTCGGGCGTAAAACTCTACTGTTTTGACACCGGGGTGGGGACATAGTCCCAATAATGGAGAATCCAGCCCAGCATCTTTTCCCAAAGGTCAGGGAGTCTGAAACTAGAGGGCTTGGTTTAAGGTGAGAGGGAAGAGATACAAAAGGGTCCAGAGGGACATTTTTTCACACAGTGGGTGGTGAGTGTCTGGAACGAACTGCCAGAGGCAGGTACAATTTTGTCTTTTAAATCGCATTTGAACAGTTATGTGGGTAAAATGGGTATAGAGGGATAGAGGGCCAAATGCAGGCAATTGGGACTAGCTTTGTGGTTAAAAACTGGGTGGCATGGACAAGTTGGGCCATAGGGCCTGTTTCCATGCTGTAAACTTCTATGACTCTCTGCCTAGAAGGCAAGGGAGGCACTCATCTTGCCCGCTTCAGGTAGGACGTCGCCTGGTCCAACGTTAGCCATCGGTACCTTCCCCACCCACACTCTCGCCGTTTCCCACCCTCCCAGGTCTGTGTTACATCAATCCAAGGTGCTGGGACTGTGCTGGCATTGTCAGCTGGTCACCGTCAAGGGCGGTGATGATAACCTGCAGAGAGCTGAGGGCCAATCTGTGCCATTGTCTGACCCCTGCCTGTCTGCTGAGTGCTCGCTCACACCTATCACCTGCATGCGGTGTGCCCAGGATGGAGCCCGTGACCACTATTCCCACTCCATGTAACGGGTCCGGGTTGGCACCCAGTGTCCTCTCCTCCCTCGGTGCCCATAGGGCCCAGGGGTTCACCTCAGGACGGAGGGGCAGCTGGTTCGATCCCCGGCATGCCTGGAGAGATGGGCCAAGGGTTTGGAGGTTTGGAGGTCGACCTGCATTGCTGGGGTAAGTGATAGAGGTGTCATACTAGTTGTGGTGAAGGGTTTTTAATGTTTCACAGGTCTCACAGCAATGCCCCACTCCCCCGATAGTGCCGTTTCACTTTCCCCTCCACCCCACTTTCCCCTCCACGCAGCCACCCCCCTCACTCCCTACCTATCCCCCCTAATCAGTGCCCTCAGTGATCCTCGATGTGCTTAGCCTTCCTTGCTCAACTGCTGCGTCTAGGTGCATCCCCATGATACACATCAGAAGTGGAGGCAGCCAGCTACTGATCATGTCCCGTGGCCTTCGATGCCCTAGCGAGCGTCCTTTGGGTCTCTGGGGTCGGAGAGCCCAGGCGCACTTGTCGGTGGCACATGCACAGCCCTGCTGCCCTGTCCCGTGTACTGACTGCGAGACGCGGTCTCATCAGAGTGGTGGAACCTAGGGGAGCCTGTGGCCACTATTCCCACTCCATGTAACGGGTCCGGGTTGCACCCAGTGCCCTCCCTTCCCTCGGTGCCCATAGGGCCCAGGGGTTCACCTCAGGAAGGAGGGGCAACTGGTTCGAGCCCCGGTTGCCCTTGTGTCATCTGGTTCTGCCAACTCTCGCAGCTCTCCATCATGTCGACGCGCTTGGTGATGCTCCTCAGTGACTGGGACATGCTCTGCAGCGCCTCGGCAATGCCCACCTGAGACTGGGACAAGCTCCGCAGCGCCTCGGCCATTCCCATCTGAGACCGGGGCATGTCCCTTAGCACCTCACCAAGGTCAGCCCGGTACTGGGCTACCTCCCCCAGTGAGTCTGTCATTCTGCCATGGCTGCCATCGACTGCACCACGCCTTGGACCCTCCACTAATGCTGCTGACATCATGCACCAGGCTCTCCACTGCAGTTGCCACCCTTGCAGTGTTGGCCTCAGTGCCATGCATTGCCAGTGACATCTCTGGCACCTGTAGTCTCTGCGTCTCCTACAATTCGCTATGAACTTGTTTGGGTGTCGCTGACATCTACCTGTGAATATCCCAGCTGCTTCCTAATGTCTCCATCAGCTCCACCTGATAGCCTCCACCTGATGTGCATCAGCAACTGTGTGATGCTCACCAGATTGTGCCCCAGAAGCCTGATCACTAATATTGACCACCAAGGTGCGTATCTCTGAGCTGGTGAAGGGTGGGGGTGACAACTGATGCGTCGATTGTGGCATCATTGGAATTCTCCTCTGAGATGGTCTCTAGGGAGGCACTCTCCGCATTGGTGACCCTCTGTCCTCGGCCATCCCCATCACCTCCAACGCCCATTACTCGAAGGTCATGAGGATTCTTAAGTCCGGCACTCCTCCGCCAGTCTGGGCCCTCTCCCAGCGATTGTGGGAGAGTTTCTCCGGCGGAAATCAAGAGAGGGCATCTTTAGCCACACGTGTGGTTCACAGTGGTGGGGGTGGTGGTGAAGGAAGGGGGGGGGGTGAAGGGAGAGGGGGGTGAAATGGGGGGGGTGAAGACAGAGTTGGAGGGCACATGGAGAGGATGCTCACATGGGGGGGGGCGGAAAGACCATAGAACATAGGACATAGAATTCAGAAGGAAGTCATTCGGCCCATCGAGTCTGCACCGCCCTCGCTTCCATTCTAACCCATAACCCAATAACCCCCTTTTTGGTCACTAAGGGCAATTTATCATGGCCAATCCACCTAACTTCGGCGGGATGGTGAGACTTCAACTCACCCTTGCTGCCCGGTGTTGGTCGCTGACTTTCTTGCGGCATTGGGGGCCAATCCTCCTGGTCACACTGTCTGAGCTGATGGCTGCTACCACTTCATGCCAGGTGGCACTGGCTGCCTCGTGGCTCACCCTCCAGGACCCTGAAGAAAACAGTACATCCCTCTTGGCCTCTACCACATTTAGGAGCCTCCCCAGGTCCGCATCTCCAAACCATGGTGCTGAGCGTCTCGGTGCCATGGCTGCGAGCTGAGTGGGGTTGGCTGTGCAAGTGCTGTTGAAGAGCTGCTTGACCTCGTTAGCGGGGGCTGATAACGAGCTCCCAGCGATTGGCTGGCGAGCCTTCATTTGCGGCGTGAAGCCCGTGGGGCCTCATTAAGTGAACCAATTAACATTGTATTATGTTGCCGCCCTCGCCAGGTCGAGCGCCGGGAAGCTTGTGGCAGCTCCCACTCACTACCACACTGAGAAATCTTTCCGGGGAATATGCCCAATGACACAAGCTTCAGTTAACAAAGATTTTTCTGGTGCATATTTTTTCAGTGTTACCATGATGTAACTCAAATAACCATTACTCCCAATGTAGTGTAGTAAACATACAATACATCAAGTCAAACTGCTCCAGTTTTGAATGCAATGTACTGAAAAATACATTGGGCGGTATTCTCTGTTCAGCGACACGGAATCACAAAACACGATTGGAGAATAGCGCATGAGACGAAAAGCGTGGCAGGCCCCCTGCACCCGACGGAATGGCATGCTCCGGTGCCTCGACATCGGCGTCAATGCATTCTATTCTGTAAGTACAGTAAATGGCATTGGCATATAATTAACGGGTCTGTCCTGGTATGCTCTGGGGCCTCCGCGATGCTTCGCCTCCTCCAGGAGGAATTACAGATAGTGGGTTTCACTTGTGGTTTTAAAATTGGGAAACAAGCGGTGTGGCTGCTAAGGAAGAGAGAGGAGGGAAGACATGTTTCCAGGGCTGCAACTGTGGGCTGCCACTGGCAGGGCTGTGGGGAGCTAGCGGAGGGTGATATGGGTGGTGACCAGGGGACTGGCCATGGTGTTGGGGTGACTATCCCCTCCCCCCCAGGGCCGTTGTGTCCAGGTATGGACCACCACTGCTGCAGCCTGCAAGGTAGCCATCTTGCTGTGCACCCCACTGACTGCCCAATGTGGCCTGTGGTTGCGTAGAGTAACACGGCGGTATGGATGCCCGCACCGCATTAGCCCTACACTCCACACCTCCTCCTCCTTACTAACCCCCCCCCCCCCCTCTCTCTGCCACCTCCCCCCCACAACCGGGCAGCAGCCGCTGGCGGGGCATCATGTGACCCACTCAATAGGGGCACCTACAGCTCGGTGCCGGACAGGAGTCATGAAGCATGCTGCCACCACTGGTACCCCTGCCGGCAGGGATAGGTACCTGCCAGCAAGAATGGGTGCTGGGGCCAGAGATCTCACGGTGCCAGGGACCAATGGGGCTAGGTGTGTGGTGAGGAGGGCAGAGTGGCAGGGAATATGGCCGGGCGGTGGGTGTGGAGGAGGAGTGGGGGGGAGTGGACACGTGTGGGCGGGGGCTGTATTGCAGGCCAGGGCCACCGTGTAGCCCATTGGGCCTGGTAGGGTATGAGGGTATGCACCATGCTAACATGTCTGCCTGTCTTCCCCTGCAGACAATAGACTTCGGAATTCAACCAGGAATGGTGGCCTTTGGGCAGCACCGTGACGCAGTACAGGGTAGGTGGAATGGCCACGCTAAATTGCTCCTTAATTGGAAAAAAATAATTGGGTAGTCTAAATTTAGAAAAAAAAGAAATGGTGGCCTTCATCCTGGCTACTACAGCCCTGGGATGCACTGAGGCTGTACAAGCAGAGGTTGCTTGGGGAGGGCCTTGCAGCAGCAGAACATGCCCCAGAGGAACAGGAGGCAGCCGTTAAGGTAGGAGAGCCGGCAACCCAACAGGCCGAGGAGGAGGTGGGACAGAGGTGCCTGTCATTAAAGTACCTACCAGACTGGGCATATTATTGAGCATGGGGCACTGCGGCATATCTGCCGGATCATGGTGCACCTGGGTATGAGGGAGGGCACCCGCTCCCAGTGGTCATCAAGGTGACGGTTGTCCTGAACTTTCACGCAATGGGTTCTTCCAGGCATCAAGCAGGGACCTATTTGGGATCACACAGGCCTCTGTGCACAGGTGCATCCTCACCTGGAGTTAGCTCCTGGGCGACAGGTCATATCCGCCGTGATCGTGGCTGATGAAGCCTATCTGGACGCCACACACCGACGTGGAGACCCGCTACGACACTCATGCTGTGACCAGGAATGATGAAGCGGTGCATTGTCATCCTGAAGATGCGGTTTAGGGGCCCTCCAGTAAAGCACTAGGTGAGGTTCCCACATTGTGGTGAACTGCTGCGTACTCCACAACATCGCACAGCAGAGGAACGAGGTGCTGGAGGGGGATGAACGCCAGGCCTCATTCGACGTGGAAGATGGCCTGGATGGGCAAGGCATGGGGCTTGGGCAGGCACAGGGGGCGGCACATATGTGCCAGATCTGACGCTTACGGGACGCTCTAATCACCTCCAGGTTCACCGACTAGGTGGTCTGGCCAATGACCACCTCCACGGTCCAACCATCTCGCCCCCCCACCCCAGCGAGCTCTCTGCAGCCAGCGCAGCCCAGTCATTACACCCTTCTGAAAGAGAACTGATGCAGATTGGAACTTTTGTGGACAGGTATTTATTTTGCATATAACATGTGGACATCACATTCAAAGTTTTGTGCTCTCGCCCCACACTATTCTCTGTGCTGCACCTGTGCCAACATAACTGGTATCTACCTTTCTGGCATTATGGGCCATAACCCTACATCTAGGTGGATCCCCAGGCTTTACTTCAGGGGTGGAGGCGGCCTGCTGCGATTCCCACCCTTTGACGACCATATTCTGGAGTAACTGGTCATGGATGGGCCTGGCAGTTGCTTGGATATACTAAGTGGCATGATGCCACCCTGTTCTGCCCGCTGTCTATCGTCTGCTCCAAGGCCAGGAAGGGGTGGCGGGAGTCCAAGGCGCTGTAGTGTTCCGGCACATCCCCTGTGGGAATCACCGGCACAGGTCCCATCACCTACTCCGTGGGACAGGGGTAAGGCTGGAGCGAACTCCTGGGCCTTCCCGCCACCTGGCGCTGCCTATCCTGGAGGCCCAATCCCGCCTCGACCAGGGTCTCCATGTTCGTGGCCATAGAGCACAAGTACTGGACCACCTCCCTCTGGGACCGTGCCACATCACTCAGTGACTGGGCCACCTCCCTCCGGGACTGTTGAAGGTCAGCCAGCACACAGGCAATGCCGACGGATATGGGCGGCACTGCCTCCTGCCCCTACATGCGGTTGGCCTCCTCCAACTGCACAGGCAGGTTCTGGATGGTTGCTGACAGCCCCTCATGTAGTCCCTGGCTCTGTGTCTACACATCCATTATCGATGGGACTGCCCATTCCAGAAGCTGGGGCCCGTTTGGAAGGCAGCTAGTCCCTGGGTCCAGGCCGCCCTCCGACCATCTGGCCATCAGGGTTTCCTACCTCCACTTGATGTGCCGCAGCACATGTGTGGTGTGCACCAGATAGTGCCCCAGGAGTCTCTTCACTAAAGTGTCCAACCGAGGTGAGTGTCTCTGGGATGGTTGAGGGTGTTGTTGAAAGCTGTGACAGGAAGTCGATGTTGTCCTGGATTGCTGCTCCGGGGTGTCTCGGGCTGTGGTTTGGGGGCTCGCGTCACTGTCTGTTGCCCCCTCGTCAGGGGTGGTGTGGGGGTGGGGGAGGGCGGTTTGGGGACGCATCACGTAGGCTATGGGAAAACACAGTGCAGCGGGGTCTTACTTGGTTGCCTGATACCGACCTCTCTCTGGGCCCACCAACCAGGTCCAGTGCCAGCTGTTCTGCGGTAGTGGGGGACCTCCGGTCTTCTCTCTCCCTCTGGATATGCGCCACCTACGCCTGGGTGGAGGAGACAGCAAGTGCACAGTTTTAGACTATCGGACGCGGGCAGCACAGGGTGTGAGCAGCTGTTGCCTTCCTGGCCAGCGCATCCAGCCATGGCAGCCGATATAGGTTCTGGCATGTGGTGCAGGGTGGGGAGCATGCACACTGCCGGCAGGTGGGGTTCGGTCACCCTCTGGTTAGGGGGGGGGGGATATGGGTGATTGGGATGGGGTTTCGTGCCAGGGACACAGTGCTGCCTAATCACCCTGGCCACCCTGAGGTGATCGTGCAGCTTCTTTCTGCACTCCTGTCCGGTCCTAGCGGTGGGGTTCACAACATCTGCCACCTGCCGCCAGGCCCAGTGTATTTCCCATTGGAATTTCCATCTGCCGCCGGTGCTAGCCCATTAACGGATCATGAATTGCTCCGGGACTGGTGCCAATTTAGTTATCGTGGAAGTGCACCGATTCAGTCCTGGCGTCAACACGTACGGCGCGATCCAACAGCCACGCTGCACCCAAAAAGCAGTCGCTGCGGCGCAGCATGGCCATTGAAAGCCGGAGAGACCCCGCCCAAGAGATCTACCTGGCTCGCAACGCCTCGCTAGATTTGACGCAATCTCACAAAATGTTGCAATGTGAATCCCACCCACAATGGGCAAGATCACTTTTTAGCAAATCTGCACATTAGAGTGAGGCAGTAAGTCTCACACTAATGGTAGCTGAGGTTTTGGGATTCAACCCCTTCGCCTCAGAGAACTTGGGCGCGTGCCATTCTGTACTGGTTCCCCTCAATTGGGTGCAGACGGAACGGTATTCGTGGGGGTCTCCCAGGAGACCGCCAGCTGCAAGCCCTTTGGGAAGGGTGGTGCCCTGGCACTGCTGGTGCCACACGGTACCTTGGCAGTGCCACCTGGGTACCAGACAGGCACTGCCAAGGTGCCCTGGTGGCATTGCCAGCTGGGACAGACACTGCCAGATTTTTTTTGCACGTGTGATTGGGCCAGGGTTGCCTGACATGGGGGGGGCGGGGTAGGCGAGCGGAGCTTTCCACTGTGTAACACGGGGCTATGTGGGCCTCGGCTGCGTGTTCCCTGTTCAGGCCCCTTCCCTTATTCAACGCGAGTCGTGTTAAATAGCCATGTGTTTCTCTGTGAGTGCTGGAAAACAACGCATCTAAATGCGCTTGCTAGGTGACTTTGTTCCCTTTAGGTAGAACTAACCCGTAGTTTCTGAAATGGAGAATCCCGCCCAATGAATCCTGCAATCAAAGAATTCTACCCCAATGAAAAAGCTAAGCATCCCAACTGCATCTCAGTAATTGATGTGGCAGTATCTCAACATGCCTGGTGCAGGAGCAATGAAGAGATTTTCTGATTGCAATCTATGCTGTCCAGTGAATTTAATCAAAGTCCTGCAGCTAATCCGGTACGTCTGCTGAGAGCACTGCATGAAATGAATGAACTACTAAACGTTTTTGTTGTGTCTAGTTTTTAGTGTCCCTTACACAACAGACTGCAGTTAAGATCTTTCATGTGGTGAACTGACATTTGAGGGCAAGTACATCAGCTCCAAATTACTGAACTGTGGAAACACAATGAGCAACTGCAGTTTGAAGGTTGTAGTTTGTCAAGTAGAAAAAAAGTGTTCAATATTCACCGGTATCTGTGGAATAGCTGGATACACAGAGCAGTTAAAAAAATATTCATTCACTGGGTGTGGGCATTGCTGGCAAGGTCAGCATTTATTGCCGAGCTCCAATTGCCCATGTGAAGGGGGTTGCTGAGCCATTTCTTAGACTGATGAAGTCCATGTAATCTGCAGTGCTGTTGGGTGTAGTGAGTTCCAGGATTTTGACCCAGCAATGATGAAGGAATAGCGGTATACTTCCAAGTCACGTTTTGGAGGGGAATTTAGATATGCTGTCTATCCTTGTTGGTAGAAATTGTGGGTTTGGGGGCCGCTATCAAAGTAGCCTTGGCGAATTTCTACAGAGTTGTTACCGTGCAGAAGGAGGCCAATTGGCCTATCGTGTCTGCACCTGCTCTCCAAGTGAGCATTATGACTTAGTGCCATTCTGCTGTTTTTTTCCCCACACCCTTGCACATTGTCTCTATTTAAATAATCATCTTATGCCCACTTGAATGCCTCAATTGAACCTGCCTCCACTACACTTTCAGGCAGTGCACCTTGTTGATGGTAAACAATGCAGACACTGTACTGGCGGAGTGAATGGGTGCCAATCAAGTGGGTTGCTTTGTCCTCGATGGCATTGAGCTTATTGAGTGTTGTGGAGCTTTACCTATCCAGGCAAGTGGAAAGTATTGTATCACTTGCTTAACTTGTGCCTTGCAGATCGAGGAAAGGGTTTAGGGGGTTAAATGTGAGTCATTATCCACATTATAACCAGCCTCTGACTTGATCTTATAAACAAAGTATTTATGTGGCTGGGGCAGTCAATTTTGGTCAATGGTGACACTCCATGCTGCCGATGCTGGGGAATTCCAGCATTAAAGCTTTTGGATGTCTTTTAAACAACACTGTTTCCTTGTCCTGACTTCTCTTCGAACACAAATGTAAAAATAATTCTGAGACTACTGCTGTATTTTCTGTTTCTTTTTAAAAATAAATTTAGAGTACCCAATTCTTTTTTTCCAATTAAGGGGAAATTTAGCATGGCCAATCAACCTCTGCACATCTTTTTAGGTTGTGGGGGTGAGTGAGACCCACGCAGACACGGGGAGAAAGTATAAACTCCACACGGACAGTAACCCGGGACCGGGATCAAACCCGGCTCCTCGGCATTGTGAGACAGCAGTGCTAACCACTGTGCCACCCAGCTGCCCTATTTCCTGTTTCCTTTTAATGGCATTGGTATAATTCATATAAAAAATTGAAAACTTTCCACAATTGCTTTGTTTAATGTACCTCAATGATGGTTAGATGACTTGACATTTCTATTTACATATTTAAAGAAGGAACATATGGTATGAGTTTAACACTTCTCTCGTGCCCTGATTATTTCTGCAGATTTCTGCTTCATTGTGCCCATTTTTACCGACTGATGTGTGCTAATGAGTTGGCAGATAATTCGGTGTAAATAGACATTGGCAAAATGGCAGCAGAATTTTGTGTAATTTCCAATGGAGTTTACAGAAAATGCTTCACAGTAAATTTCACCACTAGAAGTTAATTGAGCCAGAGAAGAAATTGATCAGATTGAAATCTTTGAGAGAAATTGCCAATATGAGACCAGAAACATGATGTAATATAAAATTAATTTACAATGTATAAATTGAGAACCGTTTATTGTCTTCTACTGAATGAGCTTGTGTAATGGTTTCTACTGCAGATATACTATTGCATAACAGTTATTCATTTGTCTGTTTCTCCTGTTAAATAAATTTACTTAATGCTTCTAAATTCAGAATCAGGTCTGAAGATGTGATTTATTCATCAAAGACCCATGAGAGCCTATAAATTCCAATAATTAATCGCAATTAGTAGATAGGCTTTTCTGTTTCATTACTGTAGACCAAGTGGTCACTTGATGACATGGCTACTTAGAGGATCACATGTCAGAAGCAGGGGAGTTCTCCCCGGAGCGGGGGTAGAGTGGAAGCATGTAAGAGCTGCACAGAGTATTTAATGAACTATTGTTATAAGACCTTGGTCGTCAGTCATTGGAACCTGGCACTTCTACATGTTCTCAGGAGTTTGCACAATGAAATGAAAATCGCTTATTGTCACAAATAGGCTTCAAATGAAGTTACTGTGAAAAGCCCCTAGTCACCACATTCCGGCGCCTGTTCGGGGAGGCTGTTACGGGAATTGAACCGTGCTGCTGGCCTGCCTTGGTCTGCTTTCAAAGCCAGTGATTTAGCCCCTGTGCTAAACAATGGGACAAGGAGTTTGTATTGACCGCTTGTGTTCGACGAAAACATTGCCAACTGCGCCAAGTTTGAAAAGGAATTACGCATCTATTGTGGTGCTCAGTTATTGGACAAATCCAAAATGGTCCAAGAATGCACCTTATTAAATCTAGTGGGCCCCAAGGCCATCATCAAGTTTGAATCTTTAGTTTTACAAATGGAGGAGGAAAAAGAGGACCCCAAGATACTGACACACTTTTAACACTAAAAACCCAAAGATCTAATGAATCAGTAGTGTCGATGATATGCCGATGGGCTATATCATAGATGGATGGTGCGCGACCTCCAACCAGCAGGTGACGGTACAGACACACCATGTGGTCTCTAGACCAAGGCCATGTGACCTGTGACTCCCATATAAGGGGAGACACATCCGGCCATCCTGAGAAGAAGATTGAGAGAGTAATAAGACATACATGTGAATGGTCAGTGCTAGGTGCAAGTTCCAGAGGAGTAGTTAGCAGACTCCATTATAATGTGCTCTGTATCAGATTGCTATCTTACCACATGAAACTCAATAAAAGATTCTGGTTTGGACAAGTCAAAGTGTTTGATGGATTCCTTCGTAAGGTACAAAGAACAAAACATAACATGGTACCACGAGTGCTAAAGATTTAAAGATAGTGACAGCAGTGACAATGTTAGGCATTCGGCCTGGAAACTGGTCTGGTGAACTGCAGCCTGAGGTGACCCAATGCATCAGAAAATAATGAAGCTCGAGATGGACTGACTGAGGGCCCCCCACCAGTTTCATATGCCCGGTAATTTAGGTGAGAATTGCGGCTGTTCAAACATTTTATAATTCGGCCATGGGCCTACAGACCCAGCCTGATGAAAGGCGAATTGCGTTGCTGCTAACAGTAGCATATCCACAAGCGCTCGACTATATACCTCTGGCAGCTTCTTGCCGCCTCAACTGCTGGGCAAAAAGGCGACTAGCCATCTCCCCATACTTGTACACTGCCCCCTTTACTTGACACAACACCCGGCCCATGGACAATAGGTCAAACTGCATTTCCAGCTTCATCCTACGTGCCCAAAGTTCTGACGCAGGATCACTCACATACTCCCTATCCACCACCAAGATCTCATCCACCAACTCCTAGCACTCCTGCCTAGCCTTCCCATGCATATGAGCCTTGTACAAAATGACCTCCCCCCGATGAGGCCTTTAACGCTTCCCACAACCAGAAAGCAGAGGGCGAGACCGTCCCATTATCATTCCATGCCACATAGTCCCCTATGGCCCTAGATGCATTAGCACAGAACCCAAGGTCAGCCAGCAAACCCACATCCAGCTGTCACGCTGCGCTCGACCCGCCTCCAGCTTTAAACCCACCTACTCTGGCGCATGGTCCGAGATAACCACCACCGAAGACTCCTTTACCCCAGGGAGCAAAGTCTTACCCATAATGATGAAGTCAACCCTTGAACATACCTTGTGCACCTGCAAACGAAATGCAAAACTCCTTGATGCATGATCAATAACCTTAGAAACGAGGTTGGAGACAATTGAAGGCTTTAATACGCTAGATGTTTCCCCCAGCAGCGCAGGTACAAAAGAAAGCTGCTGGGGCGGCACGGGCTCTTATACCCTGCCTTGTAGGGCTGAGCTAACATGCAAGCTTATCCAATGGGAACAAGTACATTCTCCACCAATGGTATTCTGGCATTACCAGGTACCGTAATCCTCCTAACACAGACTACCACATTCATCCGCTGTTAAAAAAAAAAGAGTCCGGCGGGGGTGGTGGCTTCGTATTACAACGTGGTAAAAGTGGTAGCAGTTATAGTTATGAAGGTACCGTAATGCCTCCGTACAGCGTTTTGCCTCATTACAACTTTTAACTATTTACAACAGTAATGTACATTTCAAAAGGAAGCAATTAGTCGATCGGGGGCCTTGGTCGTCCTCTGCGATCGTCGTAGCTTTGGTGGTGATGTCGGTGGAGGTTCGGGCGTCTGTGACTCCGGGAGCATGGTAGTTCTGTGGCAGCTTCATCACTCCTAGACGTGGCTAGTGGAAGCGCCAGTGGGCAGGGCCTAGACGGGGCCGGTGGAAGAACCGATCCAACTGGGAAGGGGGCGACTGTGGGGTGCGCTGGTGGGAGAGAGGGTGGGACTGGTGGCGGGGTTGTGTGTGGGGATCCAGCGGGCACCAGGTCCCGTAGGGAAACCGTATCCTGTCAGCCGTCGGGGTACGCCACGTAGGTGTACTGAGGGTTAGCATGGAGGAGATGGACCCTCTCGACCAATGGGTCTGATTTGTGCTCCCGCACATGTTTCCGGAGCAGGACGGGTCCGGGAGCTGCCAGCCAGGTCGGGAGCGAGGTCCCAGAGAAGGACTTCCTGGGGAAGACAAGGAGACGTTTGTGAGGTCTTTGGTTGGTCTGGTACACAGCAGTGACCGGATGGAGTGGAGGGCATCCGGGAGGACTTCCTGTCAGCAGGAGACTGGGAGATTCCTGGACTGCAGGGCCAGTAGGACGGTCTTCCAGACCGTTCCGTTCTCCCTCTCTACCTGTCCGTTTCCCCGGGGGTTGTAACTGGTCTCCTGCTCGAGGCAATGCCCTTGCTGAGCAGGAATTGACGCAGTTCGTCGCTCATAAAGGAGGACCCCCTATCACTGTGTATGTAGGCGGGGAAACCGAACAGCGTAAAGATACCATGGAGGGTTTTTATGACGGTGGTTGCGGTCATGTCGGGGCAGGGGATGGCGAATGGGAACCGGGAGTACTCGTCAATCACATTCAGGAAGTACGTGTTGCGGTCGGTGGAGGGGAGGGGGCCTTTGAAATCCATACTGAGGCGTTCAAAGGGGCGGGAAGCCTTTATCAGGTGCGCTTTCTCTGGCCTGTTGAAGTGCGGCTTGCAATCCGTGCAGATTTGGCAATTCTTGGTGGCTGTCCTGACCTCCTCGATGGAGCAGGGCAGGTTGCGGGTCTTGATGAAGTGGAAAAATCGAGTGACCCCCGGGTGGCAGAGGTCCTCGTGGAGGGCTCGGAGGCGGTCCACTTGTGCGTTGGCACATGTGCCGCGGGATAGGGCATCAGGAGGCTCGTTTAGCTTCCCGGGACGATACAAGATCTCATAGTTGAAGGTGGAGAGTTCGATCCTCCACTGTAAGATCTTGTTGTTTTTTAATCTCGCCCCGCTGTGCATTATCGAACATGAAAGCAACCGACCATTGGTCAGTGAGAAGAGTGAATCTCCTGCCGGCCAGGTAATGCCTCCAATGTCGCACAGCTTCTACAATGGCCTGGGCCTCCTTTTCGACTGAGGAATGGCGGATTTCGGAGGCATGGAGGGTGCGTGAGAAGAAGGCCACGGGTCTGCCCGCTTGGTTGAGGGTGGCCGCCAGAGCTACGTCGGACGCGTCGCACTCGACCTGGAAGGGGAGGGACTCATCGATGGCGTGCATCGTTGTGGTAGTCTGTGTAGAGGTATTATGGTACCTGGTAATGCTGGAACACCATTGGTAGATATTGTATGTTTCCTATTGGTCAAGCTGTATGGTAGCTCCGCCCTGCAAGGCGGGGTACAAGAGCCCGTGCCACCCCAGCAGCCTTCTTTCTGTATCTGAGCTGCTGGGGGAAACATCTAGCTTTTTAAAGCCTTCAGTTGGACTACAACCTCGCTTTAGTGGTCATTGATCGTGCATTAATCGTGGCCTTTGCAACGTCTGCTTTGATGCGGCTGAAGGCCTGGCGGGCCTCTATCGACAGGGGAAAAACTGTGGATTGGATCAGTGGACGTGCCTTACCCGCATAGTTGGGGACCCACTGGGCATATTAGGAAAACAAACCTAGGCAGCGCTTCAGGGCCTTGGAGCAGTGCGGGAGGGGGAACTCCATAAGGGGGCACATGCATTCAGGGTCGGGGCCTATCATTCCATTACGCACTACGTAGCCGAGGATGGCTAGGCGGTCGGGGCTGAACACGCATTTATCCTTGTTATACCTTAGGTTAAGGATTTTTGCGGTTTGGAGGAGTTTTTGGAGGTTGGTGTCGTGGTCCTGCTGGTCGTGGCCGCAGATGGTGACATTGTCGAGGTACGGGAATGTGGCCCGTAAACCGTACCGGTCAACCATTCGGTCCATCTCTCGTTGGAAGACCGAGACCCCCGTTAGTGACAGCGAAGGGAACCCTTAAGAAGTGGTAGAGCCGCTCATCTGCTTCGAAGTGGTAGAGCCGCTCATCTTGCGGTCACTAGTGCGGATGGGGAGCTGGTGGTAGGTGGACTTAAGATCCACTGTGGAAAAGACCTTGTAATGCGCGATTCTGTTGACAAGGTCGGATATGCGGGGGAGAGGGTACGCATCGAGCTGCGTAAACCTGTTGATGGTCTGACTGTAGTCGATGTCCATCCTATGTTTCTCCCCGGTCTTTACAGCCATTACTTGAGCTCTCCAGGGGCTGTTGCTAGCCTCAATGACAACTTCCTTCAGTAACCATTGGACCTCTGACCTAATAAAGATCCGGTCCTGGGCACTATACCGTCTGCATCTGGTGGCGACGGGTTTGCAATCCTGGGTGAGGTTCGCAAACAGGGAAGGCGGATCGACCTTGAGGGTCGCGAGGCTGCAGACAGAAAGGGGGGGTATAGGGCCGCCAAATTTGAAAGTTAGACTTTGGAGGTTGCACTGAAAATCCAACCCTAGGAGTGTGGCCGCGCAGAGGTGGGGAAGGACGTAGAATCGGTAGTTTTTGAACTCCCTTCCTTGGATTGTGAGGTTAGCTACACAAAACCCCTTGATCTCTACTGAGTGAGATCCGGAGGCCAGGGAGAATTTTTGATTAACGGGGTGGACGGGGAGAGAATAGCGTCTTACCGTGTCGGGGTGTATGAAGCTCTCCGTGCTCCTAGAGTCGATTAGGCAGGACGTTTCATGCCCATTGATAAGCACCGTCGTCGTAGCAGTCGATAGTGTTCGGGGCCGAGACTGGTCCAGGGTCACCGAGGCTACTCGTGGCAGCAGCCGAGCAGAGGTCCTGGGAGTCCATCCAAGAAAGCGGCACGCATTGGTCGCACATGGCTGGGGGTGCACAAAATGGCGGCGCCCATCCATCGCAAGTGGTGTCTGAGGGACAAGATGGCGGCGTCCGGAGGCCGCAAGTGGCCCTGGAGGAGGAAGATGGCGGCGCCCGCTGGCCGCACGGGGACCGTGGAGAGGATTGTGGTGGCGGTCCGCATTCGCCACCGGAGACCGCAGCGACCGCCCAGGTCTGGCATACCGCCACTAAGTGGCCCTTTTTACCGCATCCCTTGCAGGTGGATGCACAGGCCGGACAGCGCTGTCGGGGGTGCTTGGCTTTCCCACAAATATAGCAGCGGGGCCCCCCGGGGTTGCCAGGCTGTCTTGCAACACAAGCTTGTGGGGGGATGGGAGATGCCTCGGAGTTGGCCGCGGGGGGGTTCCACGCTGCCCAGGGGGCTGCCGCGCGGTCGGGGACGTAAGCGTGGGTGTTTCGGGAGGCCACATCCAGGGAGCCAGCAATGGCCCGTGCCTCCTTGAGGCCTAGTGTGTCTTTCTCCAGCAATCGCTGGCGGATTTGGGAGGACAGCATACCTGCAACGAAAGCGTCCCGAATCAAAAGTTCTATGTGGTCGCTCGCCGAAACGTACGGGCAGCTGCAGTTTCTCCCCAACACCAGGAGTGCACGGTAGAATTCTTCCAGCGATTCCCCAGGGATTTGTCGCCTCGTCGCTAGCAATGTCAGGCGTAGACCCGGTTTTCAGGGCGAATATAATGTCCTTTCAGCAGCTCCATTGCTGCATCAAAATCGTCCGCGTCCTCGATGAGGGCGTAGATTTCTGGGCTCACCCTCGAGTGCAGGACTTGCAGTTTCTGTTCCCCCGTGGGTGTGTTTTCGGCCGTTCCGAGATATCCGTTGAAACACGCCAGCCAGTGCTTGAAGGTTGCCGCTGAGTTGGCCGCGTGTGGGCTGAGTTGCAGACACACCGGCTTGATTCAGAGCTCGATTCTTTTAAATCTAGCGCATTAAATTGATGTACGATCAATAACCTCAGAAACGAGATTGGAGACAATTGAAGGCTTTAATACGCTAGATGTTTCCCCCAGCAGCGCAGGTACAGAAGAAAGCTGCTGGGGCGGCACGGGCTCTTATACCCCGCCTTGCAGGGTGGAGCTAACATGCAAGCCTATCCAATGGGAACAAGTACATTCTCCACCAATGGTATTCCGGCATTATTAGGTACCTTAATCCTCCTAACACAGACTACCACACTCCTTACCACACACAAACCGCCACGGATCCTTCCCTCCTACCTCATCCATAATTGCAGTCAACAACTTCGCCATCCCCGAAAGATAGAGCGACCTTGGCCTGGAGCGGTCTACCTTTGCATCGAAAACACAGTTAAAATCCACCCCTAAAATCAACTGGTGCACATCCAACTCCGGAACAGCCGCCAACAGCCGTTCCATAAACTTAACATCGTCGCAATTCGGGGCATTCACGTTCACTAGTCCCCTCCAGCGTACCTGTAACCATCACATAGCGACCCTCCCGGTCTGCCATCAACATCCCCGTCTGAAAAAGAACCGTATGACTAACCAAAATCGGCACCCCCTTGATCTACTGTTGAACCCTGAGTGAAAAGCTTGGTTCACCCGAACCTTCCGCAACCTGATCTGGTCCAGCACCCGAAGATGAGTCTCTTTCAGGAACACCGAATCAGCCCCCAAACCCTTCAAGTGGGAAAAAACCCTTGCCTTCTTCACTGGCCCCTCCATGCCACAAACGTTCCAGGTGATCAACCTTGTCGGGGGTCTCTCACTGCCCCCCCACCCCCCTTCAAGTTAGCCATCTGCACCATGATTTAACATTCCTGCCCAAATTTGCGATCCCAGGCCCACCTAAGATGGCTACTCGTCCCACTCCTAAGGTGAGACAAAGAAAAACCCTTGGACAGGGTAGGGTCTCCAGGAAGTTGGGGATTGACAGGTGGGGATCCTGGAATGGAGGGCGTTCTGTAAGGGGGCTTGGGGGGCCTGACGAGGGGGGGTCCCCAGAGCAGGGTGTGGGGTAGTGTGTGTGGGTGACATTGCCCATAGGTGGAGTGTGTAGGGGACCCACAAACTCACTTAGAGATTGGGGAATCTTATCAAAATGGAGGCCCAATCTCTGTTCTGCTCCCCGCATCTGCTCCCCAGTGCTAAAAAAAATTCTAATTGTTGACGAGACCGGTGAGAAACTCCCGAGAGCCCAAAAAAGTGACTAAGTGTCATTGAGCAGCGATGGGGAACTCGCCAGCAGAGCCACTGGGAAACTCCATGGGCTGGATTCTCTGCTCCTGAGACTAACAGTTGATGCCATCGTGAAAACGGTAGAGTTTCACGACGGCGTGATCGGGTCCCAGTTGCAGCGATTCAACCGCTCCCAACGGGCTAGCACGGGCAGATCGTGAAACTCATCACTCTGTTAACGGACCAGCGGCCGATTCGCCGGTTCTGTGATTGACGCGACACCGCGGCTGCACACAATTCAGTCTCCCCTTCACACACACAAGCGTCGCAGCCAAGATGGCTGCAAGGAGGGCAGCGCTGCGATTCCAGGACGTCCAATTGGAGACCCTCCTTGACTCCATGAGGGAGAGGAGGCTCATACTGTACCCCGGGCCAGGCCGGAGGTGAGCAGGTGCCATCGTTCGCTGTGCCTGGGCAGAGGTGGCAGGCGCCATCAGCGCCGTTGGGGATGTGGCTCAGACTGCAGACCAGTGCAGGAAAAAAACTCCACGACCGCCTCAGGATGGCCAGGGTGAGTACCCAGCGCTGCGCCCCTGGCACCAAGCACCCTACCCCACACACACATGTGACCATCCCCCCACTCCCACCCCCACCAGGGTGATGGTCGGACACCCACCCTGACCCACATGGCTGCACACATCCATGCCAGCCGCAATGGCTGTGTGCCCTGGCCTCTGATGCCATCAGAGACCCAACCCCTGGGCTGCATGCGTCGGACCGTCTAACACTGTTGCTGTTTGTGTTTGCGCCCCCTCCGCCCCCAGGACAAGGCTGCGCACAACCGCAGGGAGCAGGAGAAGACCGGAGCGGGACCACCTGACCTGCGTCCCCTCACTGTGCCCGAGCAGAGGGCACTAGACATTGTCGGTGGGCCGGAAGAGAGGGAGGTCGCCGATGTGCCACAAAGTGAGACCCCCTGCCTGTTTGCGGGTCCTCACGAAAAATGTGTGCCCACCCCAACCCCCCAGACCCCCCTCCCACAGGCCATTGCTGAGAGCATCTGCGCCATTGCCCAGGTGCTGGCCAGCGTCGCACAGACTCAGAGGGAGGTGGTCCATTCCCAGAGTGAGGTGGCCCAGAACAGACGGAGATAGCCCACTCCCTGTTCTCCATGGCCGCTAACATTCAGATGCTTGTCAACACCAGAGCGGGCATCCAGGACTGGCAGAGCCAGGTGTCGGGGGGGCCTCGAGGGTTGGCTCCACTTGCACCCCCATCCCATGGAGAAGCCCGGGGGCCATCGGACACCCCAGGAGGAGGAAGTGATGGGGCCTGTGCCAGTGACTCCCGCAGGGGAGATCCCGGAACAGAGCAGCACCTCGGACTCCCCCCTCCTGTCCCTGGTGCATCTGGCAGAGCCAGGTGTCGGGGGGGCCTCGAGGGTTGGCTCCACTCGCACCCCCATCCCATGGAGAAGCCCGGGGGCCATCGGACACCCCGGGAGGAGGAAGTGATGGGGCCTCTGCCAGTGACTCCCGCAAGGGAGATCCCGGAACAGAGCAGCACCTCGGTCTCCCCCCTCCTGTCCCTGGTGCATCTGGCAGAGCCAGGTGTCGGGGGGGCCTCGAGGGTTGGCTCCACTCGCACCCCCATCCCATGGAGAAGCCCGGGGGCCATCGGACACCCCGGGAGGAGGAAGTGATGGGGCCTCTGCCAGTGACTCCCGCAAGGGAGATCCCGGAACAGAGCAGCACCTCGGTCTCCCCCCTCCTGTCCCTGGTGCATCTGATGGGCAGCGGGCAGAACAGGGTGGCACCATCCTACCCAAGTCGTCTGTGGAGCAGCCGTGCCCATCCAGGCCGGGCCGCCCCTTGGAGATGTGCGCCAACGAAGACCCTCGTCGCACGGCAGGGGTCATGGCAGTCTGCCTCCACTCCTGCTGTACCGTCTGGGGAACCACCTAGGCGTAGTGTTAGGGCCTGTAAGGCCAGAAAGTTAGACACCAGTTAAGTTGGCATGAGTGCAGGGCACAGTTGAGTTATAGGGGCTAGGGCACAGGCTGTATATACCTCGGCTCATTAAACACATGTTAACACCGTTGAAACCTGCCTCTGTGCTCTGTCTGATGGGTGTGGGGGTGGAGCCGTCAGTGATGGCCACTGGGACTGAGGAGTGGTGGACGAGTGAGGCCCAGTGGGTGGACAGTGCAGCCCCCCCCCCCCCCCCCCCCGACCATCCCCATCACCCCATCCCCAGCATTTCGACAGGGCCGTGAGATGGACTGGCCAGCTCGCATGCAGGGATCACCCAGGTGGAAGGTGCTACTGTGAGCATGAATCAGACATTGTCCAACGATGTGGAGCACGGAGCTCATCGCAGAGCGGGCTGTCATCATCCTCCATGCCATGGACCAGGCCCACTGTCACTACCAACTCATTGCCCCGGCTCGTAGTGCCGCAGATTTATATAACGGAGGGGGATGTGCATACGGGTGTTTCGGTCGTGTGGGAGGTGAGGGTGGGAGGTGGTGTGGGAGGTGAGAGTGTTCGATGATGTGGGAGGTGAGGGTTTCCGGTGGTGAAGGGGTGTGGTACTGTGGTGTCCGTACCCCTACCGAGCAACCGCCCCTAGTTGGAGAAACGTGTGTTGACTAATGTGTCCCGTGCTTGTTGGCCCTGCTGATAGCATAGTGCGGCCTCCCGTGCCTGCCCAGCCCCCATGTCCCGCTCATTGTCCGCCTCCCCCTCATCCCCCTCGTCTGACGAGGCCTGCCCTTGCTCCTCATCCTCTTCCAGCACATCGCCTATCTGCTGGGCTATATTGTGGAGGATGCACCAGATTACAACGATGCGGCTGACCGTCCTGTCCTCGTACTGGAGGGCCGCTCCAGGGCGGGCCAGTCACCTGAAACGCATCTTCAGGATCTCGAAGCACCTCTGCACGACACACCTGGTCATGCAATGGGATCACTGTAGCGGGTCCCCACGTCGGTCTGGGGCCTCCGTATAAGCGTCATCAGCCACGACCGTAATGGGTAACCCCTGTCGCCCAGCAAAAAGCCCTGCAGCGGGGGGGGGGGGTGGGGGGGGGGGAGGGGGGGTCCCTCGAACATGCTGGGGATCACAGATTGTGCTATCACCGCGAGTGCGGTGCGGGGAGCTGGCACCGGACTCTCCAGTCCCCCGCTAACAAGATCGAGCAGCACTTAAACTGAACTTGCTCAGCCAACCGCAGCCAGCTCGCAACAATGGCGCCCAGGAGACCAGCCCCAGGATTTGAGAATGCTGACCTGGGGAGGTTCCTGGACGCAGTGGAGGCCAGGAGGATGTGCTATTCTCCCGAGGGTCCCGGAGGCTGAGCCACAAGGCAGCCAATGCTGCCTGGGATGAGCTGACGGTGACCGTAAGCTAGAGTAGTACGACCAAGAGGACTGGATAGCAGTGCAGGATGAAAAAATAAATCTTGATTATTGTCACAAGTAGGCTTACATTAACACTGCAATGAAGTTACTGTAAAAATCCCCAGAAGGTAAACAACCTACATCGGGCAGCATGAGTGAGCAGACACCAACGCCCCCCCACCCCTCCCAAGGCAGCATCCAGCCCCCAACTCTCCATGTGAGCCCCAGCCCTCCCTCCCCCCCCCAACCCAATCTTCAAAGCCCCTCTCCCACCACTGTGAACCACGTTGTGTGTCTAACGATGCCCTCTCTCTGTGTCCCCGCAGGAAAAGCTCTCCCACAATCGGCGGGAGAGGGCCCAGACTGGCAGTGGTGTGCCAGACATCAAGAAGCGGGCCTTGGAGTTGGCCGATGTGGTCAAGGCGCAGAGCGGTCACCAAAGCGGATGCAGAGGGGAGGAATCACCGGGCCTCACCTGAAGAAGCGGTCAAACGCGAGTTGTTATTGCATTACTGACTGACCCATCCCTCCCACTGACCACATGTCCATTCTCCCACAGGTCCTCCAGCCAACGGGTGGCACCCTCTCCAGCCTCCCAGGAGACCACCTCGGAGAAGAGCTCCGAGGATGCGATCATAATAGTCGAGGCACAGCGCAGATACACACACCTCGGTGGGAAATGTTAGTGGGCAGGCTTCTGGGGCACAATCTGGTGAGCACCTCACAGCTGCTGATGCACATCAGGTGGAGGCAGAATCCCCCCGGCGAGACAGCAGTCAGAGGTCTGCTGGATCCCAGGACCCCGCTGGTGTTATGGGCCAGGGTTTAAAAACCCCCAAAGTATATCATGGAGTTCACCTGACCTACAACCGTTTATTGATTTTGGTTATGAGGAGCACAAGGGCCTACCCTTCAGGTGTTATTCGACAGAGGTCTTTAGCACTTTTAATCAAAAACAAGCTTTATACTACGAATTTAGTTAAAATTTTATAAACACACACAGAAAGCATTTTTATCAACTACGAACATAAATACCCCACACAGCTACAGTAATCTATGTATCACCCTTAATAAATTCCTCCCTGTAACTGTTCCAATTTAATAACAAGATCCCATAAACCAGAAACCCCTTTTCAAAGGTGTGACCCAACACACGGCACTCTTACTATCTTTAACACTTGGCATGGATATACCTGTTTCCTTTCTGTGGTGGTATGTATTAGGGGTCATGTGGGACCTGTGAAGCCGAGATGCTATTGGCTGACAGATCCCGTCGCCACCAACTCGCGACGAGACGGCAAAGTCCCGGAGAATCGCTAGAGGAATTCTACGCCGTGCTGCTAATTTTGGGACGAGGCTGCAGCTGCCCGCCGGTGAACGCGATCGAACACACGGACCTGCTAATTCGTGATGCATTTGTGGCAGGTATGAACTCTCCCCAAATCCGCCAAAGACTTTTGGAAAGAGAGTCGCTAGGACTCTCAGAGGCACGGGCCCTTGCAGCCTGTCTTGATGTGGCCTCGCAAAACTCCCGCGCCTACGGCCCCAACCGCGTGGCAGCCCCTTGGGCTCTGTGGACCCCCGTCGCGACAAACTCCCCCCCTCGCAAGCATGCGGGGTTAAAGCGCCAGACCATCCCGGGGGGGGGGGCCCGCTGCTATTTCTGCAGACAAGCGAAACACACCCCCAGCAGCGCTGCCCGGCCCGCGCAGCTATTTGTAAAAGCTGTGGCAAAAAGGGCCATTACGCGGCAGTGTGCCAGTCCCGGGGGGGTCGGCGCAATCCCCGGAGAAGAACAAGCCCAGCACATCCCAAAAAACCCCCAACGCCCCATCTGCGACCCGCGGGCAGACATTTTGGGTCCCGGGCACCACGAGGGGAGGATGGGCGCCGCCATCTTGTGACCCCCCAGCCACGTGAGATTCATGGGGGCGGCCATTTTGTCCACCCCCGACCACGTGCAATCCATGGGGGCGGCCATTTTGTCCACCCCCGGCCGCGTGCGATTCATGGACACCACCATCTTGGTTGACAACAAAGGACCCCAGCATCGACGGCTCCACGAGGTCCGAAGAAGACGCCGCGACACTACTACCACGACTGGCTTCGGTGACACTGGATCAATCGCGGCCCCGGACACTCCAGACGACAACAACGGTGCTGGTCAACGGATACGAGACGCCATGCCTGATCGACTTCGGGAGCACTGAAAGTTTTATTCACCCAGACACGGTAAGACGCTGTTTTCTGACCATCCATCCAAGCATGCAAAAGATTTCCCTAGCTGCAGGATCCCATTCCGTAGAGATCAAAGGGTTCTGCATCGCAAACCTAACGGTGCAAGGGAGGGAGTTTAAGAACTATAGGCTCTACGTCCTTCCCCAACTCTGCGCGCCCACATTACTGGGATTAGATTTCCAGTGTAACCTGCAGAGACTAACATTCCAATTCGGCGGCCCAATACCCCCACTCACTATCTGCGGCCTCGCAACTCTCAAGGTTGAACCGCCGTCCTTGTTTGCAAACCTCACCCCGGAATGCAAACCCGTCGCCACTAGGAGCAGACGATACAGTGCCCAGGACCGGATATTTATTCGGTCTGAAGTCCAGCGGTTGCTGAAGGAAGGCATAATCCAGGCCAGCAATAGTCCCTGGAGAGCCCAGGTGGTAGTAGTAAAGACCGGGGAGAAGCAAAGGATGGTCGTAGACTATAGTCAGCCCATCAACAGGTACACGCAGCTAGATGCGTACCCTCTCCCCCGCATATCCGACTTGGTCAATTGGATTGCCCAATATAAGGTCTTTTCCACCGTGGACCTCAAGTCCGCCGACCACCAGCTCCCCATCCGCCCAGGTGACCGCAAGTACACCGCCTTCGAGGCAGACGGGCGTCTATACCACTTCCTAAGGGTCCCATTTGGCGTCACGAACGGAGTCTCGGTCTTCCAACGGGAGATGGACCGAATGGTTGACCAGCACGGGTTGCAGGCCACGTTCCCGTATCTCGACAACGTAACCATTTGCGGCCACGATCAGCAGGACCATGACGCCAACCTCTAAAAGTTCCTCCAGACCGCTAACGCCCTGAACCTTACATATAACGAGGAAAAATGCGTTTTTAGCACAAACCGTTTGGCCTTCCTGGGATACGTAGTGCGCAATGGAGTAATAGGTCCTGACCCCGAACGCATGCGCCCCCTTATGGAATTCCCCCTCCCCCACTGCTCCAAAGCCCTGAAACGTTGCCTGGGTTTCTTTTCATATTACGCCCAGTGGGTCCCCCAGTACGCAGACAAGGCCCGCCCGTTAATCCAGTCCACTACCTTCCCCCTGTCGACAGAGGCTCGCCAGGCCTTCAGCCGCATCAAAGCGTATATCGCAAAGGCCACGATGCGCGCCATCGACGAGTCCCTCCCCTTCCAGGTCGAGAGCGACGCATCCGCGTTGCTCTGGCGGCCACCCTTAACCAAGCGTGCAGACCCGTGGCCTTTTTCTCCCGGACCCTCCACGCCTCAGAAATCCGCCACTCCTCAGTGGAAAAGGAAGCCCAAGCCATAGTGGAAGCTGTGCGACATTGGAGGCATTACCTGGCCGGCAGGAGATTCACTCTCCTCACTGACCAACGGTCGGTAGCCTTCATGTTCGATAATGCACAGCGGGGCAAAATTAAGAATGACAAGATCCTAAGGTGGAGGATCGAGCTCTCCACCTTCAACTATGAGATCTTGTATCGTCCCGGAAAGCTGAACGAGCCGTCCGATGCCCTATCCCGCGGCACATGTGCCAACGCACAAATAGACCGCGTCCAAGCCCTCCACGAGGACCTCTGTCACCTGGGGGTCACTCGGTTCTACCATTTCGTAAAGTCCCGCAACTTCCCCTACTCTGTGGAGGAGGCCCATACAGTCACCAGGAACTGCCACATCTGCGCAGAGTTCAAACCGCACTTTTTCAGGCCGGATAGAGCGCACCTGATCAAGGCTTCCCACCCCTTTGAATGCCTCAGTTTGGATTTCAAAGGGCCCCTCCCCTCCACCGACCGCAACGCATACTTCCTGAACGTGGTGGACGAGTACTCCCGTTTCCCCTTCGCCATCCCCTGCCCCGACATGACAGCGGCCACAGTCATTAAAGCCCTTGGCACCATATTCACACTGTTCGGTTGCCCCGCGTATATCCATAGCGACAGGGGGTCCTCCTTCATGAGTGACGAGCTGCGCCAGTTCCTGCTCAGCAAGGGCATAGCCTCGAGCAGGACAACCAGCTACAACCGCCAGGGGAACGGGCAAGTAGAGAGGGAGAACGGCACGGTATGGAAAACCGTCCTACTGGCCCTACGGTCCAGGGATCTCCCAGTTCCCTGGTGGCAGGAGGTCCTCCCGGACGCTCTCCACTCCATCCGGTCGCTGCTGTGTACCACCACTAACCAAACGCCTCATGAGCGCCTCCTTATCTTCCCCAGAAGTCCTCCTCCGGAACGTCGCTGCCGACCTGGCTGGCGGCCCCAGGATCCATCTTGCTCCTGAAACATGTGCGGGTGCACAAATTGGACCCGTTGGTCGAGAGGGTTCACCTTCTCCACGCGAACCCGCAGTACGCCTACGTGGCGTACCACGACGGCCGACAGGACACGGTCTCCCTGCGGGACCTGGCGCCCGCCGGAAACACACACACACCCCCGACACCGATCATCCCCTCCCTGCCACCGGCGCACCCCGCGACCGCCCCCTTCCCGGGGGGATCGGTCCTCCTCCCGTGCCCGCCCAGGAGTAAAACAGGAACAAACAGCGAAACGCTCCCGGCGACGACAACGCCCGAGCAAGCACCTGCACCACCACCGGGGCTGAGGCGATCGACGAGGAAGACCAGACCGCCCGCTCGACTCGGGGAATCCGCGTGACACCAAGAATGTTGTTGTAACCAAAAAATGTTTTTTTGCTCATATTGTAAATAGTTCTCACAAACGTGTACATAGCCCAGTGTAGGGCTAGAGCTGTAGTAACACTGTCAGAAATTTGTTCCAGGGCCAGCCTTGAAAACCCCTACCACCATGCGAACCACCACCCCGCCGGGTTCCTTTTTAACAAGGGGTGAATGTGGTGGTATGTATTAGGGGTCATGTGGGACCTGTGAAGCCGAGATGCTATTGGCTGACAGATCCTGGGTCCTGGTTGGATCTGCCGACTTCTGGCTCCGCCCGGAAGGCGGAGTATAAGAACCCGAGCTTCTCCCCGCAGCTTCATTCTGTTGCTGAGCTGCTGGGGACAAGCATCGCTTAATAAAGCCTGGATCGACTTCATCCCTTCTCGTCTCTCATAAGTCATTGTGCGCTACACTTTCCAAAGCAGCAGGTTTGAATTCCTTCCAGAAAACAGTTATCATTTTTAAGTTATCAAGCAATCTAGAAATAGCTTTTAATGAAGATAGAGAGACATTTCTTTCCAACCTGTGCAATACAAAATCAGGTCAAACTCAAAGCGAAAGTAAAACTCAGAGCCACAGCCAGCTCCCAATTCAAAAACAAAAGTAAAAACTCAGAGGTACAGCCCAGCTCCACCCACACAATTACATATCTGAAGCCATGTGATAAGACAAAAATATTTCTTCTAGGGGCACATCCATGACACTGGGTACCAGCCTGATGCTGAGCCAGTGGAAAAGAGTTAACCGGAGCTGATGGAGACGTTAGGGAGCAACTGGGACACTCAGAGGGAGATGTCAGTGACACTCCAAAAGATCCATAGCCGCTTGGAGGAGTCCCAGAGGCTATGGGCGCAGGAGATGTCGTTGGCAATGCGTGGCACTGAAGCCAACACTGCTCGGGTGGCGACAGCAGTGGAGAGCCTCGTGCACACCGTCTGCACCATGAGTGAAAGTGACCAAGGCGTCGCACATTCGGTGTTGGCCATGGCTGAGGGTCTTGACAGAATGATTGCCTCGCTGGGGGATGTCACCCAGTACCAGGTTGGGCTCACCCGGACTCGAATCGGTAGCTCTTTTCTCTCCTTGCAGATGCTGCTAGAACTGCTGGGATTTTCCAGCATTTTCTCTTTTGGAACCAGGCTGGCCTTGATGAGGTTCTGCAGGGCACTACGGAGCTTGCCCTGCAGAGCATGTCCCAGTCACTGAGGAGCATCGACACGATGGTTCGGACCATGGGGAACCGCCAGGGTTGGCAGAGCCAGATGATGCAGGGCAGCCAGGGCTCGAACCAGCTGCCCCTCCATCCCAAGGTGAACCCCAAGGCCCTATGGGTACCGACCAGGAGGAGGGGGTGCTGACTACCAACCTGGACCCGTCCCATGGAGTGGAGATGGTGGCCAGTTTTCCCAAGTTCCACCCTTCTGATTAAGCCGCCGTCTCACAGCCAGCACACGGGGCAGGGCAGCATGGCTGTGCATGTGCAACCAACAAGGGAGCCGAGGCCCTCTGTCCCCAGAGGATGCCTGCCAGGGACATCAAAGGCAACAGGACGACGTAAGCAGCTGGCTGCCTCCACCTCAGATGTGCATCCTGGGGACACACCTAGATGTAGTGGTTGAGATAGGAGGGAAAAGCACATCGAGGATAACTGAGGGCATCGGGGGAGGGGAGAGGGGTTGGGGGTTAGGTAGGGGGTGAGGGGGCTGAACGTAGGGAGGGGGCAGCACCATCGGGAGGGTGGAGAATTGTCAAAAACAATAAACATTATTGTGCACAACCAATATGATGCCTCTGTCACCTTCTTCCGCAATGCGGGCTGACCTGCGAACCCTTGGCCCATCTCTCCAGGCATCTCCCCCTCCCGTGGCACCCATCCACCCTCCGCCATGAACATGTCCCCGGAGCGGTGTCCCATCTCCTGGGTGTTCGGATGTTGGCTGTTGCATGTGTGGTGTTGCCTCCCACAGTCATCAAGCAGTATCCAGTTTTGATTGGGATGCAAGGCAATGACTCCCACATGCTACATGGCCTGCCCATCCACGGACATCCACTTGGAATGCATGAAGTGCTCACTTAACCTCAAATGCAAATGCTCTATTCGAGATAGCCTTCTGCTGCGCGGCCAGTGGCCTCGGCAGTCGGTGGGAGTTATGGGTGGTCGGTGGGGCAGACAGGCAGAGACCCAGGAACTGGTACACACGATCGAGGGGTTGGCATGATGGTGCCGCAAGTGGTTGCCCCCCCCCGGTTACCTCCCCAGCGCACTTACCCACCCTCCCATGGTGGCCCACCCCCAGCCGAGGGTCCCCCACCCCCCTTTGCTTGTGAGCAAAGATGGATACTCACCTCCTCAGCTCTCCACTGAAGCACTTCCGCCAGGTTCACGTTTTTCAAAAGGAGTACTAATCAGCTCCAGTGTGACCACTTGCTGGGAGGCCGCTGAATGACGAGAGGCCATTGGAAATGGGGTGGCTCTCGTTATTTGTATGGAAATGGGGCTTAAGTGGTGATAATTGGTTTCTTGCTACGCCACAGTGAGATCCCGATGGTTGCTGGTGTAGCCATCTGGGGTGGCCACTTCCAACCAGGTGCAGAGGAACTTGCAAAGACTGGCAGGTAAAATGGACAAGCCAAGACTCAGTCAGGCTCAGAGCCTGAAATGCATATTTGCAAGCAAGAAATCCAGACGGTATCGAAACTCCGTCCAATTAGCATTTTAATGGGACCGATTAGCATTTGATGGCCCATCTTCCCCAAAACAGAGGACTGGTACTCAAGCAACCGGGACAGTCCCAGACATTTCGGCGCCACTCCCTGTTCAAGGGAAACACAAACAACGGGGTCAGTGACCGCTTGGGACACGCCCAGCCATCCAGATCCCCGCCCACTTATTGGTTAAGGAATCGAACGGAGTGATCAGGGACCACCCAATTAGTAAGGCCCAAATCGAAGGACCGCCCAAAAGAGCACAAAAAACCCCCGAGTATAAAAAGAAGAGTTCGCCATATGTTCGCTCTCTTTTGGCTTTGGTACCCTGGTCACGGTCATCGCCAATCGTAGCAACACCAGAAGCGAGTCCAAGTTCAACGCCCGCTACCAGAGGGATGAGCTCAGCTGAGCAGCAGTTACTCCTTCGAACCCGAGAGATCCAGAATTGAACAGCGGCCACTGTAGAATCATAGAATTTACAGTGCAGAAGGAGGCCATTCGGCCCATCGAGTCTGCACCGGCTCTTAGGAAGAGCACCCCACCCAACGTCCACACCTCCACCCTATCCCCATAACCCAGTAACCCCACTCAACACTAAGGGCAATTTTGGACACGATGGGCAATTTAGCATGGCCAATCCACCTAAGCCGCACATCTTTGGACTGTTTTCTGACCTAAGCCGGGTGTCCGAAGTTAAGTACAGGTCGTATTAGTTGTTAGGTGTAGTTAACTAGTAGTGTTTATGTTGCATGACTAATTGTGTGTAAATAAAGTACCCTTGACCTTGAACTAGCTAACTGGTGTTTGGCTCTTTGATCGATAGTCGGTTGAAACTTGTGGTGGTATAATTCGATACCTGGCAACTCTAAGCATTCGGACATAGACAATATAGAAAGAAGGCAAATTCACTAATTGCCATAATTGGAACAGAGCCCAGAAAAGACAGAGCAGGAAAAATAATCGGCAACACTGGTTGCATCGCGAACTGTTTGGCATCTAGTGCGGTTCTCGTTTTTGGCTTCTCCCGCTATTCATCGGTCTCGTTTCGCTTGAGCCAGAGAGTAGCAAGGCCGGAGAATCACGCCTAATGTTTGTGCTTCGGTTGAATTAGCAGCGTTCCCAATTTCCTTCTCATTTAATCCAGCTATTTTCATGTTTCAACATCTTTCTCTATGTCCTTGGGAAGTGTACTGAGTTCTAAAATACAGGATGCGATTTTGAGCCCGGGTTAGTCATCAGCATAAACTGTGACGTTGGCTCAAAATCTCACGAGCATCAGGATATGAGATTCGCGCCAGCGAGATCTCGATTCATGATTTTCCACACACTCACCTATGATATAACAAGGGTGAGAACCTCATTTCATTATATCTTAATCAATTTAAATCTCATTTGAGGGCTTCCCTGCAAAATGTTCCCCTTTTAAAAAAAATTTAGAGTACCCAACTCATTTTTTCCAATTAAGGGGCAATTTAGCATGACCAATGCACCTACACTGCACATCTTTGGGTTGTGGGGGTGAAACCCACACAAACACGGGAAGTATGTGCAAATTCCACACGGACAGTGACCCAGAGCCGGGATCGAACCTGAGACCGCCTCACTTAATATTCATATCTCGCCAATGAGGTTCACAATAGGTTTAGAAAAACTTGAAGCTGTCTAGGTGAACACACCGGGGCTGCAAAGATCATCATAGACCCCGGGGGGTTAGGTACTTGCTCGGGCAGTGCCCTGACACCGCCTGCTGGCTATATTATCTTGGAAGTGTCCCATTAAAAAAGGTTTTTGTCTTATCACATGGCTTTAGTGATGTCATTTTGTTGGTGGGGCTGAGCTCTGAGGTTTATTTTACTTTCGCTTTCAATTTTGGCATCTGTGGACTCAAACAGATAAAATAAGTGTTTTGGCCTGTCTCTCCATTTTCGTTTTAAATATCTGTTCCAGTAAAAAAAAAATTGATTATAGCTACCTGCTATAGTTTTATTTCGGAAGGGTTTAAACCTGTTGGTAAGACGGGGGTAGAATCTCAGGGAAAGCCAGTCTTATTCAAATGAGAATGCAAATGCAGGGCCACGCCCTTGTAAAAAGTTTTGTTTGGTTTATGGGATTTTGTTTTTGAATCGGAACAGTTAAGGGGGAATTCATTAAGTGTTATACATAGATTACTGTAGCTGTGTATTATCTTTAATGTTTGTAATTGATAACAATTCTTGCTGTGTGTTTATATAAATGTTAACTAAGTTCTTAGAATAAAGCTTGTTTTGATTAAAGTGTCTCGGAAGACTGTTGAATCACATCTGAAGGGAAGGCTCTTGTGCTCATCCTAGCCAAATTCAACATAAAGGTTGTAGGTCACATGGACTTCACAATATACTTTGGAGTTCCGAAGCCCCAATGCTTGTGGAGCGGATCCCCAGGACGGGATTCTCCCAACGGGAGTCTAAGTGCCGACGCCGGAGTAAAAACCTGAGTGTTTTACTCTGGCGTTGGCGCCCGCTCCCAAACCCCTATTCTGGGGCCTCTGTGGGGCTGGCAGGGGCATGGCACGATTTGCAGGGGCTGGGCCTCGGCGCGGCGTCGGAGAGCTGGCACCGCGTAAAAGACGCGGCGCCTTGGATCCCACGTATGCGCAGTTGGGCCAGCTCAATCCTGCGCATGCGCAGTTGGGCCGCACCATCCTGCGCATGCGTGGGGAACTTCTTACGCGCATCGGCCCCGATCCAACATGGGGTCAGTGTTCAGGGGCCGGCCGCGGCGGAAAGTAGGCCGGGGGTGGGGGGGGGGAAGAGAGGCCGGTCCGCCAACCGATGGGCCCCGATCACGGGCCAGACTCCATCGGAGACCCCCCTGGTGAAGGAGCCCCCCTCCTCCCCCCACAGGCCGCCCCCCCGAGCATTCCCACAGAGTTCCCGCTGGCAGCGACCAGGGGTGAACAGCGCCGGTGGGACTCTGTCGTTCGGAGCGGCCGCTCGGCCAATTCGGGTCGGAGAATCGGCGGCCCCGCCGATTCCAGTGGCCCGCGGCTGGCGCTGCGCCAAACGCTCCGGCGCAAATGCCGCCAATTCTCCGCACCTCAGAGAATCGCGCGCCGGCGACGGGGCGTCGTGGCACGGTTGCTCCGATTCTCCGGCCTGGCACGGGGCTCGGAGAATCGCCCCCCCCCTGTGTCTATGGGGAAGGGAGCGAGGGGAAGTTTCTTTCAAACTCAGATTGGGGCTCCTTTTAAAGATGGTGCCCTAATCTATGTGGAGCCCACTCTATCAGACCCTGCCCCACCAGAATGACGGCACAAACCACGCCCCCAGATTCCCTGTGCACTGAATGCCAAAGAATCTGGAGAGAAAACAGGACTGCAACTGGAGAGCTACATGCCTGAAATTGACAGTCTGACAAATTATGGGAAGATTCCGCCCATAGGTTTGTAACAAATACTTTCTTACAAACATAAATTGTTTATATTTTGAACTCAGGACAGCTTTATGGATATTCCACTTCCCAAAATGACTGGGTTCTGTTGTAAAACATTCATAATTTTGCCTATAGCTGATCTTAAAGAAAAAAAACTACAGTGAAAACTACATTTTGACAACAGGTGGCACAGTATGTTTGGATACAAAGTGCCCGAGTACGATGTGGCAGCAGTTGTATCAGTACATTGAGACTGCCACAGAATGTCAGGGCAACAAATGTGAAAATATGTTGGGCCAGATACCATAGCATGTGGTGTAAGGGCCCTTTCTGTTGATTTCCATTTTTCCCCCTTTATTTATTTTTTGCCATCATCATTTTGATTCATGGCTGCTTAATGGACATGTATCTTTAAGTCAAGCAGAGAGAATGAGGAATTCAAAAACTTGCAACATAGTATATGGTGCTAGTTTTCAAGCAACAGAACTCAGATTTTGTGGCACCCGAGAAATGTGGTGGAACTCAGTTCAATTGGTTGGCTGGTGGCCAATGAATTGGCCAAAAGACCGTATTCTGCCTGGTAACAGGTGTGATTGGGTCCTGCCCGAGTGATTTCCAGAGATCTAAGGAAAGGAAAGTTGGATGAGACTTGGATGCTGAGAGACAAGGACTAGCTCTTTCTCTCCCTCGTGTTTTCTCCAGAAAAGCTGTATTTCTGAAACTGCAAAGACTTGAATGAATCTACATTACAGATTGGACAGAAAACTTCAAACTGAAAGCCTTGAAGGAAGGTGTTCTAGAAACAACCATCTGAAACAAAGGCTTTTATGCCTTTTACTTATTATTTTATCTCACTCTTCTCCCCTCTGTATTTGTCAGTCTTGTGTGTGTGTGTAGAGGGTGGGGCAAGTTTAAGTGGGGGGCTTAGGAATTAGATCATAGTAACCTGATGTATTTGCTGCTTTTTAATTATAGTTATTGTTAGTAAAATTTATTGTGTTTAAATTTACAAACCTGGTGACTGTAATTATTGGACAGCCAAAGACCAAATATCTTGCGTATTTTTCTAAGAATTATTGGTTAATTCAATTATGTTGCAACTCCAGGTCAAGGGGGGCTGGAATTGACTGCGCCATTGCCAAGGGTGCCATAACAGTTGGAACACCAGGACCAGCATTTTTTGAACAGGTGTAGATGCCTCCGTAATGTGCTGGAATTTTCAAAGTGAGGGCTGAGGGAGCGAGCCTGAATCCCGCTTATCTCCAATTCCTGGCCTGTTAAGCTCCTTGAGGAGCTTGTTAACAAGCTGGGAAGGATGTAAAACGATTTTCAACTTCTACATCACAAAAGCTGAATAGTCTGCCAGTGCATAGATGTCGGGTTCAATGCGGGCAGAAGTTCAAGCCTTTCCTTTAAATACTGAAATCTTTTGGGAACGGTGGTATCATGCTCTGGATCATGTACATTCCATTTAATTTGGTCACTTTTGTGCGTGTTGAGTCTGTTGGTCCTCTAAGGTGCTGCCTCCTCTCTTATGCAAGGCATCAGCAAATCCCATCATGGCAGCCATCTGCGGTAGCCGCTCTGCAGGCTTGGCATCACTAATTAAATGACGAGCTTACCGCCAGCCCAATTAAGTCATTTATATTTGAAGATAAGATTCTGTGAGAGATGCAGGTGCGGCAGGGGAAGGGAGTGCCTAGAGACATGGAAGTTATCTGAACATCAGGTTCTTCACTACAAATTGAAAATCAAGCCCCAGGTATCGCAGGATCTTTGGGCAGGTGTCACCTGTATGTTCGGACACTGGATCCTAAATTATAATGGAACAACAAGTGCCATTCTATGTTGGGGCAACATTTATCGCAGTATATTGGAACAATATTTGCCACAATATGCCAATCAAATGCCTCAGTATTTAGGGACAGAGATGCTACCATATATTGAGACACCAGATATTACATTATGGTTGAACAGTAGGTATCAAAGTTTGTTGAGTCTACAGGTGACATAGTGGGTGGGAAAACAGATGCCACAGTCTGTCAGGCTAGATGCCTGTGTTTTGCGATAGCCAGTACCATACCATCTTCAGGCAGATGTCACAGTATGATGGGACAATATCACATAATGGTGGGATAATACTGGGAACAGGCATGGTAAGGAGAGCTGAGCAGTCGATTTACAGTAAGTTACTCCCATCCCTTACTTTGCACTCAATGGAAATCTCAGCCATGCTACTACTGGCTGTAATTGCTTCCCTTGAATGAGTGGGAAAAAGAAAATCAGTGCAGTAGTCACTCTTGTGCTATTTTTCTTCACTTTTATGAAACAGATAGACAACATATTATCAGAAAGCCGGAACCAATACTTAGGCACCATACAATGAGATTGTCTGGTAAACCATGGCATCCTTTCACTGGGTTTGGGAGAAGGGGGCTCACATGATTGGGAACTCTATGGCCTATAGATGGTCCCCTTGGCGGTAATGGCAACCCTTATGAAAACCCCTTAACCCTGCAATTACCAATCACCAACACTCCACACTCACAGTGGCCTCCCTACTGGCCCCAGTGACCCCCAACCCCAATTTCCTTGCTGCGAGACAACTGTCAAACGATGACTCTCTCAGCTGGGTGCAGTCCCAGAAATTGTTCATTGCTCCCAGTTCTTGCAACTCTAGAATCCCTACAGTGCAGAAAGAGGCAATTCGGTGTATCAAGTCTGCACCGACCCTCCGAAAGAGAACCCCACCTCGGAACGTTCCGTTGCCCTACCCCCGTAACCCCACCTAACATTTTGAAACTTCGGGGCAATTTAGAATGGCCAATCCACCTAACCAGCACATCTTTGGACTGTGGGAGGAAACCGGAGCACCCAGAGGAAACCCACATAGGCATAGGGAGAATGTGCAAACTCTACAGAGGCAATCGACCAAGGTCGGAATCGAACCCAGGTCCCTGTCCAGTCCCGAACAGCTGGAGAGGGTGTTTTTTCCGCTGAAAAGGATGGGAGCCTCATTGGCAGGCACTTCACTGTAAGATGTCTATTGTTATCGGCCAGGGTTTAGAGAACCTCAAAGGGTATCATGGAGTTCCCCTGACCCACAACGTTTAATAGATTGTGGTATGGGGAGCACACGGTCCACTCTGCAGGAGTGGTACAGCAGAAATGGAAAAGTATTTTTTTAAAAGCAAAACAATGTTTATTCTATGAACTCAAGTTAACCTTTTTAAAAACGTACAGTGCACATTTCAGCAACCATTAATTCAAATATAACCCCCAAAGATTACAACACTAAGTAATGATTAAGATGTCCTTTTAACATCCATAAGACTTTAAAAAACCTTCAAAACAGAAACACATCACGTTAAAGTCGCTAATTTTGAGTTTAAATCACCAGGATCGATTTACAGTCCTTAGATTAGAGAGAGAGATTCATACACCTTCTGGCTGTGACTGCAGCTATCCAGCTCTGAAAACGAAACTAAAACACACCCTGCAGCCTGCTCAAAAACTAAACTAAAAAGCTGACAGACAACCCAGCTCCACCCACTCTCTGACATCACTGCAGTGGTAAACACCCATTTCTTAAAGGTACTCTCACCACAGATATTTATACTACCCCATTTATAAACACCCATTTCTTAAAGGTACTCTCACTACAGATATTTATACACCCCCATTTATAAACACCCATTTCTTAAAGGTACTCACACATGACACCTCCCCCAAGAAAAAAAAATAAACCATCAACTTCAAGATGGTTTCATTTTTCACCTTTCCACCATTCTTTAAGAAATGCACACAGTAAATAGACTTTTTCGTTTTAAAAAAACAACACACGCAAACAGGTATAATAATATAGTCCCATTTTTGTTTTGTTCTTCTTCCTCCAAATGAAACTCCTTCTCGATTGACAGTCTCTTTGAACAAGAAGGTCTCTGCACGATCCGTCCATTGCTCTACGCCTTGGCATTTCTCTTTAAAGTCAGATACTTTAGTTCAATATGATCACAGAGTCCCTTGCAATACTCCAACACAGGAGCATTGGTTAGGTTATCACAGCTTTCAGGCCGTCAAATGCCTGTTGAAAGTCCGCTGTCCACTGAAATGTTTCTTCAGCAAGTCCATCAGTGGAGCAATCATAGAATCACAGAAGTTTACAGCATGGAAACAGGCCCTTCGGCCCAACCAGTCCATGCCGCCCAGTTTTTACCATTAAGCTAGTCCCAGTTGCCCGCACTTGGCCCATAACCCTCTATACCCATCTTACCCATGTAACTATCTAAATGCTTTTTAAAAGACACAATTGTACCCGCCTCTACTACTACCTCTGGCAGCCCATTCCAGACACTCACTACCCTCTGAGTGAAGAAATTGCCCCTCTGGGCCCTTCTGAATCTCTCCCCTCTCACCTTAAGCCTATGCCCTCTAGTTTTAGGCTCCCCTACCTTTGGGAAAAGATGTTGACTATCTACCTTATCTATGCCCCTCATTATTTTATAGACCTCTATAAGATCACCCCTAAGCCTCCTACGCTCCAGGGAAAAAAGTCCCAGTCTATCCAGCCTCTCCTTATAACTCAAACCATCAAGTCCCGGCAACATCCCAGTAAATCTTTTCTGCACTCTTTCTAGTTTAATAATATCCTTTCTATAATAGGGTGACCAGAACTGCACACAGTATTCCAAGTGTGGCCGTACCAATGTCTTGTACAACTTCAACAAGACGTCCCAACTCCTGTATTCAATGTTCTGACCAATGAAACCAAGCATGCCGAATGCCTTCTTCACCACCCTGTCCACCTGCGACTCCACCTTCAAGGAGCTATGAACCTGTACTCCTAGATCTCTTTGTTCTATAACTCTCCCCAACGCCATACCATTAACTGAGTAGGTCCTGGCCTGATTCGATCTGCCAAAATGCATCACCTCACATTTATCTAAATTAAACTCCATCTGCCATTCGTCGGCCCACTGGCCTAATTGATCAAGATCCCGTTGCAACCCTAAATAACCTTCTTCACTATCCACTGTGCCACCAATCTTGGTGTCATCTGCAAACTTACTAACCATGCCTCCTAAATTCTCATCCAAATCATTAATATAAATCACAAATAACAGTGGACCCAGCACCGATCCCTGTGGCACACCACTGGTCACAGGCCTCCAGTTTGAAAAACAACCCTCTACAACCACCCTCTGTCTTCTGTCGTCCAGCCAATTTTGAATCCAATTGGCAACCTCACCCTGGATCCCGTGAGCTTTAACCTTCTGCAACAACCTACCATGCGGTACCTTGTCAAAGGCTTTGCTAAAGTCCATGTAGACAACGTCTACTGCACTGCCCTCATCTACCTTCTTGGTCACCCCCTCAAAAAACTCAGTCAAATTTGTGAGACATGATTTTCCACGCACAGAGCCATGCTGACTGCCCCGAATCAGTCCTTGCCTCTCTAAATGCTTGTAGATCCTGTCTCTCAGAATACCTTCCAGCAACTTACCTACTACAGACGTTAGGCTCACCGGTCTGTAGTTCCCAGGCTTTTCCCTGCTGCCCTTCTTAAACAAGGGCACAACATTCGCCACTCTCCAATCTTCAGGCACCTCACCTGTGGCTGCCGATGATTCAAATATCTCTGTTAGGGGACCCGCAATTTCCTCCCTAGCCTCCCACAACATCCTGGGATACATTTCATCAGGTCCCGGGGATTTATCTACCTTGATGCGCTTTAAGACTTCCAGCACCTCCTCCTCTGTAATATGCACACTTCTCAAGACATCACTATTTATTTCCCTTAGTTTCATAACATCCATGCCTTTCTCCACCGTGAATACCGATGAGAAATATTCATTCAGGATCTCACCCAACTCTTGTGGCTCTGCACATAGATGTCCTTGTTGATCCTTAAGAGGCCCTACTCTGTCCCTAGTTACTCTTTTACTCTTTATGTAGATGTATAATCTCTTTGGATTCTCCCTTGCATTATTTGCCAAAGCAATTTCATGTCCCCTTTTTGCCCTCCTGATTTCCCTCTTAACTCTATTTCGACAATCTCTATACTCTTCAAGGGATCCACTTGATCCCAGTTGCTTATGTACGTCATATGCCTCCTTCTTCTTTTTGACCAGAGTCTCAATATCTCGAGTCATCCAGGGTTCCCTACTTCTACCAGCCTTGCCCTTCACTCTAAAGGGAATGTGCTTACCCTGCACCCTGGTTAACACATTTTTAAAAACCTCCCATTTACCAGCCGTCCCTTTGCCTGCCAACAATCTCCCCCAATCTACCTCTGCAAATTCCTGTCTGATACCATCAAAATTGGCCTTGCCCCAATTAAGAATTTTAACTCTTGGGCCAGACCTATCATTCTCCATAGCTATCTTAAAACTAATGGAGTTATGGTCACTTGACCCAAAGTGATCCCTCACTAGCACTTCTGTCACTTGCCCTTCCTTATTTCCCAAGACGAGGTCAAGTTTTGCCCCCTCTCTAGTCGGTCCATCCACATACTGAATGAGAAATTCCTCCTGAATACACTCAACAAATTTCCCTCCATCCAAGCCCCTAATGCTATGGCTGTCCCAGTCAATGTTGGGAAAGTTAAAGTCCCCTACTACTACCACCCTATTATTCTTGCAGCTAACTGTAATCTCCTTACATATTTGCTCCTCAATTTCCCGCTGACTATTTGGGGGCCTGTAGTACAGTCCTACCAAGGTGATCTCTCCCTTCTTATTTTTCAGTTCCACCCATATAGACTCAGTGGGCGAACCCTCGGATATATCCCCTCTAAGTACTGCCGTGGTGTTCTCCCTAATCAAAAACGCCACTCCCCCTCCTCTCTTACCTCCTGTTCTATCCTTTCTATAGCATCTGTACCCCGGAACATTGAGCTGCCAGTCCTGCCCCTCCCTTAGCCATGTTTCAGCCATAGCTATAATATCCCAGTCCCATGTGCCCGTCCATGCCCTGAGTTCATCCGCTTTGCCCGTCAGGCCCCTTGCATTGAAATAAATGCAGTTTAATATAGACTTTCCTTGCTCTCTGCCCTGCTTTCTCTGGTCATGCTTTACACACTCTCCCTTCCTGCCTTTTGTTTCTGTCCCCACTGACTTCCTACATCGGTTCCCATCCCCCTGCCACATTAGTTTAAACCCTCCCCAACTGCACTAGCAAACACACCCCCGAGAACATTGGTTCCGGTCCCACCCAGATGCAGACCGTCCGATTTGTACAGGTCCCACCTCCCCCAGAACCGGTCCCAATGTCCCAGGAATTTGAAACCCTCCCTCTTGCACCATCTCTCAAGCCACGTATTCATCCTAGCTATCCTGTCATTCCTACTCTGACTATCACGTGGCACTGGTAGCAATCCTGAGATTACTACCTTTGAGGTCCTACTTTTTAGTTTAACTCCTAACTCCCTAAATTCAGCTTGTAGGACCTCATCCCGTTTTCTACCTATATCGTTGGTGCCTATATGCACCACGACAGCTGGCTGTTCACCCTCCCCCTCCAGAATGCCCTGCAGCCGCTCCGAGACATCCTTGACCCTTGCACCAGGGAGGCAACATACCAACCTGGATTCTCGTTTGCGTCCGCAGAAACGCCTGTCTATTCCCCTTACAATTGAATCCCCTATCACTATAGCTCTGCCACTCTTTTTCCCGCCCTTCTGTGCAGAGCCAGCCACGGTGCCATGAACCTGGCTGCTGCCACCTTCCCTTGGTGAGCCATCTCCCCCAACAGTTTCCAAAACGGTAAATCTGTTTTGGAGGGAGATGACCGCAGGGGATCCCTGCACTGCCTTCCTACTCTTCCTCTGTCTGTTGGTCACCCATTCCCTATCTGCCTCAGTAATTTTAATCTGCGGTATGACCAACTCACTGAATGTGCTATCCACAACTTCCTCAGCATCGCGGATGCTCCAAAGTGAGTCCATCCGCAGCTCCAGAGCCGTCAAGCGGTCTAACAAGAGCTGCAGTTGGACACACTTCTTGCAGATGAAGGAGTCAGGGACACCAGAAGGGTCCCTGACTTGCCACATCTCACAAGAGGAGCATGACACGGGTCTGGGCTCTCCTGCCATGACTTAAACCTGAAGTTAAATTTGAACTACACAGCTAAGAGAAAGTCAAAGAGAGAGAAATCACTTACCAGTCACAAGCCAATCACTTACCTGCTGGCTGTGATGTAATTGCTCCCGAGACTCCCTCACAGGTCTGCTTCTCTGCACCTCCTTAAGATGAGCACCAAATTCCCTTAACTAGTTAATTAATTTACTTAATTAATTGGATTTTTTTTTGGGGGGGGGGGAAACTCAACCCCAAACACCAAACTCCAATCATGCTAGAAAACCTTTTCACAAATGTTCGATCAAGTCCACTCATGCCAAGAAATCACATTATTTCCCTTTGTCTTGAGGGTATTGGAAACTCCTCAATAACTGTTGGTTTCACATCCCGTGTGACCATTCGACCCTGTCCGATTGTATGGCCAAGGAAAGTGACTTGGGCTTTTCCAAATTCACTTTTGGCTAGGTTTATCACCAAACCAGCCTCCTGAAGTCGATCGAATAACTCCATCGGATGTTTTAAATGTTCTGTCCATGTCTGGCTGAAAATTACCAGCTCGTCGATGTGTACCACACAATTGGGTAATCCTGAAACAACTTTGTTAGTTAACCGTTGAAATGTGGCTGGGGCGTTTTTCAAGCCAAATGGCATAACTTTGAATTGGTATATACCATCTGGAGTCACAAAAGATGAAATCTCCTTTGCCCTTTCAGATAAAGGTACCTGCCAGTAACCTTTAAGTAAATCCAGTCTGGAAATAAAAGTTGATTGTCCCACTTTCTCAAAGCAATCCTCCAAACGTGGGATAGGATGAGTCCATTCTTAAAACTGCATTAACCTTTCTGTAATCCACACACAACCGTTGGGTCCAGTCTGGTTTTGGTACCATCACTATGGGTGAGCTCCATTGACTGCAACCCACTTCAATCGCGCCATTTTTAAGCGTACTCTCAATCTCTTTGTTAACGTGTGCCAATTTTAAAGGGTTAAGTCTGTATAGATGTTGTTTGATTGGAACAGCATTTCCCACATATAAATCATGTATAGCCATTTTAGTACTTCCCAATTTATCTCTACAAACTTGCCGATGTGATATCAATAACTCTTTCAGGTCAGTTCATTTTTCCTCTGGAAGGTACCTCACCAATTCATCCCAATTTTTAAGAACATCCTCATTTTCCAAATTAATTTGAGGTATGTGGAAATCAAAGTCATCTGGATTTGGTTCGTCACTTTGAGTCAGAATCATTAAAATCTCCTTCTTTTTCTCTTCTTCCCTTTCAAAGTATCTTTTAAGCATATTCGCATGACACACTCGGTGATAATTCCTTCAATCTGGTGTTTTTAACCACACAATTCACCTCACTTAATTTCCTTTCAGTCTGATACGGTCCACAAAACCTTGCTTTTAAAGGTTCAGCTACTACTGGAACCAACACTAAAACTTTATCCCCACTGGCAGATCTACGAACTTTGGATTTCTTGTCCGCGACCCATTTTGTGCAACTTTTAAATGTTGTCTAGCCAATTCACCTGCTCTATTTAATCGTTCCCTAAAATTTGACACGTAATCCAATAATGTTAGTTCTGATTTCTCACTCACCAATTTTTCCTTAATCAATTTAAGTGGTCCTCTTACCTCATGACCAAAAATTAGTTCAAAAGGACTAAATTTGGTTGACTCATTCGGTGCATCCCTAATTGCAAACAGTACAAATGGAATTCCTTTAATCTAATCCTCTGGATAATCGTGACAATAAGCCCTCAATATTGTCTTTAATGTCTGATGCCACCTTTCTAATGCACCCTGCTTTTCCGGATGGTACGCAGTTGATTTAAATTGTTTTATTCCGAAGCGATCCACAACTTCTTTGAATAACCTGGAGGTGAAATTTGATCTTTGATCCGATTGTATTTCTGTGGGTAGTCCCTATCTAGTAAAGAATTTAACTAACTCCTCCACAATCTTTTTAGCTGTAATATTACGTACTGCGATGGCCTCTGGAAATCTAGTAGACACATCCATTATAGTCAAAAAATATTGATTCCCACTTTTTGTTTTAGGAAGCGGCCCTACGCAATCACTTAGGACCCTTGTAAAAGGTTCCTCAAATGCTGGAATGGGTATTAAGGGCGCTGGTTTTATCACTGCTTGAGGTTTCCCTATCACTTGACATGTGTGACATGATTGAAAAAATTTAACTACATCTTTATGTAGTCCAGGCCAATAAAAATGTTTCTGGATTTTAGCTTGAGTTTTCCTTATTCTCTAATGACCTCCCATTGGTACCTCATGTGCAACTCGCAATACCTCCTTTCTATACCCTACCGGCAATACGACTTGATGAACTTCTGCCCACTTTTCATCCGCCTGCATATGTAAAGGTCTCCATTTTCTCATCTCGACATCACTTTTACGGTAATAATGTGATATGGTACGAATTAAGTAACGGCATGATGGGAAAACTGGTCAATGGGAAGATTGGTCAAAAGGTTTGAGACAATACCAGATAGATTGGAACTACTCATTCCAGCTCCCCAGGCCCAGGTAAAGAATGCTGCCCTAACCATTTTTCAGAGCTGTATGGCCATAGGCCAACTCTGCATAACTTGAAGTCTGAAAAGATCAGCGAAGGTCGAGCCATTCCAAAACACCCGACCTCGGCAACTCCTGATAAAACTAACTCGTCATAACCCAGGACCGTAGGAATTTAAAACAAAGATAGGTTCAGGAAGAAACAAATCTATCCTGACCTTTCAATGTTCCCTCCGAGGACTAAATAATGGTATGAGTGATATGACCAAACATGGTCTGGTCTTTGCTTCCGGTTGTATTTCCAATTAAACTCCTGACCATACTGTTGTCACATAATCTTGATAAAGTTAATGTATAAATATTAAGCTCATTCTCCGCAAAGCGCGGAACTTGTGACAGACTGAGCAGTTTTGTTGATGCTCTCTGACTTTAAGTTTCAGCCATTACTGCAATCAGTTGTTTTCGAAAATAAAGCTTGTTATTCTGTCTTAACGAGTGTGTTGAATTTTTCTCTCACAGAAGCGAAAATATTGACTTTCACAATTTGACGCAAGCGAGCAGTTACCAATATCCTGAGTGAATTCCGTGGGGGGACTGAAGAAGTGATCGAGCCAGACCCGGAGGAAAGAGACAGACGGCGGCACAAGGTAAGATTAACCTTGGTCTATCTCTCTCTCTCGGATTAGTGGTTCGACTGGTCTGACAATTCTAAACCTCAAATGAAATGTGCTGTGTCTTATTATTGGAGCAATGGCCGCAACCGTGAGACCTGTTACAAAGACACTTCGCCCAAAATTATATCCGAATTCATCCAACGTCCCTCTCAAAGAAGAGCTCCTAAAAGTCAGAACTCTCACACAGATTCACGTTACTATCGCCCAGATTGCACGGACCCTCCTGAATTTGGTTACCGCTCACAGGCTCCTTACCCCTTCACTCCACACATGGAGAATTTCGACAGCGCTCCTCCGCGTCGTCCTCCTGCCAAATATAATGTCACTTGCTTCAACTGTCAACGTACAGGCCACTACGCGAGGGATTGTCCAGCACCCCGACAACAAGGTAGATTTCAACCCCGTCGGCAGACACCCTTTACTATCTCTAACCCCTACTGACTAGCCAGATCGAACTTTCCGGTCCTCTCAACAGACCACTCTGACGAGCCCACCGCTACGATTTACATAGAGGGCGTGCCTATCCCCTTCCTGATTGACACCGGCGCGACTCATTCTACGCTAGACTGGACGTTAATTCAGAAACATTGCTTTCCCCTTTCTGATAAGCATGTGGAACTTGCTGGTTTCATGGGGGAAGCTGCTGTTTATCCGCTTACGAAGCCGCTCTCTGTTCAGTTTGAGGACCGGGAATGTTGCATCCCTTTCACAGTTACCCGCGTCCTCCGTGTCAACCTGGCCGGACGAGACTTGCTGTGTCCCTTGCAGGTGGAAATTGTTTGCCTTGATAACGGCATTACTATATCAGCTATCCCGCAGGCCCAGCTTTGAAATTTTCCCCTTTTCACTACTCCACAGTGGTGGTCGGTTGATTTTGATCCCTCACACTTTTCACCTCCCTTAGATATTCCCGATCCACATGTCACTCTTTGCTACGATCATACAGGATGCTCGTCTGATTTCGAGAGCATTTACCAAGACGCCCTCGGTTCTCTACAATCCGTTTCCTTTGTTGGCCTCGCTAAGGGAAAAGAAGGGTCTGCCTTTCTTGTGAATTTACCCCATGGCCTCTGGCGTCAGTCGGGACTTGTGTCACCCCACGTGACCCTTTCTGTGAACGAAGGCTACAGTGCCAAGTCCTTGGGATTTCTGGCAGCTGCACTGCGAGGACAAGCTGATCATTTCTTTAATGGAAGTCAAATCCTACCCGCAGGCACTTTAGAATATTTTCAACGCCCATTTGTCTTCATTGGCACACTGCACCACCATCGTTCAGTCCAATCAACGACTTCTGAACTACCTGCAGATTTATGGGCGGCCTCCAAACACGAAGTTGGTCTCACTAATGTCCCTCCCGTTGTTATTAAAGTTAAACCTTACATGCTCTTGCCCTCGATTTCACAGTACCCTTTGCGCCCCGAGGCTGAAGAAGGAGTCTCGGTCATGATTCAATCGTTCCTTCAACAGGGAATTGTGGTACCATGCCAATCGCCCTGTAACACCCCGATTCTTCCAGTTCCTAAGATGGGAAGACCATCCGAATGGCGTTTGGTCCAAGACTTCCGACGTATTAACCTTTACATCCTATTGTCCCAAACCCGGCGACAATCCTTAGTAATGTCCCACCGGAAGCGACTGTTCTCACCCTTGTTGATTTACAACATGCCTTTTTTGCAATACCCCTCACCCCTGAATCACAGTATTTGTTTGCCTTTACATTTAAGGGCAACTTGGACTAGGCTCCCACAGGGCTTCATTCATTCTCCAACCCTTTTCTCACAAGCATTGCACTCCCAGTTAGCGACATTATCAACTCCTGATGGCTCCACCATCATCCAATATGTTGATGACTTACTCCTTGCCAGCCCTGACTTCAACGCTAACCAGCGTGACACCATTTACCTGATCATCCGTCTCCATTCATGGGGATATGTGATCCCGCCCACTAAAGTTCATAAAGGCCAACGGCAGGTCAAATTTTTGGGTGTCCTAATAAGTGCTACAGATCGCTCCCTTACTCAGGAACGCATTACTCCTATACTGCAGAACCCATTTCCTACATCGCCCAAGCAGGTGCGAGCCTTTTTAGGATTGGTGAACTTTTGCAGATTATGGATTCCGAATGTTACTGTCCATACTAAAGATTTAACTCCGTACTCCTCTAAAAATCCTCCTCTTAACTTTGTTCTTCCTGATTCAGCAAAACAATCTTTTGTTACTCTCAAAAACGCCCTGGCTACCGCCCCAGCGCTAGGACGACCTATGTATGTCAGACCCTTTCAGTTGTACGTTAATGTTCTTGATGAATGTGCCACTGGTGTTCTAACACAAGAACACGGTGACTGGCGTCGCCCGGTCGCCTACTATTCTACGAAATTGGATCCTGTAGCTTGCGGTCTACCTCACTGCACCCAAATTCTTACAGCTGTCCATTTGTTAGCACAGGCAGCATCTAATCTGACCCTTCACCAGCCAGTACAAGTGCATACCTCACACTCTATTGTGGCTCTCTTAACGTCTCAGCAAACCCAGCATCTGACTCAAGCCCGCTTGAGCCGCTATGAGGTTTCACTATCGCAAAACCCCTACCTCTCTTTTCATTACTGTTCTACCTTAAATCCTGCTGTGTTACTCGAACAGCCCCCCGATAACCTTGCGGACCCGCCACACGATTGTTTGCTTCGGAATCACTTCCTTACCGCGCCTCGCCCGGATTTAACGGACCGGCCTATTGATAATCCAGATCTAAGTTTTTATGTTGATGGCAGTTCCTCCATTTCTCTCACTGGCATCACACAGTCGGGATATGCCATGGTAACCGACACTGCCGTGCAGGAAGCAGCAGCCTTCGAGACCCCTGTCTCCGCATAAAAAGCCGAGCTATTTGCCCTGACTCGAGCATGTATTTTGGCCACAGATAAAAGTACTAATGTTTACACTGATTCTAGGTATGCCTTTGGCGTGACCCACAATTTCGGTCGCATCTGGCAACAGAGAGGCTTTCTCACCTCTGCGGGAGCTCCCATTCAAAATGCTCTTTGGGTTAAAAATCTCCTCAATGCTATTCAGCTTCCCCATCAATTGGCAATTATTAAATGTACTGCGCACATAAAGGGGGACACTCCTGTTCAATTAGGAAATGCCCGTGCTGATTTGGCTGCTAAGGCTGCGGCTATATCGGCCTCTCTGATTGTTCCCAGTGGGGCTAATCAGGCTCTGAACCAGGTACCTGCATTTGGAACGAAGGGCATGCCAGACATAACTGAAGTTCATAATTTACAGAGGGACGCCTCTGATTCTGAGCACACACTATGGAAGTCAATGCGGTGTTCACACTCCTTGACACGAGACCTCTGGCTTACTCCCGTTGGTCAAGTTTGTATTCCGAATTCTTTATTGCCGGTACTTATTGATTATTTGCATTCTTGTACCCATCTTGGCAAGGAGGGAATGGTACAGCTACTCCTGAAAACTTGGTGACACCCAGATTTGAATACAGCAGCGCAAACGCGGCTGGATCGATGCGTCATTTGCATGAAACATAATAAGGGTAAACGCATTAAATGCCCTCCAGGACCCACTCCTTTGCCAGATGGCCCTTTTGCCTGTATACAGCTTGATTTTATCGAATTGCCAAAAGCACAGTGCTATAAATATTGTTTAGTAATAATCGATGTGTTTAGTAAATGGATTGAAGCCTTCTCCACCACTAATTGTACGGCACATACAGTGGTGAAGTTGTTGTTAACGGAAGTCATTCCGCGTTTTGGGGTACCCAAAATGGTGAGCTCAGACAATGGACCACATTTTGTAGCTCGGATCAATACTGAATTGTGCGAAGCACTCGTAATTAAACAGCAACTGCACTGCGCGTATCACCCGCAGGCTGCAGAAATTGTGGAAAGTGCGAACGGGACTTTAAAAGAAAAATTATCTAAATTAACTGAAGAAACTGGGTTAAATTGGCTAAAAGTATTACCCTTGGCACTGTTTCACATGCGAGTGTCTCCCCATTCGCGGACCGGACTGTCAGCTGCAGAGATAGTCTATGGTCGGCCAATGAGGACTCCCTGGGATGCCCATGAAAAACCCCTAGAGGGAGTAGACCTCCACGTGATGGGGGAACAAATGCAGAACTATTTGAAGCAATTAACACTTTCTCTGAAGTTTCTCCACTCACAGGTAAAACAGGCACATCTCCCAGTAACGGCAGGGACAGCCGTCCCTCGATATCCAGTGATCAAACCCGGAGACCACTTGTTGGTGAAAAACTGGGACAGAAAGAAACTAGGACAACGCTGGACAACCCTTCCTCGTACTGCTGACTACATCAACTTCCGTCAAACTTGAAGGACGTTCAAGTTGGATACATCTATCCGATTGCAAGAAGATAGTCTCCAACACAGACGAGAACACAGGATGAAGATCTTCATTATAATTTTTGGACTCTCTGGACTATCTAGCCTTAATGGCCACTCGGTAGTAAAAAAAAATGACCTAAACGAGACCTGCCTTCCAATACCTATTTATATATGTCATATCTTTATGACGAAAAATTGAACGTAAGCAAGTGTTGGGTTTGTACCCACAACCCCGTCCATTCGAGGGAAGGAATACCTCTCCAATCCCTCCCCTTTCATATCGCAGAGACGGTTGAATGGATTTTACGACAAAATCAAACAGGGAGCAGGGAAGATAGGGCAGATATGGAAATATGGAGATCTGCTGGCTATGACATGACTAAATTTTCAGCTTCGTATCAACCTACCTATAATCATGCCTTGACTCCACCCTCCCTCACTGTCCACTCGTATAATGTTCAAGGTTCCATATGTTTTAATAAATCAGGGAAAGGAAAGTTAATGGGGCAAAGTAGGTGCAACCTTACAGTTGACTGGCAAGAACTGGTACCAGGCATATCCAACAAGGGCATGTTTAACTGATTGGTCCAAGGTATGGAATATAACCTCTAACATTTCATGGGGACAGATATCCCCAATCCCCTGGATGACATCAGCTGATGATTTTACGGCCTATAATGGAACCTATTTCATATGCGGCACTAAAGCATATCCATGGCTCCCCATTGATTGGACAGGATCCTGCTTTTTGGGATATGTTGTACCTCAAATGCGTCACCTACCCACCCTTAAGCACTCCCCCTCGCGAGCAAAAAGGACTATTTCTAAAACGGAACAGTTCTTTATGATGGCCTTTCTCTTGTACGGAACGGGCAAGGCATCCGACGAACTGATCCACATGGCCACAGCATTGGAACAACTGGCGAACGTAACGGCAGCAGAAGCCAGGGAAGCTGGACAGGCACTGGCTGAGGTCTCAGCTGAGCTAGTAGCTGTCCAGACCGTGGCATTACAAAATCGACTGGCTTTGGATTATCTGTTAGCTTCGCAGGGAGGAACGTGCGCTATCATAGGTCAGGAGTGCTGTACTTATATTCCAGATGGCTCCGAAAATATCACTAACCTGGCCGACCATATTAAGAGACAGGCTGCTCAAATTCAAGAGATTAGCAGTGAATTTCATGACTATAACCCGCCGGGTTGGCTCGGATGGTTGGGTCACGGATTATTTGATTGGATCTTTCAATCCTTCATTCTACTACTCCTAATTCTACCAGAGATAGGATTGCTTGGTTGCTTGTGTCAATGCATTTTCAAAAGAGTCATGGATATACCTATTTAACTAGTTGTCATGATATGACAAAAGGAGGGAATGTGATATGGTACGAATTAAGTAATGGCATGATGAGAAAACTGGTCAATGGGAAGACTGGTCAAAAGGTTTGAGACAATACCAGATAGACTGAAACTACGCACTCCAGCTCCCCAGGCCCAGGTACAGAATGCTGCCCTAACCATTTTTCAGAGCTGTATGGCCATAGGCCAACTCTGCATAATTTGAAGTCCGAAAAGATCAGCGAAGGTCGAGCCATTCCAAAACACCCGACCTCGGCAACTCCTGATAAAACTAACTCGTCATAACCCAGGGCCGTAGGAATTTAAAACAAAGATAAGTTCAGGAAGAAACAAATCTATTTTGACCTTTCAATGTTCCCTCCGAGGACTAAATAATGGTATGAGTGATATGACCAAACGTGGTCTGGTTTTTGCTTCCGTTTGTATTTCCGATTAAACTCCTGACCATACTGTTGTCACATAATCTTGATAAAGTTAATGTAGAAAGATTAAGCTAATTCTCCACAAAGCGCGGAACTTGTGACAGACTGAGCAGTTTTGTTGACGCTCTCGGACTTCAAGTTTCAGCCATTACTGCACGCAGTTCGAAAATAAAGCTTGTTCTTCTGTCTTAACGAGTGTGTTGAATTTTTCTCTCACAGAAGCGAAAATATTGACTTTCACAATAACACTCTGGTGGACACGCAGATTCCTCTTCCGTGTATGCTTTCTGATACATCCGTTTTATTTCTACATCTTTTTGTTGTAACTCCACCAAGTTTCCTGAACTAAAAATATCCGCCTCATCCTCCATCTGTTCTTGTTCTTTTTCAACCATCTGATCAAAAATCATTTCTGACAATTGCACTTCAACTTTATCTTCACTCTTTGATTTCTCCTCTTGTCTTAACCTGTGACTTTGCGACCTTGTTACTACACAATCAGGAAAAATCCCAGGATATTCGTCCTTCAACACTTCAGTTGTCTGATTTTCCACTGGCTAATCAACCACAGTAGGCATCACTCCCACCTGCGATCCAGCCATATCATTACCCAAGATAAACTGTAGTCCTGGACAAGATAGTTTCTCTATTACTCCTACTACCACTTCACCACTCTTCACTGGACTTTCCAACCTTACCTTATATAAGAACACTACTCCTCTCACCCTGAATTCCACATATTACCACCTTTTCTGGCAACATTCTTCCCAAATTACATAACTCCTCATCTCTTACCATTAAAGATTGACTAGCTCCCGTATCTCTTAAAATAATGACTTCTTTACCTGCTCCTCCTGATACACATGAGTAACCTTTACCCACACAAGTAAATTCTTTAAAGAGATCTGGCACCTTCTTATCAATCACCTCTTGATCAGGCTGTACAATCTTTTGCATTTCCTTCGCTTCACTTGGGCTTTCCTTTTTCACTATAACAGACTCCACTGTATTATCCTGTTTTACCACATCAGCCTTCCCAGTGCGTTTCTTCAACCACCAACACTGTGACTTTACATGGCCTAGTTTATTACAGTGAAAACATTTGAAACTTTTCATTTCTCTTCCATCCTCCTGGATTTCTTTTTTAATCTGAGGTACACTCTCCTTATTATCTCCCATCAGATCACCTTTACCATTACCACTTGAGTATTTCTCATGTCCCCAGTTTCTATCCCTCACAGGCTGACACTGATGTCGGAAACCAAGCTTTGATTTATGAACCAATTCATAATGATCTGCCATTTCTGCTGCTAATCTCACAGTTTTAACCCTCTGCTCTTCCACATGAGTTCTCACTACATCAGGAATTGAATTTATAAACTCCGCCAAAAGTATAATTTCTCTGAGAGCTTCCTACATTTGGTCTATTTTCAAAGCCCTTATCCACCTATCAAAATTACTGTGTTTGATCCTTTCAAACTCCATGTATGTTTGACCAAATACTTTCCTTAAATTTCTAAACCTTTGTCTGTAGGCTTCAGGCACTAGTTCATATGCATCTAAGATGGATTTTTTCACCTCCTCATACGTCCCAGATACCTCCTCCGGTAGTGATGCAAACACTTCACTAGCTCTACCTGCCAGTTTTGCTTGTATCAGTAATACCCACATGTCCTGTGGCCATTTCATTTGTTTAGCTACCTTCTCATATGAAATGAAAAAGGCTTCCACCTCCTTCTCATCAAACCTTGGCAATGCTTGGACATATTTAAATAGATTCCCACCAAGCCTTCTACTTTGACGCTCTTTCTCACCATCCTCATCACTATCATCTAACTGTACGTTTCCCTTTACGTCTGCCAATTGTAACTGACTGTCATGTTTCATGGCCATTTTCTGAAGTTCAAACTCTCTCTCTTTATCTTTTTCCCTGATCTGTATCTCCCTTTCTCATTCTTTTTGTCCTGCTAGGGCTATTCTTTCTGTTTTCCTGTCTTCTCTCTCTCTCTTTCTCTTTCTTTTTCCTCTCTCTCTCTTTCGTATTCAAGCTGCTTTAATTCTTTCTCATGTTCCATTTGTTTAATTTGCAACTGATTTTTTGCCATTTCCAATGAGTCAAACTGTATCTCAGGCAACTTTAAATGCTTAGCCATCGCCATAATTACGTCATCTTTTCGCACTTTGTCAGGTAATGTTAACTGCAATGTTTTTGCCAAATCTAACAGTCTGCTTTTAGTCTCTGTCCGTAAGGTAATGTGTGACAGTCTCCACCTCCAAAAACGTCAGAGTCTCTGAAAGAGCCATTGTCCACAGCACACTCCCTACTTAAAAATACCACACCTGAAAAGCACCCACAATATGCACACCCCTCACTCTCTTTAAGTTCACTAAGCCAATCCAATAGATAGACTTTTATCCCCTCGAGCCCCCAATTTGTTATGGGCCAGGGTTTAGAGAACCCCAAAGGGTATCATGGCGTTCCCCTGACCCACAACTGTTAATAGATTGTGGAATGGGGAGCACATGGCCCACTCTACAGGTGTGGTACAGCAGAAATGGAAAAGTGTTTTTTTAAAGCAAAACAATGTTTATTCTATGAACTCAAGTTAACCTTTCTAAAACACACAGAGAACATTTTAGCAACCATTAATTCAAATACAACCCCCAAAGATTATAACACTAAGTAATGATTAAGCTGTCCTTTTAACATCCATAAGACTTTAAAAAACCTTCAAAACAGAAACACATCACGTTAAAGTCACTACAGTTATGAGTTTCTATCACCAGGATCGATTTACAGTCTTTAGATTACAGAGAGAGATTCATACACCTTCTGGTTGTGACTGCAGCTATCCAGCTCTGAAAACGAAACTAAAACACACCCTGCAGCCTGCTCAATAACGAAACTAAAAAGCTGACAGACAGCCCAGCTCCACCAATCTGACATCACTGCAGTGGTAAACACCCAATTCTGAAAGGTACTCTCACCACAGATATTTATACACCCCCATTTATAAACACCCATTTCTTAAAGGTAATCTCACATGATACTATAAAATCCGGCTGGTGGGGGGGGCTCCCTCAAACGGCCAAGCCAGGTTTGCCCCTGGCTTTCTGGCCTATTGTCGGCGCCACTCCCATCCCAACAAAATCCAGCCTTTAGAATGCATGTTGCAGATGATCCAGAAAAGGATTTTTAATTTCCGAATAAAGATACCACTGTTCCTTTGGGACAGGTGAACAGCAGCCTTTTAAATGTACAATAAAATGAAAGAAATCTGAAGATTTCTTTTGAACAGAACCATTGTTATCATAGAATTTACAATGCAGGAGGCCATTTGGCCCATCGAGTCTGCACCGGCTTTTGGAAAGAGCACCCTACCCAAGGTCAACACCTCCACCCTATCCCCATAACCCAGTAACCCCACCCAACATTAAGGGCAATTTTGGACACCATGGGCAATTTATCATGGCCAATCCACCTAACCTGCACATCTTTGGGCTGTGGGAGGAAACCGGAGCACCCGGAGGAAACCCACGCACACACGGGGAGGATGTGCAGACTCCGCACAGACAGTGACCCAAGCCGGAATCGAACTTGGGACCCTGGAGCTGTGAAACAATTGTGCTATCCACAATGCTACCGTGCTGCCCCTAAAAATTCCTAGAAAGAATTTTTAGAATTTGTGTTTGTACCATCTGCCACAGTATTAAAGGTATCTAATTGACAGTAAATCAATTAAAAAGTAAGCAAAGAACGTGAAACACTTGCCACCTGAATTTTAGTCTTGGTAAACAGGTTCAGCATGGGTATGCTAATGACCTTGTACATTGGGTAGAATTCAACCTTTGAAAAATAACTTTTTTGCTGAATTGCTTAATTTGTCCTATTTGGTATTGGAGCACCACCTTCCTAAAAGTTAAGCTGGTGAATAAGGGCTACTTGTGACACCGATAAGGATGATTATTATTATTAAGGGGGCTCAAGTGTTCTTATGAGACACAAAATGCTTTGTTTTATTCCCTTCCTAAAAACTTGGAAATTATTTAAAGATCCTGCTTCCAATATGAGCTTGTCATGATTGTCAGACTTTAGTGATGTTGAAGGCTTGAAGTGCGAGCAGATTAAAAAATCTGAAATGCACTAGTGTAACTGTGTGCACAATAATTGTAGAACGCTAAAGTAACCTCACATTTTGATATAATAAATCTTGCCACATTCCTGGATTTGTGAGATGTTGCACAATAAATTAGAATGATTGCAGCACGATTGGCAAATTATGGATAGAATTCAACTGAAAATTCCCAAATGCTCGATTCTCCAGAAAGACTTAAAAACTTTTTTTTAGAATACCCAATTATTTTTTTTCCAATTAAGGGTCAATTTAACGTGGCCAATCCACTTAACCTGCACATCTTTTGGGTTGTGGGGGTGAAACCCATGCAGACACGGGGAGAATGTGCAAACTCCACATGGACAGTGACCAAGGCCGGGATTCGAACCCGGGTCCTCAGCGCCGCAGTCTCAGTGCTAACCATTGCGTTGCGTGCCGGCCCTCCAGAAAGATTTCTGAATGTGGTAACGAGTGGGAACTGCCTCAAGCTTCCTGGCACTCGGCCCAGCAAGGCCGGCAACGCAATACAACATTAATAGGTCCACTTAACGAGGTCCACGGGCTTCACGCCACAAATGGAGGCTTGTCAGACGATTCACTGGGACCACGCTTGCCAGCCCTCCGCTAACAAGGTCTAAAGCAGCACTTAAACAGCTCTTGCATAGCCAACCCCACTCAGCTTGCAACCATGGCGCCAAGACGTCCGGCTCCAAGATTTGAAGACGTGGACCTGGGGAGGGTCCTAGATGCAGTCGAGGCCAGCAGGGATGTCCTGTTCCCCCGAGGGTCTCGGAGGGTGAGCTACAGGGCAGCCAGTGCCATCTGAGATGAAGTAGCAGTGGCCGTCAGCTCGGGCAGCGTGACCAGGACTGGCCTCCAGTGCTGCAAGAAAATCAACAACCTACACTGGGCCACACGTGTGTTGACACCTCCCCCGCCGAAACCTTCCCACTCCAAGCGACGATGACACCCCAAGAAGATGCTGAAAGTTTAGAAGAAGGAGTACCCCTTCGTAGTCCAAATTCTAATGGGGATACGTTGGAATATATTCAAGTAGTGCCAAGATTTGAAGAGAAAGATTATGGAAGCATTTATTAACACGTTTGAGAAAGTAGTTAAACAATTAAATTGGCCAAAAAACATGTGGGTATTGTTGGTTCATTCATAATTAGTAGGCCGAGCTAGCCAAGTGTTTTCGCCATTGTCTAGGGATTATGATGAGGTGTAAAAATCCATTTTAAGTGCATTTAACTAGTGCCAGAAGCCTATAGTCAGAAGTTTAGAAGAATAAGAAAATCAGATGTATATAGAATTTGAAAGAATCAAACAAAATAATTTTGATAGGTGGATAATAGCATCAAAATAGACATAAATTCCAAATCTCTTAGGGAAATGATTATTCAGGAGGAATTTAAAGATTCACTTCCTGAAGTAGTGAGAACTCATGTGGCAGAGCAAAACATTAAAACTGCCAGACAGGCAGAAGAAATGGCAGATTATTTTGAATTAGTTCATAAATCAAGGTTTGGTTTACAACATAATTTTCAGTCTATAAAGGATAGAAACTGAGGAATGAAAAATCTACAGGTGGTCATGGCAAAGGCTGTATCATTGGAGATATTAAAGAGATTTTGCCTCAGGTTAAAAAGGAAACTTGACAGTGGGAGATAGGAAAACTAAAATGTTTTCATTGTAATAAAGTTGGACACACAAACTCGCAGTGTTGCTGGCATAAGAAAAGTACTGGGAAGACAAACGGTTTAAAACAGGATAAGCCAGTGGGGTTTATTAAAGTGGCACTGCTGAAGAGATGAAAAAGTATGGACAGCTTGTTCAGAGGTTGGTTGATAAGCAGATGTCAGATCTTTTAAAATACTTTATTTTTGAGCGTAAAGATTACTCTTGTGTTCAAGGTGGAGTATGTAAGGATGGTAAAATCATAAGGGGTACAGGAGCAAGTCAATATTTATGGTGAGAGATAAGGAGATATGTAGTTCCAGAGAATGTAGCTCCAGAGATATGTATTGCCAGAGAAGGTGGTAAATATGTGGAATTGATGGTGAAGTGAGCAGTATTCCTTTTCGTAAGGTAAGATTAAAGAGTCAGGTGAAAGTGGTGAAGTCGTAGGAGTAATCACAGAAATTTCCTTTTTTAGGGGTACAGTTTATCCTGGGTAAACAGGTAGGAGTGATGCCTGTGGTTGAAAAGCTGATGTAAAGTCAAACAACTGAGGTTCTGCAAGAAGCACACCCTGGGGTGTTTCGAGATTGTGTGGTAACAAGATCACAAAGCCACAGGTTGAAGCAGAAGGAGGAGAATCAGGGAAGTTATGGACAGTTCAGGGGTTAAGCAATTTAAATCAACTATGTATCAACCACAATTGCAGGAAACATTAGAAAGGTTATATCAAACTTTAAAGACTATGTTGAGGGCCTTTGGTCAGGATTGTCCAGAGGATTGAGATAAAGGAATTCCATTTGTACTATTTACAATGAGGGATGTACCTAATGAATCAATTAAATTCAGTCCGTTCAAATTGATTTTTAGTCATGAGGTAAGAGGACCACTTAAATTAAGTAAGGAGAAATTGGTGAATCAGAATTGTGAGACTATAATTTTGGACTCTGTGTCAAACTGTATAAGAGATTAAATTAGGCTGCCCAGTTGGCTAGTAGGCATTTAAATTGTCACAACGTATGATGAAAAAAATGGCAGAAAAGAAATCAAAAACTGAGAGTTTTGGTATTAGTGTTGAGGAAGTATTAGTGTTGTTACCAGTGGTAGGTGAACCATTAAAAGCAAGATTTAGTGGACATTGTCAAGTTGAAAGAGGTAAATTAGAATCATAGAATCCGTACAGTGCACAAGGAGGCCATTCCGCCCATCATGTCAGCACCCACCCTCCGAAAGAGCACACCACGCAGGCCCACTCCCCCGCCCTATCCCCATAACCCACCTAACTCTTTGGACACTGAGGGGTGATTTAGCGTGGCCAATCCACCTAAACTGCGCATCTCTGGATTGTGGGAGGAAACCCACGCAGACACAGGGAGAAAGTGCAAACTCCACACAGGCAGTCACCCAAGGCCAGAATTGAACCCGGGTCCCTGATGCTGTGCTAACCACTGGTCCACCATGCTGCCCCTTATTTGATAAAAACACCAGATAGAAGGAAAACATACAGATGGTGTCATGCTAAAATGCTCAAAGGTATTTTGATGGGAAAGGAAAGTAGGAATTAATAGATATGACTTGAGGAGAAGAGATAAATCCAAATGATTCTGAATTTGACATTCCTCAAATTAGATGGGTCATTGTGGGAACAAATTAGGAAGTACAAAGGTGATTATACATTATGTACATGTAGGACGTAGTGTTTCTTTTTTTTAAATAGAAAATCTTTTATTGAGGCATTTATACATTTATAATTTTAACACTTTTAAACAATAACATCCACCAGAACTCACAACGAAATAACCATCATTCCCCCCAAACACAAACCCCAATCAACATGGTGTTATGGGCCAGGGTTGAGAGAACCCCAAAGTGTGTCATGGAGTTCACCTGACACACAATTTTTAATAGATTGTAGTTATGGGGAGCACAAGGGCGTACTTTACAGGTGTGGTGCAACAGAGATCTAAAGTACTTTTAAAACAAAACCATGTTTATTTATGAATCCAGTTAACACTTTATAAACCCACATTAAACATCTTAACAACTATCAACACCAATAATCCCCACAGATACAATATTCTATAAGTAACCCTTCATAACTTTCCTAAAAACATCTATATGTTAAATCCTTTTCAATGAAAGACAGCAGGTTTAAATTCTCTACAGAAACAGGTATTACTTTGAAATCCTCAAATGAGCTGAAGACATTCTGTAGCTTGCAGAGAGAGATCATTATACAGCTGCTTGCTTTGCCTACAGCTATCCAGCTCTGAAAATGAAACTAAAACACACTGTAGCTGCCTGCTCAAAAATGAAAGTGAAAGACAGCCAGCCCAGCTTCACCCACACTCTGACATCACTGCAGCTATTTGATAAACACCCATTTATTAAAGGTACATCCATTAAAGGTATTTTATAAACACCCAGTTCTTAAAGGTACTCTCACATGACAACTCCGCCCAAGAAAAAAAAACCATCAACTTAAAGATGGTTTCATTTCTCACCTTTAAGAAATATTGACGGTGAATATACGTTTTTATTTAACAAAACACACAAATATTTATAATAACTTAGTCCATTTTTGTTCTTCTTCCTCCATCTGGAATCCCTCTTGATCAACAGTCTCCTTGGACAAGAAGGTCTCTGCACGGTCCATCTATTTCTCTACGCCTCGGCATTTCTCTTTCAAGTCAGATACTTTAGTTCAATCTGATCACAGAGCCCCTAGTAATTCTCCAATACAGGAGCATTGGTTATCACAGCCTTTAGGTCTTCAAATGCCTGTTGAAACTCCGCTGTCCACTGAAATTGTCAACGTTTCTTCAGCAAGTCCATCAGAGGAGCAGCCACGCTGCTCAAACTTGGCACAAATTCTCGGTAAAATCCACTCGTCAAGAAATCGCATTATTTCCCTTTGTGTCGAGGGTATTGGAAACTCCCCAATAACTTTTGTTTTCACATCCCGTGGGGCCATTCGACCCTGTCCGTTTGTACGGCCAAAAGGTTGGGATTTTCCAAATTCACTTTTGGCTAGGTTTACCACAAAACCCGCTTCATGAAGTCGATCGAATAACTCCATCAGATGCGTTAAAAGTTCTTTCCATGTCTGGCTAAAAATTACCAGATCGTGATGCATACCACACAATTGGGTAATCCTTAAACAACTTTGTTAGTTAACCGTTTAAATGTGGCTGGGCCATTTTCATGCCAAATGGCATAACTTTTTGAATTGGTATATACCATCTGGAGTCACAAAAACTGAAATCTGCTTCGCCCATTCAGATAAAGGTACCTGCCAGTAATCTTTAAATAAATCCAGTTTGGAAATAAAAGCTGATTGGCCCACGTTCTCAATGCAATCCTCCAAACGTGGGGGAGGATAAGGGTCCATTCTTGTAACTGCATTAACCTTTCTATAGTCTACACACTACCGTTGGGTACCATCTGGTTTTGGTACCATCACAATGGGTGAGCTCCATTGGCTGCAACCCACTTCAATTATGCCTGTTTTGAGCATACTTTCAATTTCCTTGTTAACCTTTGCCAATTTTAAAGGGTTAAGTCTATGTGGATGTTGTTTAATTGAAACAGCATTTCCCACATCTACATCATGTATAGCCATTTTTCTGCTTCCCAACTTATCTCAACAAACTTGCCCATGTGATATCAATAACTCTTTAAGGTCAGTTTGTTTTTCCTCTGGAAGTTAACTCAACAATCTATCCCAATTGTTAAGAACATCCTCGTTTTCCAATTTAATTTTAGGGATGTCAAATTCAAAGTCATCTGGATTCGGTTTGTCACTTTGAGTTAGAATCATTAAAACCTCCTCCTTTTGTTCTCCTTCCTTTTCAAGGTACCTTTTAAGCATATTCACAGAACACACTCGGTGAGTTTAACTTCTATCTGGCGTTCTTACCACATAATTCACTCACTTAATTTCCTTTCAATCTGATAAGGTCCACAAAACCTTGCTTTTAAAGGTTCACCTACCACTGGTAACAATACTAAAACTTTATCTCCACTGGATAAACTACGAGCTTTGGATTTCTTGTCCGCTACCCGTTTTATCACATGTGCAATTTTTAATTGCTGTCTAGCCAATTCACCTGCTCTATTTAATCATTCCCTGAAATTTGACATGTAATCCAATAACATAAGTTCCGATTTCTCACTCACCAATTTTTCCGAATCAATTTAAGTGGTCCTCTTACCTCATGACCAAAAATTAGTTCAAAAGGATTGAATATGGTTGACTCATTAGGTACATCCCTAATTGCAAACAGTACAAATGGAATTCCTTTATCCCAATCATCTGGATAATCGTGACAATAAGCCCTCAGCATTGTCTTTAATGTCTGATGCCACCTTTCTAACGCTCCCTGCGATTCTGGATGGTACCCAGTTGATTTAAATTGTTTTATTCCTAAGCTATCCATAACTTCTTTGAATAACCTGGAGGTAAAATTTGATCCTTGATCAGATTGTATTTCTGTGGGTAGTCCATATCTAGTAAAGACTTTAAGTAACTCCTCCACAACCTCTTTAGCTTTACTATTGGAATAGCCTCTGGAAACCTAGTAGACAGATCCATTATAGTCAAAAGATATTGATTCCCATTTTTCGTTTTAGGAAGCGGTCCTACACAATCAATTAAGACCCTTGTAAAAGGTTCCTCAAATGCTGGAATGGGTATTAAGGGCGCTGGTTTTATCACTACTTGAGGTTTCCCTATCACTTGACATATGTGACATAGAACATAGAACATGCAGTGCAGAAGAAGGCCAGACATGATCGACAAAATTTAACTACATCTTTATGTAGTCCAGGCCAATAAAAATGTTTCTGGATTTTAACTTGAGTTTTCCTTACTCCCAAATGACCTCCCACTGGTAGCTCATGTGCTACTCGCAACACCTCCTTTCCATACCCTACCGGCAATACCACTTGATGAACTTCTGCCCACTTTTCATCCACCTGCATATGTAAAGGTCTCCATTTTCTCATCAAGACATCATTTTTACGGTAATAATACTCTGGTATACACGTAGATTCCTCTTCCGTGTATGCTTTCTGATACATCCATTTTATTTCTATATCTTTCTGTTGTAACTCCGCCAATTTTCCTGAACTAAAAATATCCGCCTCATCCTCCACCTGTTCTGAATCTGATCAAAAATCCTTTCTGATAATTGAAACTTCAATTTTATCTTCACTCTTTGATTTCTCCTTTTGTCTTAACCTGTGACTTTGCGACCTTGTTACGACACAATGCTTAAACATCCCAGGATATTCATCCTTCAACACTCCAGCTGTCTGATTTTCCACTGGCTTATCAACCACAGTAAGCATCACTCCCACCTGCGATCCAGCTATATCATTACCCAAGATAAACTGTATTCTTGGACAAGATAGTTTCTCGATCACTCCTACTACCACTTCACCACTCTTCACTGGACTTTCCAACCTTACCTTATATGATGGAATGCTACTCTTTCTCACCCTGAATTCCACATATTGCCACCCTTTCTGGCAATATTCTTACCAAACTACACAACTCCTCATCTCTTACCATTAAAGATTGACTAGCTCCCGTATCTCTTAAAATTATGACTTCTTTACCTGCTCCTTCTGGTACACATGTGTAAACTTTACCCACACAAGTAAATTCTTTAAAGAGATCTGGCACCTTCTTATCAACCACCTCTTGATCAGGCTGTACAATCTTTTGCACCTCCTTCGCTTCACTTAGGCTTTCCTTTACCACTTTAACAAACCCCACTGTCTTATCCTGTTTTACCACATCAGCCTTCCCAGTGCTTTTTTTCAACCACCAACACTGTGACTTTACATGGCCTAGTTTATTACAGTGAAAACATTTGAAACTTTTCATTTCTCTTCCATCCTCCTGGATTTCTTTTTTAATCTGAGGTAAACTCTCCTTATTATCTCCCATCAGATCTCCTCCAAAAGTATAATTTCTCTGATAGCTTCATACGTTTGGTCTATTTTCAAAGCCCTTAACCACCTATCAAAATTATTCTGTTTGATCCTTTGAAACTCCATGCATGTTTGACCAGGTTCTTTCCTTAAATTTCTAAACCTTTGTCTGTAAGCTTCAGACACTAGTACATATGCACCTAAGATGGATTTTTTCACCTCCTCATACGTCCCAGATACCTCCTCTGGTTGTGATGCAAACACTTAACTAGACCTACACCTACCAGCTTTGTTTGAATCAGTAATACCCACATGTCCGGTGGCCATTTAATTCCTTTAGCCAAATTCCCAAATGAAGTGAAAAAGGCTAATACCTCCTTCTCATCAAACCTTGGCAATGCCTGGACATATATAAATAGATCCCCACCAAGCCTTCGACTATGACGCTCTTTCTCTTTATCCTCATCACTATCCTCCAACTGTACGTGTCTTTTTACATCCGCCAATTTTAACTGACTGTCATGTTTCATGGCCATTTTCTGAAGTTCAAACTCCCTCTCTTATTCCCTTTCCTCTCTCTCGTTTTCTTTTTCCTTGATCTGTATCTCCCTTTCTCTCTCTTTTTCTCTTTGTTCTGCTCTCGATATTCTTTCTTTGTTTCTTTCTTCTCTCTCCTTTTCTTTGTCCCTCATTGCGTATTTGTATTCAAGCTGCTTTAATTCTTTTCCATGTTCCAGTTGTTTAATCTGTCACTGACTTTTTGCCAGTTCTAATGAGTCAGACCGTATCTCAGGCAATTTTAAATGCTCAGCTACCGCCGTAAGTACCTCTTTTTTTCGCGTGCTGTCAGGTAACGTTAACTGCAATGATTTTGCCAAATCGAAAAGCCTTTTTTTAGTCTCTGTTCGTAAGGTACTGCGTGTGACCTTATCCATCCCCCAAAACATCCGAGCCTCTGAAAGAGCCATTGTCCACAACACACTCCCTACTTAGAACTGGTATACCACACCTGAAAAGCAACCACAAATATGCTCACCCCTCACTGTCCATAAGTTCAGTAAGCCAATCCAACCATGAAAGATAGACTTTTATCCCGGACGAGCCCCCAATTTGTTATGGGCCAGGGTTTAGAGAACCCCAAAGTGTATCATGGAGTTCACCTGACACACAACGTTTAATAGATTGTGGTTATGGGGAGCACAAGGGCCTACTTTACAAGTGTGATGCAACAGAGATCTGAAGTGCTTTTAGAACAAAACCATGTTTATTTATGAATTCAGTTAACACTTTATAAACCCACAGTAAACATCTTAACAACTATCAACACCAATAATCCCCACAGATATAATATTCTATAAGTAACCCTTCATAACTTTCCTAACAATATCCATATGTTAAACTCTTTTCAATGAAAGAAAGCAGGTTTAAATTCTCTACAGAAACAGGTATTACTTTGAAATCCTCAAATGAGCTGAAGACATTCTGTAGCTTGTAGAGAGAGATCATTATACAGCTGCTTGCTTTGCCTGCAGCTATCCAGCTCTGGAACTGAAACTAAAACACACTGTAGCTGCCTGCTCAAAAACGAAAGTGAAAGACAGCCAGCCCAGCTCCACCCACACTCTGACATCACTGCAGCTATTTGATAAACACCCATTTCTTCATCCACTACAGCTATTTGATAAACACCCTGTCCGTAAAGGTACTCTCACATGACAATGGCTTATAAAAACACACCGTCAGCCCTTCCCAGCCCTCCCGCCATTGGTTTTCCTAACCTTATTCGTCATTTCCATGCCTCCCCTTTTCCCCTCCGCACCCCACCCCCCCACCAGTCAAATTGTTTATCGGCTGCCATCTCCGAGTGAACCCCTGGAACGAACCCCTCAAAGAGAATTTAAATTTCTCAATCCTGAGAAATCCCGCCATGTTGCTAACCCAAACCCCCGACTTTGTGGGCTCCAAGTCCCTCCATCCCAGTAAAATCCGTCTGCGGGCCACCAGGAAAGCAAAGGCCAAATCGTCGGCCTCCCTCGCCCCCAGATCTTCCTACACTCCAAAGATCGCCACCTCTGGACTTGAAGCCACCCTCCCTTGCAGGACCTCTGAAATGACGTTGGCAAATCTCTTCCAAAAGCCACTCAGCCTCGGACACGCCCAGAACATGTGTACATGATTCGCAGGACTACTCCCACATCGCCCACACCTGTCCTCCGCCTCCTCAAAATACCTGCTCATCCGGGCCACAGTCATATGAGCCCTGTGGACCACCTTGAATTGGATCAGGCTGAGCCTGGCACACAATGAGGACGCGTTAACTCTCAGCAGGGACTCCTCCCATAACCCAGCCTCCAATTCCCTCCCCTCCCCGCCCAACTCTTCTTCCCACTTTCTCGTCACCTCCCCTGTTGGGGCTCCCTCCCACTCCAGCAGCTCCTTATAGATCTCCAAGACCTTCCCCTCCCCAACTTCTGTTCTCGACATCACCTTATCCTGTGACCTCCTTTGCATGAGGCGTGGAAAGCTCGAAACCTGCCTCCGTACAAAATCCCTCACTTGCAGGTACCGGAACCCGTTCCCACCTGGCAACTCAAAACTCCTCCTCCAGCTCCTCCAAACTCGGAAAACCCTCATCAAGAAAATGATTCCCCTTCAATCCCTGCCCGCTGCCACCTCTGAAAGCCCCCGTCCAAACCCACCAGAGCGAACCGATGGTTATCGCTTTTTGTTGCCCACACCGACGCTCCCTCCAAACCCCTGTGCTGCCACTACTGTCCCCACACCCTCAGGGCTGCCACTACTAACGGGCTTGTGGAGTAACATGCCGGCGAGAACAGCAGAGGTGCCGTTAACAATGCCCTCAAACCCGTGCCCTTACAGGATGCCGCCTCTACCCACTCCCACTCCGACCCCTCCCTCACTACCCACTTCCTGACCATCAATATATTGGCCGCCCAGTAATAGTTAATAAACTTCGGAAGATCCATCCCCCCTTGTACTATACCCTGCCAGACTTTGGAAGCTTGCAGTGCCATTGCCAAAGGCTCTATGGCCAGGGCAAACAGCAGTGGGGAGAGTGGACATCTCTGCCTCGTCCCCCGGTACAGCCGAAAACACTCCGACCTCACCCGATTCATGCGCACGTTTGCTACCGGTGCCTGATGAAGCAACCGGACCCAGTCCACAAATCCCTGCCCAAACCCGAACCGTCCCAGGACCTCCCATAAGTACCCCCACTCCACCTGATCAAAGGCCTTCTTTGCGTCCATAGCAACCACCAGCTCAACCTCGTGCCCCTCTGTAGACATCATGATAACGTTCAAGAGGTCAGGCCCATGGAAACCCTGATCACTGTACTTTGGTACATGTGACAATAAATGTCAATAAATCAATCAATCAATCAAAACAAAAGTTTTGTGGGGCAGCATCACAACTCCTCCACCAGAGTTCAAGGTCCACCTTCCCAACCTCTCTATCTTCACCCGCTCCGCCTTCTCCTTGTGTGCCTGAATAGAAATAAGTTCCCTTCTGATAACTGCCTTCCGTGCCTCCCAGACTGTACCCACCAAAACCTCCCCTGTATCGTTGATCTTTACATATCCCTGGATGACTTCCCTCACCTGCTCATGCACCTCCTCCTCTGCTAACAGCCCCACATCCAACCTCCACTGTGGGTGCTGGGCCCTTCGTTTGCCCACTCACAGGTCCAGCAAATGCGGGGTGTGGTCCTCACCACTACGGCTGAATATTCAGCATATATCACCTCTGCCAGCAGCGTTTTATCCGGCACAAAGAAATCTATTCGGGAGTACACCTTGTGCACATGGGAGTAGAACAAAAATTCTTGCTCTCTCGGCCTCCCAAATCTCCACGGATCGACTCCGCCCCCCCCCCCCCCCCCCCCCACCCCATGTACTCCATGAACCCCCGGAGTTCCTTAGCCACAGCTGATACCTTCCCCCGACCTAGGGCTCGACCGGTCCAATGTTGGATCCAAGGCCGTGTTAAAGTCTTCCCCCATAATCAGCCGATGAGAATCCAGGTCTGGAATCCTCCCCATCACCCGCCTCATAAATTCCATATCGTCCCAATTCGGGGCATAAATATTCACCAATACTGCCGGCATTCCCTCCAGTTTCCCACTAACCATGACATTTCTGCCCCCCCGGATCCCCCTCTATATTCCCCACCTCGAACGCCACATGCTTATTGACGAAAATCACCACCCCCTTCATTTTAAAGTCCAATCCCGAGTGGAATACTTGCCCAACCCATCCCTTCCTCAACCAGATCTGGGCCCCCCTTCAGGTGTGCCTCTTGCAGCATGGCCACATCCACTTTCAGTCGCCTCAAGTATGAAAATACACGGGCCCTCTTGACTGGTCCATTCAAACCTCGAACATTCCACATGACCAGCCTGGCACCCCCCCCAATCAGCCATAGCCCCTCTTCGGCCAGCCTCCGAGCCATGTCTCGCATCTCCCTTGCCTTGCCCTCGGGCGCCCACCGCCATCGACTCTCCTCCCCCTCCATTTTAAAGGCCCACCCCTGTCAGCACTACTATCCCGCCTTCCCGCCCCAGATCCCCCCCATCACCCCTCCCCTTGCTAGCCTTCAGCTCACCCCCCACTGTGCTTCTGTGAACTAGCCCGCCCAGCTAGCCTGGCAGCTCCTGCCCCTGGCACCTAGCATCCTACCCCCCACTGATTCCCCCCCCTCCCCCCCCCCCCCCCAAATCAAACATTAGTGCAAACAATCAATCGGGACAGGAGAAAAGAAATCCCTTTGCAAAGAACAAAAAATAAAAACAGAACTGAAGCCAAAAACAATGGAAAAATGAAATGGCCCCGTACCATTGTCAATGTACTCTGTCGATTATACTTTTGTCTACTATGTACATACTGTGTACGTTCCCTTAGCCGCAGAAAAATACTTTTCACTGTACTTTGGTACATGTGACAATAAATGTCAATAAATCAATCAATCAATCAAAACAAAAGTTTTGTGGGGCAGCATCACAACTCCTCCACCAGAGTTCAAGGTCCACCTTCCCGGCCAGTCCATTGTCTCTCATAAACTCCGCTGCCTCCTCCGAAGCTCCAAAATATAGCTCCCGGCCGCCATAAGTCACTCATAGGCATGCCGGGTACAATAGTCCAAACTTCACCTCCTTCTTGTGGAGGGCCACCTTGACCCTATTAAAACATTCCCTCTTGTGGCCAGCTCTGCACTCAGGTCCTGGTACACGCAAATCTCACTGCCCTCCCAGGCGCAGCACCTCGTATGCCTGGCCCACCTCATGATTCGCTTCTTATCAAGGAGTCGGTGCAGCCGCACCACCATCGCACTCGGCGGCTCGTTCCCCTGGGGCCTCCTCATCAACACACTGTGTGCTCAATCCACCTCCAAAGGCCGGTCAAACGCACCTTCACCAAGCAGCTTCTCGAGCATCTTCCCCATGTATGCGCCAGCATTGGCTCCTTCGCCTTCCTCCGGCAGACCCACGAGCCGAATATTCTGCCTGCGTGACCGGTTCTCCAAGTCCTCCACCTTCTCCTCCAACCGCTTCTGGTGGTCCCGCATTAGCCCCACCTCCACTGCCACCCTAGGCAAACGGTTCGTCGTGCTCCCCCGTCAGCCCTTCCAACTTCTGGATTGCCTGACCCTGAGCTGCCAGCCTCATTTCCACGCGGTCAACCACTGCCTTGATTGAGTCCACCGCCTTGGCAGGTCCTCCAGATTCTCCTTTCGTTGCTGGGTGAATTTCTCATTCAAGAAGCTCACCAGCTGCTCCGTTGACCATTGAGGCGGCAGGGCCGCTTCCTGCCCCTCCGCCATCTCCACGTGTGTTGTCAGCTCCACACCCGCTTCGACCGACTTATTACTTCTTTGGGCACGTCTGGTCCTCAGCTCCATAAACTACAGGGTCAATCTCCTCTACTCCCACTCCTACACCTTTTTCCATCTCACTTCCACTTGAAAATCGGGGGAAAAGTGCAAAAAAGACCGCCACGAACGGGAGCTACCAAATGTGCGACCACTCACTCCATGGCCTCCACCGGAAGTCCTAGGACATACTGTTTCAATTAAGCAACATCCATACAGACTGAATCCACTAAAGTTGGCACATGATTAAATGGAGATTAAGAATTATATCATTGAAGTGAGTTGCAGTTATTGGAGCACACCTATTGTGATGGTACCAAACCAGATGGAATGCAACAATTGTGTGTGGATTATAAGGAAGTCAATGCAGTAACAAAGTCAGATTCGTTTCCCATTCCTAAAATTTACTTATTAACAGAATACTGGAAAGTGCAATTTATCGGAAAGGGCAAAGGAAGTTTTGGCTTTTCAGTTTAAGGTTACACTCATTCGAATAAAGAATGCACCAACAACAATCCAAAGATGAACCAATAAGGTCATTTCTGGAGTAAAGAATTGTGAAGTGTACATTGATGATCAGGTTGTGTTTAGTCAAATGTGGAAGGAGCATTTGGAACATTTGAAGGAATTGTTCGATTGACTACAAGAGGCTGGCTTGCTGGTAAACTTGAGTAAAAGTGAGTTCGCAAAAGCCCAAGTCACATTCTTCGGCCATACTGTTGGACATGATCAGATGGTCCCACGAAATGCGAAAATGAAAACTATTGGGGAATTCCCAATACCGTCACTGAGAAACGAAGTTCTAAGATTTCTGGGCATGAGTGTTTTCTACAGAAACTTTGTGCCAAATTTTAGAACTGTGGTTGCTCCACTGACTGAATTTTTGAAAAACAACAGGACATTTCATTGGAGGTCAGAATACCAGGAGGTATTTGATAATCTGAAAACTGTTGACCACAATCATCAATTTTGGCGACACTGAACTGTGTCAAGCAATTTAAAGTGGCTATTGATGCGAGTGATGTGGGTGCTGGTGCTCTATTATTACAAGAAAATGATGAAGGTATAGAAAAACCTGTTGGTTATTTTTCCAGAAAACTAAATGTTCATCAAAAGAAGTATTCACTCCTTAAAAAGGAATGTTGAGTTTGAAATTAGCATTACTACATTTTGACATTTACGTTGCAAACAATTCATCAGACAACTGTTTGTACAGACCATAATCCATTGAAATTTAAAGACTGTAATGCAAGACTGTTTAGATGGAGTTTATTGCTACGATCATTTAACTTGAAAATTATATATGTAGCAGGAAGAGGAAACATAATTGCAGATGCTTTATCACGACCAGAGATGTGAGAAGAATAGGAGGCGGAATTCTCCCCCCCATGCCGGGTGGGAGAATCGCAGGGGAGCCGCGCGAGTCCAGCCACACCGCCCCGGCACCCACAGGCGATTCTCCCATCCCCCCCAAACTGGCGCGGCGTGAATCACGGCTGGCCGCTGGGAGAATCGCCGCTCGCCGTTTGTAACGGGCGAGTAGCGATTCTCCGGCCCGGGTGGGCCGAGCGGCCTGCCCAATACGACAGGTTCCCGCCGGCGCCGTCCACACCTGGTTGCTGCCGGCGGGAACAGCGCGGGAACGCTGGGGGGGGGGGGGGGCGGCCTGTGGGGGGGGGGGGGTCCTGCACCGGGGGGGGAGCCTCAAAAGAGTCTGGCCCGCGATCGGTGCCCACCGATCGGCAGGCCGGCCTCTCTGAAGGAGGACCTCCTTTCCACCACCGCCCCGCAAGATCCATCTGACATCTTCTTGCGGGGCGGCCGCGGGGAGGACGGCAACCGCGCGGGTGACATTATTTATGTGGCGTCGGCTGCGTCATTTATGCGGCGCCGCTTTTATGCGGCGCCAAGGCCCGGCGCGCGTCAATGCCGCGGCGCCGCTCCGAGCCCCCCCGGCGGCGGAAGAATAGGGGGCTGGGAGCGGCCTCTGATGCCGGAGTGAAACACTCCGGTTTTCACTCCAGCATCAGGACTTAGGTCTCCCAATGGGAGAATTGCGCCCAGAATGTTTAAAGTTGGGAAAGAAGCACCAAAATATCCTGATGTTTAAATTTGTAGCATGAATATGATGATGTATCTTATAGTGTAATAGTAGCATTCAATAATGAGTAGTATTTAAAGTTGAAAAGGCTTTGTAAATGAAGCCATCTTTTCATATTGCTGCTTTGTTCCTTTTTTAAAAATAAATTTAGAGTACCCAATTTTTTTTCAATTAATGACCAATTTAGCGTGGCTAATTCACATACCCTGCCCATATTTTTGGGTTGTGGGGATGAGACCCACGCAGGCATGGAGAGAATGTGCAAACTCCACACGGACAGTGACCCGGGGTTGGGAACGAACCCGGGTCCTCAGCGCCTTGAGGCAGCAGTGCTAACCATTGCGCCACCGTACCACTCTTGCTTCACTTCTTTTAAGAGGGTGGTATGATTAATGTAAGAATTTGTCAAATTTTATATTTTTTGCAGTAACGATATTAAAACCTGGGTCAAGATGCAGACATTATGACTCCTAGAGCTGTGATTAAGATGTCATACAAGTGTGATTTGCAGGTGAAGTCTTCTGCTCACAGAGAACCATTTACTTGTTTATAGATAGCTAGCTAATGGACTATTATTTACGTTTGAAGGACCTCTGCGCTGTAGATAATTTATGAGGGGAATTGTGTTTGGTCCTGGGTAAACAAGTCATGGGACATCTTATAAAAAGAGACAAAATAATGCATTATGCTTTGGGTCCAGATGGTGTTAATTTGAGGAGCCAGGTCAGACTGAACAGTCAGTTGGTCCTAAAACTCTTATCTGAGCAGAGGTGTTTCAGTTTGATCCTGAAAGATTCTCTCTCCAAAGATTCTGTACAGAGAAAAGCAAGTAGAAACCTGGTTGTTAACTTTATTCATGAATTATATTTTAAATATATTGGTTTGCTTAATTGAAATGCAGTGGCAGGTTTAGGAAGCAGGTTAAGATTTTCTTTTTTACTGAAGAACTGTTGTAACTGTTAACTGTAAAACTATATATTTTTTGCTAATGTGGTTAATTCTGTGTTTAAATGAAAGTTTGTTTTAACATAAAATATATCTATTGGTCAGTGTTATCACCCCTGTGCTGCAGTCCCATTCCCTCACTGTTTTACATATTCAAAATAGATGGTTCTTGTCCAGATCCTAACAAGGTTGGGTTCTCATCCGGGACCATAACAATACTCCACGCAAATCAACCATTTAGCTTTATCTAATCATACCAACATAATCTTCTCCTCATTACTCTCTCATCTAGCTTACTCTTAAATACACTTATGCTATTTGTCTGAATTGCTTCTTGTGGTAGGAATGCAGGTCAGCTGAGAATTTCAGTGAAGCGTACCTGTGGGTGAAATTTTTATGCTCTGTCCACTTCAAATGTAAGAGTCATTCAGCAGTATGGTAATTGATTCTATCTTTCCAGATTTATGTTGTGCCTGGAGAAGTTATTTAAAGCTATATAAGAGGTGAAGAACAGACCAGCAGCATTGCCAACACCTGCAAGTCTGCCATTTCCAGTAGTGTTTTTATGCTTCACAATTTATACAGTGAAACGTGGAAAATTTCTTCACATCAGAAACTGTGTTAAGTAGAACTGTCACTGGCAGTGGATGTGATCTGAAGAAAATTAACACAAGCAAAGCAGTGATAACGGCATTTTTCCACATACAATAAATAGTTTAAATCAAGATAACTCGATTGAAAATGTATGATTTTCCAATTTTACAAACAGCTACACAGAACTGGGTATTGTTAACAGTAGTGAATGCAAATGTGACATAAATAATTTCAGTAAGAAGTCTTACAACACCAGGTTAAAGTCCACCAGGTTTGTTTCAAATCACTAGCTTTCGGAGCACTGCTCCTTCCTCAGGTGAACCTGGTATTGTAACGGACTTTAACCTGGTGTTGTAAGACTTCTTACTGTGCTCACCCCAATCCAACGCCGGCATCTCACTTTCAGCATTGCAGTAATGATTATACGATTTGCCATCTTTTAGTAGAGGTCGCAGTGGATTTTTACTACATTTAATCGGGTGAATTCTCCTCTAGCGGGATTCTCTGTTCCGCTGGCAGCACACCACCACTTGTGGGTTTCCCAGAGGTGTGGGTTGGCTGCAATGAGAAATTCCATTGGCCAGCAGTGGAAAGGAGAATCCCCCTGCGAGTGACGGCTCGCTGACGAAAAATAGTCGGTTGGGGAGGCGGAGATTTCACCCCAATATAACTCCAACTTTTATCTTAAAAACAAGACGACATCAATAAGACTGTTGTTGAACAGGGCCAGAGAATGGAAGACTCCGTTTGAAGAAATCAAACACTACACACATGCACACCAGGAATCAGAGCCTCTGCATACAGGTCCTAGTTACCTTGGGATGTGGAATAGAGCCTCTCCCCATACATATCCTGTTTACTCTGCCATGAGATCAGAGCCTCTCCTCGTACAGGTCCTGGTTACCCTAGGGTCAGAGATGGTCAGACGTTTACAGAAAACAAATGGACTTATTTCCCCTTGTTACCTGGTTTGTGCTGCTAATGTTAAGAGGAGGAAAGGTATTAGATATCTTCCTGCTGCATAAAGACCCAATTTTTCCTAGTTATAGATCCTGTCTCAGTTGTAGTCCAATCCCTCAACCTCAAAGCTGCGTGTCACACAGTCGTTGGAGAGCAGTTTACCCTTCAAACTCTGCTTATGCCTTTGGCAACGTACTGGGGCATTGTGAGAATCCTAGTCTCTCCCTCCATCAGCCAACTCCTATATGCCCCATTCTCCCGTGTTTGCGTGCGTTTCAAAGAACAAAGAACAAAGAACAAAGAAATGTACAGCACAGGAACAGGCCCTTCGGCCCTCCAAGCCCGTGCCGACCATGCTGCCCGACTAAACTACAATCTTCTACACTTCCTGGGTCCGTATCCTTCTATTCCCATCCTATTCATATATTTGTCAAGATGCCCCTTAAATGTCCCTATCGTCCCTGCTTCCACTACCTCCTCCGGTAGCGAGTTCCAGGCACCCACAACCCTCTGCGTAAAAAACTTGCCTCGTACATCTACTCTAAACCTTGCCCCTCTCACCTTAAACCTATGCCCCCTAGTAATTGACCCCTCTACCCTGGGGAAAAGCCTCTGACTATCCACTCTGTCTATGCCCCTCATAATTTTGTAGACCTCTATCAGGTCTCCCCTCAACCTCCTTCGTTCCAGTGAGAACAAACCGAGTTTATTCAATCGCTCCTCATAGCTAATGCCCTCCATACCAGGCAACATTCTGGTAAATCTCTTCTGCACCCTCTCTAAAGCCTCCACATCCTTCTGGTAGTGTGGCGACCAGAATTGAACACTATACTCCAAGTGTGGCCTAACTAAGGTTCTATACAGCTGCAACATGACTTGCCAATTCTTATACTCAATGCCCCGGCCAATGAAGACAAGCATGCCATATGCCTTCTTGACTACCTTCTCCACCTGTGTTGCCCCTTTCAATGACCTGTGGACCTGTACTCCTAGATCTCGTTGACTTTCAATACTCTTGAGGGTTCTACCATTCACTGTATATTCCCTACCTGCATTAGACCTTCCAAAATGCATTACCTCACATTTGTCCGGATTAAACTCCATCTGCCATCTCTCCGCCCAAGTCTCCAGACAATCTAAATTCTGCTGTATCCTCCGACAGTCCTCATCGCTATCCGCAATTCCACCAACCTTTGTGTCGTCTGCAAACTTACTAATCAGACCAGTTACATTTTCCTCCAAATCATTTATATATACTACAAAGAGCAAAGGCCCCAGCACTGATCCCTGTGGAACACCACTGGTCACAGCCCTCCAATTAGAAAAGCATCCCTCCATTGCTACTCTCTGCCTTCTATGGCCTAGCCAGTTCTGTATCCACCTTGCCAGCTCACCCCTGAACCCGTGTGACTTCACCTTTTGTACTAGTCTACCATGAGGGACCTTGTCAAAGGCCTTACTGAAGTCCATATAGACAACATCTACTGCCCTACCTGCATCAATCATCTTAGTGACCTCCTCGAAAAACTCTATCAAGTTAGTGAGACACGACCTCCCCTTCACAAAACCGTGCTGCCTCTCACTAATACGTCCATTTGCTTCCAAATGGGAGTAGATCCTGTCTCGAAGGATTCTCTCCAGTAGTTTCCCTACCACTGAAGTAAGGCTCACCGGCCTGTAGTTCCCGGGATTATCCTTGCTACCCTTCTTAAACAGAGGAACAACATTGGCTATTCTCCAGTCCTCTGGGACATCCCCTGAAGACAGCGAGGATCCAAAGATTTCTGTCAAGGCCTCAGCAATTTCCTCTCCAGCCTCCTTCAGTATTCTGGGGTAGATCCCATCAGGCCCTGGGGACTTATCTACCGTAATATTTTTTAAGACACCCAACACCTCGTCTTTTTGGATCACAATGTGACCCAGGCTATCTACACCCCCTTCTCCAGACTCAACATCTACCAATTCCTTCTCTTTGGTGAATACTGATGCAAAGTATTCATTTAGTACCTCGCCCATTTCCTCTGGGAGACGGAGAGACCCGGACCCTCCGGCATGCGACGCCCGCAGGATGCCCCTCGCACACCACGGGAGACGGAGAGAACCGGACCCTCCGGCATGCGACACCCGCAGGATGCCCCTCGCACACCACGGGAGACGGAGAGACCCGGACCCTCCAGCATGCGACGCCCGCAGGATGTCCCTTGGAGACCACGGGAGACGGAGAGACCTGGAGCAACAGGGAGGCGATGCCCCCGTCACGTGCGGGTGCGACGACGCAGGCGTGTGCCACCCAGCGACGAGAGGGGCAGCCACAGGCCCCCGTCACAGCCGAGCCAGGAGACCACTACCCAGGACACCCCTACCCAGGACACCCTGACCCGGGACACCCCTACCCGGGACAGCACTACCCAGGAAAACAAAATACCGGACAGTGACTCAGAGTGGATGTGTGGAGACGAACCCCCACCCCAAAGTGCCATGGACTCAGAGTGGGACGAAGAGCACGACACAACGCCACTGCTGTCACCAACACCCTCGACCATCGCAGAAACACTCACCTTGGTTGGGCACTTTAGTGATGAGGCGTCTGGTACACTCACTGTGCGCACAACACAGCCGTCCCGGTACAGCAGGTGGAGGTAGGAGCAGCAGATTGGCCGGACGGTCGGAGGGCAGCCCAGCCCAAGCGAACATCTGCCGCCCAGATGGATCCCGGGTTCCTGGGGTTACCACACCCACCCATAGATCCGATGCAACCACCGACCCGGAGACGAGCGAAGAGGGTGACAGCCGGCTTGCGGCGGCTGCAGTCGCAGGTGGAGGAGTCCACCCGTGTCCAGGAGCTGGGAGTGGTGCCGGTCATACGTGCCACCCAGGCCGACACCGCATGGGTGGCGTCCGCGGTGGAGGCAATGGGTGCGACGGTGTCAGACATGGGGAACGGTTTGCGAGTCCTGGGGCTTTCCGTGCGGGCGGCGTCTGTGGCCCAGGACATGGCTGCCCTCTCACAGGAGGCCATGAGCCAGTGCCAGCGCCAAATGGCAGAGGCGCTCTCTGCAGGCCATGGCCCAGTCTCTGCAGGCCATCGCTGAGGGCATCGGCGCCATTGGCCATGTGCGAGCCGGCGTTGCACAGTCACAGACAGGGTTTGCCAATCCCCTGGGCTCCATGGCTGCAAACCTGCAGACCCCTGTCGATACCAGCACGGGCCTCCAGGACTGGCAGCACCAGATGTCGGGGGGGCGTCGGATGGCCAGTCCGTTCGCATCCCCCACCCATGTAGAGGCCTTAGAGCCATCGGGCACACCGAGGGAGGAGGAGGTGGTGTGGTCCATCCCGGGTCCCCCTGTAGGGGAGGTCCCCGAACACCGCGACACCTCGGACTCCCCCCCTTCCGTCCCAGGTGCATCGGGTGGGCAACGGGCAGGACAGGCTGGCAGCTCGCCATCCCAGTCGCCCGGGCCGCAGCCTGGCCCATCTAGGGCAGGACGTCCCAGGAAACGGCCGCCAAAGGGATCCCGTGTCAGAGGGCAGGAATCACAGGAGTCCACCTCCAGTTCTGCTGTACCGTCTGGGGAACCACGTAGACGTAGTCAAAGGGCCCGTAAGGCCAAACAATTAGACACTGAGTAAGTTGGCACGGGTGCAGGGCACAGATGAGTTTTAGGGGCTAGGGCACGTGCATGAACTCCATTGGTTATTAAAGTCAATGTTACACCTACAGAAGCTGCCTTTGTGCTCTGTCCAAAGCGTGCGGGGGTGTCATGTACGTTGAGCGCAAGTGTGTGTGTGTGAGGGGTGGTCTTACCTCAGCCCCAGGTGAGTCTGCCCCTTCCCCCTGGGCCGCCATCAACATCCCCCCCGGGCAGAGGACGGGACAGTGCGCTGCAGTGTCACAGCCGCATGCAGGGATGGTCCAGGTGGATGGTGGTACTGTGGCCATGGGTCAGACATAGTCCAACGATGTGGAGCCAGGAGCTCATCGCAGAGCGGGTTGTCATCATCCTCAATGGCCTGCAATAGACACACGTCCACCCGCAACTGTGTGAGCCCGGCAGTTGTGCCGGAGGTGGATCGGCAATGGGGGGGGTGGTGTGCATGCGGGTGGGGTGGGTGGGGTTGGGGAGGGGGGTGAGGGTGCTGGGTGGGTGGATGGGTGGGGGGGTGCGGGTGGTCGGCTGTTGCCATGGTGTGCGGTCTGTGGCTGTACTACTCGATTCCCACGCCCATCTAGTCAGTGAAGCGGGCGGCTATCAGCCTGTCCCGTGCCCGCTGGGCCAGCCGGCAATGGTGGACAGCCACCCGCCTTTGTCTAGCCCGTCTGCCCTGACCATTGCCCCCATCCCCCTCATCTGGGGAGGACTGCGCCTCTTCCTGCTGCTCCTCCACTCCGCCCTCCTCTGCCTGCGGCACATCGCCCCTCTGCTGGGCTATGTTGTGCAGGACGCAGCACACCACAATGATGCAGCCGACCCTATCTGACCGATACTGGAGGGCGCCCCCAGAGAGGTCCAGGCACCTGAAACGCATCTTCAGCACACCAAAGCACCTCTCTGTCACTCCCCTTGTCGCTACATGGGCATCATTGTAGCGGTTCTCCGCCTCATTGCGTGGCCTCCGTATAGGCGTCATCAGCCACGATCGCAATGGGTAGCCCCTGTCGCCCAGCAACCAGCCCCTCAGCCGGGGATGGCGTCCCTCGTACATGCCGGTGATGGATGACCGCGACAACACGTATGAGTCGTGTACACTGCCTGGGTAACGGGCGCAGACGTGCAGGATCATCATGCGGTGGTCGCAGACCACCTGTCAGTGCATCGAATAGGTCCCCTTTCTATTGGTGAACACGGCCCTGTTATCTGCAGGTGGCCGCACGGCGACGTGCATCCCATCAATCGCGCCCTGGACCATGGGGAACCCGGCCACGGCAGAGAAGCCCACGGCCCGGGCATCTTGGCTGGCCCGGTCCACAGGGAAGCGGATGTAGCGGTGCGCCATGGCATATAGGGCATCTGTCACTGCCCGGATGCACCGATGCACCGATGTCTGCGATATGCCGGACAGGTCCCCCCCACTCGGTGCCTGGAATGACCCCGTTGCATAAAAGTTCAGGGCCACCGTAACCTTGACGGACACGGGGAGAGGGTGTCCCCCGCCAGTGCCACGCGGTGACAGGTGTGCCAGCAGGTGGCAGATGTGTGCCACGGTTTCCCGCCTCATCCGGAGTCTTCTCCTGCATTCCCGGTCCGTGAGGTCCTGGTATGACTGCCGGGGCCGGTACACACGGGGCGCCCTCGGGTGCCTCCGTTGCCGTGGGGCCGCGACGTCCTCCTCCCCTTGTCGGTCAGGTGTCCCTCCAGCCTGGACGGCTGCCGCCTGCCCCTCTGCGGCAGCCTGCGCCGCCTCTCTGGTACGCTCCTCCTCCTCCTCCTCCTCATCCAGGGCAACATAGACATTAGCGGCTGCCGCCACGGCGGCCAACATCGCTGGATGACCGGAAAACATGACGGCCTGGGGGGGGGGACGGGGGACCACACACACGACATGTCATCATTGCCCATATCCCCTCCTCCCCCCAGCCAGGTGGCATGGACCGCATGGGTCCAACTGTTGGAGGCTGGCACCTGGCCAGGTGGACCAACTCACTTGCCCTCGCACCCCCCCTCCCCGGCACGGGCCCCCCATCCTCCTCCCCGGCACGGGCCCCCCATCCTCCTCCCCGGCACGGACCCCATCCTCCTCCCCGGCACGGGCCCCCCATCCCCCTCCCCGGCACGGACCCCCCCCCCTCCATCCCCCTCCCCGGCACGGTCCCCCCCCCCCATCCCCCTCCCCGGCACGTGCCCCTCATCCTCCTCCCCGGCACGGATCCCTCCCCCCCCCATCCCCCTCCCCGGCATGGACCCCATCCTCCTCCCCGGCACGGGCCCCCCATCCTCCTCCCCGGCACGGACCCCCCATCCTCCTCCCCGGCACGGACCCCCCATCCCCCTCCCCGGCACGGACCCCCCATCCCCCTCCCCGGCACGGACCCCCCATCCCCCTCCCCGGCACGGACCCCCCCATCCCCCTCCCCGGCATGGACCCCCCATCCCCCTCCTTGCACGGGCCCCCCATCCTCCTCCCCGGCACGGGCCCCCCATCCTCCTCCCCGGCACGGGCCCCCCATCCTCCTCCCCGGCACGGGCCCCCCATCCTCTTTCCCGGCACACCCCCCCCCGCCCCCAGCCCCCTCCCCGGCACGGGCCCCCCATCCTCCTCCCCGGCACGGACCCCCCCCCCAATCCCCCTCCCCGGCACGGCCCCCCCCCATCCCCCTCCCCGGCACGGGCCCCCCATCCCCCTCCCCGGCACGGGCCCCCCATCCTCCTCCCCGGCACGGACCCCCCATCCTCCTCCCCGGCACGGACCCCCCATCCCCCTCCCCAGCACTGACCCCCCTCCCGGCACTCCCCCGGAGCCCAGCCCACTCTAACCACCCCCCCCCCCCCCCGCCGCACACACACACACACACAACCCTAGACACACCTCTCCCCACACATTCAGACTGCGGCCACGCCATCGCCTGCCCAGCGGCCAACCCCCCAGGCCGTCACTCACCTCCATGCTGGTCGGCGTGAACCTGGAGCACAGGTTGACGCCGATTAAAAGGAGGTTTGATTTACGTCGACGTGACCCGTCATCACGTCGACGGGACTTCGGCCCATCCGGACGGGAGAATATCGGCAGGCCCAAAATCGGCTGCCTTGCGCAGACCAGTGACATTCTCCGACGTCTGCGGCGCCATTAACGCCCCGCCGACTTTTCTCCCTTCGGAGACTTCGGCAACCGGCGGGGGCGGGATTCACGGCAGCCAACGGCCATTCTCCGACCCGCTGGGGGGTCGGAGAATGACGCCCCATGTCTGTCCATTCAGAGCACACTGCCAATACTGCAACTGATCACCAAAATATTTAGTATCATTGCAGATAGTGGACGACAGGACGCGATTCAGTGGCCTTATTACGCTTGAGCGAGAGCTTTGACTGTTTAAGTCTCATTAGCATGGCGCCAGCAGGAGCCAACACAAAGGAGGTGAACGAACACCTCATGACCGCCCATCGATCAGAGAACTGCTCCAGTATTGGAGAAATCGAACCAAGCGATTGGGACAAAGTCCAATCACTTGGGACCAGGTACAGGGTCCGCCCCGAAAGGCCGGAAGCCCCTGGGGACTATAAGAGTTAAGCCCCAAGTTCAAATCGCTCTCTTCACCTCTTCGTCCTGCCCGGGTCACCCAGCAACACAAACCAACAATGACCGTGACCGGTGCAGTGACCGCCGAAAGAAGTAAGTCTTAATTCAACGCTCACTACGAGATAGGCGCTGCTAGCTACCAATCCGTACCAACTTCGAATCCCGCAGACTCAGAACCCGAACGAAAGGCCATTTGTTCCCCTGACCTGGTGGGCCAGTCCAAAGTTAAGTATAGGCCTGTTAGTTGTAGAAGTAGCTTAGACGTAGAATATGTGCATGAGTAGCGATTACTGTGTATAATAAATGCGCTTTGATTTGAATCTTACTAATCGGTGTATTGAGTTATTGATCATTACTTGGACTTGAACCTCGTGGGGGTATCATAAAGATACCTGGCGACTCGAGAGCAAAGATAATAAAACAGAGCAATTGAACCAACCGGAAAGTTAGCAACATATTACTGGCGACATTCTGATGGGACCCGATCTAGAAGTGGCTGAACCACTCGGGGAGAATCCAAGAATTTGAATTGGAGATCCAATTGGGAACAGAAAACCACTCATAATTCGGAAGTGTGTGTATGCATGCGTAACTAACAGGGCGATAAGGTAAAACTGATAGATTTTTTGTTGCGACAAAATTGTCGGGAGTTTGTATTTCGGAAAGTAGCGAAAGCCGTACCCGTATTTACAGCACCGCCTTAATACCCCTGGCCCAAATTTGAAGAGCAGCATTCGGATAGGAAAGATGGCAATGCAGGCAATGCAACGCCTCATGAACCCAGAGGAATTTGCGGTCGCAGCGACCAGCAGCAGTAGAGTGGGACAATGTCCCATTTGGGAGGAAGAAATCAGGAAATATCTCAAAGGGAAGGGATGGCCCCTTTGGAGTGAATTCTGTGACAACGAGGAATCAGGCCCCGGGAGTATAGGACATACTTGGTGGGAGGCCCTGAGCGAGATTTACAAAAAGAGCTCAGGGAAAGCTTGCAAGGCGATGGCAATCGTGTCCTGCTTGGCACAATTGCGAGGCACAGAGGAGTCGTTAGGACGCTCCAGAAATAAGTAGAAGGCATACATCGAATGAGTAAGGTCGATGTAAGTGAGGTAGAAAGAGAGAACTTAGAATTGAGAAGGAAGTTGGCAGCAAAAGATGGAGAGGTGGAGGATGCCAAAAGCGCTCACCAGTCTTGTCTGGCGCACTTAAGCAGCTTCCAGTCCCAGTATGAAAAGGCCTAACAGGACACGCAACATGCAGTCCTGGTACGTGAAGAAACAGAGAAGCAGGTAGAAGCATTGCAGAGGCAGTGTGGTGACCTGAAGGCAGCGTTAAGAGCACTCCATGCTGCCACCACAGAGCAAAGACAAAGCTAACTAGACCACGCAAAGTGCCGGAAGCAGATTGCAGAGCTGCAATCTCTGCTCTCAGTTCAAAAAGGATTGCAGGAAACATTTGGAGCAAAATTAGATGAGGAAGACGGCCCTGATTGGGAAGAATTAAACGAGACAGCGCAGAGATATGTTCAGGGAACATGTGCACAGGGAAAGCCACAGAAGTGGAAAGCGCCCCAACCCTCCACAGAGCAGATAGTTCAGGCTCCAATGAACCCAGTCACCACCCACCGCACAGCCACATCGGACGATGCGGAATTTCTATACTCCACCCCCTTGACACTGACCCAATTACGGGACGCGTGCGATAAGATCACACCGTTCCTCCCCACCTCAGACCCCCACCATTTCTTTGCCACAGTAAAGTATCAGGCGACCATGTATGGCCTGGATGAGCGAGAGCATGTAAAGCTCACAGTTTTAAGTTTAGACCCTTCAGTCGCAGCAGCCCTTCCCGACCCACAGAATGTAGGAGGAGGCACCCTTGCAGAAATGCGTACCGCGATCCTGGATGCGATCGGGTATAACCGGGATGACCCCGTAGATGGCCTCAACAAATGCAGGCAAAAGAAAGCCGAGCACCCCACAGCGTTTGCTGGACGCCTGTGGATCCACTTTGCAGCAGTCTTTGGAGACGTAGACCGTGCCCATTTGTCCCCAGACAACATGGCCAAATGGACCCGCACCCTTATCTCCCATGCCACAGAAACAGGACAGAAAGCTTGCGCGAATTATGATCCCTCAGAGGAGGCTCATAATGAAAAATGGGTAGTGAAAAGATTGTCCCTCACCTGGGAGCAATCTGTACAAAACAAACCCGCAGTTAAAATTCCCGAAGAAAAGCAGACCGACGCAGATATACAGGCAGTTACAACACACCAGAACCCCGCATGGGTGAATGAAGGAAAGAACAGCCCCCCACCCAAGTCACAGGAGTGTTACAACTGTGGACAGTTGGGACACTTCGTAAGAGAGTGCAATGTCCCTACAAAAGCCACAGAGAGCCCAGCAGACGGGCACTCTGAGTAAGAAGAAGACAGAGCCCATTCATAGTGTTAGCGCCCGTTCAGATCAGACAGACCTGACCGGAACGGACTGACGGTGTTCAGGCTCCCCCAGTTGGGTCTGCGACACCCTTTGGGATAGGTCCGGACCACCGGTAGTTGCAGCGAAAATTCAGGGAAAGCCCATCGAGTTTCTATGGGACACAGGAGGGTCCCGCACCACAATAAATTCCTCCACCATGTTCCAAAAGGACACGTGGCCCACTAGAGCCACTATCACCCTCAGCGGCTTTACAGGCCACTCATAGCAGGGACACATCACAGCCCCTGTACCCATTCAAATCGGTAACATCACCACCATGCACCCCGTAGTTTTAGTTGACCTGCCCCACACAGAACACATTCTGGGAATCGATTTTATGAATTCCCGCAATCTATCATTTGATCCAGTCAACCAGTGTGTCTGGAAAATGGCAAAGTCTGCAAGAGCCCCCGCAACGCTCAACATCAGAGAATACGCGAGCAAAATGAGCGCAGTAGGCGAATTTTGGTTCAACCCGACCACGCTTAGTACGGACAAGCAGGTTAGGGCAGTTCTGCAAAAGAAGAGGGCAGCATTCGCGACCCACAAACACGACTGTGGCCGGATGACTGGCTCCGTACAGATCACAGGACCTGACCCTAGACCCCAAAAACAATATGGATTTCCCCAAGAGGTAGAGGGCGAAATCGCAAAAGTAATCGAAAGCTTATTAGAGCAGGGCGTACTTAGATCAGTAGCCTCCACTAATAATGCCCCGATTTGGCCAGTGAGAAAGCCCGATGGATCATGGCGACTGACCATCGATTACCGGGAACTCAACAAAATCACCCCTGCAGCAGCCCCCACAATAGCAACAGGTCCCGAGACCATGCTCAAGCAGGGACTCAATTCCCGATTCTTTACGGTTTTGGATGTCAGTAATGGATTCTGGTCCATTCCATTGGCAAAGGCGTGCCAGTACAAATTTGCCTTCACTTTTAAAAATCAGCAATACACGTGGACATGCCTGCCACAAGGATTCCACAACACCACCTCCATTTTCTACCGACAGCTGGCAAATGGTTCAGCCAAATTCTCTCGCCCCGAATGTCTGGTCCAGTACGTAGACGACCTACTACTGCAGGCAGACACCAAGGAAGAGCACATTGAGCTTCTGTCCGAACTCCTGGAACTCTTACACTCAATTGGTTGTAAAGTTAACCCCAAAAAGGCCCAGATTTTGGAAGATAAGGTGATATATTTGGGAACAATTATCACGCATGGTAAACGCGAGGTGGAGCATAAAAGGATTGACTCGATTGCTAAATTTCCCCTTGCCCAGAACGTGTCAGCCCTCCAGTCGTTTTTAGGACTGGTTGGCTACTGCCGAAACCACATTGACGGTTTCGCCAGCAAGGCAGCGCCCTTCTCAGACCTCCTAAAGAAAGGAACCCCCTGGGAATGGCTTCCGCAGCATACGGATGCTGTGGACTCTTTAAAACAGGCACTCATAGCAGCCCCCGCACTACAAGTTCCAGACCCGCTTTTCCCTTACGCTATAGAGGTAGCAACCACAGACCGCACCCTTTCGGCCGTGCTCCTCCAGGAACGGCACTACCAGTTAAGGCCCGTAGCTTATGCCTCCAGAATTTTAGATGCTGTGGAGCAGGGATTTTCGGCCTGTGTGAGGCACCTGCTCGCAGTACTTTGGACAGTTGAGTATTTTTCGTACATTACCGGACTGAACCCCATCACAATCCACACAGAACACACCCCCACAGAACTTTTACTGGACGGACGACTCAAGGACGGTACAGTCAGTCAAATAAGAGCAGCTAGATGGACCCTTCTCTTGCAGGGATGGGACATCACTGTGAAACGGACAAAGACCCACACTTTTTTAGCCGACAACTTACAGTACCCCGGAACCCCCCATGAATGTGAAATTATCTCTCCACACCACAACGCCGGCCCCTTTATTGCGAAAACACCCCCCAGAAAGATAGGTAGTTCAACCCAGAGCCCCCAGCACACAGACACGTGCGAGCCCATAAAGATCTATGTGGATGGATCTTCCACAGTATTGGATGGGAAGCGCATAACAGGTTGCGGTATTTATGTCGAGGACGCGCAGGGACGCGCCCTAGAGGAAATATCATTAAATATTCCAGGCCATTTAGGCGCGCAGGCAGCAGAGCTTGCAGCCATCGCAGACACAGTGGAACACCCAGATTCCTTCCCCAGCCCAGCAGACATATACTCGGACAGCCTCTATGTCTGCAACAGCCTTACGGAATTCCCGCCCCTGTGGAAAGCAAGAGGATTTGTTTCCGCAGATGGAAAACCCCTCCCCTCAGCCCCATTGCTCCGTCACATCCTAGAGAGAGCACAGAATAGGACTTTTGGGATAGTCAAAGTTCGTAGTCACCATCGTTCCTCCCCACCTGGAAATGTGAAAGCCGACGCACTGGCTAAAGCAGGTTCCAGGCACGGATATTTTTGGACACTCCCCGAAAACGCACCAGTGAATGCAGTTCAGGTCTCGCAGACTAAGATCGAGGATCTAGTGGAGGCCCAGAAGCAGGACAGCAATCTCAGGGAGATTTTAAAAGGAAACTATCCAGCACCCTATGAGAGATTTTAAAATGCTCTGACCACACATGACGGTGTGGTGTTAAAATACACCCTTTATGTGGTTCCTGAACAGGACAAGAATCAACTGATTTGTTTATTCCATGACGGTCATGGACATCAGGGAATCGATCCCACTACAGCCCATCTCAAGCAGCTTTGTTGGTGGCCGAATTTAAAGGACGATGTAAATCACTACATCGAGAATTGTTTTATCTCTGCCCAGAATAATCCAATATGCCAAAAAGGCTCAACTCAGTCACTCCCGACCTGTTAATGGCCCTTGGACTAACCTCCAGATTAATTTTATAGGACCATTGCCCCCTTGCAGGAATGGTTATAAATATGTACTCGTGGTGATAGACACATTCACAAAATGGGCGGAAGCATTCCCAGCCAGAACTAACACGGCAAAGACCACAGCCAAGATTTTGACCCACCACATCTTTACAAGATGGGGACTTCCCCGCAGCATTGAATCCGACCAAGGTTCCCATTTTACGGGACGTGTCATGCAGAACGTCCTCACGATATTTGGCATCACCCAAAACTTCCACATAGTATACCACCCACAGTCGAGTGGTATCGTGGAGCGCATGAATCGGACCCTAAAATCCACCCTCAGAAAAATCACGTCATGCTTGATGCAGCACACCACACGCCGCCCACAGCCAACGTAACCCTACCATCCCCCACCACGTCTAGCCCAGCCACGGACGCGGCCTCGACTCCACCCCCGAAATATACACTCCGCCCCGGAACGCATACAGACTGCAGCAGCAGAGACAGCGACTGTGACTCGGACGATAGCCACAGCACGCCTCCCTACTATCCCCATGCAACAGGACCCACACCCAGCGAATCTGTCCACGATTCGGGTGATCCCTTCATGATCACTTTCCTGAACAAACCCCACCACTGACCTACAATGACGACCCCGATTTTGTCCCCGCACAACTGGACACCACCTATTGGCACAGAGATAACTCGTACAGACTCGTCCGGAATGACGAGAGCGATCCGAAATCATACCAAGCAGCCCTATCAGCCCTGATACACTCAAGAGTTTGGCATCCGGGTGAAGATGACGACCTTGAGTCTGACTCCCAAAACGAGAACCCCTTTGAGACCCTGTTCGCAACCGATAACTGAGGTGTCCAGACGATGTATTAAAAGGAACCGCTTGGGAGAAACGGTGTCCTTTCTGATGGAACCTGCAGCATGTTTTACGTTGTTTGTACTGTTTTGTTAAATGTTGTATGTTCAGACCGAAAAATAAATTTCCACGACCCCACGCCTTTTCGGCCAAAACCTCTGAGGACTTGCCCACAGAGACTTGCTATTGGCCAGACACTAGTTCAGAGGAACTAGTTTGTCTGCACAGACTTGTTAAGGTCCCAGACTCCAGCTCAGCGGAAGTCGTCTGTCGACAGATACCACACGCCCGTTCATAACTGCCCTTCTGGTTCGAAGGTAGAACCAATACGGCAGCCCCCCACGATGACTACATTTCTTGCCCGTACTTGTTGGTTGCTCAGGTAGTGGAGAAACGGCTTGGGACCCGCCCTGCCCGGGAACCCTCCCTCTGGTCAGCTACGCTCGGGTAGGGGAGAGACATGGCATTGGTCGCCGTCCTACCCGGGGATTCCGTCCAACTCTTACCCGTCGCGGCCCATACGCACCTCATTTTTGAAAGTTTTAGTTCAAAAAGTTTTGTTTTGTTTCAGGTAACCCTTAGGTTGCCAACCATATGCTATTTACATCCTGAAACATTTGGATGGTAAACCGCACACTCTGCGAGACGGCTCGCACTGGCTCATTATTTGTAAGTGTGCCTTGTCCTAAAATTCGGTTTTTGAACAAAAAAAAATGAGGGAGTCACCCATAGTGACCAATTATAAAGGGGGTAATTGGCATTAAAGGACAGACAGACTATCGTACGAGATGTTAAACCAAGATAGTTACAGACACTATGCTTGATTCCACGGAACTCCAGAAGCTCCAGGACCGGAGAAGAGAGAAGCGAAGAGAGGAGAAGAGAAGAGAAGTGAAAGAAGAAGAACCATGAGGACATCCTTTGCATGGTTCATCGTTACAATGGACTTTTGGTTGCGCGCGAACGCGAACCCCATGACCTCAAGTCTCCCAGCCGTTAATGATTCACTTCCCCACAGTACCCAGAGCCCAGTCACAAGCGACACCACACCATCTTGGTGTGACAGGTTTATAACCTGGTATTCCCTGTCCTACGTGATAGAATCCTTATTGGTATTGGCAATACTCTGCTGCATCGTGCAGACTATGCGTCTGAGAAAATGGAGAAGGAGAGCCTATCGCGCTTGCACCCCGGTATATAGGATCAGATCCCCTATTTTCGGATACGACCAGACACCCGACCCCGCGATCTATAATAAAGAGCATTCATTTGCGGTTTTATTGTAAATGAAGAAATGTAAAGAACTGTTCATGAGCAAATTGTACGATCCTGAGCTTGACTGGCAAGCCAGGAAAAATGTGTATAAACTGCTATGATTTTGTTTGTATGGTTGAGGAAGTTGGAGTGATGAAATGTTTAAGTGAGAGTAGTGTATTAAGGATAGTTAGAGGTTCCCATTTTCTTGTTTTGTAATGCATGTCCCTGTTTGACATAGCGCCCCTTAGAATTGTCAGTTCAAAATTTTTTGCATAGTTATGGTCAGTGTAGAGGCCATGAAAGACGTGCTCAACAGGTCAGGGAATGGAAAGCATCGTAGTTATGTGATCCTTCACGCTTCGCATTAGGATCACAAGGAGGGTGTGTAGCCACCTAAATTGGCCAACTCCCGATTTAAAATGGCGAACGGCAAAAGCTGATGGGACAGTCAGCCAACATAGACAGAAACCAGCAGGTGCAGGTTTGCTGTGTATTTAACTCTTCAAAAGGCCAGACAACGTCGATACCAGCGGCCATCAGCATAATAATGTAGCAGCCATCTACATACTAATGAGCAATCCCCGGGGCCAATACCAACATTTGGGACACTCAAAACTAAGCCAGACTCCCCGGCGCCAGCAGGAGCCAACACAAAGGAGGTGAACGAACACCTCAAGACCACCCATCGATCAGGGAACCACTCCAGTATTGGAGAAATCGAACCAAGCGATTGGGACAAAGTCCAATCACTTGGGACCAGGTACAGGGTCCGCCCCGAAAGGCGGGAAGCCCCTGGGGACTATAAGAGTTAAGCCCCAAGTTCAAATCGCTCCCCTCACCTCTCCGTCCTGCCCGGGTCACCCAGCAACACAAACCAACATTGACCGTGACCGGTGCAGTGACCGCCGAAAGAAGTAAGTCTTAATTCAACGCTCGCTACGAGATAGGCGCTCCTAGCTCCCAATCCGTACCAACTTCGAATCCCGCAGACTCAGAACCCGAACGAAAGGCCATTTGTTCCCCTGGTGGGCCAGTCCGAAGTTAAGTAGAGGCCTGTTAGTTGTAGAAGTAGCTTAGACGTAGAATTTGTGCATGAGGAGCGATTACTGTGAATAATAAATGCGCTTTGATTTGAATCTTACTAATCAGTGAATTGAGTTATTGATCATTACTTGGACTTGAACCTCGTGGGGGTATCATAAAGATACCTGGCGACTCGAGAGCAAAGGTAATAAAACAGAGCAATTGAACCAACCGGAAAGTTAGCAACGGAACAATGGATGTGTGCTGAATCAATGTGTGTTGTGTGTTAAATCAATGGATGCTGTATGTTAAATCAATGGGTGGTTTGTGTTGAATCAATGTGTGTTGTGTGTTAAATCAATGAGTACTGTGAGTTAAATCACTGAGTGCTGTGTGTTGAATCAATAGATGATGTGTGTTAAATCAATGGGTGTTATGTGTTGAATCAACAGATGATGTGTGTTAAATCAATGGATGCTGTATGTTAAATCAATGGATGGTTTGTTTTGAATCAATGTGTGTTGTGTGTTAAATCAATGAGTGCAGTGTGTTGAATTAATAGATGATGTATGTTAAATCAATGGGTGTTGTGTGTTAAATCAATAGATGATGTGTGTTGAATCGAAGGTTGTTGTGTGTTAAATCAATGCTTGCTGTGTGTTGAGTCAATGGGTGTTGTGTGTCGAATAGGCCCGAGCAGGCCTAGATCGAGGTCCAATCTCAGGAGCACCCGGTCCGACTATCGGCGCTGAATCTGACCACGTGACCTGACCCAACCTGACCCCGAAAGACCCTGGCAGCGACCCAAACACTCCAAAACAGCGAAGAGCCCACGCGAGGACCCGAACAGGCTGAAAGGACCCATCCGCGCGAAACCCCAGGGCCCGACCGGATCGCGAACATGACCCCCCAGTGACCCTGAAATCACAGACAGAGCCCAGGTCCCCTCCAGGCACGACCACTTATCAACGTCAGACGTCTCTCATCGGATCCTGGGACCATCCAGAAGTAACCGTCAACCGAGGAATTGAGGGCAACGCGCCCATCTGGTGGTGAGACGAACACAACCTGGTTTCAAGTCTCCTCTTACCAGCATATTCCTGGCAAATGTCCAAGCAATCAAAAACAAGCTGGACAAGCTTAATGCTCGGCTTACCACTCAAAGGGAAGTGAGAGACTGCTGTGTGCCCTGTTTCACAGAGACATGGAACACTCCTGCCTCACCGGGCTGTGCCATACAAACTGAGGGTTTCTCAACTCACCAGATGGACCGCATGGCGTCCTCGAGCAAGGACAAGGGTGGAGGGGCTTGCCTCCTCATCAACTTCTCCTGGCGCTTAGACGTGGTGAACTACTGCTCTCTGGACCAGGAATACTTGACTGTGAAGGGCTGCCCATACTACCTTCTATGAGAGTTCACTTCTGCCATCATCACAGCAGTGGAAAGGACATCCGGTGGCGGCCATGGAGTGAGTGGTCGCAGATTGGGCAGCTCCGACACAAAGGCATTGGTTTGAGCTCTTTTTAACTGAAATGGGGGAATTTTGACAGGAAAACGTAGCTGTAGGTGTGGAGGAGAAGTTCCCCCGGGAGCAGCATGTCTGCTGGTTATCAGACCCGGCACAAGAAGGTTAAAGACCTGGCCAAAGAACTGGAAGAGACCTGTGGCGCAGCAACAATTCGAAAGATGGCGGAGGGGGAAGGGTCATCGCATGCTGGAAACCCCTGATGGAGCAGTTGATGGCGTTCATCAGAGAGGAATTCCGCCAGCAACGAAAGGAGATGCAGGAAGATCGATCAAAGGCCATCGAAGGAGGGGTAACGCCCTTGAAAGGCTCGATGGAGAGAGTCAAGAAGGCTTGGAGGCGCAGGGGTCACAGATCCGGGAGATGGAGAGGGTGATGTCCGACCACAGTGATCAGGTGGTGCCATTGGAGGCAGAGGTGAGGCTCCTGGGGGACCTTTGAAAGTCGTTAAGGGCAAAGGTAGAGGAGTAGGAGAATACCGTACTGTTGGCTTGACTGAAGGTGTGGAAGGCACGAGTGCTACGAGATACGTCTCAAGGATGCTGGTGGTGGAGGGGGTGCTGGATACAGCCCGAGGTGGATAGAGCGCACAGGTACCTAAGGCAGAAGCCGAGAGCGGGAGAGGAGTCACAGGCAGTGATCGTGAGGCTCCACAAATTCGTGGAGAAGGAGAAGACACGGTGGAATACACCAGTGGGATACCAGAACTCCAGGAGAATCAGAGGGCACAGGGCAGTGTAGTGGCCATCACTAAGGAGAAGGTTCTGGGGAAACTGAAAGGTCTGGAGGTGGATACATCACCCGGACTGATGGACTACATCCCAGGGTTCTAAAGGAGATAGCTGAGGAGATTGTGGAGGCATTGGTGGGCAGAGAGGGTCCAGAGGATTATAAATGGCTAATGTAACACCTCAGGAAGGAGGCAGGAGATGGGAAATTATAGGCCGGTTAACCTGACTTCAGTCATTGGGAAGATTTTAGAGCCTATTATTAAAGATGCGATTTCCGAGTACTTGGAAGTGTATGATAAAATAGGACATAGTCAGTGTTAACTAATGGGTCAAGAGTTAAGTAATGCATTAAGAGAAATTGCAATTAGTTGTCTCATTTATGTTAAGTATCCAATGATTGACACTGATATGTAAAGGGGCTTCAGGTAGACTTTATGTCAGGTGATGTGTTGTTAGAGTTTTGTGCAGAGGCTGTGGAAGTGAAATAAATGGTGATTGATGAAAAGGAACAGGACTTTTGACTCTTCATACAACGGTAACTAAAACGTATAACAATTGTAGCAGAGACTGGTTGCTGTGCAAATGTGAAGGTTTGAAAGAGTAAAACTTTTCCTGATCAAACCAAGGAGTCAGTGAGAAGGAAAAAAAAAGATACATGGCTGAACCGAGGATAAAGATGGCTGGATATGACTATCCCCCCTTATTTTCTGAAAGGGAATCGTATGACCAATGGAGAAGTGCAGTAATTGTGGACTAAGTGTGAGGTTCTGCACTTTGGAAGGAAGGGTGGAGGCATAGGCTATTTTCTAAATGGGGAAATGCTTAGGAAATCAGAAGCTCAAAGGGACTTGGGAATCCTTGTTCAAGATTCTCTTAAGGTTAATGTGCAGGTTCAGTCGACAGTTACAAAGGCAATTGCAATGTTAGCATTCATGGCTAGATGGCTAGAATACAAGAGCAGGGATGTACTTCTGAGGCTGTATAAGGCTCAGGTCAGACCCCATTTGGAGTACTGTGAGCAGTTCTGGGCCCCGTAGCTAAGGAAGGATATGCTGGTCTTGGAAAGGGTCCAGAGAAGGTTCACAAGAATGATCCCTGGGGGGGGCTTCCGGTTGCGGCTATGCGGAGCTAAGTCGCACGTTCGGCAGCTCCCGTCAGAAACAGACTTTTGTGCTCTTTTGAGGGGCACCAACGGCATTTGTTCGACGGTTCCCAGTGTGGGAAGGTGACAGTATGGTTCCCCCGGCACTGTATGGATTGGACCAGGAGTGGAGCGGTCAAAAAAGTGATTTTGGTGCAGCGAAAAGTGCGAGGGAGGAGAAGCAAGATGGCGGCGGGTGGAGACCATGCAGCGTGGGTGCTATGGAGTTCCTCAAGCGCTGCTTTGCGGACCTGAAGGCAGAGCTGCTGGAGCCGATGAAGGCGTTGATTGACAAGCTGGTCGAGACCCAGAAGGCCCAAGGGGCGGCGATCCGGGAGGTGCAGCAAAAGGCCTCGGAGAACGAGGATGAGATCTTGGGCCTGGCGGTGAAGGTGGAGGCTCACGAGGCGCTGCACAAGGAGTGGCAGGAAAAGTTTGAGGACATAGAGAATCGGTCAAGGAGGAAGAATCTTCGGATTCTGGGTCTCCCGGAGGGAGTGGAGGGATCAGATGCCGGGGCGTACGTGGTCATGATGCTTAACACGCTGATGGGCGTGGGAGCTTTCCCAAGGCCCCTGGAGCTGGATGGGGCTCACCGAGTCCTGGCAAGGAGGGCCAAGGCCAACGAGCCGCCGCGGGCAGTACTGGTGCGGTTCCACCGTTTTGTGGACAGGGAGTGTGTCCAGAGATGGGCCAAAAAAGAACGGAGCAGCAGGTGGGAGAACACAGAGATCCGAATATATCAGGACTGGAGCGCGGAGGTGGCCAAGAAGAGGGCCGGGTACAACCGGGCTAAAGCGGTTCTGCATTAGAAAGGGGTGAAATTCGGGATGCTGCAGCCGGCGCGATTGTGGGTCACGTTTCAGGATCGGCACCATTACTTCGAGATGCCGGAGGAGGCGTGGACTTTTATCCAAACTGAAAAGTTGGACTCGAACTGAGCGTTTGTTGGGAGGGGGTGCCTAGGGGGGTTACTGTGCTTTGGGGGATGCTCTGTTCTGTTTTCTTTGGTGCTGGGTGGGGTGGGGCGAAATGGTTCAAAGTGGGGGCTGTGTGGGAGTGTGTGTGTCGGTGGTTGGAAGGAGGGGGCCCCGCGGGGGGCGGGAGTTGGAGGCCCGGGGTGGGGAGTTGAGACAAGGCCGCAAAAAGGGAGCTGAAGGCCCAAGGGGCGGCAATCCGGGAGGTGCAGCAAAAGGCCTCGGAGAACGAGGATGAGATCTTGAGCCTGGCGGTGAAGGTGGAGGCGCACGAGGCGCTGCACAAGAAGTGGCAGGAAAAGTTTGAGGACATGGAGAATCGGTCAAGGAGGAAGAGTCTTCGGATTCTGGGTCTACCGGCTTGGTGGGAAAGCACGGGCTTTTTCCCGTGCTAGGGAAAGTAGGGGGTGGGGGCGGGGGGGGAAGGGCGGTGCTGGATAGGAGCGCACACTGATTGCCAGGAGGAGGAGGGGATTCTCGCACTGGGGGGTCGATGGAGTGGCGGGGGAGGCCGGGGTCAGCAGGAATCAGCTGACTTACAGGAGTGCCGGGGGGGAGCAATACAGCTAGAGGGGGACCTAGCTTTGGCGGGGGGGGGGGGGAAACTGGGTTGCTGCTGCATTGACCAAAGGGGAGCTGGTGTTCAGAGAGTCGGGGCGGGGGTCCGCCGTCTGGGGAATGGAGGGTGTGGGGGACGCGGGCACGTGGCTAGTCAGGAGATGGCTAGTTGGCTGGGGGGGGGGGGGGGGGGGGGGGGGGGGAGAAGCCCCCTGATCCGGCTGATAACTTGGAATGTGAGAGGCCTGAACAGGCCGGTCAAGAGGGCCCAGGTGTTCGCGCACCTAAAGGGACTGAAGGCAGATGTGGTTATGCTCGAGGAGACGCAGTTGAAGGTGGCTGATCAGGTTAGGCTGAGAAACGGGTGGGTAGGGCAGGTTTTCCACTCGGGGTTGAATGTGAAGAAGAGGGGTGGCGATTTTGGTGGGAAAGCGGGTGTCGTTTGAGGCGCTGAACATAGTGGCAGATAATGGAGGTCGGTACGTGATGGTGAGTGGTAAGTTGCAGGGGGTGCAGGTGGTACTAGTGAATGTATACGCCCCGAATTGGGACGATGCCGGATTCATGAGGCGCATGCTGGGTCGGATTCCGGACCTGAAGGCATGGAGCCTGATAATGGGGGGGGACTTCAACGCGGTGTTGGATCCAGGACTGGACCGCACTAGGTCCAGGATGGGTAAAAGGCCGGCGGCAGCCAAGGTGCTTACGGGGTTTATGGACCAGATGGGGGGAGTGGACCCATGGAGGTTTGCCAGGCTGGGGGCCAGGGAATTTTCTTTTTTTTCCCACGTCCATAAAGCCTACTCCCGGATAGATTTTTTCATTATGAGTAGGGCGCTAATCCCGAGAGTGGAGGTCATGGAATATTCGGCCATAGCTATTTCAGACCATGCCCCGCATTGGGTGGAGCTAGAGTTGGGGGTGGAGAGAGACCAGCACCCGCTGTGGCGCCTTGATGTGGGACTGTTGGCGGATGAGGAGGTGTGCGGGCGGATTCGGGGGTGTATTGAAAGATACTTAGAGGCCAATGACAATGGGGAGGTGCAGGTGGAGGTAATCTGGGAGGCGTGAAGGCGGTGGTCAGGGGAGAGCTAATCTCCACTAGGGCCCATAAGGAGAGGGGAGAGAGGGAGAGATTGGTGGGGGAGATATTAAGGGTGGATAGGAGCTATGCAGAGGCCCCCGAGGATTGGTAAGTTTGCAGACGACACAAAGGTTGGTGGAATTGCGGATAGCAATGAGGACTGTCAGAGGATACAGCAGGATTTAGATTGTTTGGAGACTTGGGCGGAGAGATGGCAGATGGAGTTTAATCCGGACAAATGTGAGGTAATGCATTTTGGAAGTTCTAATGCAGGTAGGGAATATATAGTGAATGGTAGAACCCTCAAGAATATTGAAAGTCAGAGAGATCTAGGAGTACAGGTCCACAGGTCACTGAAAGGGGCAACACAGGTGGAGAAGGTAGTCAAGAAGGCATACGGCATGCTTGCCTTCATTGGCCAGGGCATTGAGTATAAGAATTTGCAAGTCATGTTGCAGCTGTATAGAACCTTAGTTAGGCCACACTTGGAGTATAGTGTTCAATTCTGGTCGCCACACTACCAGAAGGATGTGGAGGCTTTAGAGAGGGTGCAGAAGAGATTTACCAGAATGTTGCCTGGTATGGAGGGCATTAGCTATGAGGAGCGGTTGAATAAACTCGGTATGTTCTCACTGGAACGACGGAGGTTGAGGGGCGACCTGATAGAGGTCTACAAAAGTATGAGGGGCATAGACAGAGTGGATAGGCAGAGGCTTTTCCCTAGGGTAGAGGGGTCAATTACTAGGGGGCATAGGATTAAGGTGAGAGGGGCAAGGTTTAGAGTAGATGTACGAGGCAAGTTTTTTACATAGAGGGTAGTGGGTGCCTGGAACTCGCTACCGGAGGAGGTGGTGGAAGCAGGGACGATAGTGACATTTAAGGGACATCTTGACAAATACATGAATAGGATGGGAATAGAGGGATTCAGACCCAGGAAGTGTAGAAGATTGTAGTTTAGTCGGGCAGCATGGTCGGCACGGGCTTGGAGGGCCGAAGGGCCTGTTCCTGTGCTGTACATTTCTTTGTTTTTTGTTCTTTGTTTGTTTGAGGGACTACTTAAGGAGCGACGAAGCCTCCAGACCGAATTCAACTTGTTGACTACCAGGAAGGCAGAGGTGCAGTGGAGGAAAGCGCAAGGGGCGGTGTACGAGTATGGGGAGAAGGCGAGCCAGATGCTGGCACATCAGCTCCGTAAGCGGGAGGCAGCGAGGGAGATTGGTGGAGTTAGGGATAATGGGGGGAACATGGTGCGGAGAGCGGTGGGAATAAATGGGGCATTCAGGGACTTTTATGAGGAGCTGTATAGGTCTGAGCCCACGGGGAGGGGGGGATGCAGCGATTTTTAGATTGGCTGAGGTTCCCGAGGGTGGAGGAGGAGCAAGTGGTTGGATTTGGGGCACCGATTGGGCTGGAGGAGCTGGTCAAGGGGCTAGGGAGCATGCAGGCAGGGAAGGCACCGGGGCCGGATGGGTTCCCGGTAGAATTTCATCGGAAGTACATGGACTTGTTGGGCCCACTGCTAGTGAGGACTTTCAATGAGGCGAGGGATGGGGGGGTGGGGCTGCCCCCAACAATGTCCAGGGCGCTGATCTCAAAGCGGGACAAGGACCCATTACAGTGTGAGTCGTACAGGCCGATCTTTCTCCTCAATGTCGACGCGAAGTTGCTGGCGAAGGTGCTGGCTACAAGAATTGAGGACTATGTCCCGGGGGTGATTCACGAGGACCAGACAGGATTTGTGAAGGGTAGGCAGTTGAACACCAATGTGCGGAGGCTCCTTAATGTAATTATGATGCCTTCAGTGGAGGGGGAAGCGGAGGTAGTGGCGGCTATGGACGCGGAGAAGGCCTTTCGATAGGGTGGAGTGGGAGTATCTTTGGGAAGTGCTGCGGAGGTTTGGGTTCGGGGAGGGGTTCATCAGGTGGGTTAGTCTACTTTATAAAGCCCCGGTGGCGAGCGTGGCCACGAACCGGCGAAGATCGGAGTACTTTCGGCTGTACCGGGGGACGAGGCAGGGGTGTCCCCTGTCCCCCTTGTTGGTCGCATTGGCAATTGAGCCTTTGGCCATGGCACTGAGGGAGTCCAGGAACTGGAGGGGATTGGTTCGGGGGGGGAGAGGAACACCGGATGTCGCTATATGCCGATGACCTGGTATTGTATGTGGCAGACCCAGTGGAGGGGATGCTGGAGGTAATGCGGATCCTCAGGGAATTTGGGGACTTTTCTGGCTATTAGCTTAACGTGGGGAAAAGTGAGCTCTTTGTGGTACACCCAGGGGACCAGTGAAGGGGGATAGACGAGCTTCCACTGATGTGTCGTCTGCTGTACGTGACCCCGGTGACGGGTGTATGGACAAACAAGACGAGTTTGCGAAGCTTCGGGTTGCACAGGGGAACGAGGTAGGGGTGTCTGCTGTCGCCGTTGTTGTTTGCGCAGGCCATAAAGCCCTTGGCGATAGGCCTAAGGGGGTCAGCAGAGTGGCAGGGGATTACGAGAGGGAGTAGGGAGCACCGGGTATCGCTGTATGCAAACAGCTTGCTGTTGTTCATGTCAGAACCGCTGGGGAGTAAGGGAAGAACTATTGACTTATTCGAGAGTTCGGGGCCTTCTCGGGCTATAAGTTGAATGTGGTAAAAAGTGAGGTGTTTCTGGTGAATGAGGCGAGTCGGGAACCAATTTGGAGTTGTTGCCATTTAGGGTAGCCAGGGATCGGTTTAGATATTTGGGGGTCCAGGTGACGGGGGATGGGCGACGCTGCACAAATGGAATCTAACACAGCTGGGAGAGGAGATAAAGGAGGACTTTAGGAGATGGGATATGTTACAGCTGACACTGACAAGGAGGGTCCAGCTGGTAAAAATGAATGTTCTGTCAAGGTTCTTATTTGTATTCCAGACCCTCCCGATCTTCATTCCGAAGGCCTTTTTCCGGAAACTGGACGCAGCAATGTCGGAGTTCATGTGGGCGGGATGATACCGAGGGTGAAGAGGGCCCTGTTACAGAGGCAGAAATGGCGTCAACGAATCTGCTGCACTATTATTGGGTGGCGAATGTAGAGAAAGTGAGGCGGTGGTGGGAAGGAGAGGGGTTGGGATAGAGGAGGAGTCCTGTAGGGGGTCTAGCCTGAGGGCCATGCTGACGACGGCACTGCCGCCGAGGAAGTATACGGAGTGCCCGGTCATACAGTCCATGATTATGGTGTGGATTCAGCTGAGAAGACACTTTAGGATGGAGGAAATGCTGGTGCTAAAACCGCTGTGTGAGAACCACGGGTTCAAGCCGGGGGAGACGGATGGCATGTATAGGAGGTGGAGAGAGGAGGGGCTGGTGAGGACAAGGGACCTATATCTGGAGGATAGGTTTGCAAGTCTGCAAGAGCTGTGGGAGAGGGTAGAGCTCCCCAAGGGAAACAAATTCAGGTATATGCAAGTGAGGAACTTTGCGTGCAATTAAGGAGAGGGTTTCTGAAGCTGCCGGAGCATGCTTTACTGGAATGTTTGCTGCTCCCGGATGTGGAAGGGGAGGGTATGATTGGGGATACATTTGGGTGGCTGGGGGAGGGGGGGGGGGAGCGTAGGTGGTGAGGATTAAGAGAAATAGGAGGAGGAGTTGAGTGGGGAGATAGGATGGGGAATGTGGAGTGAGGCGATGCGCAGGGTGAATTCAATCCCCTTGTGCGCGAGGATGAGTTTGATTCAGTTTAAGGTGGTACGCAGGGTGCACATGACTCGAGCGAGGATGATGGGTTCTTCCAGGGGGTGGCAGACGAGTGTGAGGACCAGCAAACTGCGCGCATATATTCTGGGGCTGTGAGAAGTTGGAGAGGTACTGGGAGGGGATGCTCAGGAAGCGAGCAAGGATTGAGGGAGTAGAGGCTGGGCCGGACCCGGATTCTCTCACCCCGGGACGGAGACCCCGTGACCGGTGTGAATCACGCCACGCCGCCGGCACGCGATTCTCCGCAGAGCGGAGAATCGGCACCAGCATGGTTGGCGCGCCGCTGGTCAGGGACCGCTCTACGTGGTCGGCCCGCTGCTTCTCGGCCCGGATGGGCCGCGTGGTCGTCGTAAAAACGCAGAGTCCTACCGATGCCATCCACACCTGCTCTCAGCTGGCGGGGACTCAGCGTGGAAGGGTCCGATCCCGGGGGGGCGGGGGGGGGGGCCTCCGATGTGGCCTGGCCTGCGATCGGGGCCCACCAATCGGCGGGCCAGCCTCTCTGACTGGGGGCCTCCTTTCTTCCGTGCCGGTCCTTGTAGTCCTGCGCCATGTTGCGTCGGGGCCGGCGCGTTGATGGAAGCCACTGCGCATGCGCGCATTGGCGCCGGTGCCACTGCGCATGCGCGGATCCCCGGCGCCCAGTTGGCGCTGGGATCAGCAGCTGGAGCGGCGTGAACCGCTCCAGTGACATGCTGATCCTGAGGCCGTGTTGATGCCGTCGAGAAACCTGATGGCGTTTCCGACGGCGTCAACACTTAGCCTCAGGATCACAGAATCCCGCCCCCTATGTGCCGATTTTCGTGGATCGGGAATGCTGGAGCTGATGGAGGGGAGGAAGGCCGATATTGTGACCATCACCTCGCTAGTTGCCTGGCGAAGGATTTTGCTGGATTGGCAGTCGACATCGCTGCCAGGGCTGGCGGCCTCGCTGGGGAACCTGCACAACTTCCTCCAGCTGGGGAAGATTAAGTTTGAATTGAGGGGATCAGCGGAGGGCTTTGAGACACAGTGGGGACTGTTCATGACCATGTTCAAGGAGTTGTTCATCGTGGGAGGGTGTGAAAAGGGGGAAAAACCTGTACAAACTGTAAACCGTGAGATGTGGAGAATGTTCTCAGATTTATTTTATTTATGTTTTTGTACTTTTGAATATGTTTGGAATAAAATAAATGTTTTTAAAAATCACAGTGAACTACATCCCACTCAGGCGAAGTGAAGCAGGCACTTGTTGAATTGCACACCACTATATACAACCGTGAAGCGGGAATACCAGGAGGCCTTGTTCAATGTGGCGGGTGACTTCAGCCAGGCCAACCTCAGGAGTGTACTGCCAAAATTTCGCCAACACATTTCCTGTGTCACCAGGAGCCCTAACATCCTTGACCACTGCTGCACAACATCAAGGGCATGTACCGCTCCATCCCCCGACCACATTTCAGAAAATCAGACAAGACGGTGCTCCTTCGCCCAGCATATAAGCAAAAACTTAAGCAAGAAGTTCCAGTTAAGAAGGTTGTGCAATGCTGGTTCGAGGCAAAGGAAGAGCTCCTACACGATTGCTTGGAGGTAATGGCTGGTCCATATTCAAGAACTCAGTGGCCAACCTGGACGAGTATGCCACTACCGTCACAGACTTCATCAGTAAGTGAGTCGAAGACTGCGTGCCAAAGAAGGTAGTACGTGTGTTCCACAACCCGAAACCATGATTTAACCGGGAGATCCACTCCCTACTGAAGTCCAGGTCTGAGGCATTCAAGACGGGTGACCCTGACCTATACGAGAAATCTAGGTACGACCTCCGCAAAGCCATCAGGGATGCCAAGAGACAATACTAGACTGAGCTAGATTCCCAGGCTAAAGGCACAAACTTTTGTTGGTTGTGGCAAGGCTTAAACAA